>NC_048578.1:22543750-23205000 GCF_013265735.2 Oncorhynchus mykiss
TATCAAAAGCAGAAAACCTTTGTTCAGACATTAATCGAATCTGAGGCGCGTGGTTAAAGGGGGCCTAACCAGCACAATACAGTTAGTCTCTGCTGCTGTAAAGCCAGCCCTGAACAATGTCCTTTGGTTTTACCACAGTCTGCTGAGCAGAGGTTCTCTGAAGCTAGCTAGAGTGATAACACTCATACAGCACCCTCCCAGTGGCATAGTGGCCCAGTCACCAAGTACAATATATCCCAGTATCACAGAGTTCCAATGTCCTGTGTCAAAGTGGTCCAGTGACTGTAGGAAGCAGAGCAGCCAGTACAAAGTAGTCCAGTAGACAGATAGTAGAGTCTAGCTCTGAGGGGCTTTAATCTCTTCCTCCCTCCACTGGTGCCCCATTATCATTATCTGAACTGCTGATGCTGCTGCTGCCAGGCTCTTATCAGCAGCCAATTAGAACACAGGGATCTTATCTCCAACCGCCAATTACAACCTAGGGAGCTGCTGTGAGGAAATGTCAACAACTAAGAGACCTCACGCCTCTCCCTCCCTCCAGACAGCTCCAGCTCTACTGTCATGGTAACCGCTGGTGATGGGATACTGTTACAAGGGAAACAGGTACAGGCCACTTTAATAAAATAAACTCCCAGACACCCTGACTGTCTCCCAACAATGTCAACACCCTCTTGATAACTTGCGTCCAGCAACATTTAACTCATTGGGTCTATTTCCAGTTGAAGAAAAGGCTGCTGCTGCTCTGTGTGTTTTACCCTCCCAGCTAACAGCTATTACACACAGCACTTAGAGCTACATGACCAGAGGAAGGAGCAGACATGCCTGGAACGCTCCACACCTGTACCTCTTGATAACAAAGGCTTTGCAGATTCATTACAGGAGAGGAGATAGAGATTACTTTCTGTTTGGCTTATTCTCCTTGACAATGATGTCATGAAGGATGAATTCTGCTCCCAACCGCTCTTCTATCTGTCCATCAATCTCCATGCAGGAATCAATGCTAGGGCAACTCTGATAGGCTGTTTCCCATGACAACAGATAACACTTGGAGGTCAACTACCTATTTTAAAGGTTTCATTGGTCCAACTTGGTGGTGTCACCCTGGTGGTGTTATCAATAAAGCTACCAATACTTCAAATAGAGACAGTGTTAATGCAAAGGCAACATTCACAAGCACAAAGGTCTGTGTAAAATCAATTAATGATGGTCCTTTTCTGTTGACCGAATAGAAGGCCAAGGTTGTCCATTCAGAGTGATGACAATATGCTTTCTTTGACACTCTGAGCATGTGACTGACTGTGATGGCTGTGTACCATGGCCATATGACATCATGGCTGACTGTCAAGTGGCTGTTGGGGGAGATGTGCTCAGGAGTGTCACTGCCACATCACGTCACCAGACCAAACAGAAACAAGGCAGACTGGCCAGACATCTAGGACATTTAGGATACGTACACTTCCACAGACAGAGTCTACTGCCGACCAACAAGGACATATTGACCAATACTCAACTGTCAGTCAACACAGAGAAGTCAACCTCCATACCTTCTGTATAAGGCCTACACTCTACTGTCAGTCAACAAGGAGATTCTATAGAGCTACACTTGTACACTACACAGACTACATAGAGCTACACTTGTACTACAGACACTACTAGCAGTCAACCAGACCAGATCCTCCTCTGCTGCCAATCAACATGGACCATGTAGCAGATTGTCATGCCCTCTAACTCAAAATAGGGACCATTAACATTTCCTAAAGGTTAGACTTTCCAATGGTTGACTTGTCCTCTGATGGAGAGCTGCAGTGCCAGTGGGGAGGACTGCCAGGTGTTGTGATGACAGAGAGAGGAGATGAGGCTCAGTTGATGGGACTTTATCAGACTGATGACTGACTGACATGTCTGTGTAAGTCTCCATACCTCCCTGAGGATGACAGCTCCTCTTCTCTGGCTCTGTGAGCTGAGAGACAGACAGATAGACACTGAGTGGAGGAGAAGACCCTACAGAGCAGAGAAAGAGAGCGAGAAGGCGGGGAGAGAGTGAGAGATGGAAGTGGAGATTTGCTACTAATAGCTGCCTTGACAGAGGACCCAAACACTGCTCTGCTCACTCCAAGTTCCCCCTAACGACATCTATCCAACCTGAACCATTAGAATATAAAAACATCTGACTTTGGATCAGTGATTAGGGGCCAACTGAAAGATCTGGTCAAAACAGATAACAGCAGGCTAATTTATTTAGTACGATAACCTTTTTTCTGATTAACAACATCTTTCCCCAAATACATGATGGTGAATAGAGGACAGGAGTGCAGAACGGGAGCATGTTAAAAGGCTGTTAACAATACCAGTGTTGTGTGAATACAAACATCACCATGCTACAATACCCTGAGGCCTTCAGATATATATATGAACTGACACATCAAAGGAAGAACGCTTGTTCTCACTACAGAGCTGTTAGAAGTCAGTCTATGCAATGCAGAAAGATGCACAACAATCTGTGCAATACAAGACAATTGTAATCTATGATAAACAAGTGGCTGTTCCTTCCCAGCTCTAAACCTCTGAAAACAGTCCAGAAACTGAGCGGAGCAGAACATTTAGCTTTTGTTGCGTTTTGACATCTCAATTTGTGTGAGTATTCGGCCAAGTTGGGAAGCTTCAATTGCTGGAGAACACTGAATCCAGCAAATACCTATTTGAGGATCAGCCAACCATCAATTATTGAGTAAGAAGTATCCTCACTGTATAATGCTGAATAGTTTTGTTGATATATTTCAATGTTAAACAAATGACTGTAGTTGTGGCTATTTCCAGCGACGCAAAAACTGATGTCAAGGAATATGAGAACGGGGTTGTGGGTTGAAATGCCCCAAAGGAGACTGTTTTACCTATTTTTATCATGGAGAGAAAAATCCTAACAAAGGAGGAGGCCATAGACCAACCCCATTAAGAAGGAGGAGCTCTACCACAGTCTCATACATGAAATTCATCCGAACCACTTGGTCAGCTCTGGCGTACATACATCTTCTCAGTAAGGAAGCAAAGGCAAAGCTTCTGATCAGAGGAATAACAGTCAGAGGAAAACATGTTGTGTTCAGAGAGAATAATCTGTTCAGTTTGAAGTTGCACATGGCTGACCAGAACTCAATTCAAGTTACAATTAAAGAACTACCTGAATCAGCAGATGATCGTGTTGTGACTGAGTTTCTTGCTAAAACTGGATGTAAGGTGGTGGGGAGATCGATCAAATCAAACTTTTTAGTCACATGTGCTTACACATTTACTTACAAGCCCTTAACCAACAGTGCAGTTCAAGAGTTAAGAAAAGCGTGCAGGGGTGTGTGGGTGATGAAGTTCCTGGGGCGGCAGGGTAGCCTAGTGGTTAGAGCTTTGGACAGGTAACCAGAAGGTTGCAAGTTCAAATCCCAGAGCTGACAAGGTAAAATCTGTCATTCTGCCCCTGAACAGGCAGTTAACCCACAAATACCTATTTGAGGATCAAATAGGCCGTCATTGAAAATAAGAATTTGTTCTTAACTGACTTGCCTAGTTAAATAAAGGTAAAATAAAATACTACAACTAATTGTAACTCATTGTTTGTCAAGAAGTCACTAGTGCATGACAGTGTTGTATCAACTAGGTGCAGGGGCTCTTGTGAAATATGAAGCGTTGCCACGTCCTGCTCCTCCACCCACACAAGGGAATGATATACTGTATCGGAAGAGAAGGGAGGGAAAGAGAAAAAAATCTAAAGGAGTTTGCCAAGCAAATGAATGTAATCATTCCCAGTGAGATGGATGCCTGTCCTTACGTGTCAAAGAGATATGTCGAGATGAACGAGCCGAGAGGGAAGAAGAGGGGGATCCCTGCATTTAATCCATCAGGCTCGACAAAACCTGGCTCTGTGGAGTCATTTTCTGTTTGTCTGAGTGGGTGTCGCCAAGGTCCTGAAGATGAATGTTTTTGGAGAGCAGAGGAGACTTTTGTCCTTTAAAGGAGTTTCAGCAACAACACCTTTAAGAATACCCTTGAGTATAGAGTCTAAGCCCAGTTCATCAAAACTCCATGATAATATACACCATTTGGCAGTCACCTTTATCCAAAGCCACTTACAGTCATGCATGCATAGATGTTTTATGGATAGCCCCAGTGGGAATCCAACCCACAATCCGGGTGGAAAAAGCACCGTGCCTCTGCAATACCAACAGAGGCACACAATGACCTCAGATGTAAAGATTCATCCTCAAACTAGAGGAAATGTCATTTGTTGGATGCTGTTGATGTAGTAGAACCAACAGAAATGAACAGTGATCTAGATACCATGTGTGATACAGTGTAACTTAATGACAAACCTGACAAAATGTCCTAATAACTGGGAATCAATAAACAACAGGATGGAGGATCGTCTTTAGAGATATGACCAAGTGGGGCTGACATCAGCAGCAGAACTACAGAAAGAGAGAAGGAGAGAGTGAACATGGAATCAGAGTGGATTGCCAGACAACCCTTATAAAAGGTTTGTATTGTGTCAGATAGATCAATAGAGGATAGAGGAGGAGGTTTCAGCCAAGGAAGATGGAAAGAGATCCTCTGATCTGACCATCAGCTGCAGCAGAGCTTCAGCAGAGAGCGCGAGAGAGAGATAAATAGATAGAGAGAAGGAAGAGTAGCTCAGGGAAAAGTGTGAACTGTGGCTTTCACACATTATCATTGTGAGCAGGAACCTGAGCAAAACCTTGTTCCCCTCTTGTGGTCTATGGGAAACCTTAAACATCAGTTATATACTAAAGTTAATTTAGGAGTAAGTGAAAGTATTGGAAATTGCTGCACAATGTCACAAAGACACACTCCAGCCAACACACACATGCCAGGCAACCCAATCACCTTTTTCTCATCTGTAAAACTTCAAAGGCTTTTTGCCTCCCTCTGAAATCAATTATAAAACACAATTCTCTGCGCTCTCTCGCTCTCACCACAGCGGATCAATATCTCCTTTACACTGAGTTTAATGAAACTGCTGGGAGCCTCAGCTGACTTAGATGGCTTTTATTTCTTGTCCATAATGAATGAGCAAGCAACTGAATCGTAATACCAGAGGTCCACCATCCCTCCCCCATTCATTCAGTCATTCATGAGCCCCACCCAATCAAGTGGGGGGCACACTGCTCTCACACTTCAAGGAATGTGAGTAAGGGAATGTGTTCTTCTAGAAAGAGGAGAAAAGGTAGAAAGAGGGGAAGAAATGAGCAGGATGGTGAAGGGGTGGAAGAGTGCTGCAGCTCATTTACAAGCCCCGCTGTGACAGCCACAGAGAGGCAGCTGCTGTGGGTCAGTGGAAACGACTGGAGGGGGAAAATGAGAGAGGCAGAAAGGGAGAGAGACCATACAACAGACAATGTATACATCCTGCACACCCTTATTGCCAAACAAATAAAACAAAAGCAAAGTCCTTTCATGCTTTGTTGATTTAAAAAAAGCTTGACTCAATTTGGCATGAGGGTCTGCTATTCAAATGGATGGTAATCAGTGTTGGAGGAAAAACATATGACATAACATCAATACACACAAACAACAAGTGTGCAGTTAGAATTGGCAATAAGCACACATTTATTTCCTCAGGGCCGTGGGATGAGACAGGGATACCGCTTGAGCCCCACCCTCTTCAACATTTATTTCTATAAATTGGCGAGAGCACTAGAATAATTTCCAGCACCCGGCCTCACCCTACTGGACTCGGAAATCAAATGTCTACTGTTTGCTGATGATCTGGTGCTTCTGTCCCCAACCAAGTAAGGCCTACAGCAGCACCTAGATATTCTGCAAAGATTCTGTCAGATCTGGGCCTTGACAGTAAATCTCAGTAAGACAAAAATAATGGTGTTCCAAAAAAGGTCCAGTTGCCAGGACCACAAATTCCATCTTGACACTGCTGCCCTAAAAACACAAATAATTATACCTACCTCGGCCTAAACATCAGCGCTACAGGTAACTTCCACAAGGCTGTGAAAGATCTAAGATACAAGGCAAGAAGGGCCTTTATGACATCAAAAGGAACTCCACATCCCAATTAGGATCTGGCTAAAAATACTTCAATCACTTATAGAACCCATTGCCCTCTATGGCTGTGACGTCTACTTACCAACCAAGAATTCACTAAATGGGACAACGCTCAATTAAGAGACTGCTTGCTGAATTCTGCAAAAATACACGCAGTGTTAATGCGAAATCCAAACAATGAATGCAGAGCAAAATTAAGACAATACAGCTAGTTAACAAAATCCAGACAAGAGCTGTTCAATTTTATAACCACCTAAAAGGAAGCGATGCCTACACATTCCACCACAAAGCCCTCACCTACAAGAGATGAACCTAGACAAGAGTTCCCTCAACCAGCTGGTTCTGGGGCTCTGTTCACAAACACAAACAGATCCTACAAAGCCCCAGGACAGACAATTGGACCCAACCAAATTATGAGAAAGCAAAAAAGTTAACGATTTGACACATTGAAAAGAATCAACCAATGCTATCTGGCCCTAAACAGAGAGTACACAGTGGCAGAATACCTGACCACTGTGACAGACTCAGTGAGCATAGCATAGCTATTGAGATTTTAGCAAAATGTATAAACTCCCATATCTGTTAGGTGAAATACCATAATGTGCAGTAATAGCAGAAATATGTGTCTCATTGCCATTAGAAAAGGGCAATTAGTAGAGTACAAACATAATTGTAAATACTACCAATACTTACGTTTATTTATCTTACCCCACCATTCGTACTACAATTATTTGAACATTGCTAAAACACTGTACATAGCTGATAATATGATGCTTGAAATGTCTATCTTTTTGAAAAAGTTCTAGTAGTTTGTTGTTGAATTTGTTTCTTCTCATTTTTGTTTATTTCACTTGCTTTGGCAATGTAAACATATTTCCCATGCCAATAAAGCCCTTTGAATTGAGAGAGCGCGCGAGACAGAGGAGCGAGAACCACAGGAAGAGTATCTTTTGATGTGTGTGCTGCTGTGAGCGTGGTGCTGAGTTAAAAGGGGGGATTATTGCATCACCTCTCAATGAGATGACAGATGTGGAGGGAGAGAAAGGAGGGCAAAAAGAGACAGATGTTGAATGAGACTAAGAGCTGAGTAAGGTCTTCAACACTCTCACACATCTTCATCCGCAAACCTATAGACCATATCTCCCCAGGCTGAGAAGCATAAGACAGGGAATTCTACAGGTATTTTACACCGTTTCAACTTTGAATATGTGATTTTGCGAGCTTCAAAAAGAGCTCATACCTTTACAGCACATCCTCCTCTGTCTGCCTCTCAGGTCAGGGGAGAAACAGATCGAATAGAGTTCAACATAGCTACTTGTTGTCCTCCAGTACCTGTGTGAGACCAAATGTCATCTCCAATTAGAGCTGATATCATAGTGGAGGTGACAGTGGGGCCAGCGCTGGCCCTCAGAAAGCTCTGGGCTTTTGATTCAAACGAGGACACAGAGAGCCCGGGGTCTTTCCTGTTGTACTGAGACTGCAGCCACAGTTTGGTCCACTTAGGCACAAAGGTAGAGCTGTGAGATGCATAATTCAACAGGCCAGCCGGGAGGCATATCGGAGAGAGCGCTATTCCCAGCTGGCTTATCAGAAAGACTGTTATTCCTCTATTTGGATGCCGTCTCAGACAGAGGTGTAAATCGTACAGTGTGCCGCTCTCTTAATGAAGAACATTGGGATAAAATACCTTGACAACCCTTGGGTTGTAAATTTAACTGTGTGTGTGTATGTGTGTGGTGGGGGGGGGGGGGGGGGGTCAGGAGTGCCAGAGCCGAGGGGGTCTGGAATTAGATATTATGTTAAGATGAAAGCCCAATCACAGAAGGACGTGGCTAAACATTGTAAACATTTCCTTACACTCTGCTATAGAGTTTGTAGAGGACTTCTTCTCTGCATTTCTTTACTCGTTTTAAACCAAAAACAGCTGGGCTTGAGTGGTCTAATTGATACCAGTGTATCTGGTAGTGAACTGGGACTGGGAGTGTGCGTTTAATGTTGAATGGAACATAATGTACAGTACAAATGTCCCAAGTGGGATTCAGATCCTCCCACAAGCCTCTTGGTACTGTGGACTACAGCCAAGCAGAGAGTGAGTCAGTCAAGACCTGAAAATGGTTGTCTAGCAATGATCAACAACCAATTTGACAGACCTTGAATAATTTTGAATTGAATAATTGGCAAATGTTGCACAATCCAGATATGGATCGTTTAGATACTTGAGTCATTTAGATACCCAGAAAGACTGACAGATGTAACCGCTGACAAAGGTCCTTCTACAAAGTATTGACTCAAGTGTGAATACTTATGTAAATGTGATATTTCTGTATTTCATTTTCAATATATTTGCAAACATTTCTAAAAATATGTTTTCACTTTGTCATTGTGGGGTATTGTGTGTAGATGGGTGAGAAAACAACAACAATTGAATCCATTTTGAATCCAGGCCGTAACAAAATGTGGAATAATGGGTATGACTTTCTGAAGGCACTGTATATCATTCAAATATCCATTTAAATGGTGGCCGATATTGAGAGATAGAGGTGCACACTCCAGCACTGTTTTGCGCTGTAATGCATAAGAGCGGGTTGCGGGCTTGCCCTCCAGCTGGGAATGGAATGTTCTAAATTATCAATCAATCATTGTAATGCCTCAAACAAGACCTTCTTCAAATTCTAGGCAATTAAAGTACAGGCCATTGTTCCTTTTTTCTTAAAGCTATAAGAATGAGCTGACAAGTAAGAAACGTGGCTTTTAACCTGTGACAGATATGATCCTCTACACAGAGGCATATGAAATAATAAACAGCTTCACTTACAAATGATTCCATACCAAGTGGTGCAGAATGTACACACTGAATAAGATTTTAATCATATCAAAAATAATATGTCTCCCTACAACAACACTGCAGGGAGAGACAGCGTTCACTCAGTTGATAGCATTGACTTTCTCTCTGTGGGGCCATATTCCCCAGGCTGATAGACGGAGGGAGAAACTCATCACACAGCTAATTGTACATATTTCCTCCAGTGTGTTGTGTCTGGATGGCTGAAAACAGGCAGCTGTCTCCTCTGTCATAGTAGAAAATGCACTGTGATACGAGATATGAGACCCCTGAATAGTGTGTGTCCCCCCCCCCCCCCCCCCAGGTAAGTGACAACGCATAGCAGCTAACATTAGTGATAGCCTCAGATTTAGAAAGACAGACATACTGAAACTACAGCCAGCTTTAGAAAGGACAGAAGCCATTTTGTTTTGGGCTCCTCAGATTCCATATGTATGTATTCAGGATGTAGAGAAGTGCTGCATGCAGCCCTGAGTCCTGGCAGTCCAGACAGGAAGGCTGGATGGCGCTAAGAGTAAGAAGAAAGCACTGATGGGTAGGGATGGCCACGGTTATTTGAATATCCGAAAGGACGTTAGTATTCTAATATTTTGAGGAAAATCATATGCCTATTTTAATGAAAAGGCTTTGATCTGTGACATTGCTACACACAAGAATATACCATGACATTTGAAATTATTTTGAATGTAGTTTTTATGATGTGTGCATTTCATATATACAGCCATGGCGGGTGCCCCAAAAAGACATGCCGTACAGCCTACATGGGTTTTATGCATGTAGCTTGTTGGCACAAGTCACAGGCTCCATAACTAGCAACGTGAAGTGGGAGATCTCTAATCAATGCAAAACATTTTAATTAAAATGACGGCATTAATTAAGTTAGCTAAATGAGAAACAGGTAGGTTGTTTAATCTGAATGGAGTTGCTGTAGACAAGTGTGGGGAGCGCAGCAAAATAGCCTTAACTAGCCTATCCTAGCTAGCTTCTTAACATCGATCTGATGCTGTAAAGACAGGAACTGACAAATGGGATGACAGAAACGTGTAAATGCCATAGATTATCTAACTAGCGCGATCCAGTAGCTACTTCCTCTATCTCCCTCCCTCCTGTATCACACACCACCAGCCCCGGCCCACCCCCTGTGCAGCAAACACGTGTCCAAGTTTATACAAAGTTATTTGAATAGTGAAATTATTTATTGATGGGACTTGGACAGGAGTGGAAGGAGAGAGAGAAGGACGAAGAGGGGGAAAGAAGCCCCAGTTCCCTGCCCTTTTAATGAGTCCATCACTAGTACGGGTGGAGGAGAAGCAAGGCTTGGATCGGTGAGTTTCACATCAAAGGGATTGCCCATCTGATCAAAATGTTGCTTGAATGTTGTTGTTTTTTTAAATATGGGGCAATGTTCGGCTGGAGTTTTCAATATGAAAGGGCCCAGGAGAGCATTGATCAGGCAGGCTCCGTCTTCCTCTGTACTCTACAGTACTGAATGTCTTGCTCCCAAATGGCACCCTATTCCCTATATAGTGCACTAACTTTGACAAGAGCCCTTCGGGCTTTAATTTTTTTTAAAGAGTGCACTATAAAGGAAATAGGGTGCCATTTGATGCAGACGGTGTCCTTTAAGGATGCCGACCACATCAATATGAAGTGGATCATTGAACTGGATTTACAACATGTCTTAAATCTAAGTTCCACACAGAGGATCTCAATTACGAACCATGAAAGACCCATTGGTTTATGTAGTCACACACCATGATTCCACAAGAAAATAGCAACACGGAAACGCTCATGCTCAGTTACACAAAGCTACACTAAAACACAAACAGATGTAAATGTAATGCCACACACATGGATGCACACACACAATCTGCAGCATGGTCTCCGCTCTAGCACAGTTTTCCCAGCTGCAGTATGACAGTTACCTGGACTCAGTGGTGGAAAAAGTACCCAATTGTCATACTTGAGTAAAAGTAAAGATACCTTAATAGAAAATGACTGAAGCAAGGTGTTCTGACTGACGAGCTCCCTGATGTATGCAGGAAAACCACAGCTTATTATGTAGAACTCAAATACACTGAAGACGACAACAAACAGTCAATGTCACTCAGCTCTACCCACACGTCAGGTTAATCAACCTTGATCAAGTAGTCCAATCAACAACTAACCAGCTATGTTCAATGTAAGCTGCGCGTGGGCGTGCAGAAGTAGTATGTCTGTGCAGAGAATCACAAGTTTGAACTTCACTCAACTTCCTAGTTTTTCCCTTTAGTTAACACTATCAACGTTTCCCTCTACTGTGCAAATTGTAATCGAATCAACGCAATATTAGCCACTTTCAATGCAACATATCGAAACAAAACATACGATGCAAGAGATTGAAGTAGGGTTTATTGCATTGACAGGCACGACTCAGACCCATACTCTACTCAGGTCAATACTCTACACAGACCGGTGCACCATAACCAACCAGCGCTGCAATATCACCATTGCCATATACGGATCTGTGCCATTCACTTTGAACTGGACTGTGTTTACAGCATGAGTGGATGCAAGTAAATGTGCTTTATGAGATCAAAGCGAGAGCTGCATGTAGCCAGCTGTGTACATGTGTTCATATTATTTGGTCATTATTGAGTTATTTGCCCAGTTATTGCTAATGTCTAGTCAACAGTAGGGGAGTGGTTGCTTCCTACAAGAGCACCACGTGTGCATTTCTAGCCATCTTTGAAAAGCAAGTCAGGTAAAGAGCTTCTTTTTTTTTATATCTTAAAGGGGCAGTGAATAAACAGGTTAATGTCAATGCCTAAATGTTTTTTTCAAAAGTCTCAAAGAATGTAGGCCTACATTGAACACCACACATTGGCTGCTACTGTTCATTTTATTTTCATTTCACCTTTATTTAACCAGGTAGGCTAGTTGAGAACAAGTTCTCATTTACAACTGCGACCTGGCCAAGATAAAGCATAGCAGTGTGAACAGACAACAACCTTTACACTGTAGGCTGAATGATATAACAGCTAGCCAACATCGTTATAACTGTAACTTAAAGCTGGCACAGCGTCAGTGTTCACAGTTAACGTTCTCCAGAAGTTGCACAGAATTATCGCAATGTTCAAGTTTGCGCTCAGCAGATCTGAAATTTTCTCAATGCTGAAAAAATTTGAGGAAACATTGCTAACTAGTCAGCCAAACAACTGAGCAAATAAACTCAAGGCAAATAATTGAGTTTGATAAAGAGACACACTATTAAGCAGTACACTGTTGTGTGTGAGTGAGTGAGTGAGTGAGTGAGTGAGTGAGTGAGTGAGTGAGTGAGTGAGTGAGTGAGTGAGTGAGTGAGTGAGTGAGTGAGTGAGTGAGTGAGTGAGTGAGTGAGTGAGTGAGAGAGAGAGAGGGAGTGAGGGAGTGAGAGAGTGAGAGAGAGACTAGGCAACAGGATAGATAAAATCAGTAGCTGCAGCAGCACGTAATGAGTCAAGAGAGATGTGAAAAAGGGTCAATACATGTAGTTAAATAGTTAACTATTTATCAGTCTTAAGGCTTGTGGGTAGACGCTGTTCAGAATCCTATTGGTTCAAAACTCGGTCCATCTGCACGGATTTCCGTGCGGTAGAAAACTCTCCCGGCCTGCTTCACTACAGCCCCGCTGGACGTGAATGGGGGGCGCGCTTTAGTCCAGCAACTTTGTCTTGCTGACGTTGAGTGAGAGGTTGTTGTCCTGGCACCACACAACCAGATCTCTGATGACCTCCCTGTAGGCCGTTTCATCATCCTCGGTGATCAGGCCTACCACCGTTGTGTTGTCGGCAAACTTAATGATGGTGTTGGGAGTCGTACGTGGCCACGCAGTCTTGGGTGAACAGGGAGTATAGAAGGAGACTAAGCACGCACCCCTGAGGGGCCCCTGTGTTGAGGATCTGTGCGTCGGATGTGTTGTTGCCTACCCTCACCACCTGGGTTGGCCCTTCTTTAAGTCCAGGATCCAGTTGCAGAGGGAGATGTCTAATCCCAGGGTCCTTAGCCTAGTGATGAGCTTGGGAGGGCACACTGGTGTTGAACGCTGAGCTGTAGTCAATGAACAGCATTCTCACATAGCTTTTCCTTTTGTCCAGATGGGCAAGGGCAGAGTGGAGTGCAATATAGATTGCATCATCTGTGGATCTGTTGGGGCGGTATGGGAATTGGAGTGGGTCCAGGGTGTCTGGGATGATGGTGTTGAGACATGACCAGCCTTTCAAAGCATTTCATGGCTACAGACGTGAGTACTACGGGGATATCGTCATTTAGACAGGCTACATTGGCATTCCTGGGCACAGGGATTATGGTGGTCTGCTTGAAACATGAAGGTATTACAGACTGGACCCAGGAAAGGCTGAAAATATCAGTGAAGACACTTGCCAGATGGTCAACGCATGTTCTGAGTACGCGTCCTGAATGTTAACCTGTTTAAAGGTCTTGCTCACATCTGCTATGGAGAGAGAGCATGATCACACAGTCATACGGAACAGCTGGTGCTCTCATGCAGTGTTGCTAGCCTTGAATTAAGCATAGACGATACTTAGCTCGTCGAGTAGGCTTGCTTCTAGTTGGGGTATGTACGTACGTCGTCAATGCACTTATTAGTTAAGCCAGTGAATGATGTGGTAAACTCCTCAATGCCATTGGATGAATCCCGGAACATATTCCAGTCTGTGCTAGCAAAACAATCCTGTAGTTTAGCATCTGCTTCATCTGACCAGTTCTGTATCGAGTGTGTCACTGGTACTTCCAGTTTGAGTTTTTGCTTGTAAGCAGGAATCAGGAGGATAGAATTCTGGTCAAATTTGCCAAATGGAGGGTGAGGGAGAGCTTTGTGTGTGTGTGTGTGTGTGTGTGTGTGTGTGTGTGTGTGTGTGTGTGTGTGTGTGTGTGTGTGTGTGTGTGTGTGTGTGTGGGGTGGGGGGGGGTGGGGGGGGTCAGGAGTGCCAGAGCCGAGGGGGTCTAGAATTAGATATTATGTTAAGATGAGTACACCATATAGGCTGCTATACACCACCATGTCAAATCTCCAGTCATCATAATCCTGACTGTCACTCGATGTCCTCACTGTCACAGAGACTATAATATCCAGCTGTAGGGCTGAGAAAAGTGCATAGGGCCTGGTTTAGGTAAGCCAAGACGACATTCTCTAGTATCTCACAGCAATACATCTCCATGTACCTCAGACAGCTCAGTTCTGACAGGGTAAATAGCCATTCACCTGATTTATCACCTTAAACAGCACTTCCCTTGCCAAAATTGGTATAAAGACAGTGACCCAGGTGAACTCAAAGCCATAACTTTGAAGTTCATGCAAATGCCTCTGACATCAGTGTATGATATACATGGAGGTCTGAGTAACACATATGATCTTACATTAAGGCTGTGGCATAGTGGTCGTTACGTCAACAGAACCAGAGTAAATGATAGAAGGAAGAGACCCAGAGAAGGGCATCCGTCAGAGGGAGGCCAGTGGAGAGAGACAAGGCCTGGGTCACACACTCCAACGGCGCCAGTAGCAATGACAAACCAGCCCTCAGCAGATCCCCTAGGCTGTGTGAAAAGCTCCTTGCAATAAATACTGTATTGTTTCAGGGCTTTCACCATAAAAACACTCCAAACCTAACAAGCACATTGAAAAATGACACATTTTCAAACCCAGCAGACATGCTGTTCTTGAAGAGATTGTATGGAAAGAACTGCTGATCTTTAGAGAAAGTAGAAGACCCAATGAGAGAAAACAGCAGGTCTTTTGGAGAAAGTAGAAGACCCAATCAGAGAAAACAGCAGGTCTTTTAGAGAAAGCAGAAGACCCAATGAGAGAAAACAGCAGGTCTTTTGGAGAAAGTAGAAGACCCAATCAGAGAAAACAGCAGGTCTTTTAGAGAAAGCAGAAGACCCAATCAGAGAAAACAGCAGGTCTTTTAGAGAAAGCAGAAGACCCAATCAGAGAAAACAGCAGGTCTTTTAGAGAAAGCAGAAGACCCAATCAGAGAAAACAGCAGGTATTTTAGAGAAAGCAGAAGACCCAATCAGAGAAAACAGCAGGTCTTTTAGAGAAAGCAGAAGACCCAATCAGAGAAAACAGCAGGTCTTTTAGAGAAAGCAGAAGACCCAATCAGAGAAAACAGCAGGTCTTTTAGAGAAAGCAGAAGACCGACCCAATCAGAGAAAACAGCAGGTCTTTTAGAGAAAGCAGAAGACCGACCCAATCAGAGAAAACAGCAGGTCTTTTAGAGAAAGCAGAAGACCCAATCAGAGAAGACAGCAGAAGACCCAATCAGAGAAGACAGCAGAAGACCCAATCAGAGAAAACAGCAGGTCTTTTAGAGAAAGCAGAAGACCCAATCAGAGAAAACAGCAGGTCTTTTAGAGAAAGCAGAAGACCCAATCAGAGAAAACAGCAGGTCTTTTAGAGAAAGTAGAAGACCCAATCAGAGAAAACAGCAGGTCTTTTAGAGAAAGCAGAAGCTCAAAGCAGACGGCTGATCCCAGAGCAGGCCTGGGTTTGGTCCTATACGGTCTGACAGCCATCTGTCTGGGATGACTCACAGCCAGTTAGGCTACACTTTTATTCACAAACACTAAAATACACCTTCACAAGCATACACACAGTACAGATGTGATCCTTCTGGCTCTAAATGTCTCCTCTTCATCTTTTCCCAGGTTGCATTCTGCCAGGCTGTCCAATGACGAGCTGAGCTCAGCCACCCAAGGTGCCATATTAGTAGTGCATTACAGCAAAGCAGCCAGGGGGAGACACTGAACATGTGTACAGCACTAACATACAGGAATGAAGACACAGCTGGGAACCTTATCTACCTGCTACCCTTCACACACACATGTCTGAGCTGCCACTTTTCATTTTCTGTCTCAATACCAGGAGAACAGTACGCTGCGGTATCATTCTACTGCACTTACCATCCACACCCTGGGAATCAATAGAATTTTATTCAGCACAGCTCTGCTATCACTCGCTAAAGGTTAATGAAGGTGGAATTGGTTTGGAGAAGGCTAACCATTCCCTCTGCATTTTGCAGTGTCCGTGACTTTCTTTTCACACATTTACATTTTATGGATTTTATTAATTGCACAAATATGACAGTGAATAAAATATTCCTATCACATTACTATCAACATGCTGTTTAAAAGGCTGAGATATACTACTCCAAACCCATGTCTATGTTTTTGCTTCATTTCAATATTATATACAGTGCCTTGCGAAAGTATTTGGCCCCCTTGACCTTTGCGACCTTTTGCCACATTTCAGGCTTCAAACATAAAGACATAAAACTGTATTTTTTTGTGAAGAATCAACAACAAGTGGGACACAATCATGAAGTGGAACGACATTTATTGGATATTTCAAACTTTTTTAACAAATCAAAAACTGAAAAATTGGGCGTGCAAAATTATTCAGCCCCCTTAAGTTAATACTTTGTAGCGCCACCTTTTGCTGCGATTACAGCTGTAAGTCGCTTGGGGTATGTCTCTATCAGAGACTGAAATTTTTTCCCATTCCTCCTTGCAAAACAGCTCGAGCTCAGTGAGGTTGGATGGAGAACATTTGTGAACAGCAGTTTTCAGTTCTTTCCACAGATTCTCGATTGGATTCAGGTCTGGACTTTGACTTGGCCATTCTAACACCTGGATATGTTTATTTTTGAACCATTCCATTGTAGATTTTGCTTTATGTTTTGGATCATTGTCTTGTTGGAAGACAAATCTCCGTCCCAGTCTCAGGTCTTTTGCAGACTCCATCAGGTTTTCTTCCAGAATGGTCCTGTATTTGGCTCCATCCATCTTCCCATCAATTTTAACCATCTTCCCTGTCCCTGCTGAAGAAAAGCAGGCCCAAACCATGATGCTGCCACCACCATGTTTGACAGTGGGGATGGTGTGTTCAGGGTGATGAGCTGTGTTGCTTTTACGCCAAACATAACGTTTTGCATTGTTGCCAAAAAGTTCAATTTTGGTTTCATCTGACCAGAGCACCTTCTTCCACATGTTTGGTGTGTCTCCCAGGTGGCTTGTGGCAAACTTTAAACGACACTTTTTATGGATATCTTTAAGAAATGGCTTTCTTCTTGCCACTCTTCCATAAAGGCCAGATTTGTGCAATATACGACTGATTGTTGTCCTATGGACAGAGTCTCCCACCTCAGCTGTAGATCTCTGCAGCTCATCCAGAGTGATCATGGGCCTCTTGGCTGCATCTCTGATCAGTCTTCTCCTTGTCTGAGCTGAAAGTTTAGAGGGACGGACAGGTCTTGGTAGATTTGCAGTGGTCTGATACTCCTTCCATTTCAATATTATCGCTTGCACAGTGCTCCTTGGGATGTTTAAAGCTTGGGAAATTTTTTGTATCCAAATACGGCTTTAAACTTCTTCACAACAGTATATCGAACCTGCCTGGTGTGTTCCTTGTTCTTCATGATGCTCCCTGCGCTTTTAACGGACCTCTGAGACTATCACAGTGCAGGTGCATTTATACGGAGACTTGATTACACACAGGTGGATTGTATTTATCATCATTAGTCATTTAGGTCAACATTGGATCATTCAGAGATCCTCACTGAACTTCTGGAGAGAGTTTGCTGCACTGAAAGTAAAGGGGCTGAATAATTTTGCACGCCCAATTTTTCAGTTTTTGATTTGTTAAAAAAGTTTGAAATATCCAATAAATGTCGTTCCACTTCATGATTGTGTCCCACTTGTTGTTGATTCTTCACAAAAAAAAATACAGTTTTATATCTTTATGTTTGAAGCCTGAAATGTGGCAAAAGGTCGCAAAGTTCAAGGGGGCCGAATACTTTCGCAAGGCACTGTATATATACTTTTTTTGTACCCTTTCTTTCCCCAATTTTGTGATGTTCAATTGGTAGTTACAGTCTTGTCCCATCACTGCAATTCCCGTACAGACTCGGGAGAGTCAAAAGTCGAGAGCCATGCATCCTCCGAAACACGACCCTGCCAAGCAGCACTGCTTCTTGACACACTGCCCGGAAGCCAGCCGCACCAATGTGTCAGCGTGCATGCTCCCGGCCCGCCACAGGAGTTACTAGAGCGTGATGGGACAAAGACATCCCAGCTGGCCAAACTCTCCCATAACGACGCGGCGCCAATTGTGCGCCGCCTCATGGGTCTCCCGGTCGCGGACGGCTGATTGAACCCAGGTCTGTAGTGACGCATCAAGAACTGCGAAGCAGTGCCTTAGACCGCTGCTCCACTCAGGGGGCCCTCAATTCAATATTGGTGTCAGGGCAACAGCCGTGTTACAATACTATAGGCCAGTGTTCCCCAACTGTTCCAAATTAAAATCATTTGTCTTGCCCAGTCACCCTCTGAATGCCACACACACACATTCTATGTCTCAATTGTCTCAAGGCTTAAAAATCCATCTTTAACCTGTCTCCTCCCCTTCATATACACTGCTGGATGTGGATTTAAGAGGTGACATCAATAAGGGATCAAAGCTTTCACCTGGTCAATCTATGTAATGGAATGGTGGTTCCTAAAGTTATCGTAAACAAATGTAAGTCAGGTTTGAAATGATTAGGTTTTAGTCAAATATTATTATCTGTTTGGGCTTCTTGCGGTAAATTTGCAGTCTACAAATTATTTGTAGTTATGTTCCAGCCCCATGCACATCCACTCTAAAAAATGATCTAGTTCATGATGCGTGCTGTAGGTGGTTGAAACTCATTCAACACAACCTGAGGGTTTCAGCATCAATCTACAATGTAACATAGAAACAACAAGTCTCCAACAGATTTATCCCATGTCACAAGGTACTCCCAATAACAGGAAGCCTTAGAGTAAGTCTAGCAGCGAAATTATGTCACTTCCCTAAAAATACTGTAGGTGTCCTACAATTCACCTGAAAGAATGAACGTGCAAGAATTGGCGGGAGACAGCTGAGTGGATTGTGGAGAGCTGAGCGTATGCATTCTGGAGATAGCCTATAGGTGTGTCCATCTTCACTACACACACACCATTTCTCTCCTGTTCTATTGGTTTTTATATCTATTTTATTTCGTCGTCCCGAAGCCAAATACACAATCCTAGTCAGCCCATCCTAGTTGTTGCATCTTTAGATTCCCCCTTTTCTAAGATTTTAATCTGTTAGAAACATACGTGTTATTTCATAGTTTGGATTACTCTACAAGTACACTGCTCAAAAAAATAAAAGGGAACACTAAAATAACACATCTTAGATCTGAATGAATGGAATAATCTTATTAAATGTTTTTTTCTTTACATAGTTGAATGTGCTGACAACAAAATCACACAAAAATGATCAATGCAAATCAAATTTATCAACCCATGGAGGTCTGTATTTGGAGTCACACTCAAAATTAAAGTGGAAAACCACACTACAGGCAGATCCAACTTTGATGTAATGTCCTTAAAACAAGTCAAAATGAGGCTCAGTAGTGTGTGTGGCCTCCACGTGCCTGTATGACCCCCCTACAACGCCTGGGCATGCTCCTGATGAGGTGGCGGATGGTCTCCTGAGGGATCTCCTCCCAGACCTGGACTAAAGCCAACTCCTGGACAGTCTGTGGTGCAACGTGGCGTTGGTGGATGGAGCGAGACATGATGTTCCAGATGTGCTCAATTTGATTCAGGTCTGGGGAAGGGTGGGCCAGTCCATAGCATCAATGCCTTCCTCTTGCAGCAACTGCTGACACACTCCAGCCACATGAGGCCTAGCATTGTCTTTCATTACGAAGAACCCAGGGCCAACAGCACCAGCATATGGTCTCACAAGGGGTCTGAGGATCTCATCTCGGTACCTAATGGCAGTCAGGTTACGTCTGGCGAGCACATGGAGGGCTGTGCAGCCCCCCAAAGAAATGACACCCCACACCATGACTGACCCACCGCCAAACCGGTCATGCTGGAGGATGTTGCAGGCAGCAGAACGTTCTCCACAGCATCTCCAGACTCTGTCACGTCTGTCACATGTGCTCAGTGTGAACCTGCTTTAATCTGTGAAGAGCACAGGGCGCCAGTGGCGAATTTGCCAATCTTGGTGTTCTCTGGCAAATGCCAAACATCCTGCACGGTGTTGGGCTGTAAGCACAACCCCCACATGTGGACGTCGGGCCCTCATACCACCCTCATGGAGTCTGTTTCTGACCGTTTGAGCAGACACATGCACATTTGTGGCCTGCTGGAGGTCATTTTGCAGGGCACTGGCAGTGCTCCTCCTGCTCCTCCTTGCACAAAGGCGGAGGTAGCGGTCCTGCTGCTGGGTTGTTGCCCTCCTACGGCCTCCTCCACGTCTCCTGATGTACTGGCCTGACTCCTGGTAGCGCCTCCATGCTCTGGACACTACGCTGACAGACACAGCAAACGTTCTTGCCACAGCTCGCATTGATGTGCCATCCTGGATGAGCTGCACTACCTAAGCCACTTGTGTGGGTTGTAGACTCCGTCTCATGCTACCACTAGAGTGAAAGCACCGCCAGCATTCAAAAGTGACCAAAACATCAGCCAGGAAGCAAGGAACTGAGAAGTGGTCTGTGGTCCCCACCTGCAGAACCACTCCTTTATTGGGGGTGTCTTGCTAATTGCCTATAATTTCCACTTGTTGTCTATTCCATTTGCACAACTGCATGTGACATTTATTGTCAATCAGTGTTGCTTCCTAAGTGGACAGTTTGATTTCACAGAAGTGTGATTGACTTGGAGTTACATTGTGTTGTTTAAGTGTTCCCTTTATTTTTTTTGAGCAGTGTAGTAAAAATAAAGAAAAACCCTGAAATTAGTAGGTGTGTCCAAACTTTTGACTGGTACTGTATGTGTCGCAAAATTTTTCAAATGGCTGGTAAATTAAAATGTTCCCGGTCACCTTGTCAGGCACACACAAACACACACACACACACTACATATGCTCACACACATTCATATTGATGCTACACACACATTTTTTGTCAGAGTGACTTACAGGAGCAATTAAGGTTAAGTGCCTTGCTCAAGGGCATCTGCATATGTCACCTAGTCAGTTTGGGTATTTGAACCAGCGACCTTACTATTTCATTATTTTTCTTGATTGTTAACTCTGCATTGTTGGGAAAAGGGTCTTAAGTAAGCATTTCATGGTGAAATCTAGTCTACACCGGCGCATGTTACAACATGCTATACAGTATTGTTTGTTAATTTCACCTTTATTTAACCAGGTAGACCAATTGAGTACAAGTTCTCATTTACAACTGCGACCTGGCCAAGATAACGCAAAGTATAAGTAGGCTATACCATCTTGGCCATCCCCCACAGCTGTACAGTATAAGTAGGCAAAACCATCTTGGCCATCCCCCACAGCTATACAGTACAAGTAGGCAAAACCATCTTGGCCATCCCCCACAGCTATACAGTACAAGTAGGCAAAACCATCTTGGCCATCCCCCACAGCTATACAGTACAAGTAAGCTATACCATCTTGGCCATCCCCCACAGCTATACAGTATAAGTAGGCTATACAATCTTGGCCATCCCCCACAGCTGTACAGTACAAGTAGGCAAAACCATCTTGGTCTTTGGTTGGTTATATAAAGACAACATCAAGAACAGCCATACAGCATGGCACGTTGTGGCTCAGCTTATGTGATGTTTAAATGCCAGATTTCCTTACCATGGACGAATGCATCCTCAACTTTACAAGGCAAAGCTATATACAAATCTTAGTGAGTTTGCTAATGAAAGCAAGCTTAATGTGCTGAAATATTTACCAGGCCCAAGACATAATGACTCCATTCTACCAGGCACAAGACATAATGACTCCATTCTACCAGGCACAAGACATAATGACTCCATTCTACCAGGCCCAAGACATAATGACTCCATTCTACCAGGCCCAAGACATAATGACTCCATTCTACCAGGCCCAAGACAATGACTCCATTCTACCAGGCACAAGACATAATGACTCCATTCTACCAGGCCCAAGACAAAGACAATGAATTAACTCTGCATTTCCTTTCATACCGCACTAAATAGAACACCATAAGCCAACATTGTGTTGGGTATTCTCTAACAAAGTGTTGAGTAGGCAGGATTCCCTTTGCACTTTAACTTTCCAGGTTTTCCCAGTGTTGACTTATTAATACAATGTCGTCATAAAAGCAAAACATTTTTTAGTTATTGCATGAATTACAAGGTGTTGAGCATGAATTCAGTTTTTCCCAGCTAATAGGCTATTAATAGAGAGTCAAAGCCATTAAAACTAACGACAGTTGCAGTGTCTGTTAGGACACCATTTACTAATGTAAGTTAACCACTTCTGCTTCTTGTTTGAGACATTTAGAAGTTTAGTGGTTTAAACTTTACTACACGGAGTAAACATCCTTTAAATATCACTGTTTGCGTCTTGGGAATCTCCCACTGCATACATTACTCCCCCCCCCCAATCACCAGAGGAACGGTGATGCTGAGTGTGCGTGTTTCTGCGTCTAACGAGATGAATATATCCATTAGAATTCCTTAACGAGGGTAAATCCACATGGCTGCTAATTAGTCCGTGCTCCATCTTCTCACAGAGCTGGAGGACTGGACTGGTTCTTGTGATGCTAGAGAACATTAAAGCCACTAAATGTACCCAGCTCCCGATGCAGCAGATTGTCCCCATTTAACAGGTTTTCCATTAGGGAGCAGATTAATGTAACACAGCAATAATAGATATAATGGCAGTGTTCTGAAAGGCTGAGGGACCCCGGCGCTGTCGTTAATGGTAAGTCATCATTATCTAATGTTCTGTTGCTAAGCAGGTGCACGTAGACAGAGCCACTCTTGAGGGTTTGTGAGGTGTAACACGTCTAAACCAGCGCACAGCGTGAGGTTTTAACGTGTAAGGATGTTGTTAAAAACACCATACTTTGATTAGTCACTATCTTTTTATCTCTCTAAGACACCGTAAAACAATGAGTGCTCTCTCCCCTCCAAAGGGAAATAGTGTATTAGATTTGTGTGCAGTGGCTTTTATCTAAAGTTCTCTGACTGGCTTTCATCTGAGCAGTGACATTACACACTCTCTTAAACAAACATGCACTCAGAAAACCAGGCAGACTGACATGTCATGTACTATGAAACGTTCCATTTACGTACACCCAATCAGCCTACTATTTACAACGCAATTACGGATATTGGGACACGGTCATTCACACAGGTTTTCATAATGACGAGCACTTACACGTGAGCCAATATTTTATGTGTCTCTCTGTGCGTATATCTACAGGACAAGACTGACACTCTATCCAAGGTTTATCGGTCATTCACCCTTTCAATAGGCTACATTCATTAAAACAGAGCTTTTCGAGGTCTGTTAGATGTCTCGGACTGAAATTGAGAATACTGTCCCATAAATGACCATAAGATCTCATCCCCGTTCGTGGTTTCTTTCTTCGTCTTCGTAAGTGAACTTAGGATAAAAAACGTCTAGGGTCAAGTTAACCTGTCAGTAAATTATACCATGAACGCCTGAACACGCAACACACTAGAGCATATGCTGAGGCAAGAGAGCATTGAAGTGTGTTGATTCTCCTCAGGTTATCTGTCGCTCTAGTCAATTTCAGTGCAACTGTTCATAGACTAACATTGTTCTGCACAAACACCATGTTTATTAAATACACATCGAACGTGTCCTTATGTACCTCCATCAATCTAAACCTACTCACGGTCTTCATGTCTAGCTCTGGGTTGGTAACGACGCAGAATAATTCAGAATAATATTAATTAGTGAGAACTGAAACTCACGAGAAAGGGTCATTTATTGAAAATTTTGCACAAAGACGAATGGTAAAAAGAGTGGTTTATTAACACTGACAATTAATCCTGACCAATTAAGGTCACCAAGACAGCAGAAAACACACAGCAACACCTCTGTCTTAAGGCCCTTCTCATTCTACTTGTCATAATGCAATTAATTAGAGACATTCTTTAATTAGAATGCACAGCCACTGATTAAAACTAGGCCTCATTTAGTAATGAAAAAGTCAACACACACATGAAAGCGGGGGCGCACGCACACTTCCTCTCAGCACATTACCCTCCGTGTGACAGAACACTCCGTGAGAGATGCCTGAAGGCATTTCTGAGCATTGATTGGCAGGTGCTGTAGGCATAGTAACAGCCAGGCTAAGGTGTGAGAGCTGCAATCCCAGCAGACCACAATCCTGCAGATTTTAGACAGACAGGCCTGACCTCCAAAGGACTAACTGGCAATAAGGCCCTCAGGATGGAAAACATGACATTTTACCAAGTTGACCTCACTTTAAATGATTCTCCCAGTCTCATAGTATAAAATGCATAGGTACAACTGATGTACACCTCAATTGTAACAGTATTTTATTGTACCTGGAGGAAGAGCTGTGTAGTGTTATGTACTTCTTATATACTGCAGTAATATGACAGTACTATACTGCCCTACCAAGCAAAAAGGCAGTAACTGCTCATTTGGTCGAAAACTAGATAATGTCATTTTTGCTACATTAAATACATGCGTAATCATGTGGACAAGTATCCTGCCTCTATTGTATTGTGTTTTGGATAAAATGGGGGTCATGTTAGCAGTAACATCACAGTTACTGTGAAACCAAGGTAAATAAAGCAATTTCTCTCAGTTCCACACTATGAGCGGTTACTGCCTTTTTGCTTGGTAGGAAAGTATAGTACCTGGAGGCAGAGCTGTGTAGCATTATGTACTTCTTATATACCGCAGTAATATGACAGTACTATAGTACCTGGAGGCAGAGCTGTGTAGCATTATGTACTTCTTATATACCGCAGTAATATGACAGTACTATAGTACCTGGAGGCAGAGCTGTGTAGTGTTATGTACTTCTTATATACCGCAGTAATATGACAGTACTATAGTACCTGGAGGCAGAGCTGTGTAGTGTTATGTACTTCTTATATACTGCAGTAATATGACAGTAATATAAAACCTGGAGACAGAGCTGTGTAGTGTTATGTACTTCTTATATACCGCAGTAATATGACAGTACTATAGTACCTGGGGGCAGGCTGGGTCTCTTCCTCTTAATGCTCTTCTCAGCTCCGTTCTCCAGGGGACAGTCTGACACCAGCGGCACGTTTGAGTTGCTGAACTGCAGGGGTTCGTTGTTGGAGGACGGGTCAAAGGACAACGGGTTCAGTCCTGAAACACAACAGAAACACAACAAGCAGCCATGTTAAACCAGATGGACCATAGATCTATAAACCACAACAAGCAGCCCTGTTCAACCAGATGGACCATAGATCTATAAACCACAACAAGCAGCCATGTTAAACCAGATGGACCATAGATCTATAAACCACAACAAAAACACAACAAGCAGACATGTTAAACCAGATGGACCATAGATCTATAAACCACAACAGATACACAAGCAGCCATGTTAAACCAGATGGACCATAGATCTATAAACCACAACAAGCAGACATGTTAAACCAGATGGACCATCGATCTATAAACCACAACAAGCAGACATGTTCAACCAGATAGACCATATATCTATAAACCACAACAGATACACAAGCAGCCATGTTAAACCAGATGGACCATAGATCTATAAACCACAACAAGCAGACATGTTAAACCAGATGGACCATCGATCTATAAACCACAACAGATACACAAGCAGCCATGTTCAACCAGATGTACCATAGATCTATAAACCACAACAAGCAGACATGTTCAACCAGATAGACCATAGATCTATAAACCACAACAGATACACAAGCAGCCCTGTTCAACCAGATGTACCATAGATCTATAAACCACAACAAGCAGACATGTTCAACCAGATGTACCATAGATCTATAAACCACAACAAGCAGACATGTTCAACCAGATAGACCATAGATCTATAAACCACAACAGATATACAAGCAGCCATGTTCAACCAGATGTACCATAGATCTATAAACCACAACAAGCAGACAGACATGTTCAACCAGATGGACCATAGATCTATAAACCACAACAAGCAGCCATGTTCAACCAGATAGACCATAAATATGGAAACCACAACAGAAACACAACAAGCAGCCATGTTCAACCAGATAGACCATAGATCTATAAACCACAACAGAAACACAACAAGCAGCCATGTTCAACCAGATGGACCATAGATCTATAAACCACAACAGAAACACAACAAGCAGACATGTTAAACCAGATAGACCATAGATCTATAAACCACAACAGATACACAAGCAGCCATGTTCAACCAGATAGACCATAGATCTATAAACCACAACAGAAACACAACAAGCAGACATGTTCAACCAGATTAATCTTGAGTAAGACACTATTGTTTAACACATTCACAATATATCCACAGAGCAGAGTACATAGGCTACAAAAATGTAATATGTGGAGAGAAATGTATGCCACAGACTGTTTGACCTCGGAGAAGTCTAAACTAAAGAAAACAGACTGTGGAAATACAACTCTATTCAACCATAAGAAACCATATGTTCAGGATCTAACAAAGTCCGGAGTTAACATACTTCACTTCTTGAAGGAAACACCTTAGAGAGCCCTACAACTTAACACTATGTCAGAATCTCCAGAGTTCTGTCTCTCTGTTCAGGTCTTTAGACAGTGGGGACACTAGGGAGCATCTCAGAACCAATAACAGAGTTTCTGAACATCTTTTCTGGTCTCTTTTCTAATTTAGCGGTTTAATTTCTATCCCAGTATATTTCTGTCCTGAGAGGAACCAAGATAGGATTACACACACAAAGACCCCTGTGAGTTATGAACCCACCACACACTCTTCATAGAAGTCTATTATCTAAAGTGACTACCATTAGTTATGAACCCACCACACACTCTTCATAGAAGTCTAGTATCTAAAGTGACTACCATTAGTTATGAACCCACCACACACTCTTCATAGAAGTCTAGTATCTAAAGTGACTACCATTAGTTATGAACCCACCACACACTCTTCATAGAAGTCTAGTATCTAAAGTGACTACCATTAGTTATGAACCCACCACACACTCTTCATAGAAGTCTAGTATCTAAAGTGACTACCATTAGTTATGAACTTACCACACACTCTTCATAGAAGTCTAGTATCTAAAGTGACTACCATTAGTTATGAACCCACCACACACTCTTCATAGAAGTCTATTATCTAAAGTGACTACCATTAGTTATGAACCCACCACACACTCTTCATAGAAGTCTAGTATCTAAAGTGACTACCATTAGTTATGAACCCACCACACACTCTTCATAGAAGTCTAGTATCTAAAGTGACTACCATTAGTTATGAACCCACCACACACTCTTCATAGAAGTCTAGTATCTAAAGTGACTACCATTAGTTATGAACCCACCACACACTCTTCATAGAAGTCTAGTATCTAAAGTGACTACCATTAGTTATGAACCCACCACACACTCTTCATAGAAGTCTAGTATCTAAAGTGACTACCATTAGTTATGAACCCACCACACACTCTTCATAGAAGTCTAGTATCTAAAGTGACTACCATTAGTTATGAACCCACCACACACTCTTCATAGAAGTCTAGTATCTAAAGTGACTACCATTAGTTATGAACCCACCACACACTCTTCATAGAAGTCTAGTATCTAAAGTGACTACCATTAGTTATGAACTCACCACACACTCTTCATAGAAGTCTAGTATCTAAAGTGACTACCATTAGTTATGAACCCACCACACACTCTTCATAGAAGTCTAGTATCTAAAGTGACTACAGGCTCCAAAATAGCAATGAGCCAATCTGTCCAACAGCTCCAAGCAGACAGTCCCTTCCTAAAACCAGTTCTATTCCTCCCACAGATGGGTAGCGTCTTTCAGAGCAGCCTTTAAAGAACGGGTCGATGTGGCGTCGCGACGTGTCAGACTAAACATATAATTATTTCATGAATTGGCCAAGTGCAACTGTGCTCTCAGCTTAGCAGTGGTGTCTCTGCTCGGTTTGGCAGCTGCGCGGGTGGGAGAGAGAAGCCTGTGTGCTTCGCGGATTACCAGATATTTTTCCTGTAGTTTTATTGAAGATCACGCTGCAGCGCTGTCGTTCAGCAGCAGATGGTGCACTGTCAGACACTTACTTGTCATTCCCACAGGCCATCAGTCACCACTGTCATCAAATGGATGTTAGCCACCAGTTCTGACTGAGCTCAAACGTCATGAAAACGCAAATACAGCTTGGAGTTGGTTTCATACAAACTTTGAGAAATAACGAGGAGCACACACAATGTGTTTTGTGCGGGGAGTGCTTATTAATGAGTCTCTCAAAACAAATTAAAACAACACATCCTGACAAAACATCCACAGCATGACAGTAAACCCAGGAAGTTATTTCAGAACAGGACAGAATGTTTCAGGAAACGGTGCTTCGGCAGTGGAAAGTAAGTCAGCTAGCAAGGAATTGTCGTAATTTTATAACAGGTGATGAGAAGAAATAAGGGAGTACTCTCTCATAGTAGATGGGAGTTTTTCTTTCAAACAATCCCCTTGTACACAGCTAATAGCTAGCTACTGCAACCCTAAGTAACACTACAAAAATGTAGGCCTACTGTACAGCTTACTGTAGAAGTTATTGTTGAAAACAAGTCTAGGTTGGAACTGTTGCTGTTTAAATACAAGTGGAATAATCTGATTGAAATATATTGGGAGTATATATAGTGGAATAAACTGATTGAAGCAATAGGCTTTTTGAGGCAAACACTCATAGTTCTGGGTTGCTCATCTACAACAGGAAGCGGACTCCTGCGTGACTGGTAAAACAGTAGATGTTCTGGTTCAGTTTGGCACCACATACCTATGTGAGTCAGAGTTCTCCACTCTAGATTACTTAAAAAACAAGTACAGAAAAAGACTCACCTCAGGGTTGCACTGACTAGACCTGCTTGTTGAAAACTTCAACCCGCCATACCCCTCTCATTAGGACTGTGTGTTTTCTGGTCAACATCTGTGTGATGTGATCAGTTTCTTCCAGTTCAGAATAAAACAGGATTTGTTGTATTTTAAAAGCAACAGTTCCAACCGATACCTTTTTTTCAACAATTTCTACAGTAGGATGCACAGTGGGCCTGATCATTCATCTGAACTGTTACTCAGGGTTGTACTATCAAAAAAATGAGCCTGTGTGTGTTCTGTTATACATCCGTGTGATGTGATCAGTTTTTTCCTGTTCAGAATTAAAATGATGTATTATATTTTAACAGCAACAGTTCCAACCTAGAGATGTGTTTGTAATGTGGAAAAATAAAAATAAACATGAACAAGTATTTGATACACTGCCAATTTTGCAGGTTTTCCCACTTACAAAGCATGTAGAGGTCTGTAATTTTTATCATAGGTACACTTCATCTGTGAGAGACGGAATCTAAAACAAAAATCAATAAAATCACATTGTATGATTTTTAAGTAATTAATTTACATTTTATTGCATGACATAAGTATTTGATCACCTACCAACCAGTAAGAATTCCGTCTCTCACAGACCTTAGTTAGTTTTTCTTTAAGAAGCCCTCCTGTTCTCCACTCATTACCTGTATTAACTGCACCTGTTTGAACTCGTTACCTGTATAAAAGACACATGTCCACACACTCAATCAAACAGACTCCAACCTCTCCACTATGGCCAAGACCAGAGAGCTGTGTAAGGATATCAGGGATAAAATTGTAGACCTGCACAAGGCTGGGATGGGCTACAGGACAATAGGCAAGCAGCTTGGTGAGAAGTCAACAACTCTTGGCGCAATTATTAGAAAATGGAAGAAGTTCAAGATGACGGTCAATCACCGTCTGTCTGGGGCTCCATGCAAGATCTCACCTCGCGGGGCATCAATGATCACGAGGAATGTGAGGGATCAGCCCAGAACTACACGGCAGGACCTGGTCAATGACCTGAAGAGAACTGGGACCACAGTTTCAAAGAAAACCATTCGTAACACACTACGCCGTCATGGATTAAAATCCTGCAGCACACTCAAGGTCCCCCTGCTCAAGTCAGTGCATGTCCTGGCCCGTCTGAAGTTTGCCAATGACCATCTGGATGATCAAGAGGAGGAATGGGAGGAGATCATGTGGTCTGATGAGACAAAAATAGAGCTATTTGGTCTAAACTCCACTCGCCGTGTTTGGAGGAAGAAGGATGAGTACAACCCCAAGAACACCATCCCAACCGTGAAGCATGGAGGTGGAAACATCATTCTTTGGGACTGCTTTTATGCAAAGGGGAAAGGACGATTGCACCATATTGAGGGGAGGATGGATGGGGCCATGTATCGAGAGATCTTGCCCAACAACCTCCTTCCCTCAGTAAGAGCATTGAAGATGGGTCGTGGATGGGTCTTCCAGCATGACAACGACCCGATACACACAGCTAGGGGAACTAAGGAGTGGCTCCGTAAGAAGCATCTCAAGGTCCTGGAGTGGCCTAGCCAGTCTCCAGACCTGAACCCAATAGAAAATCTTTGGAGGGAGCTGAAAGTCCGTATTGCCCAGCGACAGCCCCGAAACCTGAAGGATCTGGAGAAGGTCTGTATGGAGGAGTGGGCCAAATTCCCTGCTGCAGTGTGTGCAAACCTGGTCAAGAACTACAGGAAACATATGATCTCTGTAATTGCAAACAAAGGGTTTCTGTACCAAATATTCAGTTCTGCTTTTCTGATGTATCAAATACTTATGTCCTGCAATAAAATGAATTACTTAAAAATCAAACAATGTGATTTTCTGGATTTTTGTTTTCGATTCCGTCTCTCACAGTTGAAGTGTACCTATGATAAAAATTACAGAACTCTACATGCTTTGTAAGTAGGAAAACCTGCAAAATTGGCAGTGTATCAAATACTTGTTCTCCCCACTGTATATGGGTATTTCATTGATATTTGTTTTTGTATTTATTGCATTTGTTTTAGGCATAAGGACAAATAAATGTACTGATAATTCCGTACAGTTGCATGTTTTCACAAGCTTGGGTCCCAGGAAATCACAGAATTTCTAATTTGGGACCCAGGATGAACATGTTGAAGAACCCCTGATCCAGAGAATAAAGCAATAAGGAGAGTAGTGGCTGATGAATTATGGAAACAATATCAATGTGGATATTGCCCCAAAATCCCAGGAAACAATAAACTAATTCAATTGTGTTCCGAGCCTAATATATCAGAGATTTCCACTTCTCTAACTGGACGTGTGTTATTTGTAACTCAGAACAGGGTCAGGGAGAGACCAGCCCGGTTCTCATGAAAAAATGCTTAAATTATCTAGGTTTACAATGGTTTTGCTAGACTTTGTTGTCAGACAAAAAATATCTGAAAATATAGAATAGCAGACTGGTCTGTGTCAGAGAGATCCATCTCAGTTCTGCAGAAGAACACACAGAGCTCAGGAAAAACATACAGTTGAAATCGGAAGTTCACATAAACAAGTTTTAATGACTCCAACCAAAGTGTTTCAACCACTCGACAAATTTTTGTTAAAACTTCTTAGGGCTTGCAATCCCGTTAACGGGATGATATGACAACAGCCAGTGAAAGTGTCAAATTGGAAACAGAAATATCATAATTAAAATTCCTCAAACTTACATGTATTTTATACCGTTTTAAAGGTAATCTTGTTGTTAATCCCACCACAGTGTCCGATTTCAAATAGGCTTTACGGCAAAAGCACCACAAATGATTATGTTAGGTCACCACCAAGCCACAGAAAACAGCCATTTTTCCGGCCAGTCACAAAAAGCACAAATAGAGATAAAATGAATCACTAACCTATGATGATCTTCATCAGATGACACTCATAGGACAAAGATTGTACTTTTTGGAGAAATGTCCTCTGGTCTGATCAAACAAAACTAGAACTGTTGGGCCATAATGACCATCGTAATGTTTGGAGGAAAAAGGGGGACGCTTGCAAGCCGAAGAACACCATCCCAACCGTGAAGCACGGGGGTGGCAACCTCATGTTGTGACCAAGCTTTAACTTCCTGACTGATGTCTTGATGTTGCTTCAATATATCCACATAATCTTCCTGTCTCATGATTCCATCTATTTTGGCAAGTGCTGCAGCATAACACTCCCACAACATGATGCAGCCACCCCCATGCTTCACGGTCGGGATGGTGTTCTTTGGCTTGCAAGCCTCCCACTTTTTCCTCCAAACATTACGATGGTCATTATGGCCAAATAGTTATATTTTGTTTCATCCGACCAGAGGACATTTCTCATAAAAAGTACGATCTTTGAACCCACATCAAGTCGCAAACCGTAGTCTAGCTTTTTTTATGTTGGTATTGGAGCAGTGGCTTCATCCTTGCTGAGTGGCCTTTTAGGTTATGTCGATATCGGACTCGTTTTACTGTGGATATAGATACTTTTGTACCGGTTTCCTCCAGCATCTTCTCAAGGTCCTTGCTGTTGTTCTGGGATTGATTTGAACTTTCGCACCAAAGCACATTCATCTCTAGGAGGCAGAACTCGTATCCTTCTTGAGTGGTGTGATGGCTGCATGGTCCCATGGTGTTTATACTTGCGTACTATTGTTTGTACAGATGAATGTGGTAGCTTCAGGCATTTGGAAATGCGAGAATAAATGATGAACTGAAGAAGGAAATTGGTCACTGGCTTCCAATCAGTACTGCTTTTGTGGGGGTACAATCAGTGTCCTTTTGGCAGGTAGAATTGACTTCCTTAGACATGCAAATGCCCTTAGGTAACACCTTTCCTGCAAGCAATCTAGAAAGGTATGCTCCATTCTTTATATGAGCAAACACTTAACTGAAGTTACCCTACATGAGCAAAAGTATGTGGACACCTGCTTGAACATCTCATTCCAAAATTATGGGCTTTAATATGGAGTTGGTCCCTTCTTTGCTGCTATAACAGCTTCCACTCTTCTGGGAAGGCTTTCCACTAGATGTTGGAACATTGCTGCAGGGACTTGCTTCCATTCAGCCACAAGAGCCTTTGGGCACTGATTCTGGACGATTAGACCGGGCTCACAGTGGCCTTTCCATTTCATCCCAAAGGTGTTTTGATGGTGTTGAGGTGAGTGCACTGTGCAGGCCAGTCAAGTTCTTCCACATTGATCTTGACAAACCATTTTTGTATGGACCTTGTGTAATGGGTGTTGGGTGTTGGGTGTTGGGCTGTCACAAAGTTGGAAGCACAGAATCGTTAGACCTAAGGGCCTAGAGGCCAGGTGGTGAAGTCTGATTCATCACTCCAGAGAAGGCGTTTCCGTCCAGAGTCCAACAGCGGCGAGCTTTACACCGCTCCAGCCGACGTTTGGCATTACACATGGTGATCTTAGGCTTCTGTGCGGCTGCACAGCCATGGAAACCCATTACATGAAGCTCCCAACGAACAGTTCTTGTGCTGACCTTGCTTCCAGAGGCAGTTTGGAACTCGGTAGTGAGCGTTGCAACTAAGGACAAACCATTTTTAAGCTCTACGCGCTTCAGCACTCGGCGGTCCCGTTCTGTGAGCTTGTGTGGCCTACCACTTTGCGGCTCAGCCGTTGTTGCTCCAGGACATTTCCACTTTACAATAACACCCCTTACAGTTGACCAGGGCAGCTCTAGCAGGGCAGAAATTTGATGAACTAACTTGTTGGAAAGGTGATATTTATTTATTTATTTTACCTTTATTTAACTAGGCAAGTCAGTTAAGAACAAACTCTTATTTTCAATGACGGCCTAGGAACTGCCTGTTCAGGGGCAGAACGACAGATTTGTACCTTGTCAGCTCGGGGGTTTGAACTTGAAACCTTCCGGTTACTAGTCCAACGCTCTAACCACTAGGCTACCCTGCCGCCCCATGAAGGTGTCATGTGCTCTTCAGTATGCGCCATTCTACTGCCAATGTTTGTCTCCGAAGATTGCATGGCTGTGTGTTAGATTTTACACACCTGTCAGCAACTGGTGTGGCTGAAATAGCCAAATCCCCTCATTTGAAGGGGTGTACACATACTTTTAGATATATAGTGTACATTACAGATTAATTCACATTTCAATTAACATAAAACAGTCTGTTTATCTGATTGGATTAGTCAATAGCAACTTCAGATGTGGTTATATCAAGTCAGTCAGATTACCATAAAAACAGTGCATTTGTAGTAAAACTCTCCTCCATTTGAGAGAAAACCAAAGAGCCAGAATTTAAATATTTTTCAAGAACAATTTAAGTTAAATCAAAACAACTTTCAAGCAATTTGAAAATGACAGTTGCTTGTGAAACCAGTTGCTTGAAAGTTGTTTCGATTTAACTTAAATTGTTCTTGAAAAATATTTAAATTCTGGTTTAGCATCTCAGTTTACAGCACCCAACATTAGCACACCAATGGTAAGGTCATGTTGTGACAAAGCAATGACTTTCATAGCACACAGACACACACTTAGCCATATGCACCCCGCATGCGTCTTCACAGGAGTCATGACATTCAGTCTGTATACATCAAAGAAAAGTAACCTACATCTCAAAGGAATATAGAAATGATTAAACACCCCATAACCAACATCCTACGTTTCAGGACGAGCAGAACAGACGCTCTGCACAACCCCAAACGTCTCTGCATCGTATGACCACTTCTGGACAAGACTTACAATACCTAACTGAATAGTTGGTTTTACTCTGTGGGCTGGCAGGCTGCCTAAAATGTGCAGGAGGACTTCCTCTGCCTAGGTTCCAACAGGCCATACAAAATTCACAACAACCCTTTGTTGGCTGTTTGGGATTAGCCTCTGTACCCATCTCAATAGCTGCAATAGGAGCCCACTCAGTATCTTGGCTCACTCGCACACCAGAGAGCAGCGTGAACACACACCACACCCCTTGGCTGGACAGACTGTGTCCATCGCGCTGAATCCAAGACCGACAAATCCATTTGGAGCCTACTTTGCGCTCTGATGTCCTCTGGGACTTCACAGATGTATCAAGCATGTTCAACGCGAGTTTGCTGTGTCGTAATTCATTCTTCCAAAAAAAAACACAACAAGCTCTAGGATGAACATCTTAGATGCGTTCCTTATGCATGCCAATATAATGCCAGTAATGAAGAATTTCATCCGTAGTCAAATAAAATGTAAGACCCTTAAACTCCTTTTGAATCAAATCCTTAAAATAAGTTGATTGCCATAACTCAATTGCTTGTATATTCGCCACTACGTACTCATTATATATCAGTGAATAAACACATTTAGTCCAAAGTTGAACTGGCAATATATTGGCATGCATAAGGAACACATCTAAGACGTTCATCCTAGAGCTTGTTAAGATAATACTTATGGTTGGGCTGCCTTACAGAACTATAAAAAGCATATACATGACCATGGTAGCAATTGAAAAAGAACACTGGGGATTATGGGGAAATTAGCAGACCAAAGGTGAAGACAACAGTTAACCTGCCAAGAATGAATCCAAACATTACACTGCTGACTTTGTGCATTTTACAATAACGAAATCAATAACGAAATCTGAAAGTACTCCGGATACATTAAACAACAAGGTATTTCAAGGCACTTTTATGACTCAAGGAAAGAGCCTTCAACTATAAGGTCCTTTGTTGAGGATCTTCTAGCTTTGCCAATGAGGAACTGAAGCAAGCACACTTGTTTGGAACACAGCCCTGCATCCCCACCATCACACAATTACTGTTGTTAACGCCACCCAAAAGCAGTCCATTTTTAAATCGCAATCTGGGTCAGGTGCCCTTGTTTTAAAAGCTTATTCTATGGCCAACATGGCTTGCTCAGTTCTAAAATAACATGGTACAGTGTTCGTTGTTCAAAAGGCACTTCAGACAGATTGTCATTTTGGTGCGCATAGAATTGAGTCATGAGAGCATTCCGCAGCCGTGTTAGCTGTGTTCCGCGGCTAATTCTGTTCAGGACAACCCAGGGTATAACAAATGTCATCCTTGTAACTGTGGATCAAACATAGTGATCATGAATGTTGACACCGTAAATTACAGGAGTTTTCAAATATGGAAACGTGAAGTGCACATTTGGACTCACGGGTGTGTGGTTTGCTTGTATTAAGCTTGGGCAGTATTTAAATCATCATACTGACCTCGAATACCGGCAATGAACACAAGGGGCGCTATATTCAAAAGCCACAGCCTTTGCAATCCGAAGGTTAGTAATGCTAAAAATGTAAAATCCCATAGAGGATGCTAACTAAATGCTAATGAGCGCATTGCAAACACTTTATACAGTCTCTGACCTAAACTATTTTCAGGACAGACATCCCAGCTCATAAAGTTATACAAAATGTTTGTGGCACACACAAAACAAATAGACAGCAAGGCTCTTGATCCAGGAGGAGATGATCAGCCGTTACCAGAAACTGATTTTGGAAGAAGCTAACCACTTAGCTAGTTGGCAAACTAGCTACTAAATTAGCAAATCAAATGCACAACTGCAGAGTAGTTAGCATATTTTAGACAGTTAACTTAATAGTTATAAGATATCTAGCTGGCAAACATTTAGTTGTGAATTCCATACTGTAACTAGATCACCTGGTGAGTGCTGTACAACAGTGAGGCTCCGGTCTGTCGACGTTGTGTGCTCGTAAACAAACACCACGTGACCTGTAAATTTCATAACGAAAAATTATGTGACGGGTGAAATGAAGAACGCAATCTGCACAAGCTGACTGCTGGTATTTATTTAACAAGTAGCCACAAATATTCAAAAGTAAAAATACAATTTAAATAAAACTTTATTTTTAAAGAAATAGTATTGAAAAACTATCCCGTGACAATTTCCAAATACCTCGGTATACGGTATACCGCCCAAGCCTAGCGTGTATGACATAAAAGCAGTATTTATTATAATCCTCAACATCTCTTTTCTAAACACATCTACTCCTCTCCATTTACAGCATTTCCTTCACTCAGACAACAACAAATGTGCAAAAGTCTCCCAATTAGCAGGATGGATGGGGGCATCTCGTCTCGCATGGTGCTCCAGGTCAGAACGGCTGTCAGCCAAAAACCCATACGGTGCTGTGAAGCACAGATCCAGAGCTATGAATACATGTACAGCATGTTACTGTAAAGCCACTGTTCCAGTTTAGGTGCTTATCAATGACAAAATCTGCCATTTTCAACCAGTATATGGGATGACAGGGTCTGTGAGTGGACAGTAGTGTTGTCACCATACCAGATTTTCTTTGGCAAAAAAATAAAACATGAAGCAGACTAAACTCTATGGTCTTTTAAACCCGACTTTTGTAAAACAGTGTGTGCTATAGCTTGCAAAATAAACACACCTGACTCTGGTTGACTGTTTAGGACCGTTTTCCTTAGTTCGCTTAACGCTCTGTTTCCTTACTTCCTAGTATGGTGATACTGGTAGCGTGACAACACTAGGGGAAGGGATACGTACTTGGGACAAGCCCGTGGACTCAGGACACACACAGGGACAAACGACAAGCCACAGCACCATAGACCTCTCTGTCTAATAAATTGTAGGCCTATGTACACGTTTAAGTGATAGAGAGAATTTGTATTATATGAACATGTAATATATGAATGAGGGCGAAAGCATGCCTCGGTTTCTCTCAGTGTTGTGTCAGTCCAGGACATTTCCTTAATTCTATTACTCTCATTTTAAATCAATGTAGTTCTGTCTATTAATGTTGTGTATTATGTTTCGTGTGGACCCTAGGAAGAGTAGCGGCTGCTTCAGAAATAGCTAATGGGGATCTAATAAAAAGAGTAAATCATTCATTCAGCATTGGGGGCTCAGAAACTGACACCCAGTGAGCCTCATACATTTATGGATGTGCCGGGGTAACGGCATTCTGATGAATGTTTCTCTATCTCTGCTCCACAACACAAAGCCATCCCTAATGTGTTTACAGGAGGATTTGAAATGTCTCACTCTGTTCGCCTTCTCTATAAGAGACTTGATAGAATCTGTCCTCATCAGGCCCTTCTTCCATTCTCTCTCTGTTTACTACCTTCATCTCTTTCTCTCTCCGTGTTCTGTTCTTTATGTAACCACATTTCCATCACAACGAGAACCAACCATCCAGTTCTCTCCCTCTGTGTCATGAAGAGCGTAGATTGGTAAACAAAGGTCTAAACAGAGGACAAACTGTCGAATAAAGTGCAGAATTGCCTTCCCTCAAACCCAGAGAAACCAGCTGGGAGATCTGCCCTATAAACATTATGTAGAAAGTCTGCCTTTTCATCTCCATTCCTGATAGAACTTCTCTCAACTGACTGACTGTCATCACAGTACTCACAAATCCACCCACGCACCCTCCATCTCTCCACCTCTCGCTGCTCGTCAACATCCATCTGGCAGCCTCTCCTTCTCTCTGTCTCCGACGACAGTCTACAGACTTCTCCCAGACGACGGTCTACAGACATGATAAATGCCTCAGTTCATCTTCTAAACATGCTAGAGTTTCATCTGATTTATACCAGAGTTTAATAACTTCAAGAGGAAATGAAAGGAGATTGGGAGAAAAGAGCTAGATAGATAGAGGATAAACATAGCAATTGAAGGAGAGCGTCCGACACGCTAAATTTATGTCCTCTTTAGTAGAATATTATCTGGAGGCTGAGTCTCTGCTCTGCCTCTGCCCTGCCTCTGCCCTGCCTCTGCTCTGCCTCTGCTCTGCCTCTGCTCTGCCGCGTCTCTGCCCTGCCCTGCCGCGTCTCTGCTCTGCCCTGCCCTGCCGCGTCTCTGCTCTGCCCTGCCCTGCCGCGTCTCTGCTCTGCCCTGCCCTGCCGCGTCTCTGCTCTGCCCTGCCCTGCCGCGTCTCTGCTCTGCCCTGCCCTGCCGCGTCTCTGCTCTGCCCTGCCCTGCCGCGTCTCTGCTCTGCCCTGCCCTGCCGCGTCTCTGCTCTGCCCTGCCCTGCCGCGTCTCTGCTCTGCCCTGCCCTGCCGCGTCTCTGTGCTCTGCCCTGCCGCTGTCTCTGTGCTCTGCCCTGCCGCTGTCTCTGTGCTCTGCCCTGCCGCTGTCTCTGTGCTCTGCCCTGCCGCTGTCTCTGTGCTCTGCCCTGCCGCTGTCTCTGTCTCTGTGCTGCGCGTCTCTGTGCTGCGCGTCTCTGTGCTGCGCGTCTCTGTGCTGCGCGTCTCTGTGCTGCGCGTCTCTGTGCTGCGCGTCTCTGTGCTGTCCTGCACGTTTGTTGTCCTTGTCCCTTGCCGAGGGCCCCGTGAGGGGTGGAGAGAAGCAGGCTGTGTCTCAGATGCCTCAGCTTCTATGTGATGACCGCCTGAGAAAAAAGGCTGCAATACTCTCAGCTGAAATAATGAGACAGGATAATAGCACTGTCAAATACCAGCAGGAGAGATAGAGACGCACAGAGAGAGACAGAGACACAGACAGAGAGACAGACAGAGACAGAGAGACAGACAGACAGAGAGCACAGGGGAAGTAGTCAGTACAGTAAATCCAGATGAAGTGTGTACAGGAGAGCTGTCAGTACACTACTCCTCTCCTGGTTAATGCTGTTTGCTCATGGTCCATCCCCCTTACACAACTGATCTGGTGTAAACCAGACGCTATTCATTATGTAGGAAGGACGACACAGCGTGTGCGTGTTCTTGTGTGTAACAATGTGGTGTGTGAGGTGAGGGAGTGGACCATCCATCTTGCCAGTGATGAACAAGTCAACAGGTAGTCAGGTAGATTAAAGCCTGTTCATCCATGTGATAGAGAGGAATGTACAGTGACACAAAGCATTAACACACCACTGACCTCATGAATACTATTCTGTTTCTCTTTGAACTTTTATACTCCATTACCAAGTCAAAGCCTTCTGTCCCCAAAGACCTCTGTACTTTACACATTTAGTTACATGGATGTGTCTCATCAAACGCTGTGGCTGGCTGACTGACACTTATCAGACCAATGACAACTGTAGGGGGTTCTACTCCTTCAAACTATCTGAAAAACAACCGAAGTGGCGACTCAGGCAATGAGGGTCTGATATGAGAACAACACAGACCATTTCTAATATTTCCACAAATCTGCATCAAGAAAGCAAGCATGCAGGACAATGCACTGAATAAGTTACCTATTTTAATTCCGTCTAGCCGCTGATAGGTCAAAGGTCACACAATCCCAGTCCCAAAAAGAGATGGCATCTTATTCTCAGAAGAGCCATTTCTATTGAATTAATGTTAGCAAACATTCAGTCTGCTAAAATCAGTGAACGCTCCACAAAGGAAGACCAGGGGGCAGAAAAAGTTGTTTTTATTTTTAAAGGAGACAAGAGGAAGGGTTAGGATCAGACTTTTCACTTGAAGAACATTGGAAGTGTGGAAGTTTGAGTACATTCCTTGACAAAACAAGCGCCCCTCAATGTGTGCAGCTTTCATTAAATCATTACTAGGGAATTAAGTGCCTTGCTCAAGGGTACAATGGCAAGAGATGGCATTCAGGATAATGATGCCAACGTTCATGTTGACGGCTCACAACACAGCAGACTTTTCCCCAACGGCCACAGGATTTGAACTTAAACTATATTTAGAATAGCCTATCATTTTAGAGGTCAGTGAAACAAACCACCGTGACTTCTATGATTGTGGGTTACAACACGGACCTTTCTGACTGCGTCGAGTAAAATGTCTCACCTGTCAGCTGGTTCCTGCTAAGAGAACAGTGATTGTCACAGTCAATAATGGTCACGTTCTCCACTCAGAAACCCTTACTGATGTTGGACTACGGTCACATTCAGACCAGCCCAGAGACCCACAGTGCACTGCTTTCATTCTCTCCCTTATAGACACAGCTGGAAAATAAATAATAGGAGGTTGCTGTTATTTCTCAAGGTCAAGTGACTTGACTCTCACCACGTCTGCTGTGCTGACAGTTGGTGCGTAGAGGTTTGTGATCGAAAATTTGTGGAGAGCATCAGTGATGTTCCTCTAATGCCTGGAAGGCTGGGGATGAAATCCAGTCACAAGGTCTTTCGCAAGGCCCGATAAAGGCCCTACAGAGATTTGTCAGACAATGAAGTGAGCTGCAATTCTATTCATAGCCTGGGTCGTCCAGTGTGGCCCCTAGCACATTAGAGGGATCCACTTGGGTCATGGGCATTAGCACACATAGCTGACTATTTGGAGTGATGGATGCACTGGGCAGATGAATCAACAAGGTGCCTGACTGATCCAGCTTAATGTGTAAGCACAAGCATTCCAGTCATCTGTAGAATTCTCCCCAGGCCATTACATTAGCTTTCCACTTGGTGCTAGCTGCTAGAGTATTTTTAGCGCTAGAGACTACAGAGAGGTACATTTAAACAACAGACAGTGAATCAAAGTGAAAGGAAGCAAGATAGCGTCTTCCTCAGAGGTTATTCCTCCTATTCTTCACACAACACATCAGTAACTGGTTGAACAAACAATGGTGCTTTTTCAATAACTAGCCCTATTTAAAGGCTTGTGTGAAGTTTTGCTTTTGGTGTCTGAGATACAGGCTTCAGAAGGCCTCAGTCAGGTGAAGCATTGAGACATGAGCTCCGTTTCAGATAAAAACCACTAATGAATCAAATCAGGCCTTTTGGCCCCAGACACACAAGCACTGTTAGTTGATGGAAAAGTGCAGCTTCCTTTGGCCAATCCCAGCACAGCAGGTTCTTTATGGAGTCTAAGGAGAGATGAGGACCTGAAAGAGAACAGCCATCAATGGCTCTCAGTCAGTCTACCTAGAGAACACCTGCCTCTGGTCTGGTGAGGACATGAGAGGCTACTAGTCCAGAGTAGACTTGTCTTCTGTTTGGTGCCTAATGAAAAGGCCCTTGGTAAAGGGTGCAGAGAGGAGTGTGAGCTGGGGCAGGCAGCAGAGACCCTGATCACTACTCCGGGCTTCCAGGTGATTTCTGTTCCTCTTCATTCCAGCTCACTAATGACCACAACTGGAAATGGAATCACTCAGTGGAACAATGTCTTTAAACATGTATACAGGCCAGCTTTTCCCCCCTCTGTCTCTATGTTCTACTGCATCTTAATGGACCCTCAGCATAAAATAGATGACCAACAACAGCAGTGGGAGTTCTGTTAAGATGGCAGATGACAAACAACAGCAGTGGGAGTTCTGTTAAGATGGCAGATGACCAACAACAGCAGTGGGAGTTCTGTTAAGATGGCAGATGACCAACAGCAGCAGTGGGAGTTCTGTTAAGAAGGCAGATAAGTTAAATACTAGCTACCAACTTACCTTGGCTTACTGCATTCGCGTAACAGGCAGCCTCCTTGTGGAGTGCAACGAGAGAGAGGCAGGTTGTTATTGCGTTGGACTAGTAAGGTTGCAAGATTGGATTCCCCGAGCTGACAAGGTGAAAATCTGTCGTTCTGCCCCTGAACGAGGCAGTTAACCCACCGTTCCTAGGCCGTCATTGAAAATAAGAATGTGTTCTTATTAACTGACTTGCCTAGTTAAATAAAGGTATAACAAACAAAAAAACAAAAACAAACAAAATCGTCAAATCGGCGCCCAAAAATACAGATTTCCTATTGTTATGAAAACTTGAAAATCGGCAATTCCTATTAATTGGTCGAACTCTAGTAGGGACTGGCAAACCATCCAGGTGTTTATCAGTAGCTGTTAAAGTGTGTCACTATGTGGAGCTCAGTTAAGTGTGTATGGTGACATAGGCTTTGAGCGGACTGACGAAGCTGGGTATTTGTATCTGTGGTGTCGCCCTAGTCCGTGGTGACAGGTATCTGTTGGTGACAGACATAAGCACACCAGCATACATAAAATGCACATAAACACACACACGGTAAATACATCTACGTGGACATACACAGTACATCTTACACTCACGCATTTCCCTTCAGTATCGCTTAAGACAAATGCACACAAACACAAAACACTTCAGCCAGTTCCGTTGACTTATCAGGCTGCCACCTTTGTGTGAAAACAGGCTTAAATCAAACAGGAAGCACTCAACCTGTTTTTCTGTACAGTGTCTTTTTGGTACCGTTTCTGCTGAAAGAGGCCAATAGCAGCTTTTATGCTACTGAGCCGCGTATTGAGAGGAAAGCCGTGGTGAATGTGATTCCTGGGTGTGACTGTCTCTTTGTTGAATGTTTAGTAAGAGGAGGGTCTGACAAAGAGAGAGGTACGTCACTCCAGATAAGTCACTTTAGGCATGGAGCCATTGAACCTGCTGCTCAGATCCTGTGGAGAAATATAGAAGATAAAAATAGAACCACCTCAGAGTGAGTAATAGGTCTCCCATTTCCCCCGTCTGGCCGTAATGCCCCTTAAAATCCATGCCTTGTGGCCAAAAAGTGGCCATTGTGCCCTTGGCCTGAATATAAAAATTGTAATTCTCGTCTCCCGACTGTCAATCGCCACTCTCCGAAGCACCTCTCACTCACATAATTATTTATGGACATTTACATACAGTTCAGTTCATTCATTTATGTACATTTACATTCAGTTCTCAACAATTTAATTGGCTATTTGGTTCATGGCCATGGTGCCAGTTATACAAGATGGAAAGTCTCATTTAATATATTTACCAACAACTCAAAGAAGTCAACATGTGTAATAGGTGACTAAAAGCCCGAACCCAAACCACTGAGGATATTAATAGCCTGAACCCAAACCAATGAGGATATTAATAGCCTGAACCCAAACCACAGAGGGTATTAATAGCCTGAACCCAAACCACTGAGGATATTAATAGCCTGAACCCAAACCACAGAGGGTATTAACCTCTCTGGGATATGTGGGACGCTAGCGTCCGACCTGGCCAAAAGCCAGAGAAAATGCAGAGCGCCAAAAACAAATCAATTACTATAAAAAATCTAACTTTCATGAAATCACACATGCAAGATAGCAAATTAAAGCTACACGTGTTGTGAATCCAGCCAACATGTCATATTTCAAAAAGGCTTTTCTGCAAAAGCAAACGATGCTATTATCTGAGAGTAGCACCTCCGTAAACAAATTAAAAAAAACATATTTCAACCCTGCAGGCGCGACACAAAATGCAGAGATAAAAAATATAAATCACGCCTTAACTTTGACGAGCTTATTCTGTTGGCACTCCAATATGTCCCATAAACATCACAAATGGTCATTAATTATGTCGATACATCTCCAAAATGTCCATTTATTTGGCGCGTTTGATCCAGAAAAACACAGATTCCAACTTGCGCAACTACAAAATATCTCAAAAGTTACCTGTAAACTTTGCCAAAACATTTCAAACTACTTTTGTAATACAACTTTAGGTATTTTTTAAAGTAAATAATTGATCAAATTTAAGACGGGGTTATCTATGTTCAATACAGGAAGAAAACAAACTGCCGCTACCTTTCTGGTCACGCGCCTCTAACAAACAGTACACTGAAGTGACCCTAGTTTTGAACAGGGCTACTTCTTCATTACACAAAAGAAAAACCTCAACCAATTTCTAAAGACTGGTGACATCCAGTGGAAGCGATAGGAACTGCAAGAAGGTCCCTTCGAAATCTGGATTCCCAATGAAAACCCAAAAACAAAAACAAAATCTGAATGGTTTGTCATCGGGGTTTCGCCTGCTAAATAAGTTCTGTTACACTCACAGACATGATTCAAACAGTTTTAGAAACTTCAGAGTGTTTTCTATCCAACTTTCTATCCTACTAATACTAGGCATATCTTATCTTCTGGGGATGAGGAGCAGGCAGTTGAATTTGGGCATGCATTTCATCCGGAAGTGAAAATACTGCCCCGTCACCAAGAAGTTAATAGCCTGAACCCAAACCACAGTGGGTATTAATAGCCTGAACCCAAACCAGAGTGTATTAATAGCCTGAACCCAAAACACAGTGTATTAATAGCCTGAACCCAAACCACAGAGGGTATAAATAGCCCGAACCCAAACAGGGTATTAATAGCCCGAAACCAAACAGGGTACTAATAGCCTGAACCCAAACAGGGTATAAATAGCCTGAACCCAAACCACAGAGGATATTAAGTAAATTTCACAAGAAGCCACTAATGAATGTTAATAATATGCAGAGCAGTAAAAATCACAAAACATTTATGCTAGGATCTGGTAAAAATGGATCTATTCCTTGCTGAAGATGTGACATGTTCAAATAATGCTAAATTCTTCAAATATCTGTATTTTCCAGGCCTCCTGCTGCGCGAGTTACGTTGACACGTACACACTGAAGAAGTAGAAGGGGAGGAGACAGAGGCAAGGTAAGTAAATGAATCAACAAGCAAAGAAACAGCAGACAGAGCAGGTTGTCACTGTTAAGATGTCAGAAGCTCGAGTTCCTCTTGTGTTGGTTCCTGAGTAGAACATCCAAGCCATTTCATTTCTCCATCTCTCTCTCCAGCTGGGCCTCCAACGTGTCAGGTTGGAGTCCAGGGTTAAATGACAACAGACTCCAGGGCAAATAACATGTCATCAGTATTCATTATATCAGTGACAAGGGGAGAATTCAACCTCAGCCCCCTGTCATTCCAACATGCCTCTGGGGATTCGCTGAAGGTTAATTTATTTAAATCTCCCATCCACTCATCTCAATTCCATTAAACTAGACTAATGAATCTTTGGTTTGCAGTCTAATCAGCTTTCTACTGTCAAAGGCCCACATCAACTCACCAGGAACATTGTGTGTATGTGTGGTGTTTTATAGAGCTCCAACAGTTACTATAGATACTGATAATGGCATATGAACTCCTACGGATACGTGTGTGTGCGCGCGTGCGTGCGTGTGTGCGTGTGTGATAACCTTGGTCTAATCTTTCTAATTACATAGCGTACATGGTAATAAAGTCAAAAGGCAGACATCTAAATCCTCCTTCTCCCACTGGAGCTCTAAACCATAGCCTCAAACTCCATTTCCCATCTGTCCCCTCTCCACCACACACTGGATTGTTATAGAATCCAGTCTTATCAGAGCATGTAGCAAAACAACTATCGTACAGGCAGACCTTGGGCATAAGGACCAGCCTCATTACAACATGTTATATGTCAGCGTTAAAGGTACAGACAGATGTTATGGAAATGACTCTGAAAATGGCTACTCTGTCAGTTTAATTGTCAGTGAAGCCATTTCCAGTCTGTTTCAGATGGTTTACAGCTAATGTCAAACTGCCTATCTGGTCTGATTGGCTGGCTAATGAAAGAGGAACCAGGGAGGGACAGAAGAGTCAAACCCCTCACAAGCCCAGTTGGCTTTGATGGGCTTCAACTGTGGCATGTTGTGTCAGTCGTCTTGTGTGGCAGGGTTTCGTAACAGCGGGAGTCACTGACTGGTGGTCCATTATCTATTGAGGTTAATAAGCACTTTCTCAGCTGGGGTGAACTGGTCAAATATGTCCAGTTCTTTTTGCTCCGATTGGTATTACATTACTGCTCATTCTGAGAGAGGGAAGGTGAGTGAGGGTATAGTATGCGGCTTTGGGGGTCGACACACACCCTCCTTGGTGGTAATTTACGGTGATCAGTCTGATAACAGATGGGGGATTGAGGCAGGAGCACTGTTACAAACAGTATATAAGGGGAAAGTGGGTGCTGGAAGTGACAGGCACTTTGTTGGTTAAGGAATTGATGCCCTGATTTAGATGAAGCTGAACTGGGCTCAGCTGAGCAGTGAACCTTCGAGACAGACCAATAGATCAACTCACACTATGGATCTGAACTGGTGCCTGCTCTCTCTTCTCGCTTTATTTTGTCCATCTCTCCCTCAGCCGTTGAGAAATGTCTATAGAGAAGACCCATAGGTAAACACAGCTCTCTGCGTAAACTTCCTCTATCGTTTGTTTGAGACTCATTCAGTGGTTTCTCAAATCATAGTAATGGAGAGAGCAGGAGGCCATGACAGCTTTTCTTGAAGAGCTGCCAGACTCTTATTGAGAGAAGTCCAATAGTCAACAGGTGTCCTGGCTAGCAGCCTGGCTGGCACAATGCAGTGTATTGCCGAAACTGCTACTAGAACATTACACACAGTCAAAAAGAGACAGGCATTAGAACATATATGCTTACACAACCATTTGCATTCAAGTGGAGAACATTTCCAGACTAGGAACTTCCCAGCTTCCAGGATTGCATAACACTTAGGCCAAGCTGGAATATAAAACCCTCTCAGAGTACTGTTGTCACGATACCAGTATCGCACTACTACGATACCAGATTTTTCTTCAAAAGAAAACACAACACGGACTGAATTTTATGGTAGTTTAAATCCTACTTAAATAAAATAGTGTGTGCTATAGCTTGCAAAATAAAGAAATGTGACAAGGCTGTTTTTTTCCAACCTTAGAACTGTTCTCTTCAAGACGTCTGTCCACTTCATGTTTTGTTTCCTTTGCTTCCTAGTATCGCGGTACTGTCATCGTGATAACATCTGAGCTCTGTGTTTTTCTTCCTGCTTTACTTTTTTCCTACACATTACATCCTGTATTAACACAGCCTCTAATCCATTGTGCCGCATTGCTTTGCCTTAACATGTTTATTCCTCATAGAGGGAAGGCTGTTTCTTTCTTTCTCTCTGTACATTTCACAGTCTATTTACTCCATTGATTTGTTTTCAAAATGCATGTTTCTTTAACGAAGGCTTGAAAAGCGATGTGGATCGAGGCTATGCTAATGCCTATCTTAGACATCCTCCTCATCTGCGATGTTGTTTCTCCATCGCCAGTGGAAAATTAATCTCCATGTAATCCACATGTGAGTGGGAAGGTGGGCGGATCTGTGTGTTGTGAAGGAAACTGGTTGACTGCATGGACTGAAGCAGTGGTTTCAAAAAGTGAAAGAAATTGATTCCAGTCACACAGTGTGGGCACTCAGAAGTGTGTGACTGTGTGTGCGAATGCATATGTAAGAGATTGCGAGAGTACACTGTGTGTGAGGGACCCATATTGTTTTAGAGGAAGAGAGAATTCAATCCCCCCCCCAAAGCAGTCTAATTAAATCCAGACAAATCAGGGAGACAAGCAGGGAGGTTTCACTTCCAGGACAAGAATGTAGTTAAACAAGGTAACCTGAACCGTGCCCCAGTCTTGATTAGAACCTGAACCGTGCCACAGTATTGATTATAACCTGAACCGTGCCCCAGTATTGATTATAACCTGAACCGTGCCCCAGTATTGATTATAACCTGAACCGTGCCCCAGTATTGATTATAACCTGAACCGTGCCACAGTATTGATTATAACCTGAACCGTGCCCCAGTATTGATTATAACCTGAACCGTGCCCCAGTTTTGATTATAACCTGAACCGTGCCCCAGTATTGATTCGATCCTGAACCGTGCCCCAGTATTGATTCGATCCTGAACCGTGCCCCAGTATTGATTATAACCTGAACCGTGCCCCAGTATCGATTATAACCTGAACCGTGCCCCAGTATCAATTATAACCTGAACCGTGCCCCAGTATCGATTATAACCCGAACCGTGCCCCAGTATCGATTATAACCTGAACTGTGCCTCAGGATCGATTATAACCTGAACCGTGCCACAGTATCGATTATAACCTGAACCGTGTCACAGTATTGATTAAAACCTGAACCGTGCCACAGTATTGATTGCATATTGTCTAGAGATGTCAGATCAGAGAGGACTTGAGGAATAATAAATACAAAATCGAGTGATTCACCAAGCTTTATTTAACCCATAAAAAAATTAAATGTCACCCAAACAATCTACTCAGATAACACCTACAACATGATAAAAACAGCAGTAGCACTTGTGAAGTCGCACTAGTGGTCCTATGACTGCTTTAAATAGACGGTTTGAGGCAAAGCCATATTTATGTCAGTTAATGAAAAAAAATCTAATTTTCACTGACGGCCAAACCCTAATGACGTAACCCATTATGGACTCCCAATCACGGCAGGATCGAACCAGGGTCCGTAGTGAAGCCTCTAGTACTGAGATGCAGTGCATTAGACCGCTGCGCCACTCGGGAGCCTGAATATTACTCAGTTAATTCATGCTTCGAAAAGAGTGATTTGCTTTTTTGGCACCCTTTTCCATCTATATCCAATCCTCCAATAGGAGCTCTGTGTGTGAGTTCTTTGTTCCCATGGTAAAAGTGAGTCCATGTGATTGAATCTGTCTCCAAATGAATCATCCCCCTGAGTGACTGAACAAGGGAGAGATATCACTGCTTTAGCTCCAAAACCCTCTTTCAAAAGGAGAGGCTTTCTCCTTTGAAGATATTTCAGGATACAGTCATAAGCCAGAGAAGAATAGTCAGATACCTGCTTGTCATTCTCCATGAATCTGGGCTTTCTGCTCTCGCCCCAGGATAGAAGCTTTCTGCTCTCGCCCCAGGATAGAAGCTTTCTGCTCTCGCCCCAGGATAGAAGCTTTCTGCTCTCGCCCCAGGATAGAAGCTTTCTGCTCTCGCCCCAGGATAGAAGCTTTCTGCTCTCGCCCCAGGATAGAAGCTTTCTGCTCTCGCCCCAGGACAGAAGCTTTCTGCTCTCGCCCCAGGACAGAAGCTTTCTGCTCTCGCCCCAGGACAGAAGCTTTCTGCTCTCGCCCCAGGACAGAAGCTTTCTGCTCTCGCCCCAGGACAGAAGCTTTCTGCTCTCGCCCCAGGACAGAAGCTTTCTGCTCTCGCCCCAGGACAGAAGCTTTCTGCTCTCGCCCCAGGACAGAAGCTTTCTGCTCTCGCCCCAGGACAGAAGCTTTCTGCTCTCGCCCCAGGACAGAAGCTTTCTGCTCTCGCCCCAGGACAGAAGCTTTCTGCTCTCGCCCCAGGACAGAAGCTTTCTGCTCTCGCCCCAGGACAGAAGCTTTCTGCTCTCGCCCCAGGACAGAAGCTTTCTGCTCTCGCCCCAGGACAGAAGCTTTCTGCTCTCGCCCCAGGACAGAAGCTTTCTGCTCTCGCCCCAGGACAGAAGCTTTCTGCTCTCGCCCCAGGACAGAAGCTTTCTGCTCTCGCCCCAGGACAGAAGCTTTCTGCTCTCGCCCCAGGACAGAAGCTTTCTGCTCTCGCCCCAGGACAGAAGCTTTCTGCTCTCGCCCCAGGACAGAAGCTTTCTGCTCTCGCCCCAGGACAGAAGCTTTCTGCTCTCGCCTCAGGACAGAAGCTTTCTGCTCTCACCCCAGGACAGAAGCTTTCTGCTCTCGCCCCAGGATAGAAGCTTTCTGCTCTCGCCCCAGGACAGAAGCTTTCTGCTCTCGCCCCAGGACAGAAGCTTTCTGCTCTCGCCCCAGGACAGAAGCGTTCTGCTCTCGCCCCAGGACAGAAGCTTTCTGCTCTCGCCCCAGGACAGAAGCTTTCTGCTCTCGCCCCGTACAGAAGCTTTCTGCTCTCGACCCAGGATAGAAGCTTTCTGCTCTCGACCCAGGACAGAAGCCTTCTGCTCTCGACCCAGGACAGAAGCTTTCTGCTCTCGACCCAGGATAGAAGCTTTCTGCTCTCGACCCAGGACAGAAGCTTTCTGCTCTCGACCCAGGACAGAAGCTTTCTGCTCTCGCCCAGGACAAAAGCTTTCTGCTCTCGACCCAGGACAGAAGCTTTCTGCTCTCGCCCAGTACAGAAGCTTTCTGCTCTCGACCCAGGATAGAAGCTTTCTGCTCTCGACCCAGGATAGAAGCTTTCTGCTCTCGACCCAGGATAGAAGCTTTCTGCTCTCGACCCAGGATAGAAGCTTTCTGCTCTCGACCCAGGATAGAAGCTTTCTGCTCTCGCCCAGTATAGAAGCAGCCATCACAGTGGGGACTGACTGGAGACCAAACATGGTACTTTAACCAGAGCCATAGATGTTGAATGACAAGCTATTCTCCATGTTGACACAAACCGATCAATGGCCATAGCTTTCTAATCAACATCAGTGCAATGTAGTTGTCCTTGAACTTAAGATATATATTTTTTTATTTAACCAGGCAAGCCAGTTAAGAACACATTCTTACTTAAAATGACAGACTACCAAAAGGCATAAGACCTGCTGCAGGAATGGGGGCTGGGATTAAAAATAAAAATGTATAAATAAAGGAACAAACACATCACATCGAGAAAGACAACACTACATGAGTGTAGACAACAACATAGCAACACAGCATGGTAGCAACACACGGTAGCAGCACAAAACATGGTACAAACATTATTGGGCACAGATAACAGCAAAGGGCAAGAAGGTAGAGACAACAATACATCATGCAAAGCAGCCACAACTGTCAGTAAGAGTGTCCACGATTGAGTCTTTGAATGAAGAGATTGGAGATAAAACTGTCCACTTTGAGTGTTTGTTGCAGCTCGTTCCAGTCACTAGCTGTAGCGAACTGAAAAGAGGAGCGACCCAGGGATGTGTGGGGACCTTTACCAGAATGTGACTGGCAGAACGGGTTTTGCATGTGGAGGATGAGGACTGCAGTACATATCTCAGATAGGGGGGAGGGGGGAGTGAGGCCTAAGAGGGTTTTATAAATAAGCATCAACCAGTTGGTCGTGCAACAGGTATACAGAGATGACCAGTTCACAGAGGAGTATAGAGTGCAGTGATGTGTCCTATAAGGAGCATTGGTGGAAAATCTGATAGCCGAATGACAAAGAACCGCTCTAGCCGCTCGAGAGCAGCCTTACATGCCGATCTATAAATTATGTCTCCGTAATCTAGCATGGGTAGGATGGTCATCTGAATCAGGGTTAGTTTGGCTGCTGGGGTGAAAGAGGAGCGATTACGATAGAGGAAACCAAGACTAGATTTAACTTTAGCCTACAGTTTTGATATGTGCTGAGAGAAGGACAGTGCACCTTCTAGCCATACTCAAGTACTTGTATGAGGTGACTACCTCAAGCTCTAAACCCTCAGAAGTAGTAATCACACCTGTGGGGAGAGGGGCATTCCTCTTACCAAACCACATTACCTTTGTTTTGGAGGTGTTCAGAACTAGGTTACGGGTAGAGAAAGCTTATTGGACACAAAGAAAGCTTTGTTCAAATCAAATCTTAATTTATCACATGGTTAGCAGATGTTAATGCGAGTATAGTGAAATGCTTGTGCTACTAGTTCCAACAATGCAGTAACAGTAGATGGTATCGAGAACAGTATATAGATATGAGATGAGTAATGTAGGGTATGTAAAACATATAAAAGTGGCATTGTTTAAAGTGGCTTGTGATTCATTTTTTACTACATTTTTCCATTATTCAAGTGGCTGGAGTGGAGTCAGTATGTTAGCAGCAACCACTCCATGTTAGTGGTGGCTGTGTAACAGTCTGATGGCTTTGAGATAGAAGCTGTTTTTCAGTCTCTCAGTCCCCACTTTGATGCATCTGTACTGACCTCGCCTTCTGGATGATAGCGGGGTGAACAGGCAGTGGCTCGGTTGGTTGTTGTCCTTGATGATCTTTATGGCCTTCCTGTGACATCGGGTGGTGTAGGTGTCCTAGAGGGCAGGTAGTTTGCCCTCGGTGATGCGTTGTGCAGACCGCACCACCCTCTGGGGAGCCTTACGGCTGTGGGCGGAGAAGTTGCCGTACCAGGCAGTGATACAGCCCGACAGGATGCTCTCGATTGTGCATCTGTAAAAATTTGTGAGTACTTTTGGTGACAAGCCAAATTTCTTCAGCCTCCTGAGGTTGAAGAGGAGCTGCTGCGCCTTCTTAACGACGCTGTCTGTGTGGGTGGACGAATTTAGTTTGTCCGTTATGTGTACGCCGAGGAACTTAAAACGTACTATCCTCTCCACTACTGTTGTAAAGTATTTAACACAAAACCCGGGGAGGGGTCAGCTGAGTATAAGACTATAATCTGCAAATAAGAGCTTCCTACTGCTTGAGCTATGTTGTTGATGTAAATTTAGAAGAGTGTGGGACCTATGATTGAGCCTTGGGGTACTCCATTGGTGACAGGCAGTGGCTGACACAGCAGATTTTCTGACTTTATACAATGCACTCAGAGGTAGTTAGTAAACCAGGCCAAAGACCTCTCAGAGACACCAATATTCCTTAGCCGGCCTACAAGAATGGCATGGTCTACAGTTTCAAAAGCTTTAACCAAACCAATAAAAATAGCAGCACAACATTGCTTAGAATCAAGGGCAATGGTGACATCATTGAGGGCCTTTAAGGTTGCAGTGACACATGCATAACCTGAGCAGAAACCAGATTGCATACCAGAGAGAATACTAGACATCAAGAAAGCCAGTCTGTTGATTATTGACAAGTTTTTCTAACACTTTTGATAAACAGAGCAAAATAGAAATAGGCCTATAACAGTTAGGAACAGCTTGATCTCCCCTTTAAATAAAGGACGAGCCATGGCTGCCTTCCAAGCAATGGGAACCTCCCCAGAAAGGAGAGACAGGTTAAAAAGGTCAGAGATAGGCTTGGTGATGATAGGGGCAGCAACATTAAAGAAGAACGGGTCTAAACCCTCTGACCCAGATATTTTTTGGGGGTCAAGTTTCAGGAGCTCCTTTAGCACCTCGGACTCAGTGAATGCCTGCAGGGAGAAACTTTGTAGCGGGGCAGGGGAAAGAGGGAGGAGCATTGGGGAGTCACATTAAAAGGGGGGAGATGAGGAAATGCTGGACTGGCAGGGAGGCATGGCAGAGTCAAATAGGAATCCTGACTCAATGAAGTGGTGATTCACTTCTTGTAACTAGGGGGCAGTATTTTCATTTTTGGAAAAAATAACGTTCCCAAGTAAACGGGCTATTTTGTCAGGACAAGATGCTAGAATATGCATATAATTGACAGCTTAGGATAGAAAACACTCTAAAGTTCACGCATTTATGTTGAAGAATGAGCGTAAGCGACTATATTGCGTAAGTGGTCACCTGATGGCTCTCAGAGAGTGATTCTTGCGTAAAATACAGAGGTAGCCATTTTTCCTCTCGGTCCTACTGAAAAGCCAATTGTCCCGGTGGATATATTATCGAATAAATATTTGAAAAACACCTTGAGGATTGATTATAAACAATGCCATGTTTCTGTCGATATTATGGAGTTAATTTGAAATATTTGTCGGCGTTTTCATGACCGCAATATTCCGGTCTATTTCTCAGCCAAACGTGAAGAACAAACAGAGCTATTTCACCTACAAAAATAATATTTTGGGGAAAAAGGAACATTTGCTATCTAACTGGGAGTCTCGTGAGTGAAAACATCCGAAGCTCAAAGGTAAACGATTTAATTTGATTGCTTTTCTGATTTTCGTGACCAAGTTGCAGACTGCTAGCTGGACATAATGCTATGCTAGGCTAACAATAAACTTACACAAATGCTTGTCTTGCTTTGGCTGTAAAGCATATTTTCAAAATCTGAGATGACAGGGTGATTAAAGAGCTCAGCCATGTGCTTCTTGTCAGTTAGCAACCACATCATCAACTTTAAGGGACATGGGCAACTGTGAGGAGGGTTTATTCTCCAGGTCTTTAACCGTTTTCCATAACTTCTTGGGAGAGAGAGAACTGCTCCTTAAAGTAACTAACACTTATTTCTCATTTGCCTGAACGAGAGCCAGTCAGCGTGAGTATGCGTGTGCCAAGCCTTTCGCCAAATGCAATTCTTGAGGTGGAGTAGCTCTGTAAGATCACGGTCAAACCAGGGGCTGAACCTGTTTTTAATTCTCATTTTCTTCATGGGGCTGTGTTTACAATACCACTGAAAATATCAAAAAAGGTCCTAGCATCTTCGACAGAGGGGATCAAGCTGATTCTATACCATTTTGCAGAGGCCAGTTCATGAAGGAAGGCTTGCTCATTAAAGTGTTTTAGCAAGCGTCTATGACAAATTAGGACAGGTCGTTTCACTGAGCAGCCATTACGAACACAGGCTGTAAAACAGTGATCACTAAGGTCATCACAGAAAACACCTGACTGATCAGGATTATCTGTGACGATAACATCAAGAGTAGCCTTTTCTGGGGTTTTGGAGTCATACCTTGTGCCAATCCCAAAGTTTAGAGAACGCTAAATTTGCCAATCTGTGTGTCTGGAGCATTTCAGACACCTGGTTAGTTAGAAGCTCTGGTGTCTGCTCTCATTCCCTCTCTACCTTTACTGCTCAATGTTCACAGAAGGGAATTAGCATGGGTGTTGACAATATTTTGAGGCTGATAGCGCTAGCACTCACCATATGAATCCTTTGTTGTTTTGTCACAGACTGAGTAGATGTGTCTCTTGGTGTCAAAGCGTGGTTTAGCACCACAGAATAAGTTATTAACCACAACAACAAAGGGTTTCTGTTGAAAAGGCAAAGGACAAATCACATTGAGGAACCATTTCCAAGACTGTCACTTTAATATCCAGGGCATGTATAAAGCAAATGGTCAGCGTAGGACAAGGGAACTCAGAGCAATATCTTCACTCCACTTCAGGCGGGCTGGGAAATGGAAGAGCTATAGAGGTCATGGCAGATTGGGCTCAGTCAAGTCATACCCACTTAACACACAATGATGATCATTTATTTTGAGGTCTTCGGTTTCCACCGAAGCTTGTGGTCAAAACAAAGTTCTGTGTCATCTGGGAGACAGAGTAAGAAGACCAGGCAGATTGAATCATCATTCTAATGTGACCCATGGTGCTAACCTCACAGAAACTGCACCCCTCTACAGAGGGAGTCTTGCGTCAGGTGTGAGATGGTGAGTCGACTCTGTAGCACAACAAAGAAGAAGAAACCGTTTCTTGCCCTTTTGAACTTCAATAATTCAGATCGATGTTCCATCGCTCCACAACTCTATCCAGTCACCATGCAGAGAACAGAAAAGTAACCGATTGATGACGTTCATGTCACAAGCACAGAATGGTTCAGCCAGGGCTCCTTACTATGTGAGCTGAATGTACTCTTCTGGCTTGGGTCCCTCTCACAAAGCTGCTACATTGTGATCTATGAACAGGCTAATTGCCCTTGATCTTTACTGCAGTAATGGTCTCCATGACCTGGTCATTTCCTGTCTCTAAAGGTCGTTTCCATTCCCGGTTCAATCGTTTCCATCGACACGACTCATAAACCCCGCGAGGGGAGCTGGTGGGAAAATATGTTATGTGTTTTACTGTTATTCGTTTTAACTCTGTTCCCCTCTTTAACCAGACTGCCTAGCAGAAACAAGGAAAGCACAAACAGCTGGGAATGCGTAACTGGCTTGATTCGAGCCAATTGCTCGGCCATGGAAACCCATTTCATTAAGCTTCCGACGAACAGTTATTGTGCTGACGTTGCTTCCAGAGGCAGGTTGGAACTCGGTAGTGAGTTGCAACTGAGGATAGATGATTTTTACGAGCTACGCGCTTCAACACTCGCTGTCTGTGAGCTTCTGTAACAGCACAGTTGACCGGGGCAGCTATAGCAGGGCAGAAATTAGACAAACTGGCTTGTTGGAAAGGTGGCATCCTATGACGGTGCCACGTTGAAAGTCGCTTAACTCTTCAGTAAAGCCATTCTACTGTCAATGTTTGTTTATGGAGATTGCATGGCTGTGTACTCAATTTTATACATCTGTCAGCAACGTGTGTGGCTGAAATAGCTGAATACACTAATTCATAGGGGTGTCCACATACATTGAATATATAGTGTGTTACGTTTGGTATGGTTACATAAGACAGATAGATGGTTGGTAAGGCATAAACTAAAGTAGGGTGGTTGTATAACACGAACATCTAGCAACCCAAAGTTCGAATCTCACAGACAACTTTAGCATGTTGCTAAATAGCAACTTCTCAACTATACTAATTTTGAGCTACTTTGTAACTACTTAGCATGTTAGCTAACCCTTCCCTAATTTAACTCCAAAACGTAACCCTAACCTTTAACCTAACTCCTAAACTTAACCCTAACCCCTAACGACCTTGCATGAAGTCGTAACATTGTATATTTTGCAAATTCACAACATTTTGTATGTTTTTTCTCATTCGTAACATATACTAAATGGAGTGCCCGGATTTACGTAAATAATATGAAATGCTCTGAGACCAAGTTGTATCAAGAGCTGCATATATGTGGTCAAAGTGAAGGCTTGAATACAATATCAAACATTTGAATAAGTAGCCAAAAAATTGAAGTCAAGTACCAGATGGTAGAAATGGAATAGTTTGATCTCAGACAGTTTATTTCTGAATCCAAACAGAGGGTCACAGGTGTCTGATGTTATTTTTAGGAGGGAGAAAGATCTAAAGGCAGACAGTGTTTACTGGTTATTATAAACAAAGCCACACACATAGACAGACAAACACACTCTTTGAAGATGGGTTTAAGCAATGCTGACGGAGTGTACTGTGGATTAGGATTAGGACGTGACGAGCTACAAAGGTTAGTGAGGTTGTGCAACAGAAAATGTTATCTGATTTTGTGTAGGCATAAAGAAATGACAGAGGGGGTTGTAATAAGGAAAGAATCCTCTGAGATTATAAATTCATTTAAATCTCCATGTAGCTCCCCAATACCATTAGAGCTGTCCTGGGCTATTTGTCTGTGTTTGACCATTGGGGAACTATCCTATCTGAATGACAATCCAACCACCCACATTGTTTATGTGCCCACCAGAGCAGACCGGAACAGAAATAACTCCGTTGGTGACTCAAAGTTGACCTCACAGTGCTTTTCCAGCTATTTTTAACACGTTTTGAAGGAGGAAGGAAGAAGTATTTTTGTATATACACTGCTCAAAAAAATAAAGGGAACACTTAAACAACACAATGTAACTCCAAGTCAATCACACTTCTGTGAAATCAAACTGTCCACTTAGGAAGCAACACTGATTGACAATAAATGTTGCATGCTGTTGTGCAAATGGAATAGAAAACAGGTGGAAATTATAGGCAATTAGCAAGACACCCCCAATAAAGGAGTGGTTCTGCAGGTGGTGACCACAGACCACTTCTCAGTTCCTATGCTTCCTGGCTGATGTTTTGGTCACTTTTGAACGCTGGCGGTGCTTTCACTCTAGTGGTAGCATGAGACGGAGTCTATAACCCACACAAGTGGCTCAGGTAGTGCAGCTCATCCAGGATGGCACATCAATGCGAGCTGTGGCAAGAACGTTTGCTGTGTCTGTCAGCGTAGTGTCCACAGCATGGAGGTGCTACCAGGAGACAGGCCAGTACATCAGGAGACGTGGAGGAGGCCGTAGGAGGGCAACAACCCAGCAGCAGGGCCGCTACCTCCGCCTTTGTGCAAGGTGGAGCAGGAGGAGCACTGCCAGTGCCCTGCAAAATGACCTCCAGCAGGCCACAAATGTGCATGTGTCTGCTCAAACGGGCAGAAACAGACTACATGAGGGTGGTATGAGGGCCCGACGTCCACAGGTGGGTGTTGTGCTTACAGCCCAACACCGTGCGGGACGTTTGGCATTTGCCAGAGAACACCAAGATTGGCAAATTCGCCGCTGGCGCCCTGTGTTCTTCACAGATGAAAGCAGCTTCACACTGAGCACGTGACAGACGTGACAGAGTCTGGAGAAGCCGTGGAGAACGTTCTGCTGCCTGCAACATCCTCCAGCATGACCGGTTTGGCGGTGGGTCAGTCATGGTGTGGGGTGGCATTTCTATGGGGGGCCGCACAGCCCTCCATGTGCTCGCCAGAGGTAGCCTGACTGCCATTACGTACCGAGATGAGATCCTCAGAGCTCTTGTGAGACCATATGCTGGTGCAGTTGGCACTGGGTTCCTCTTAATGCAAGACAATGCTAGACCTCATGTGGCTGGAGTGTGTCAGTAGTTCCTGCAAGAGGAAGGCATTGATGCTATGGACTGGCCTGCCCGTTCCCCATACCTGAATCCAATTGGATGCTTTAGTCCAGGTCTGGGAGGAGATCCCTCAGAAGATCATCCACCACCTCATCAGGAGCATGCCCAGGCATTGTAGGGAGGTCATGCAGGCACGTGGAGGCCACACACACTACTGAGCCTCATTTGGACTTGTTTTAAGGATATTACATTAAAGTTGGATCAGCCTGTAGTGTGGTTTCCCACTTTAATTTGGAGTGTGACTCCAAATCCAGACCTCCATGGATTGATAAATTTGATTTCCATTGATAATTTGTGTGATTTTGTTTTCAGCACATTCAACTATGTAAATATTTCATTCATTCAGATCTAGGATGTGTTATTTTAGTGTTCCCTTTATTTTTTTGAGCAGTGTATTTATAAAATTAAGAAAGCTTAGTTCTAATTCAGTGGGGGGGAAAAACCCACAAGGACATTCCCTTCAGTTGGTGGTTTGAGAAAAGGCAGAAATTATTATGTACCCTTTCCTCATCGCCTACATTTTAGATACACAATCCGGTCAATTTTTAGGGCATAATACCAGATAGATTATCCTATTACCACCTCTGGAACTAATGATTTCTTTTTTTTGAATTTTACCCCTTTTCTCCCGAATTTCGTGGTATCTAATTGTTGTAGTAGCTACTATCTTGTCTCATCGCTACAACTCCCGTACGGGCTCGGGAGAGATGAAGGTTGAAAGTCATGCGTCCTCCGATACACAACCCAACCAAGCCGCACTGCTTCTTAACACAGCGGGCATCCAACCCGGAAGCCAGCCGCACCAATGTGTCGGAGGGAACACCGTGCACCTGGCCACCTTGGTTAGCGCACACTGCGCCCGCCACAGGAGTCGCTGGTGCGCGATGAGACAAGGACACCCCTACCGACCAAGCCCTCCCTAACCCGGGCGACGCTAGGCCAATTGTGCGTCGCCCCACAGACCTCCCGGTCGCGGCCGGTTACGACAGAGCCTGGGCGCGAACCCAGGGACTCTGATGGCACAGCACACCTTAACCACTGCGCCACCCGGGAGGCGAACTAATGATTTCTATGGGGAGGTGAGGACATTCTGCCATCTACTACATCCCCCCCTTACATCTACTTTTTGTGGTCCTCTGTGCATCTCCTCACCATCCCTCTCCCCCACCCACTAATTTCCTCTTCTAGCCTACATCCACTCTCCTCTACCTGCCAGTTACACTTCGTCTCTCTCACTCTCCTCCACACCTGTTAGAGAGGTGTGCACCTGTTCTTTTTCTCTCTGCTCTGTGTCTCAGGATGACTCTCCAAAGACCTTTGCCAGGTTTTGGCCCAAACAGCATTCTCCCCAGAGGAGCAGTGCTGCCCAGTAATACCCGTTATATCTCCCCAGAGGAGCAGTGCTGCCCAGTAATACCCGTTATATCTCCCCAGAGGAGCAGTGCTGCCCAGTAATACCCGTTATATCTCCCCAGAGGAGCAGTGCTGCCCAGTAATACCCGTTATATCTCCCCAGAGGAGCAGTGCTGCCCAGTAATACCCGTTATATCTCCCCAGAGGAGCAGTGCTGCCCAGTAATACCCGTTATATCTCCCCAGAGGAGCAGTGCTGCCCAGTAATACCCGTTATATCTCCCCAGAGGAGCAGTGCTGCCCAGTAATACCCGTTATATCTCCCCAGAGGAGCAGTGCTGCCCAGTAATACCCGTTATATCTCCCCAGAGGAGCAGTAATGCCGTTATATCTCCCCAGAGGAGCAGTAATGCCGTTATATCTTCCCAGAGGAGCAGTAATGCCGTTATATCTCCCCAGAGGAGCAGTAATGGCGTTATATCTCCCCAGAGGAGCAGTGCTGCCCAGTAATACCCGTTATATCTCCCCAGAGGAGCAGTGCTGCCCAGTAATACCCGTTATATCTCCCCAGAGGAGCAGTGCTGCCCAATAATGCCGTTATATCTCCCCAGAGGAGCAGTGCTGCCCAGTAATACCCGTTATATCTCCCCAGAGGAGCAGTGCTGCCCAGTAACACCCGTTATATCTCCCCAGAGGAGCAGTGCTGCCCAGTAATACCCGTTATATCTCCCCAGAGGAGCAGTGCTGCCCAGTAATACCCGTTATATCTCCCCAGAGGAGCAGTGCTGCCCAGTAATACCTGTTATATCTCCCCAGAGGAGCAGTGCTGCCCAGTAATACCCGTTATATCTCCCCAGAGGAGCAGTGCTGCCCAGTGATACCCGTTATATCTCCCCAGAGGAGCAGTGCTGCCCAGTAATACCCGTTATATCTCCCCAGAGGAGCAGTAATGCCGTTATATCTCCACAGAGGTGCAGTAATGCCGTTATATCTCCCCAGAGGAGCAGTAATGCCGTTATATCTCCCCAGAGGAGCAGTAATACCCGTTATATCTCCACAGAGGAGCAGTAATACCCGTTATATCTCCCCAGAGGAGCAGTAATGCCCAGTAATACCCGTTATATCTCCCCAGAGGAGCAGTGCTGGCCCATAATGCCAGTCACATCTCTACACTGGTATGTTCACCTGCAGCTACATGTCTTCCTACTCAAATCACTGCCAATCCACATTTATCCATATTGCGTGTCATAACCACTACCTGAAGTTGAGATTCAGAATTTTTACTGAATGTCGCATTAAGGCAGAATGGATGAGTACGCATGTACACAACTATCCAGATTGTAAATAAATAGTACTGTCATGTAGTGTCATCCAGTCTAATGTTGCTCAGTAAGAAATACTGACACCCATATTTACAAGAGCTATCGCTTCCAGCATAAATTGTGATTGATCATTTGGCAAACAGCTTGGGATTTGAATGCCTATACTAAGCGACCAAAAACCATTCTCCTTATCCATTTATAACCACTCATGAATAAACAGATTTAGATTATACAGAAAGTTGGATAATTAAGCCACTGCATAAACAAATCCATGCTGAGAGTTATGGTTTTATGTAGGGATGTGACAAATTGTCATTTTCTTTCATTTAATAACGGCCACTTTATCAGTTTTCCATTAAAATGATAAAAATGTATAAGATTCCACATTTATTGACAATGCATTTGCCCTTCTGCTAGCAACGATTTGGGTCTCACGGTGCATCCCTTTCAGTTGGTTAACCATGCACCTGTACTGCCATTACTGGACTTTAATTCAACCTTGCAAAGTTAGCATTTAACTTCTCAAAGAACTGCCATACAGGATTTCGCTTCCGTCGCTTGCCATTTTCCCAACTGTTAACGACGATGTAGTGGCAGAGAGAAGACTCCAAAAAATGTATTCCTTGACTGATTGTTGAACATTCGCTAGGAATCGACTCCTAAAATGCAGTACTTCCTCGAACACAAACACATGCATCTTTCATAGCGAGGGACGGGGAGAGAGGGGAGGAGCACAGTCCAGGCAGGTCGGCTAACAGGCAGAACCATAAACTAGGCCTATCTAGCAGTAATCAAATGCTGTCTCACAATGGAATTCTGTATCTCGCAATTTCTTGGCCTGCAATGTCTCGCAACTTCAGCAAAACTGGGCCTATCATCAATGAATAGGCTATAATATTCTACACACAACAGACCGAAGACTGAACACACACTCGCAACATTAGCGAAGAGAAAGAGAAGGCAAGCAAGCGCGAAGCTGTACCGCGTTAGTGGAAACCAAGTCTGTTCTCAGGGCTAGCAGATGTGACTTTTCACAGCAGGTTAGAATAATTAACGTGACAATGACTAGCCCTGGCCCAGACCCTAACGAGAGACCAAGAGGAAGTTAGGTAAACAAGCCCAATCCGCTCCATTAACACGAGGACCACCATTAATTATCTGGTCTTACAGGAAGATTAGAGAGAAAACAAGAGATAGGGAAAATCACACAGCTAGACTCTACTGGGCCTCCCCTCTTTAATTACCAACCCAGCAGAAACACAGAGTCCAAACAGAGACTCATGGCTCTGGTCTGGCTCAGCTTAGATTCTCGCTCTCCCCTCCATTCATCCATCTGTCTCAATCAGCCGAAGAGACAGGCTAGGGGTGGTCTGGTGCTGTTAGCCATCTCAAGTCCAGTGTGTGTGCGCGGCTGGAGGGGAGTGGAGGAGTATGTCCGACTGTGTGTAGACACCAGCAGAGCAACAGCTGCAGCAGGATCTGTTCTGAGTCCCTCCTTCCTTCCCTCCCCTGTGGTGTCCAGGCTGCTGAGAGGGAGGCAGATCTTCAGGAGAAGGCAAACATTTGATTGCAGAAGAGGTGATTGATGTGGGGCTGTCAGTACGTCAACGGTTTGCATTCACACGGATCCATGACGCAAACACTGTCATAGCATGCACACAGGTACACACACACACACACACACACACACACTAAAGTCAAGGTCATCTGAAGCCTTGCCAGGCAGAGTATTTGGGGAGTGGTGTAAGGTGGTGTATGGAGAGCTGAGCTGTGTGAATACTGATGAACCACAGGGAGTTGGGGATGTGGAGCTTCATTCCAGCAGAATGACATTAATATGAGGAGATGAGTCTGTGAATTGACCGTAGAGAAGACTGTTCCCTCTCAAAGTGCCCCAGTGAGGACTGAGCAAATTATTTCTCCTTCCTGCCCAAAAGTGTGTGAAGACTGAAACCCAACCCAAAATCTTAAGACCATGGCAAGGACTACATTTCCCTAAAACTCAACATATAAAACAGGGGGGGGGGGGGGATATGTGCATATTTGTAAACAGCTGGTGCACGAAATCTAAGGAAGTCTACAGATTTTGCACGCCTGAAGTAGGGTATATTGCGATAAACTGCAGGCCACACTACTTGCCTAGAGAGTTCTCAGCTATACTTTTCATAGCTGTTTATTTAACACCACAGACAGATGCTGGCACTAAGACCTCACTCAGTCAGCTGAATAAGGAAATAAGCAAACAGAAAACCACTCACCCAGAGGCGGCGCTCCTAGTGACCGGAGACTTTAATACAGGGAAACTAAAATCAGTTCTACCTAATTTCTATCAACATGTTAAATGTGCAACCAGAGGGGAAAAAATCTAGATCACCTGTACTCCACACACAGAGACAAGTACAAAGCTCGCCCTCCATTTGGTAAATCTGACCACAATTCTATCCTCCTGATTCCTGCTTACAAGCAAAAATTAAAGCATGGAGTACCAGTTAATCGGTCAATAAAAAAAAGTGGTCAGATGAAGCAAATGCTAAACTACAGGACTGTTTTGCGATCACAGACTGGAACATGTTCCTGGATTCTTCCGATGACATTGAGAAGTACACCACATCAGTCACTGGATTTATCAAAAAGTGCATCGAGAACTTCATCCCCACAGTGACTATACGAACATACCCCAACCAAAAGCCATGGATTACAGGCAACATTCGCACTGACCTAAAGGGTCTAGCTGCGGCTTTCAAGGTGCGGGACTTTAACCCGGAAGCTTACAAGAAATCCCACCTATGCCCTACGATGAACCATCAAACAGGCAAAGTGTCAATACAGGACTAAGACTGAATCATACAACACCGGCTGCGAAGCCCGCCTTATGTGGAAGGGTTTGCAAACTATTACAGACAACAAAGGGAAGCCCAGCCATGAGCTGCCCAGTGACACAAGCCTACCAGACGAGCGGCCATGCTCGCTTTGAGGCAAGCAACACTGAGGCATGCATGAGAGCATCAGCTGTTCCGGACGACTGTGTGATCACACTCTCTGTAGCCGACATGAGTAAGACCTTTAAACAGGTCAACATACACAAGGCTTCGGGGCCAGACGGATTACCAGGACGTGTGCTCAGGGCATGTGCTGACCAACTAGCAGGAGTCTTCACTGACATTTTCAACATGTCCCTGATTGAGTCTGTAATACCAACATGTTTCAAGCAGACCACCATAGTCCCTGTGCCCAAGAACAAAGGCAACCTGCCTAAATGACCACAGACCCGTAGCACTCACATCCATGGCCATGAAGTGCTCTGAAAGGCTGGTCATGGCTCACATCAACACCATTATCCCAGAAACACTAGACCCACTGCAATTTGCATACTGCCCAAACAGATCCACAGATGATGCAATCTCTATTGCACTCCACACTGCCCTTTCCCACCAGGACAAAAGTAACATGTGTGAATGCTATTCCTTGACTACAGCTCAGCGTTCAACACCATAGTATCCTCAAAGCTCATCACTAAGCTAAGGATCCTGGGACTAAACACCTCCCACTGCAACTGGATCTTGGACTTCCTGACGGGCCGCCCCCAGGTGGTGAGGGTAGGTAGCAAAACATGTTCCACGCTGATCCTCAACACTGGAGCTCCCCAGGGGTGCGTGCTCAGTCCCCTCCTGTACTCCCTGTTCACCCACGACTGCATGGCCTCCAACACCATCATTAAGTTTGCAGAAAACACGACAGTGGTAGGCCTGATCACCGACAACGACGAGACAGCCTATAGGGAGGAGGTCAGAGACCTGGCCGGGTGGTGCCAGAATAACAACCTATCCCTCAACGTAACCAAGACGAAGGAGATGATTGTGGACTACAGGAAAAGGATGACCAAGCACGCCCCTATTCTCCTCGACTGGGCTGTAGTGGAGCTGGTTGAGAGCGTCAAGTTCCTTTGTGTTCACATCAACAACAAACTAACATGGTGCAAACACACCAAGACAGTCGTGGAGGGCACGACAAAGCCTATTCCCCCTCAGGAAACTAAAAAGTTTTAACCTCAAAAGGTTATACAGCTGCAACATTGGTTGCATCACTGCCTGGTACGGCAATTGTTCCGACCGCAAGGCACTACAGAGTAGAGGTCAACCGATTAATCGGAGTGGCCGATTAATTAGGGCCGATTTCAAGTTTTCATAACAATCGGAAATCGGTATTTTTGGGCACCAATTTCCGATTATATATATATATATATATATATATATATATATATATATATATATATATATATATATATATATATATATATATATATATATATATATATATATATATATATATGCCTTTTATTTAACTAGGCAAGTCAGTTAAGAACACATTCTTATTTTCAATGACGGCCAAGGAACTGTGGGTTAACTGACTTGTTCAGGGGCAGAACGACAGATTTTCACCTTGTCAGCTCAGGGATTCCAATCTTGCAACCGCACAGTTAACTAGTCCAACGCTCTAACCATTGCCATCCATGTGTAGCCTGCCTGTTACGCAAATGCAGTAGAAGCCAAGGTAAGTTGCGAGCTAGCCTTAAACTTATCTTATAAAAAACAATCAAACTATCATAATCAATAGTTATAACTACTAATCCAGTTTAGCAGGCAATATTAACCAGGTGAAATGGTGTCATTTCTCTTGCATTCATTGCACGCAGAGTCAGGGTATATGCAACAGTTTGGGCTACCTGGCTCATTGCGAACTAATTTGCAAGAATTGTACGTAATTATGACATACATTGAAGGTTGTGCAATGTAACAAGAATATTTAGACTTAGGGATGCCATCCGTTAGATAAAATACCGAATGGTTCCGTATTTCACTGAAATAAACATTTTGTTTTCGAAATGATAGTTTCTGGATTCGATCATATTAATGACCAAAGGCTCGTATTTCTGTGTGTTATTATGTTATAATTAAGTCTGATTTGATAGAGCAGTCTGACTGAGCAGCAGCAGGCCCGTAATCATTCATTCAAACAGCACTTTAGTGCGTTTTGCCAGCAGCTCTTCGCAAGCACACCGCTGTTTATGACTTCAAGCCTATCAGCCTAATGGCTGGTGTAACCAACGTGACATGGCTAGCTAGTTAGCTGGGAGTGCGCTAATACCGTTTCAAACTTCACTCGCTTTTAGATTTGGAGTAGTTATTCTCCTTGCGCTGCAAGGGCTGCGGCTTTTGTGGAGCGATGGGTAACGATGCTTCGAGTGTGGCTGCTGTCGATGTATTCCTGGTTCGAGCCCAGGCGAGGAGAGGGACGGAAGCTATACTCTTACACTGGCAATACTAACGTGCCTATAAGAACATCCAATAGTCAAAGGTATATGAAATACAAATGGTATAGAGAGAAATAGTCCTATAAATACTATATCAACTACAACCTAAAACCTCTTACCTTGGAATATTGAAGTCTCATGTTAAAAGGAACCACCAACTTTCATATGTTCTGAGCAAGGAACTTAAACGCTAGCTTTTTTACAGGGCACATATTTTACATGGCACACATTACTTTCTTCTCCAACACTTTGTTTTTGCATTATTTAAACCAAATTGAACATGTTTCATTATTTATTTGAGGCTAAATTTATTTGATTGATGTTTTATATTAAGTTAAAATAAGTGTTAATTCAGTATTGTAGTAATTGTCTTTATTACACTTTTTTTTTTTTTAATGGGACGATTAAATCGGTATCAGCTTTTTTGGTCCTCCAATAATCGGTATCGGTGTTGAAAAATCATAATCGGTCGACCTCTACTACAGAGGGTAGTGCATACGGCCAGTACAGCTAAGCTGCCTGTCATCCAGGACCTCTACACCAGGCGGTGTCAGGGGAAGACCCTAAAAATTGTCAAAGACCCCAGCCATAGACCTTTCTCTCTACTACCGCATGGCAAGCAGTGCCAGAGTGCTAAGTCTAGGACAAAAAGGCTACTCAACAGTTTTTATCCCCAAGCCATAAGACTCCTGAACAGGTAATCAAATGGCAACCTGGACTATTTGCATTGTGTCCCCCCCCCCCCCCCCCCCCCCAACCCCTCTTTTACGCTGCTGCTACTCTCTGTTTATCATATATGTAGAGTCACTTTAACTATACATTCATGTACATACTACCTCAATTGGGCTGACCAACTAGTGCTCCTGCACATTGGCTAACCGGGCTATCTGCATTGTGTCCCCCACCCACCAACCCCTCTTTTACGCTACTGCCACTCTGTTCATCATATATGCATAGTCATATCTTCATGTACATACTACCTCAATCAGCCTGACTAACTGGTGTCTGTATGTAGCCTCACTACTTCTATAGCCTCGCTACTGTTATTTTTCAATGTCTTTTTACTATTTTATTTCTTTACCTGCCTATTGTTCACTTAATACCTTTTTTGCACTATTGGTGCCTGGAAGTAAGCATTTCAGTGTAAGGTCTACTACACCTGTTGTATTCCGCGCACGTGACAAATATACTTTGATTTCATTTGATATTATCGAGACCTAATTCTTACAAGAAAACCATTGCATTGAAAGAAAGAAAATCTTAGAGGAAGCATTAGTGTATATTTTTTACTTACTGACCAAGAAAGGGAATTTATTTGAAATGTTGCAACATAAAATCTCTTTAACTGCACATCTTGTTTTTTTGTTTGTTTAACTAGGCAAGTCAGTTGAGAACAAATTCTTATTTGCAGTGACGGCCTACCCCAGCCAAACCCTAAGCCGGATGACACTGGGCCAATTGTGCGCCGCACTATGGGACTCCCAATCACAGCCGGTTGTGATACAGCTTAGAACGGAACCAGGGTCTGTAGTGATGCCTCTAGCACTGATGCTGTACCTTAGACCGCCGAGCCACGCTGTAGCCCAAGAGGGTCCAAATTTAAAAACAAAATACCTAGTAATAAGAATATAGAAACTGTCTAATAATAACTGAAAAAAACTAACAACAGAAAATGTTGTATAACTGCTAATAGGTATACTACTAATAAAACAAATCACTGGATAACCTTAGATCTTGTAGCAAGCATGTGCTTCATAGTTAAGACGTTAAGATATAGACTACTGATCTCTATGGCTCCTGTTAAGACCAAAGTAGATCTAATGAGCACATTGATCTGTTGTGAGCTGAAAGCTGCATCATTGATATTATGTTTAACTGGTGGATCTGTATGTGATTAAGTCATTCAACAAAGCCTACCGGGTCTACATTCAACTAGGCCTACATTCAACTAAGGCTACCGGGCCTACATGCAACTGGGCCTACATGCAACTGGGCCTACATGCAACTGGGCCTACCGGGTCTACATGCAACGCGGCCTACCTTCCCCTGGGTCTACCATTTCTACATTCAACTAAGCCTACCGGGGCAACATTCAACTAGGCCTACCGGGGCAACATTCAACTAGGCCTACCGGGGCAACATTCAACTCGGCCTCCATTCAACTAGGCCTACCGGGGTAACATTCAACTCGGCCTCCCTTCAACTCGGCCTCCCTTCAACTCGGCCTCCCTTCAACTCGGCCTCCCTTCAACTCGGCCTCCCTTCAACTCGGCCTCCCTTCAACTCGGCCTACAAGATGTACATTCAACTAGGCCTACATTCAACTAGGCCTACCGGGTCTACATTCAACTAGCCCCACTTTCAACTAGGCCAACCAGGGCTACCTTCAACTCAGGCTACCTTCAACTCGGCCTACCTTCAACTCGGCCTACCTTCAACTCGGCCTACCGGGGCTACCTTCAACTCGGCCTACCTTCAACTCGGCCTACCTTCCCCTGGGTCTACATTCAACTAGGTCTACAAGTTCTACATTCAACTAGGCCTACATTCAACTGGGCCTACCGGGTCTACATTCAACTAGGCCTACCATATTGTAATGCTCAAAGTTCAGTTATGGCTGAGGGATATAATCAAGACCTAAGAACTCTGCTATAAAACAGTGAAGTTGAGTGAGATGGAGAATTAATTTGTATGAACAGAGATTGCTTGACCCTCTTTATGGAGCAAATCCTGCTAGAATTAGGGGTTGCTTTGTTTTTTCATCAGCATCCTACATCTCTCCAATCAGACGGCTCCGTGCCCCCCAGTGTCATCACCAGTCTCAGACAGCCTTTGCCACCCGTCTCCATCAGTCAGGCTCTTTCTCTGCTGTTTACCCTTTAAATCAGCACCGTCACGCTACAGTGACCTTCAGGGACATTTATTATATAGCTGTTAGCCACATCTGGCCCAGCAAAGATAGTAGGCCAGAGTATGAGGTAACGCCCATGGTGTAAAGTAACTAAGTAAAAATACTTTGAACTACTAAGTAATTTTTTGGGGTATCTGTACTTTATTTATATTTTACAACTTTTACTTGTACTCCACTACATTCCTAAAGAAACTATAATTTTACCATACATTTTCCCTGACACCCAAAAGTACTTGTTACATTTTGAATGCTTAGCAGGTTAGGAACATTTTCCCATTCAGGCAATTATCAAGATTACATCCCTGGTCATCCCTACAGCCTCTGATCTGGCTGACTCACTAAACACAAATACTTTGTAAATTATGGCTGTGTTGATTGCGCCCATGGCTATCCGTAAATATAACATTTTTAAAGACTGCTGTCTGGTTTGCAAAATAAGGAATTTGAAATGATTTATACTTTAAAACTTCTGCTCAAGTAGTATTTTACTCAGTGACTTTCAATAAGTACATTTCTATTAAGATAAGCTATATATGCAAAATTATGTGGACACCCCTTCGAATTAGTGGATACGGTTATTTCAGCCACATCCATTGCTGACAGGTGCATAAAATCGAGCACAGCCATGCAATCTCAATAGACATACCTTGGCAGTAAAATGGCCTCACTGAAGAGCTCAGTGACAAAGGATGTCACGTGTCCAACAAACCAGTTCGTCAAATTTCTGCTCTGGTCAACTAAGTGCTGTTATTGTAAAATGGAAATGTCTAGGAGCAACAATGGCTCAGCCGCAAAGTGGTAGGCCTCACAAGCTGTCAGAACGGGACCGCCAAGTGCTGAAGTGCGAAGCAGGTAAAAATCATCAGTCCTCGGTTGCAACACTTACAACTGAGTTCCAAACTGCTTCTGGAAGCAATGTCAGCACAAGAAGTGTTCGTCAGAAGCTTTATGAAATGCGTAATGAGAAGCATCAACTGGAGTGGAGTAAAGCTCACCGCCATTGGACTCTGGAGCAGTGGAAAGGCATTCTCTGGATTGATGATTCACGCTTCACCATCTGACAGTCTGACAAACAAATCTGGGTTTGGCAGGTGCCAGGAGCAAACGCTTCCTGCCTCAATGCATAGAGCCAACTGTAAAGTTTGGTGGATGAGGAATAATGGTTTGGGATGGGGTTTTTTTATGGTTCGGGCTAAGCCCCTTAGTTCCAGTGAAGGGAAATATTAACGCTAAAGCATACAATGACATTCTAGATGATTCTGTGCTTCCTAACGTCTCTGGCAACAGTTTGGTGAAGGCCCTTTCCTGTTTCAGCATGACAGTGCCCCCATGCACAAAGCGAGGTCTATACAGAAATGTTTTGTTGAGATCGGTGTGGAAGAACTTGACTGGCCTGCACAGAGCCATGACCTCAACCCCATTAAACAACTTTGGGATTAATTGGAATGCCGACTGCGAGCCAGGCTTAATTCGCCCACGAATGTGTGCAAGACATCATGAAAACAGCAGATTATCAAGGTGTTGTGGAGTGCAATGTTCAACCCAGTGTCTAAAAAGAGTCTCTGTTGAAGGTTATGGGTCTTCCAGCAGGAGGACAACCCCAAGAACACATCAAAAGCACAAGGGAATGCTTCAAGAAAAAACTCTGGACTGTTCTGCCAGCGAAGAGTCCAGATCTGAATCACATCCATAAGCAATAGTGAGAGCTGAAAACAGCAGTTGGTGGAGGGCACCACACAAATATTGAAGAATTAGAGCAGTTTGGCTGGTGAAGAGTGGGCCAAATTGCCAGTAGAAAGGTGCAGAAAGCTCATTGATGGCTACAAGAAGCATTTGTTACCTTGGCCAAAGGTTGTGCAAGCAAGTACTAGCTCCAGGGTGCCAATAATTTAGGTCTTAACTGACTTGCCTAGTTAAATAAAGGCAAATAAAATCATTTTGTAAATGCCATTTTCTAAATTTAAATTAAACTTAAGTTTACAAAAATAAACGTGGTTCTGCAATGTTGAAAATCCAATGTGCTGTGAAGACCAAAAGGTTGTTTTAAAATGTTAATTATTTGAGAATAGGAAAAAATGTAATAAAAGTGAAAGGGTGCCAATATATTTTTTATATATTAAAAATAAAGACCTGCATTAAAACAGAATCATTCTAAAACAAGGGTCTGGGGAGTCCATCTTTAGAGCAGTGATTTTCCTTTAATGATAAGAGAGGACGACTCTGCAGGGCTCTGTGTCTCAGAGATAGTCAAAGGCTATTTCAGACAACGGCTCCACAGCAGAGACTAACGGCCCAGGATGCTGAAGGGCTTGCCTGGTGGCTCTGCTGCCTCCGGGCAAACAGAATGGGGTCTGTTAAAGGTTCCCAGAACGATTCATTAGGTTGTGGGGGTGTGATATGGGAACTGGGGGTTGCCTGTTGGTTCTGCTGGCTGGGCTGAGCTGCACTGCTCTGTGGTATTCCTGGAGAGTGGCCCAGTTCTGTCTTGTCTCACTGCAGCTGCTGGTCAGTGAGCACGCTAACACGCTAAAGCTAACAAGCCAAGAGAGGAGGAACAGATTTCATCCAGCATATGGAGGTTCACCAGGGCCCAAAATAAGCAGACTGCTGCTGATGCCCTCTGTACCTACAGAAAACAATTAATCCTCACTGTTCTCTGCCTCACTGACTACTGTCTTGTACTATTGGGGGCAGGAAAGAGAGAGGGAGGAAAATGGATGATAGATTAGGTTCAGAGAGCATTCACTTGTTGCTCTGAGGTAGGAGAAAATAGTTCTGTAAAAAATGAAGGCACAGCGATGTTCTTTGGCTTTTCACCCAGCCAATGCACTTTTCTCCAGTAACCTGTCCATGACTCTGGAAGACTCATATTTCTAATAGCTGGAAATAAAAGCCTTCATTAAAAGAGAAGGAAACAGACACACCAGAAGAGGTTTATAGAGACATGAGTTGCACACAAAGAAGAGAAGGAAATGGGGAGTGAATGGCAAAAATATAGGGGTTCAGAGAGGAGCAGAGAGGTAGAGAGAGATAAGCTGATCCTCTCCCACTGAGCTGCTTCAGACCTCTTCTTTCAGTCCAGAGGTAAGGAAGGTGTAACAGATGACTAAAACACGGTCCACCTCTCTGTTACAAGCTTACAGAACTTGTCTTCACTCCTTATAAAGGTCAAGACTTTCTAGGCAATTCATGTCCTGGAAACATACGAATCAATTCAGTTCAGTTGAAGTGACAGTGTTCCAAAATGAACCAGCATTTGAAGTAGGCCTACAAACTAGAGAATCTGAGAGAAATACAGGAACTAAAACTGCCTCCTCATTCCAGATTAGCCAAACACTTCTAATAGGAAGACTTTGTTTGCATAGAGGGCAGGTGCTCTGTCATTGACAGATGAAGAGTAGAGCTTGATTCGTTGGGTTGAGTTCCAGTGTGGTTCATTCATAACAAGCAACGTTTCCTCTAACAGCTCTGAGGCCCCCCAATACATCAAAACGCCCGACAGCCTCCCCCACCAGGCCCTGAAATACAGCCCATAAAGCCGTGGGGCCACTATAAACCTGGAGCCGTCAGCTGATTTGTGGATCCAATTACCTTCCCTCTGTAATGGCTGTGTTCAGTGCCATGATTTTAAGTCAGTGGTTGTCAGCATCTGTCCGGCGCGCTTTAACCTCCACAGAGAACAACAGAACCCCCGAAATCCTCCAGGAGGATGTTCCTAAAACCCCTCAGTACAGCACCCCAGGAGGATCCTCCTAAAACCCCTCGGTAGAGCACCCTAGGAGGACCCACCTAAAATCCCTCAGTACAGCACCCCAGGAGGATCCTCCTAAAACCCCTCACTCAGTACAGTACAGCACCCCAAGAAGATCCTCCTAAAATGTGTGTTGTTGGGGATACTCAAGGACCGGAGATGGGAACCACTGGCCTAACAGATACAACACAGAACACAAAGAAAGGGACTCCACATCACAGCTTCTCAGAAAAATCCTGGTAGGCTTTCTGAAGAAATACCACAGTTTTCAAAACAGTACTAGGACCACAAAAGATCAACTAAAAGTGAGGTTGAACTAATGATGACATAGCAATGAGAACGGTATTGAGCGTTGTATACAGGTAAACAAATGTCAGTTGTGAACTAGACAGAGTACACAAGATAAACAAATGCAAAGCTTGAGTCTATACGAGACCAAAACGTTCAATCTGCAATTAATAAATGTGGAGAGATTGACCCACTAACGATGACAAAGATATTAGAACTTCACCGGCAGTTTTCTACAAATGAAATGGAGTTAGAGTATGTATTGTGCAGAACAGATTACATCTAGCCCTCATAAATGGAGAGATCAATGATGACATTTTAGAACTGAAATAATGAGCTGTCCTAAGCTCAAATGTAGTATATCTACAATATTGCACAAGTGGCTACAAATGGTAAGAGACATGATCAGACTGGTTGTGAACTAAAGAGTTGTCCTCAGCTCAATTCTTCAGTCAGAAACAGGCCAGGGGAGGTCCGAAATTGACCTCAAGCATCCTGCTGACCTGAACATGCATTTCACTGGTCTAAAATAGAAATGGCAATAAACCAGGCAACCAAATGAAAGCTACGTACTGTATCTCATCCCTTGAAAAGTTATGCATGTGTTGCATCACTTCCCCATAAATGCTGACCTCTCATTCTTCAAGAAGAGAAAAAAGTAGCTGAACAAACGTTAGTCTGTAAAATGTGTTCAGTAAAGGCAGCCCATTATTAACCGAGCTGGGTGCAGTAAACAGGCAAGTACAGGCCTTACATTGAGCTCCTGTTGCCTTCAATCAAACACAGGGGCCTTCATAGCTTCTCCAAATGTATGAATTTGGACTTTTTCAAGGTTCATGAAAGACCCTTCACAGTGGAGGTAGGTAGACGTGTGTGTGTGTGTGTGTGTGTGTGTGTGTGTGTGTGTGTGTGTGTGTGTGTTAACGCCAAATAAGATTCAACGCAAATACCTTCTGAAGCAAATGGAAAACTACCGGGCACTAGAGTTCTGTGGTTCACTCTCGTCTGAACATTCACAGAGCAGTGAGGTAAACAGGAACTTTGATGTAAATGTGTTCTAAGTCCTGTTTGCTAACAGTTCATGGAGACAAATGATTTCCCAAAGGAAAATAAAGAGAGCGAGATGTCCTTCATTCAATGCCACAACGCCCCTGTAGACTGAACACATCCTGAGAGCGTCTCTGCTATTCTATTAATAACGCATTCTGGTTCATGATGCAGCCATTTTTCCAGTGCCATTTTGTTTTTCATTACTTTACATTTTTTTCCTGAGAGCTTTTTCTCCCTTCTAAACCAGGGGCGATGGAGATCTAGGCTCTCCATCTCTATTACTGTAGAATGATGGCTGCTTTCCAGACAGGCAATCTCAGTGGACAACTCAGTTCCCTGGACCTAACCACTGAACCACAACCTCAGCTTCCTCCTTGCTCAACATGTCAATGTGATGAGACAAGAACAGGTCAAGAGAATTAAAAAAGGTACAATGCAGCCATTTCTAACTCGATATTAAATCATTTCTCAGAATTAAGTACCTTATTGTGATTAATTTAAATTAAAATGGTCAAAAAGAAACAAAAATAACTTTGAGCAAAGAGCACTTTAAGCAATTTTGCTAGGACTGTCTGAGTGGTCTAAGTGGGGAGGGGAAACTGAAAACTAGCTGTTATTGGCAAAGAAGTTTGGAAGCCACTTTCTTTTTGGTCTATTGACTATTTTACCACCTGCTGATGTCACAATGGAAGGCCAAAACTCCATCCAACCAAAACAGGCTGAAATTCCAGGGAATCAATTTCACTGTATCATTCCAACCATAGTGTGGAAATATACATAACACACAGGAACATCTATTTGACTGCACTTGGCCTTTAAATTTGTGCTATGCTCCACAATATATTACTCACTACTAAATGAGCATGCATAATTATAGCAATTCGTCATTCGTCAAACAGATAATACTCATGCAAAATGCAACCTTTGTGAAAATGTGAATTGGTTGCAAATTACTCATCCAATGAGACATTGGTAAAGAATAGGTGATTTTTTTCCCCTATGATCTGAGCAGTTATATGCGGGTACCTTCTCAGAGTCAGTGGCGGATACACAGGCGCACTCAGAGATGTAGTGTCTTGCACCCCTCTGGTGATCCATCATGACATGCTGTGCTACTTCAAATTGTTTTTCCTGGCAGAGTTGGGAAGGGAAAAAGTGCATGAGCAACAACAAAAACTTGGGTTCACTTTATCTCTGGAGAGACCACTGAAAAAGAAGCCAGTGCAGAATAAAAACATTCCAAAACATGCATCCCGTTTGCAACAAGGCACTAAAGTAATACTGCATGGAATGTGGCAAATCAATTCACTTCTTGTCCTGAATACAACGTGTTATGTTTGGGGCAAATCCAATACAACACATTACTGAGTACCACTACCCATATTTTCAAGCATAGTGGTGGCTGCATGATGTTATGGGTATGCTTGTAATCGTTAAGGACTGGGGAGTTTTTCCAAGATAAAAAAGAAACAGAATGGAGCTGAGCACAGGCAAATCCTAGAGGAAAACCTGGTATAGTCTGCTTTCCACCACACACTGGGAGATGAATTCACCTTTCAGCATGACAATAACCTAAAACACAAGACCAAATCTACACTGGAGTTGCTTACCAAGAAGACGGTGAATGTTCCTGAGTGGCCGAGTCACAGTTGTGACTTAAATCTACTTGTAAATCTATGGTAAGACCTGAAAATGGTTGTCTAGCAATGATCAAAAAACTAATTTGTCAGAGCTTGAAGAATTTTTGAAAAGAATAATGGATAAATGATGCACAATCCAGGTGTGGAATGCTCTTAGACTTAAATAGAAAGACTCACAGCTGTAATCGCTGCCAAAGGTGCTTCTACAAAGTATTGACTCAGTGGTGTCATTTTGGCATATTTAATCAATTTTGAATTCAGGCTGTAACAACAAGATATGGAATAAGTCAAGGGGTTTGAATACTTTGAAGGCACTGTACATTTGAGGAGATGGAAAACTTCCTTATAATTGTATTAACGGCCATTGTGTACATTGCCCATGAATCGTCAATGGACCGACCGTGTGTGGTGCATTCTGGGAGATTCTGATACAAAGAGAGCTCTCCTTCAAGGAGTGCATGGGAGTCAATTGGGTGCTAGATCAAAAACCCAACATAAGCATGAATTTTGTCAACAAGACTTACTATACTACAACATTTTCCAGAGATGAGATACTTTTGAAGAAAATAGGCAGGTTTCTTAACTCATACCCAGACTTTGAGAAAGGTTGCGTGTCGATTAGCTTAGAAACCGTGTGATGCAGGATGACAATGTGAAGTGATTGGTCGACAGTCTGCCGTGTAGGGCATTGTACATTTCTACATTCATTGCCCAATGGGGTTCCAAACTCCTCCTTTCTATAATATCTCAGTTGACAATGCAAGGCCCCTCCGCCTGCTAGAGTGGCAACTCAACCTTAAGCTTTATCAGCTCTAGTTAATAAAAAGGGTAGTTTACAAAGTACATTTTCTGCTGCTTCCCTCACTCGGATTGGACTAGGTCTGGATCAAAACAGGTTTATCTGTATATTAAATAATTGTATGCATATAGGGTCCGGGTGGGAAAACCACAGGTCCATTTCGGAACACATCAAACTTTTAGACCTGCGAAGACCTCTACTTAAGAGGCCAAACATAATCCCCGTTCACAAAAGAAAACATCACAGAAGCTGGACCTGTGCCAAAAATAGGGTGTGTGAGTTTAGTGTCTTTTGCCAAATAAACAAAAATTAACTACTGTTGGCATTTAATTTTCCTGCTGTACGTTAACCGAACCGCGACCCCAAAACCGCAATGAGTACCGAACCATGGGATTGGTGAACCATTACAACCCTAAAAGAGATGCAGAGCGGTTCCATTGGAGCAGAGAAGATGATCCTCCCTGGTGAAAAGTTCATCTCCCTCCATCCTTCTCAGTGAGACCTTCAGTAAGGTTTTAAACTATAGCTATACAGCCTCAATTCTGCCTTATTCAAAAGCAATACGTCTCTATCCCACTAACCCTACTGCAGAGACCTGTGCCCAAATCTGGGGCTCAAAGTGCTTGAGTACAGAGGCCTCCTTCAATCAGGTGTTTTTTGTGCTCCACAGAACCCCAGAGTTGATCCTGAGACATTCCCTTCCCAGACAGACATGCCGCTCCCTCCACTGCTTTAGACCAGACGAGCGGCTGGCTGACTGCTGCTGCTGCTCTCAGGGATCTGACTGCCACACACTCCTACACACCCTTCAACTGAACCAATTCCAGTTACACAAAAAACCCATTCTCTCCTCAATCGCTCATCTGGAATAGCCTGGCCCACACGGCTGAACTATCAGGTCGACCCAGATGGGTTTTCTACCCGACAGATATCGGAACAAAGGAAGTAAAACAACAACTATTACACCAGCAACCAACAGATTAAGCAAGACTGGTAAGGCATTGATAGAATCTTAATTACGTTATTACAACAAAATCTACAACATCGGCTCAACAGATGGGGAAGGGCTCAATGGGTGATATCACCACAATAATATACGTCTGGCACCCCTCGAGACAAGAACTTGAAAAACAAATGAAGTGTCCAGTAAAAATGTATTACTGAAACCAACACACATTTATCCCATTGGGTGCTTTGAAACTCTGCTATGATGCTTGGAAATTGGTCTTTTGATGATGGTTTCTGAAAGGCCAGTTCACTGTGATATGTTGAGTGTAGGCTACTGAGCAGTAGGTGGGTAGTCCAAGGATTGTGATGCCATCTCCACAGTAGTTAGAGGACGCTCAATCCAGTAAATCAGAAAACAAACATTACTTTAACAGCACCTGCTGAAATTGAATTTTACTTTAATTGTTTCCATATTTACATCTCATTTCCACTGGGAGCATGAAACTGGCAGAGAAGATATGTAACTCCTCACATCATAGTTAAACATCACCTCCTCTGACAGGAAACACAACACAGTGTAAAAATAGCCCTCAGATCGCTTACCCAGCAGGGCACAAAACAGTGAGTCTCCTTATCAGGGATAGAGCAAGGTTTGTTGCATTAGCAATGATCAGTTACATCGTTCCTCAGCCCTGGATACCACATCTTTCAATTAGCCAATCCACAGAGCTGTAGAAGTGGAAAATCTGCATACCTGTCCACCGTGAGGAGAGCAGTATGAAAACAAGAAACTCAGTTACAGCAAAACAGTGGAAAGGCATTCTTATTATTATATATTATTTGCTTTCTAATATAGGAGGCCGGGTGCATTCAAATGAGCTTTGGATCAGGGAAGTATTGGAAATATGGTAAATCCCTATGCTTAGACTTTCTCATCAGTAATAAACAAATTCAGACAGAGTACTATCTCGCTTGACTAGCCTACCCCCTAAAAGAGGTAATTGTTGGTCAACGTAATCAATTTGACGTAATTACAGTTGAATTGTATGTCAAATAAAAATTCAGACAACAATAAAAATGCATTACTTTGCAATTAAATAATGAACTTGACCAGTTTTCTAAGACCGAACACGATCTCTCAAAGTCTTAAGAGCAGAGAGAGATTCATCAGCCTAAAACACTTTAAAAAGTCTTGACCTTGGAGGGGAATGCCAGTTTAAAAGCTTCTCTAGGTAGGGGTTCACTCTGTGTCCAGTATCAGGCTGAGATGGAAGTTAGGGGAAATAGAATAAAGATGTTGATGGAAAGAGGAGGAATTGCTTCTGACAATCAATTATTAAAACAATGGTCACTGATTTGATGGAACGCTGATATGATTACTGAGTAGAGCTGGGGGTTCTTTCTAGAGGGGAAACCCACCTCTCTGAGATGCATCTGGTAGAGACTACTAAGGGACCAAATAGAGTAGCTGGAACAGTGCAGTGGGGCAAGACCATTAATCCTACTACTCCCTCTACAACATGGCGGCAAAAACTAGCAAATAGCCAGTAGCCACATATCCGGCCTGAAATATGACAGGGAATGAGGCTTGTATCTATAGCAACTCAGTCAGTATCTGGGATTTCAGTAACCCTGAAAGAGACCATCTCTTTTTGGGGGCTCTAAGCCCTCCTGAAGGAACCATAAGGTTAGCAGATCTGTGCTTTACACCCCTTCAGCAGTGTACACCCCTGAAACCCCTGTTCCCACACACTGCTAGAGGTATCCACAGAGAAAACGCTTTCTTTATCTCTGACTCATATTTCATTATAGCAATTCTCTTTCCCCAAAGCCATGGCTCCACTTTCTGCTGAATTGTGAGCAAAACTGAATCTCAGTCTCCATTAAAAAAAAGACAATTTTCCAAAGCTACCAAATGTCCTAATTTTACAAGGTTTCTCTCTGCATTCAGTATTCCCCTAATTTATTCCACAGCACCATTATCCTGGGGCCACAGTGAACTCAAATCTCAAAGATCCTTCTGAAACATTGCTCCCTCCATTTCTCTCCTTCTCCCTCCATTATGAGGAATCTGCAGACACCCTCTCCATTGATCAGTGGGGAGCTGTACAGTGTGAAGGTAAATGTCTGTCAGAGTGCATGGTGGACCTTTTCTTCATCATGGTCGGCCCTGTTGAAAGCGAGCAATCAACCTTGATTCACTCAGATGCTCACTAGCTGTTTGTGCCCCTGGCCATGGAAAGAAAAGTGAGAGCAAGTATGCAATATTCCAGAGCCATTTTGTCACCATAGCTGAAATGAAAGTATGGCACAGAGAAACAAAATATTGCTTATATCATGCGAAGTCAATTACTTAGGGGAGAAAGCTAAACTCATACTTAATGCACAGCATCAGCATCATTCCCCTACAGAAAACACAGGCTGTGTTGTGTTTATAGCCTTTTCAGCATTCACACTGTATGAGAATTGATGGTCCCAGGGAACTATGCAATTACGAACACTTATCCAACATTGGATGGCTGTGAGAGATGGAGTAAATTCTCCATGGTCAGAAAGAGCAGAGGCTAAAAAGTTTAAAGAAGCAGAGTCAGAGCGCAAGAGTGAAGCAGAGTAAGCAGGTTCATTTGAAGGCTCAATTTACTTCTCCTGTAATTACACTGACTGTGGAAAACGTTCCATTTACCAGCAGCTATTTATGTATCATGAGTAAATAAGTGAATAAATGAGAAAGAAATCTGAATGAAGCCAGTGTGCAAAACCAGTGCAAAGTGCACGCGCTCACCATAATATTTTAATGACTTTTGCGCACAACGGCATATTCTCAAAAACAGATGAGATGAAGGCCGTAGCCTATTTTCAGTTCGCTACTGGTGACGTATTATTTTCAAGACAGATCTAAAAAATCAACCATGGTCATTAACTAAATGAAACAAGAAAACAGTCTTCGGGAAAAACAATAACTTAACTGACCAGTGTTATATTTCAGAACAGTTCCAAAGATAGAGCATTTGGGAGGATGCTTGTCAACTTTACTCAAAATGCATTGTAAAAAATAAGCTAAATGAAACCAATAAGACATTCTACAAGAAGGGTTACACAATTTAATCTAGCTAGGCCTACATCAATGTGTGAATAAAAACGTTAACGAGGAGTAGTCTTTGTCTCATCAAAACGACTAGGCTCGTGAACAGCAGGTATAACAAAGTGACGCAAAGACCTCAGCTTGGTCACTGTCGTTAAGATGTTCGCATGTTGCTTCCGTCAGTAATATACTTAAATGGACCTGCAGTAATCAAATACCTAGTCCTACTCGAAATTCGTCTTCAACAACGTGCATTCATTCATTCTACGATTGAAATAACGGCCATACAGAATTCGACAACCTCCACGGACATAACAGAGCGAGAGGAGTCGACAAGAGCTGGTATAATGTAATACTGTATCAAAATGAACACACGTTAGACCTTACCTCTATACTGCAAGAGAAACATTGTTTTACAGTCCGTACAGCAGAGGATGGTGAGCCCTCGTCGCCTACTGCAACGCGAATCGTCAAGAGTATAAATCCGTTGTATTGAGAGAAAGGGAGTTTGTTCTCCAGTCCGTGTCGCTCTGCAGACTGGGCTGTAGCGCGAGAATGAGGCAGGGTTTAGCAGCTCGCAGAGCCTCGCACTCATATAAACCACATTCCCAAATACATGTAACCTTCGTTTACAAGTGAACAAAGTATAGCCTGCCAGATGCTACCCGCAAGGGTGTATTACTGAGAGTGCGCAAATTGCACCAGTGATATGCTCAAGAATATGTCAATCCCGTTTTCCCACAGCTGACAAAATACTGTAGGCTATAGTTTGTCGGTGTCCGCAAAGACGGACCAGTTAAAGGGACTCTGCAGGGCCATTGACAAATCATCATGGGTTCTGATATCTATAGGTTTTGTTGTTAGACCTGGAGTATTACATTGTACAAGTCTAAGTAGCATTTGTATTATGGAAAAACATGTTAAATTACAATAGTAATCAACCTTGAGTTGCTATAGAAGAGTGAGTGAGTGTGTGTAGGGTAGGTTATTTTCTAAATGTAATCCGTTAGTTACCCGTTCAAAATGGTAAATAAGTAACATCATTTTTGGAGTACACAAACTCAGTAAGGTAATCTGATTACTTTGTTACTTTTAGATTACTTGCCCTTTAAGAGGCATTAGAAGACAAAACATGAATATTATCAATTTAAATATATTACAGGATAAATCAATGTTAGAGTTTACACAGCTGGCCATAAATGCATTTTACTGTATGGTTTGGTTATGTAGGCTTCTTCTAATCCATTGCTTTCTACTAGACATGATTAGGCTATATCTTTACATTAAAAACCAACATCTCAGATGATTTCCAGTCATCCCAATTCATTTAATACACCTTGATCTTCAAGAATAGGACTTGGAAATATAGATTAACCAAATTAAATTTACCCGAGCATAACCCAAAAGTTAAGGATTTACTAGCCTACTCTGTCGTTTATGATTTTGCTGTCATGAAGGACTGATTGGGGCCATTACTTTGAGTTTAAAAATGCTTCTCTCATGGAATGGCATGCTTCGAACACTACCGAAGTTCTATTTGCATTTGAAAAATATATACCATATGCTGCATTTGCTTTAGGCTTATTTTTAACGTTTTGTTTTGGCGACACTTGGCTATCTCAATCATTTGCAGAAGTTTAAGTGTTTGTGTGAGTTTGAGCATGTGTCCGTTAGGCCTATGGGCATTTCTCTGAATCAGCACAATTAGATTGCGCAATAAAAGCCCCACTTCAACTCAGCCATTGGGTTAAAATACACATATGCATTTGTGAACAGCCGTCCACAACCAAAACAATATATAAGGCACAAATAGCAGCAGTGTGATTTACATCAATGCCATGTAGACATCTATAATATGTGATGTCCATATCGCCCCGTCCATAGGCTACACCACTGCTTTCGTACTCACCTCCAAGCGTTTGTTCAAGTTGAATCATCTTTGGATGCCAACAGCAGTCACACCATTGGAAGACATAGCTTGGACTGTAGCCTACAAAATGCTTATTCCTGCTCTTTTCCATTTGGTGTGTAATAGTGGTCTCTGACCCGGTCAGACTTACTCAGGCGGGAAACAAATGTTAAACTTTGCTGATTTGAATGTCATTCAGAAAAGAGAAAGGCGTCAAATATTTTCCCCCTCAAACAGCCTTTCTGAACCATCTATGGAATATGTCATTTGATGACAATATTTTGTTCTGGTAACGTAACGGATGAGTTTTTTTTGTTCAGTAACATGTAATCCTGTGTGTGTTGTGATGGATGGGTTGGTGCTGCTTACATAGAAATAGCACTGATGAGCCCATTAATCTATTATAACAATCTCTCTCAATACAAGTCATTTTCAGTCTCATCTTCAGCCTTGGGAAGTGCAGTCATACGAAGACAGTACCTTGGAATGCCAGCTGGGGGCACCACTGTTAGCATACAAAGTTAGGTCATGTGTCATTAACGGTGATGTTCATATGGACTGTGAGCTTCTCCCACCATGCAGCGTAGAACTCAAGGCCTGATAAATAATGCACCATTTTACTCCAGACAACCAAGCAGACTGTGAGCAGTCTAGTGTGATGATTTAATCTCAGTCCTGTGAACCTCTTCACCATGGAGACAGCACTCATATCAAATGAGCCTCAAAGTGTCCCTTTTCTCAGAATGAAACATGTAGTAGGTTGAAGGAAAGGAGCAAACATTCAAAGTCCATTTCTATCTGGGTTGTCATTTCAAAAAGAAGCCAGAAATCCATACTACACAAATATACACCCCCCCCCCCCTCCTCCTCCCCCTGAGGAGTAAAACCATAAAAACACATTAGTAATGGAAGACTAGCATAGAGGGGAGTGGTCTTAGAGTTCCACATGGGTCCACTGAAATCAGCAGAAAGATAACGACAAGGGTAAAGAGATAGAGTATCATTGAACATGTTGATTTGGTCACCTTCTCGGAGAGCCTAGCTTAGTGAAACAAGTCAAACTGGTTCACTAATACCTACATTTTTCTAAATACAGTAAATATCAAAACAACCTAAATAAAATTGGAGTGTAGAGGTTAGACTTAATTTGCACGGACTCTCTTGCACTGGCTCTATGCACACTCACTGGACTCTACCCACACATACTACACTGATACTTCAACACACACACACGACCGCTACTCTGTTTATTATTTATCCTAGTTGCCAAGTCACTTTTACCCAGACCTACATGTACATATTATCTCAACTACCTCGTACCCCTGCACATTGACTCGGTACCGGTACTCCTTGTCTATAGTCGTTATTGTATTGTGCTACTATTTCCTTTTTTTAAATTATGATAAAACTTTATTTTTTTTAATTCTGCATTGTTGGAAAAGGGCTTGTAAGCATTTCATGGTAAGTCTACACCCGTTGTATTCAGCAAGTGACATAAGACTTGATTTGACAAGAATTGGGGTGTCAATCATGGCCTAAAGCCACATCAAAACTGTGTAGAAATGATAAATGGACCTACATGTATATAATTGCTTCACTGTGTCCATCTCTCAAAGACAGAAACAAAAGTTAGTCAGGACGTATTAAAAGTTGCAAAAAGTGTACAGTGAATGTTTTTTTTCTCTCTCCAGATTTTGATGTCGAAGCAATACTCTATAACCAATTCTATAACCAATTTTCACTGCGGCTATCCGGACCTCAGTGATCACCAAATGTGGCCCCCGAGCAAAATTTGTTTGACAACCCTCGTCTAAAAAGTTTGAGATGAAAAATAAGTGTCTGAGAAATGTTTGATGGGTCAAACAATATTATCTTCAACCGCCTGTCTGCACTTCCAAAAACACATTTCAAAGCCCACAGCCCATACACAAGAACTGTCAAACGGATTCCAAAGTGGAAACGAACGAGGCAAAGATTGTACTTGAGCATGGAAACATTCCCAGCATTGATTTTTAAACAACCTTAACCAATTAGAGAAATAAATGAGGCGTCTGTTGTTGGCGGAGCAGTAACGTTGCCTCCTCAATCTGTAGAGTAACTTCCTGCATATAGAAATTGTATGGTTACAGTCAGCAGTAGCCCTTTCAGTATGGTTGCATGTCATAGCAACAAAAAGTAATTAGAGCCAAAACTCAATGAATAAACAAATTATAAAGATGAAATGTTAAGAGTCAAATTGGTGCATGGCAAGTGACTCATAATCCATATTAGAGGGTGTAAATATGACTATAATAGGTTGCATTATGCCCTCAGAATCATAAGGAGAATGTACTGGAAGGAACACAAAGGAAGATGTGCGGTTTCGAGTTCAGTTGACAGTTTTAAAGGACAGCCAAATCTGTTGAGCCACTTGACCTAAAGCTATTTTTAAAATCTGACATTAACTAGCTTTGTCTGATGGTCCAGGATCATGGATCCTTAAATAGAAGCCCACTACTTGGACTCAATCAGCAGGAGTGTTACTGAAACTGTTTTATGACCAGTATGGTAAGATCAAAAAAGGCTTCCAAGTAGCTGCATTGGATGGAGCTGCTGAAACACTCATTCAGACAGCCCCTTTTTCTGTGTCCTCGTTTTTCGCCACAACAGACTGGTCATAAATAAACTAAATGCTTCCCAGACAGAACTAAATTAATTCTGTCACCAAATAGAAAATGAAAGAGTTGGCGCTCTTATTCAGTTCGTTTCTCCCTAGGCCTAAGGGACAGTGTTTCTGCTTATCCGTTTTTCAAACCGTGATGTTCTGTCAAAGACTTTCTTGGTCCAAGTGCATTTAAATCTAATACTAAATTTGCCTTTTTGCTGCAACAGATTAAATACAAATCTTTGTTGGTTTTTATGGTTAGCGTTGTACATTAGTGATCATCTTAAGCCAAATGAACTGGGTGGCTTAAAAGATGGGTATGATAAATGACTTTGATTTTGATAAATCAAAAAATGTGGGGGAAAAAAGACACTGCCATAACAAACAAAAAATATTTTGTGAGCCAACTCTTCAATCACTGGGTCATAAATCTAATTACAAATCGCAGAGCGCAACGAGATATCAGCCGGTCCATATCCGTACCTCATCGTTGAGCTGGAAAATCAGCCAGAGTTGATCGCCTCGTTTAAGAGACACATGTTAAACAATAAGTAACTTGTTTAGTTAAGATGGATATATTTTGTCTCATTATTGAAGATGACGAAATCAAATCAAACTTTATTAGTCACATGCGCCAAATACACCAGGTGTAGACCGTACAGTGAAATGCTTACTTATGAGCCTCTGACAGTGCAGTTTAAAAAAATACGGATAAGAGATAAAAGTAACAAGTAATTAAAGAGAAGTAAAAATACATACATACATACATACATACATACCATTACATTACATTACATTACATTACAAACAGGGGTGTGCCGGTACAGAGTCAATGTGCGGGGGCCCCGGTTAGTTTAAATAATATGTACATGTAGGTAGAGTTAATTAAAGTGACTATACATAGATGATACCAGAGAGTGGCAGTGGTGTGGAGAGGGGAGGGGGGCAATGTGAATAGTCTGGGTAGCCATTTGACTAGATGTTCAGGAGTATTATGGCTTGGGGGTAGAAGCTGTTTAGAAGCCTCTTGGACCTAGACTTTGAGCTATGGCACCACTTGCTGTGTGGTAGCAGTGGGAACAGTCTATGACTAGGGTGGTTGGAGTCTGACAATTTTTAGGGCCTTCCTCTGACACCGCCTGGTATAGATGTCCTGGATGGCAGGACGCTTAGCCCCAGTGATGTACTGGGCCGTTCGCACAACCCTCTGCAGTGCCTTGCAGGCTGAGCAGTTGCCATAACAGGCAGTGATGCAACCAGTGATGCAACCAATACTCTCGATGATGCAGCTGCATAACCTTTTGAGGATCTGAGGACCCATGCCAAATCTTTTCAGTCTCCTGAGGGGGAATAGGTTTGTCATGCCCTATTCACAACGGTCTTGGTGTGCTTGGACCATGTTAGTTTGTTGGTGATGTGGACACCAAGGAACTTGAAGCTCTCAACCTGCTCCACTGCAGCCCCGTCGATGAGAATGGAGGCGTGCTCGGTCCTCCTTTTCCTGTAGTCCACAATCATGTCCTTTGTCTTGACCAGGTTGAGGGAGAGGTTGTTGTCCTGGCACCACCCGGCCAGGTCTCTGACCTCCTCCCTACAGGTCTCCCTACAGTCTCATTGTTGTTGGTGATCAGGCCTAGCACTGTTGTGTCACCGGCAAATTTAATGGTGATGGAGTCGTGCCTGGCCGTGCAGTCATGAGTGAACAGGGAGAACAGGAGGGGGCTGAGCACGCACCCCTGAGGGGCCCTTGTGTTGAGGATCAGCGTGGCGGATGTGTTGTTACCTACCCATACTCATTGTTGAGCTTTGAGGACACTATGGTGTTGAACGCTGAGCTGTAGTCAATGAATAGCATTCTCACATAGGTGTTCCTTTTCTCCAGGTGGGAAAGGCCAGTATGGAGTGCAATAGAGACTGCATCATCTGTGGATCTGTAGGGGCGGTATGCGAATTGGAGTGGGTCTAGGGTTTCCGTGTGATAGTGTTGATGTGAGCCATGACCAGCCTTTCAAAGGGTCTGTAGTCATTTAGGCAGGTTACCTTGGTGTTTTTGGGCACTGGCACTATGGTGGTATGACAGACTCGGACAGAGAGGTTGAAAATGTCAGTGAATACACTTGCTAGTTGGTCAGCGCATTGTCGCAGTACACGTCCTGGTAATTTGTCTGGCCCTGCGGCCTTGTGAATGTTGACCTGTCTTACATTGGCTGCGGAGATCGTGATCACAGTCTTCTGGTACAGCTGGTGCTCTCACATGCATGTTTCAGTGTTATTTGCCTCGAAGCGAGCATAGAAGTAATTTAGCACATCCAGTAGGCTCGTGTCACTGGGCAGCTCTTGGCTGTGCTTCCCTTTGTAGTCTGTAATGGTTTGCAGGCCCTGCCACATCCAACAAGCGTCAGAGCTGTTGCAGTACAACTCGATCTTAGTCCTGTATTGACGCATTGGCTGTTTGATGGTTCGTCGGAGGGCATAGCGCGATTTCCTATAAGCTTCCGGGTTAGAGACCCGCTCCTTGAAAGCGGCAGCTCTAGCCTTTAGCTCAGTGCGTATGCTGCCTGTAATCGATGGTTTCTGGTTGGGGTATGTACGTACGGTCACTGTGGGGATGACGTCATCGATGCACTTATTGATGAATCCAATGACAGATGTGGTGTACTCCTCAATGCCACTGGAGGAATAATGGAACATATTCCAGTCTGTACTAGCAAAACAGTCCTGTAGCTTAGTATCTGCTTCATATGACCACTTTTTTTATTGATCTAGTCACTGGTGCTTCCTCAAGTTTTTGCTTTTAAGCAGGAATCAGGAGGATAGAATTATGGTCAGATCTGAGGGCGAGGGAAAGCTTTGTATGAATCTCTGTGTGTGGAGTATAGGTGGTCCAGAGTTCTTTTCCCTCTGGTTGCACATTTAACATGTTGATAGAAAATAGGTAAAACGGATTTAAGCTTCCCTGCATTAAAGTCCCCGGCTACTAGGAGCACCGCCTCTGGGTGAGCTATTACTTATTTGCTTATGGCGGAATACAGCTCTTTCAATGCCATCTCAGTGCCAGCCTCTGACTGTGGTGGTATGTAAACAGCTACAAAGAATATAGATGAAAACTCCCTGGGTAGGTAATGTGGTCTGCAGCTTATCATGAGAAACTCTACCTCAGGCGAGCAATAGCTGGAGACATCCTTAGATATCGTGCACTAGCTGTTTTTTTTTACAAAAATACATAGACCGCCGACCCTGGTCTTACCAGACGCCACTGTTTTATCCTGCTGGAACATCATATAACCAGCCAGCTGTATGTTGATATTGTCGCCGTTCAGCCACGACTCCGTGGAGCATAGGATGTTAAAATTTTTAATGTCCTGTTGATAGTTAAATCTTCCCAATAAGTTGTCCATTTTATGTCCGCCCTCCGGCCTCTCTTTCTCCGCCTTCAACTAACACATCACTAAAGTCTAAAAGGGTTGTGATATATTTTTAACCACGTCTTCTTCTGATCTAACATTTTCTCCATTTCCCTCTTGACAATTTTTTTTTTTTTTAATCTCTGAAAGAAAATGGTTCCTGGGGTATGGTTTCAAAGATGTCTCCAAAAGATACTGTGCAGCTCTAATGTGGTCCCTCTGTAAATGTTGAACCATCACACAGAGAGAAGCTGTAAATCACAGAAGGCTCAGTTTCTCTACAGGCCTTTATATCCCCTCAGTAGATTGTAAATCGGATGCCTTGTGTTGTATTGTAAAGTCTACATTTAACGATTCCAGAATTGATGATGCCCCTTGCACACAGTGGAATCAGAAGAGTAGATAGTGTTGAATGCTATACTAATATGGCCTTTCCAATCCAACAGAGGTATCAGAACACTGCTCTGCAAAGCTTTCAGAATTTGAGAGTGGATGATATTTGAAGGTTCTGCTCACCAGAAAGCCTGCCAGAGTTTAAAGGGCTGCGCTGGCATTTGGTGTCATCCATTTCGAGATCAATGAAATGTACTATTATAGCTCAGACTGGGAGGGGAAAATGTCAGATCTAACGATTCATAGTGTTTCATTAGCTCCACTGCCCTTTGTGGATGGAGAGACTGCCCATCGATCTGAACCAGAGCTAAGGATGGAGCCCTCCCTTCTTTCACCACTTCCTCTGTCCGTCTATTTCTTTCTCACTACTCATCCTTCCTTTGGACCCTGTATCACACTCTCCCTCTTCCTTCTCTCTTTTCCTCCTCTCTGTTTCCCACCCTCACCCTCTCGTTGAGTGCTGATTAGTAGATAATCACCTCATTAAATCAGAGTCTCCACTGGCCAAATTCTGTTATTCCTGGTGGAGTACTTGGTATATGAGCTCTGGGAAAACAGAGGGACCATGGAAAATACACTGGGGCTGTGGAGTTTTGTGTTCCAGAACTGTCTGCTGAAATCACATTTTTCTCGGGTGAGAAGGGGGGGTTGTTTGGTGGAAGCCTTGGCAACATTCTGTAAATTGGATTAAGTGAAAGATAGAGGCAAACTGATCTCCAGGAAGTCCCCATTAGCATGAATATTGATGGTAGCAGGTTTCATACAGAGTGCAGAATACCCCTTTACCTCAGTCTATAGCTAAACCCCAGTCAACAGCAGGGGCTCCCCACCATCAGTCCACACTGGTCATGGTGCTCAAAATCACCATCCAAACACACCGTTGACCAAAAAAACTGAAGGGAGGGGAAGGGGAATATAATTATTTGTGTTTACACAACACAGTATGCAGACTGGAGTGCAGCAAGTCCTCTATTACACAATCACAAGTGGTCTATCAGAACAAGTGGGTATTATAATGCATTTTGGCAGCAGAGAAGTGCAGCTAACTATGGTCCAGGAACCAAATGTGCCATCTGCCCAGATGAGCATCAGAAACTCTGGCCCCTACACAACATTAACAGCGTCTGCTTGGTGAATCAGACTCAAGGTCAAGTGTTAAAAACTCTCAGCAGAACTGACAAACTGTTTCATAACCACAGGCTCAGGGGGACAGGGGGACCCGCTAATCATTGTATTTGCGGCATTGAGAAAAACATAGCCTTTTCAAAAAATAATTTCCTGCTCTTCTACTTCACTTTACATGACTGTAAACATTACAATGATATTTTTGAATACCACGCAAGATACTGGCATCAATAAAAACCAACGACCAAGGTCTTAAATGCAACCACTACCATAGGCCAATGAAAAGAGTGTATACACAGATTGTAGGCCTAAAATGAGGAAATGATAGTCCACCAACTTTCCAGTTGCACTCATTTAAGCAAGGTCCTGGTGACCTTTTTCTCATCTCAAGGGCATTCCAATTCCAGTCACAACTTGAGGAAACTATTGAGTCAATGCATATCCAGCCCAACACCACCACCTGCCCTGCACCTGACACTCACATACCTTAAGGGAACATTTCGGCATTTCGTGTATGATCAGTGAGAAAGTCCATATTGCAAATGTACGGTCCCTTACCCGACGTCCGAAATCGTTTGTAAAATTCGCGGTCGGCGTCGGGCCGTGCGGTAGGGCCAGACCTACCGGGAAGTCATCGAATGAACTTTGTCGGACTTTCGGTTCCCGTTTAAAAAAAAAAACAAGTTTCGGACCGTTTTTCCGCCGTCCCGGACACTCCCACCAGATGGCATACGGAATCATATGGCAATTTGGCAAAACATCACGAATCGCGACGGGGCCTTATCTCAAAAACTGAAAATATTTCGAAGCCGAAACTTGGCGAGCGTAGGTTTGGCTCAAGGGGCAGTTGGCCCCGAACGGGATGGCGTCTAGGCCTCGACGGTTTTTGAGCTACGGCCATTTTTCTGGGATTAAAGGCTTAAAATGGAAGTAGAGAAATTATTTTTCCACTTCAGGTCAAAGCCAAGGAGCCTCCGGTGTCAATAAAAAAAGAACCAGCCATTTATCTATCGTCATTTAAGAGAAACGGAACAATGACAAATTGGTGATGGTCACAAATAGGCATTTTTTTTTTTCAACGGTTACAGATCCAGTTGCAGGGTGTTCATACGAATCTTTTTAAAGTGTGCTGCGGAGCTCTGCGACATTTCTGTGATTTTCTATGATTTTCTGAAATAACACAATAACCGACCATTAGAATAGTAGGCCCAAAATGAAGCCTGCCCCACAATGTCATTTGCTTTTGAGTGACAGTGAGAGAACCGTTAGGGTGAGAAGAAAAATTCCACCACATGAATGTTCCTAAGGTCCTCCCGATCTCAACAAGCCTAACCTTGACCGTGTGGCATTAACCCTTCACAGTAAAACAGGGTTTTTTGATCTCACAGATTACAGTGTCATCTCTCCCCATAGGAATACATTGCCTGCACCCCTAATTTCAACCTGAGGCCTATGTGGGTTATGAATGCCGTATGAACCTGTCTTCGGTACCAGTCCATCAGGCCACTATGAGGTCTACCTGTGTCGATTCTAAGCTTCCTGGACCAACCGGAAGTGGTTCAAATGCCCCTAAAAGTGTTTACCCATACACTGCATGCAGTTTGATAGACATAGTGCATTCAACCCTGTGTAGATCAGTCAATTCTTAACGTAAGGACTTAAAACTCAGGATTCTGTAACAGCATACCCCAATGAGGATATGTGGTGACTTATAGCTTCCTGTGCCAACCGGAAGTGCCATAATTGGTGTCTCAGGGGCTGTTTCGAAGGGTTAAAAAATTCAGATCTGTCCAAAACTTCATATATGTGATTAGGCAACCCCCATGAACTGTAAATCAGTCATTTTTCCCAAAAAAAATCAAAGGAAAAAAAAATTGCACTAAAACACAACTTGGATGGAGGGACGTATTGGGGTGCGTAGAGACAGACAGTGGCCGCAATAGTTAGCTTTGTTGGAGCTAAAAAAGAACGGTCGGACCTAGAGTTCCGAAACTTTAGAAACCTGTTCTAGACCTCCGGGCCATGGTGCGTGACGAGTTACGTGGCTCTAGATGGTTCTCGGACCGAGAAACAGCCTCGTACATTCGCAATAACTTCAATTCATTTTTGCATCACGAAAATGACGACGTTTAGAAAAGTCTCAGAGACGCAAGGCTAGGTGCGTTGAAACCGGCTCGGCCCATAGAGACGGACCCCAAAGTTTCTGTCCGATAGCTCGTTCAAGGACCCCGTAGCAAGGCATGGAAATAAGTGGATTTTCAGCACCAATTAGGGTTTTTCTCGGACACCAAATGACCTATCGAGCCGAAACTCGGGATTCGGGGTCGCCTCACATAGGACTTCGCATAATGTCCGAACTGGACCCGCAGCTAGAACATAACTATGTGTTTTACCTTTTTATTATGTTTTAAACTAGAGGCGCTGTGAATTATGGGACTGCTCTGACATATATGATAGTTGGCATCTAAATGAGTAGGAAACAGTGGGTTTGGTGTCATAATGACATCTAATTGACTGATGGACACTGACTTGCTAGTTGACTTTTGTACATTTGCAATATGTTTAAACAGAGAGGGACCATCACCAAAATGGCATTCTGAAATCAACACAAAAAATGGCATCACCATAGTCTCCAGACTGTGCTGAGTTCAACGAGCTATCCCGCTTGACCGTAGCTCGCTCGGTCTAGGCGCAGCAACCATTAGAATATTAGGCCCAAAATGAAGCCTGCCCCACAATGTCATTTGCTTTTGAGTGACAGTGAGAGAACCGTTAGGGTGAGAAGAAAAATTCCACCATAGGAATGTTCCTAAGGTCCTCCCGATCTGAACAAGCCTAACCTTGACCGTGTGGCATTAACCCTTCACAGTAAAACAGGGTTTTTTGATCTCACAGATTACAGTGTCATCTCTCCCCATAGGAATACATTGCCTGCACCACAAAATTCAACCTGAGGCCTATGTGGGTTATGAATGCCGTATGAACCTGTCTTCGGTACCAGTCCATCAGGCCACTATGAGGTCTACCTGTGTTGATTCTAAGCTTCCTGGACCAACCGGAAGTGGTTCAAATCACCCTAAAAGTGTTTACCCATACACTGCCTGCAGTTTGATAGACATGGTGCATTCAACCCTGTGTAGATCAGTCAATTCTTAACGTAAAGACTTAAAACTCGGGATTCTGTAAGTGGCCATGTCAATCAAGACATGTGGTGATTTATAGCTTCCTGTGCCAACCGGAAGTGCCATAATTGGTGTCTCAGGGGCTGTTTCGAAGGGTTAAAAAAGTCAGATCTGTCCAAAACTTCATATATGTGATTAGGCAACCCCCATGAACTGTAAATCAGTCATTTTTCCCAAAAAAAATCAAAGGAAAAAAAAATTGCACTAAAACACAACTTGGATGGAGGGACGTATTGGGGTGCGTAGAGACAGACAGTGGCCGCAATAGTTAGCTTTGTTGGAGCTAAAAAAGAACGGTCGGACCTAGAGTTCCGAAACTTTAGAAACCTGTTCTAGACCTCCGGGCCATGGTGCGTGGCGAGTTACGTGGCTCTAGATGGTTCTCGGACCGAGAAACAGCCTCGTACATTCGCAATAACTTCAATTCATTTTTGCATCACGAAAATGACGACGTTTAGAAAAGTCTCAGAGACGCAAGGCTAGGTGCGTTGAAACCGGCTCGGCCCATAGAGACGGACCCCAAAGTTTCTGTCCGATAGCTCATTCAAGGACCCCGTAGCAAGTCATGGAAAATAGTGGATTTTCAGCACCAATTAGGGTTTTTCTCGGACACCAAATGACCTATCGAGCCGAAACTCGGGATTCGGGGTCGCCTCACATAGGACTTCACATAATGTCCGAACTGGACCCGCAGCTAGAACGTAACTATGTGTTTTACCTTTTTATTATGTTTTCAACTAGAGGCGCTGTGAATTATGGGCCTGCTCTGACATATGTGATAGTTGGCTACTAAATGAGTAGGAAAAAGTGGGTTTGGTGTCAATTGATATCCATTTGGTGTCATAATGACATCTAATTGACTGATGGACACTGACTTGCTAGTTGACTTTTGTACATTTGCAATATGTTTAAACGGAGAGGGACCATCACCAAAATGGCATTCTGAAATCAACACAAAAAATGGCATCACCATAGTCTCCAGACTGTTCTGAGTTCAACGAGCTATCCCGCTTGACCGTAGCTCGCTCGGTCTAGGCGCAGCAACCATTAGAATAGAAGGCCCAAAATGAAGCCTGCACCACAATGTCATTTGCTTTTGAGTGACAGTGAGAGAACCGTTAGGGTGAGAAGAAAAATTCCACCACTTGAATGTTCCTAAGGTCCTCCCGATCTCAACAAGCCTAACCTTGACCGTGTGGCATTAACCCTTCACAGTAAAACAGTGTTTTTTGATCTCACAGATTACAGTGTCATCTCTCCCCATAGGAATACATTGCCTGCACCCCTAATTTCAACCTGAGGCCTATGTGGGTTATGAATGCCGTATGAACCTGTCTTCGGTACCAGTCCATCAGGCCACTATGAGGTCTACCTGTGTTGATTCTAAGCTTCCTGGACCAACCGGAAGTGGTTAAAATGCCCCTAAAAGTGTTTACCCATACAATGCATGCAGTTTGATAGACATAGTGCATTCAACCCTGTGTAGATCAGTCAATTCTTAACGTAAGGACTTAAAACTCAGGATTCTGTAACAGCATACCCCAATGAGGATATGTGTTGATTTATAACTTCCTGTGCCAACCGGAAGTGCCATAATTGGTGTCTCAGGGGCTGTTTCGAAGGGTTAAAAAAGTCTGATCTTTCCAAAACTTCATATGTGTGATTAGGCAACCCCCATGAACTGTAAATCAGTCATTTTTCCCAAAAAAAATCAAAGGAAAAAAAAATTGCACTAAAACACAACTTGGATGGAGGGACGTATTGGGGTGCGTAGAGACAGACAGTGGCTCCAATAGTTAGCTTTGTTGGAGCTAAAAAAGAACCGTCGGACCTAGAGTTCCGAAACTTTAGAAACCTGTTCTAGACCTCCCGTAGATGGTGCGTGGTGAGTTACGTGGCTCTAGAAGGTTCTCGGACCGAGAAACAGCCTCGTACATTTGAAATAACTTCAATTCATTTTTGCATCACGAAAATGACGACATTTAGAAATGTCCCAGAGTCGCAAGACTAGGTGCATTGCGAACGTCTCGGCCCATATAGACAGACCCCAACGTTTCTGTCCGATATCTCATTCAAGGACCCCGTAGCAAGTCATGGAAAATAGTGGATTTTCAGCACCAATTAGGGTTTTTCTCGGACACCAAATGACCTATCGAGCCGAAACTTGGGATTCGGGGTCGCCTCAGCTAGGCCAACACATAACATAAGAAATGGACCCGCAGCTAGAACGTAACTACGTGTTTTATGGTTTTTTTATGGTTTGTACCGAAGGCGTTGTGAATTTTGGGCCAGCTCTGAAGTATGTAATAGTTGGCTACTAAACGAGTTGGAAAAAGTGGGTTTGGTGTCAGTTTGTATCAGTTTGGTGGTCAGAATGATATCTAATTGACTGATGGACTCTTGTCCACTTGACTCTTGTACATTTGCAATATGATTCTATAGTGAAAAAACATCACCAAAAGCGACATTCTGAAATCAACCCAAACGAGTGATTGAGATGACCCAGAATCACTGCAAAGCCATCCCGAGTTCATCGGGCCAGTCAATTTCACATTCCTGCAGGATTTTTATAGCATGACAAATTCGTGATGGTACCTGCCCATTAAAACATATTGCAAATGCACAGTGACTTTGAAAAAGTAAGAAACAAAAAAAAATACATCTAAAATTTTTTGAGCATGACAAATTCGTGATGGTACCTGCCCATTGAAACATATTCCAAATGCACAGTGACTTTGAAAAAGTAAGGAAACAAAAAAAAATACATCTAAAAAATTTTGAGCATGACAAATTCGTGATGGTACCTGCCCATTGAAACATATTGCAAATGCACAGTGACTTTGAAAAAGTAAGGAAACATAAACAAATTCGATAAACAAATTCGTGATGGTACCTGCCCATTGAAACATATTGCAAATGCACAGTGACTTTGAAAAAGTAAGGAAACATAAACAAATTCGATAAACAAATTCGTGATGGTACCTGCCCATTGAAACATATTGCAAATGCACAGTGACTTTGAAAAAGTAAGGAAACATAAACAAATTCGATAAACAAATTCGTGATGGTACCTGCCCATTAAAACATATTCCAAATGCACAGTGACTTTGAAAAAGTAAGAAACAAAAAAAAATACATCTAAAATTTTTTGAGCATGACAAATTCGTGATGGTACCTGCCCATTGAAACATATTGCAAATGCACAGTGACTTTGAAAAAGTAAGGAAACATAAACAAATTCGATAAACAAATTCGTGATGGTACCTGCCCATTAAAACATATTCCAAATGCACAGTGACTTTGAAAAAGTAAGAAACAAAAAAAAATACATCTAAAAAATTTTGAGCATGACAAATTCGTGATGGTACCTGCCCATTGAAACATATTGCAAATGCACAGTGACTTTGAAAAAGTAAGGAAACATAAACAAATTCGATAAACAAATTCGTGATGGTACCTGCCCATTGAAACATATTGCAAATGCACAGTGACTTTGAAAAAGTAAGGAAACATAAACAAATTCGATAAACAAATTCGTGATGGTACCTGCCCATTAAAACATATTCCAAATGCACAGTGACTTTGAAAAAGTAAGGAAACAAAAAAAAATACATCTAAAAAATTTTGAGCATGACAAATTCGTGATGGTACCTGCCCATTGAAACATATTGCAAATGCACAGTGACTTTGAAAAAGTAAGGAAACATAAACAAATTCGATAAACAAATTCGTGATGGTACCTGCCCATTAAAACATATTCCAAATGCACAGTGACTTTGAAAAAGTAAGAAACAAAAAAAAATACATCTAAAATTTTTTGAGCATGACAAATTCGTGATGGTACCTGCCCATTGAAACATATTGCAAATGCACAGTGACTTTGAAAAAGTAAGGAAACATAAACAAATTCGATAAACAAATTCGTGATGGTACCTGCCCATTAAAACATATTCCAAATGCACAGTGACTTTGAAAAAGTAAGAAACAAAAAAAAATACATCTAAAAAATTTTGAGCATGACAAATTCGTGATGGTACCTGCCCATTGAAACATATTGCAAATGCACAGTGACTTTGAAAAAGTAAGGAAACATAAACAAATTCGATAAACAAATTCGTGATGGTACCTGCCCATTGAAACATATTGCAAATGCACAGTGACTTTGAAAAAGTAAGGAAACATAAACAAATTCGATAAACAAATTCGTGATGGTACCTGCCCATTAAAACATATTCCAAATGCACAGTGACTTTGAAAAAGTAAGGAAACAAAAAAAAATACATCTAAAAAATTTTGAGCGTGACAAATTCGTGATGGTACCTGCCCATTGAAACATATTGCAAATGCACAGTGACTTTGAAAAAGTAAGGAAACATAAACAAATTCGATAAACAAATTCGTGATGGTACCTGCCCATTAAAACATATTCCAAATGCACAGTGACTTTGAAAAAGTAAGAAACAAAAAAAAATACATCTAAAATTTTTTGAGCATGACAAATTCGTGATGGTACCTGCCCATTGAAACATATTGCAAATGCACAGTGACTTTGAAAAAGTAAGGAAACATAAACAAATTCGATAAACAAATTCGTGATGGTACCTGCCCATTGAAACATATTGCAAATGCACAGTGACTTTGAAAAAGTAAGGAAACATAAACAAATTCGATAAACAAATTCGTGATGGTACCTGCCCATTAAAACATATTCCAAATGCACAGTGACTTTGAAAAAGTAAGGAAACAAAAAAAAATACATCTAAAAAATTTTGAGCATGACAAATTCGTGATGGTACCTGCCCATTGAAACATATTGCAAATGCACAGTGACTTTGAAAAAGTAAGGAAACATAAACAAATTCGATAAACAAATTCGTGATGGTACCTGCCCATTAAAACATATTCCAAATGCACAGTGACTTTGAAAAAGTAAGGAAACAAAAAAAAATACATCTAAAAAATTTTGAGCATGACAAATTCGTGATGGTACCTGCCCATTGAAACATATTGCAAATGCACAGTGACTTTGAAAAAGTAAGGAAACATAAACAAATTCGATAAACAAATTCGTGATGGTACCTGCCCATTAAAACATATTCCAAATGCACAGTGACTTTGAAAAAGTAAGAAACAAAAAAAAATACATCTAAAATTTTTTGAGCATGACAAATTCGTGATGGTACCTGCCCATTGAAACATATTGCAAATGCACAGTGACTTTGAAAAAGTAAGGAAACATAAACAAATTCGATAAACAAATTCGTGATGGTACCTGCCCATTAAAACATATTCCAAATGCACAGTGACTTTGAAAAAGTAAGAAACAAAAAAAAATACATCTAAAAAATTTTGAGCATGACAAATTCGTGATGGTACCTGCCCATTGAAACATATTGCAAATGCACAGTGACTTTGAAAAAGTAAGGAAACATAAACAAATTCGATAAACAAATTCGTGATGGTACCTGCCCATTAAAACATATTCCAAATGCACAGTGACTTTGAAAAAGTAAGGAAACAAAAAAAAATACATCTAAAATTTTTTGAGCATGACAAATTCGTGATGGTACCTGCCCATTGAAACATATTGCAAATGCACAGTGACTTTGAAAAAGTAAGGAAACATAAACAAATTCGATAAACAAATTCGTGATGATACCTGCCCATTAAAACATATTCCAAATGCACAGTGACTTTGAAAAAGTAAGAAACAAAAAAAAATACATCTAAAATTTTTTGAGCATGACAAATTCGTGATGGTACCTGCCCATTGAAACATATTGCAAATGCACAGTGACTTTGAAAAAGTAAGGAAACATAAACAAATTCGATAAACAAATTCGTGATGGTACCTGCCCATTAAAACATATTCCAAATGCACAGTGACTTTGAAAAAGTAAGGAAACAAAAAAAAATACATCTAAAAAATTTTGAGCATGACAAATTCGTGATGGTACCTGCCCATTGAAACATATTGCAAATGCACAGTGACTTTGAAAAAGTAAGGAAACATAAACAAATTCGATAAACAAATTCGTGATGGTACCTGCCCATTAAAACATATTCCAAATGCACAGTGACTTTGAAAAAGTAAGAAACAAAAAAAAATACATCTAAAAAATTTTGAGCATGACAAATTCGTGATGGTACCTGCCCATTGAAATATATTGCAAATGCACAGTGACTTTGAAAAAGTAAGGAAACATAAACAAATTCGATAAACAAATTCGTGATGGTACCTGCCCATTAAAACATATTCCAAATGCACAGTGACTTTGAAAAAGTAAGGAAACAAAAAAAAATACATCTAAAAAATTTTGAGCATGACAAATTCGTGATGGTACCTGCCCATTGAAACATATTGCAAATGCACAGTGACTTTGAAAAAGTAAGGAAACATAAACAAATTCGATAAACAAATTCGTGATGGTACCTGCCCATTAAAACATATTCCAAATGCACAGTGACTTTGAAAAAGTAAGAAACAAAAAAAAATACATCTAAAAAATTTTGAGCATGACAAATTCGTGATGGTACCTGCCCATTGAAACATATTGCAAATGCACAGTGACTTTGAAAAAGTAAGGAAACATAAACAAATTCGATAAACAAATTCGTGATGGTACCTGCCCATTAAAACATATTCCAAATGCACAGTGACTTTGAAAAAGTAAGGAAACAAAAAAAAATACATCTAAAAAATTTTGAGCATGACAAATTCGTGATGGTACCTGCCCATTGAAACATATTGCAAATGCACAGTGACTTTGAAAAAGTAAGGAAACATAAACAAATTCGATAAACAAATTCGTGATGGTACCTGCCCATTAAAACATATTCCAAATGCACAGTGACTTTGAAAAAGTAAGGAAACAAAAAAAAATACATCTAAAAAATTTTGAGCATGACAAATTCGTGATGGTACCTGCCCATTGAAACATATTGCAAATGCACAGTGACTTTGAAAAAGTAAGGAAACATAAACAAATTCGATAAACAAATTCGTGATGGTACCTGCCCATTAAAACATATTCCAAATGCACAGTGACTTTGAAAAAGTAAGAAACAAAAAAAAATACATCTAAAAAATTTTGAGCATGACAAATTCGTGATGGTACCTGCCCATTGAAATATATTGCAAATGCACAGTGACTTTGAAAAAGTAAGGAAACATAAACAAATTCGATAAACAAATTCGTGATGGTACCTGCCCATTAAAACATATTCCAAATGCACAGTGACTTTGAAAAAGTAAGGAAACAAAAAAAAATACATCTAAAAAATTTTGAGCATGACAAATTCGTGATGGTACCTGCCCATTGAAACATATTGCAAATGCACAGTGACTTTGAAAAAGTAAGGAAACATAAACAAATTCGATAAACAAATTCGTGATGGTACCTGCCCATTAAAACATATTCCAAATGCACAGTGACTTTGAAAAAGTAAGAAACAAAAAAAAATACATCTAAAAAATTTTGAGCATGACAAATTCGTGATGGTACCTGCCCATTGAAACATATTGCAAATGCACAGTGACTTTGAAAAAGTAAGGAAACATAAACAAATTCGATAAACAAATTCGTGATGGTACCTGCCCATTAAAACATATTCCAAATGCACAGTGACTTTGAAAAAGTAAGGAAACAAAAAAAAATACATCTAAAAAATTTTGAGCATGACAAATTCGTGATGGTACCTGCCCATTGAAACATATTGCAAATGCACAGTGACTTTGAAAAAGTAAGGAAACATAAACAAATTCGATAAACAAATTCGTGATGGTACCTGCCCATTAAAACATATTCCAAATGCACAGTGACTTTGAAAAAGTAAGGAAACAAAAAAAAATACATCTAAAAAATTTTGAGCATGACAAATTCGTGATGGTACCTGCCCATTGAAACATATTGCAAATGCACAGTGACTTTGAAAAAGTAAGGAAACATAAACAAATTCGATAAACAAATTCGTGATGGTACCTGCCCATTAAAACATATTGCAAATGCACAGAGACTTTGAAAAAGTAAGGAAACATAAACAAAAAAACATCCCAAAAAATGTTGGGTAACCAGCTGCATATTTTAGATCACAAGCTTGAATTTTGAGCATGACAAATTCGTGATGGTACCTGCCCATTAAAACATATTGCAAATGCACAGTGACTTTGAAAAAGTAAGGAAACATAAACAAAAAAACATCCCAAATTTTTTTTTTTGAGTTACCAGTTGCATATTTTAGATCACCAGGTGCACATTTCAGGTCACCAGGTGCACATTACAGATCACCAGGTGCACGGAGGAAAATATTTACTTTTGACTTTGACTTTTGACTTCCTATGACATCATATTGCAAATGGAGAAAACATATGCCTAATGCACAAGTAAAACAAAAAGAAATATGTAATACAAGTTGACCAAGGTATAGTTTGAGCAAAGTAAAGTTTGAATTTTGAGCATGACAAATTCGTGATGGTACCTGCCCATTAAAACATATTGCAAATGTACAGTGACTTTGAAAAAGTAAGGAAACATAAACAAAAAAACATCCCAAAATTTTTTTTTTGGGTTACCAGTTGCATATTTTAGATCACCAGGTGCACATTTCAGGTCACCAGGTGCACATTTCAGATCACCAGGTGCACGGAGGAAAATGTTTACTTTTGACTTTGACTTTTGACTTCCTATGACATCATATTGCAAATGGAGAAAACATATGCCTTATGCACAAGTAAAACAAAAAGAAATATGTAATACAAGTTGACCAAGGTATAGTTTGAGCAAAGTAAAGTTTGAATTTTGAGCATGACAAATTCGTGATGGTATCTGCCCATTAAAACATATTGCAAATGCACAGTGACTTTGAAAAAGTAAGGAAACATAAACAAAAAAAATCCAAAAAATTTTGTTGCACATTTTAGATCATCAGTTGCACGGAGGAAAATATTTACTTTTGACTTAGACTTTTGACTTCCTATGACATCATATTGCAAATGGAGAAAACATATGCCTTATGCACAAGTAAAAAAAATATGATAATAAAGCATGACTAAAGTATGTTGATAAAGTTCTTATACATGTGTTATTGACACAAAAATCGAAAGAATTTTGAAAAAAGGTCAAGAAAGCACTTTTTTAAGGATGTATGAAGATTTTTACCAAATTTTGACATTTTTGACTTTTGACTTTTGACTTCCTATGAAATCATATTCCAAATGGAGAAAACATATGCCTTATGCACAAGTAAAAAATATATATATATATATGATAATAAAGTATGACTAAAGTATGTTGATAAAGTTCTTATACATGTGTAATTGACACAAAAATCAAAAGAATTTTGAAAAAAGGTCCAGAAAGCACTTTTTTAAGGATGTGTGAAGTTTTTTACCAAATTTTGACATTTTTGACTTTTGACTTTTGACTTCCTATGAAATCATATTGCAAATGGACAAAACATATGCCTTATGCGCATGTACTTAAAAAATATATATATATGATGACAAAAGTATACTCATACAGTACTTACCCATGTGTAATTGACAAAAAACTCGAAAGAATTTCGAAAAAAGGTCCAGAAAGCACTTTTTTAAGGGTTTTTAATTTTTTTTTAAAAAATGTCATTTTTCAAAATTTGGCTTTTGGATGTTGACTTGGGTGCCATTTGCAATATGAAATGCCCCGGTGGAACGCACACGCCCCCTATTGGAATTTTGAAGTGTTACAATTGGCAATTGCCATATGGCATTTGCAATATACTTTGCATGAATCAACGCCAAATTGGGTGGTATTGACCATCGTGTATATGGTTTGTCCAATGCCAATATACCGCCATTTGTTTTTGTCCAAATCAGGGGGGTATTCCCTTACCAATTAAAAGGATGTAGTTTGTATTTGTATTTATTAGGGATCCCCATTAGCAGATACTCTTCCTGGGGTCCAAACATATTAAAGCACTTACATTACATATAAAACAAAAGAGAAATAGATTGTCACCAAGATGGCATAGCAGTCAGACGTCTTTTGTCGTGTCCCGTATATATATTTACAACTTTCTTCGCATACCTTTTTATATATATTTTTTCTTTTCCATAAACTCATCTTCAAAACACTCTCCTGCAACCCGCCTCACCAATTTATATATTTTTTTAAAGAAAGTATTATTTACCTCAAATCTGTTATCCTCCATAGAAGCTAGCCAGAAGCTAGCCAGAAGCTAATCCAGAAGCTAGCCAGAAGCTAGCCTGAAGCTAATCCAGAAGCTAATCAGAAGCTAGTTAGCTTCTTTACTGGCTAATCGTTAGTATTCAGCTAACCACGGTTTGTGGTCATCAGCTATCCTTTAGCTCGAAAATCTAATCGCCAGTTTTGTACTGCGCGGCTCGGAACATACCGGACCAATTTTTCTCTCCATGTCCCCGGATTTCAACCGCAAGCTCTGGACATTTATACCTGGATCTCGCAGCTAGCTAGCTGCTATCCGTGTGACTATCAGCTTACGTCGATTCCGGAGCAAACATCAATTATTCCGAAGCTAGCCAGCTGAAGAGTTCCATCAGTCACTCCTGGGCTACAATCACCTATCCGGACCCGTTTTACTGCCAACGCGGAGCCCCACCGGGCCTTCACAACTGGACTACCGACGTTATCTGCCCAAGGGAGTTATCCAGCTTACCTGAACGCCCATCTGCGGTCCGCTAATCGTTAGGTCTATTCAGATAGCAGCCGATAAGACGGCTATCGGACAATTTTTTTCTTTTTTCTTGGGCCTCTATAACTATATTATTTTTTGGGCGAATTGGATTGATCCCCTCTATCTACCACACGGAACCCCACTAATCCTACCGACAGAAACGCACGAGGTGGCTAAAAACAGACCTCCATCCTATGCTAGCTTGCTACCGATGGCCTGGCAAGCTGTCTGAATCGCCGTGACCCCAGCCAACCTCACTGGACCCTTTTGATCACTCGACTAAGCATGCCTCTCATTAATGTCAATATGCCTTGTCCATTGCTGTTCTGGTTAGTGTTTATTGGCTTATTTCACTGTAGAGCCTCTAGTCCTGCTCACTATACCTTATCCAACCTATTAGTTCCACCACTCACACATGCAATGACATCTCCTGGTTTCAATGATGTTTCTAGAGACAATATCGCTCTCATCATCACTGAATACCTAGGTTTACCTCCACTGTATTCACATCCTACCATACCTTTGTCTGCACATTATACCTTGAAGCTATTTTATCGCCCCCAGAAACCTCCTTTTACTCTCTGTTCCCGACGTTCTAGACGACCAATTCTCATTGCTTTTAGCTGTATCTTTATCCTACTCCTCTTCTTTTCCTCTGGTGTTGTAGAGGTGAATCCAGGCCTGCAGTGCCTAGCTCCACTCCGATTCCCTAGGCGCTCTTTTTTGATGACGTCTGTAACAGTAATAGCCTTGGTTTCATGCATGTTAACATTAGAAGCCTCCTCCCTAAGTTTGTTTTATTCACTGATTTAGCACACTCTGCCAACCTGGATGTTCTACCTGTGTCTGAATCCTGGCTTAGGAAGACCACCAAAAATTCTGAAATTTTCATCCCAAACTACAACATTTTCAGACAAGATAGAATTGCCAAAGGGGGCGGTGTTGCAATCTACTGGAAAGAAAGCCTGCAGAGTTCTGTCCTACTATCCAGGTCTGTACCCAAACAATTTGAACTTCTACTTTTAAAATTCCAACTCTCCAGAAACAAGTCTATCACCGTTGCCGCCTGCTAAAGACCACCCTCTGCCCCCAGCTGTGCTCTGGACACCGTATGTGAACTGATTGCCCCCCATCCATCTTCAGAGCTCGTGCTGCTAGGCGACCTAAACTGGAACATGCTTAACACCCCAGCCATCCTACAATCTAAGCTTGATGCCCTCAATCTCACACAAATTATCAATGAACCTACCAGGTACCTCCCCAAATCTGTAAACACGGGCACCCTCATAGATATCATCCTAACCAACTTGCCCTCTAAATACACATCTGCTGTCTTCAACCAAGATCTCAGCGATCACTGCCTCATTGCCTGCATCCGTAATGGGTCAGAGGTCAAATGACCTCCACTCATCACTGTCAAACGCTCCCTGAAACACTTCAGCGAGCAAGCCTTTCTAATCGACCTGGCCGGGGTATCCTGGAAGGATACTGAGCTCATCCTGTCAGTAGAGGATGCATGTTTTTATTTTTTTTTATGCCTTCCCAACCATCTTAAATATGCATGCCCCATTCAAGAAATTTAGAACCAGGAACAGATATAGGCCTTGGTTCTCCCCAGACCTGACTGCCCTTAACCAACACAAAAACATCCTATGGCGTTCTGCATTAGCAGCTTTTCAGGGAAGCTAGAAACAATTATACACAGGCAGTTAGAAAAGCCAAGGCTAGCTTTTTCAAACAGAAATTTGCTTCCTGTAGCACAAACTCAAAACAATTCTGGGACACTGTAAAGTCCATGGAGAATAAGAACAACTCCTCCCAGCTGCCCACTGCACTGAAGATAGGAAACACTCACCACCGATAAATCCACTATAATTGAGAATTTCAATAAGCATTTTTCTAAGGCTGTCCATGCTTTCCACCTGGCTACCCCTACCCCGGTCAACAGCACTGCACCCCCCACAGCAACTCGCCCAAGCCTTCCCCATTTCTCCTTCTCCCAAATCCAGTCAGCTGATGTTCTGAAAGAGCTGCAAAATCTGGACCCCTACAAATCAGCCGGGCTAGACAATCTGGACCCTTTCTTTCTAAAATTGTCTGTCGAAATTGTTGCCACCCCAATTACTAGCCTGTTCAACCTCTCTTTCGTGTCGTCTGAGATTCCCAAAGATTGGAAAGCAGCTGCGGTCATCCCCCTCTTCAAAGGGGGGGGGGGGGACACTCTTGACCCAAACTGCTACAGACCTATATCTATCCTATCCTGCTTTTCTAAGGTCTTCGAAAGCCAAGTCAACAAACAGATTACCGACCATTTCGAATCTCACCATACCTTCTCTGCTATGCAATCTGGTCTCAAAGCTGGTCATGGGTGCACCTCAGCCACGCTCAAGGTCCTAAACGATATCTTAACCGTCATCGATAAGAAACATTACTGTGCAGCCGTATTCATTGATCTGGCCAAGGCTTTCGACTCTGTCAATCACCACATCCTCATCGGCAGACTCGACAGCCTTGGTTTCTCAAATGATTGCCTCGCCTGGTTCACCAACTACTTCTCTGATAGAGTTCAGTGTGTCAAATCGGAGGGTCTGCTGTCCGGACCTCTGGCAGTCTCTATGGGGGTGCCACAGGGTTCAATTCTTGGACCGACTCTCTTCTCTGTATACATCAATGATGTCGCTCTTGCTGCTGGTGAGTCTGATCCACCTCTACGCAGACGACACCATTCTGTATACTTCTGGCCCTTGTTTGGACACTCCAGGCAAGCTTCAATGCCATACAACTCTCCGTCTGTGGCCTCCAATTACTCTTAAGTAAAAGTAAAAGTAAATGCATGCTCTTCAACTGATCGCTGCCTGCACCTGCCCGCCTGTCCAACATTACTACTCTGGACGGCTCTGACTTAGAATACGTGGACAACTACAAATACCTAGGTGTCTGGTTAGACTGTAAACTCTCCTTCCAGACCCACATCAAACATCTCCAATCCAAAGTTAAATCTAGAATTGGCTTCCTATTTCGCAACAAAGCATCCTTCACTCATGCTGCCAAACATACCCTTGTAAAACTGACCATCCTACCAATCCCCGACTTCGGCGATGTCATTTACAAAATAGCCTCCAATACCCTACTCAACAAATTGGATGCAGTCTATCACAGTGCCATCCGTTTTGTCACCAAAGCCCCATATACTACCCACCATTGCGACCTGTACGCTCTCGTTGGCTGGCCCTCGCTTCATATTCGCCGCCAAACCCACTAGCTCCATGTCATCTACAAGACCGTGCTAGGTAAAGTCCCCCCTTATCTCAGCTCGCTGGTCACCATAGCATCTCCCACCTGTAGCACACGCTCCAGCAGGTATATCTCTCTAGTCACCCCCAAAACCAATTCTTTCTTTGGCCGCCTCTCCTTCCAGTTCTCTGCTGCCAATGACTGGAACGAACTACAAAAATATCTGAAACTGGAAACACTTCTCAGAGCAGCTCACAGATTACTGCACCTGTACATAGCCCACCTATAATTTAGCCCAAACAACTACCTCTTTCCCTACTGTATTTATTTTATGTTATTTATTTATTTATTTTGCTCCTTTGCACCCCATTGTTTTTATTTCTACTTTGCACATTCTCCCACTGCAAATCTACCATTCCAGTGTTTTACTTGCTATATTGTATTTACTTTGCCACCTTGGCCTTTTTTTTGTTGCGTTTACCTCCCTTATCTCACCTCATTTGCTCACATTGTATATAGACTAATTTTTCTACTGTATTATTTATTGACTGCATGTTTGTTTTACTCCATGTGTAACTCTGTGTTGTTGTATGTGTCGAACTGCTTTGCTTTATCTTGGCCAGGTCGCAATTGTAAATGAGAACATGTTCTCAACTTGCCTACCTGGTTAAATAAAGGTGAAATAAAAAAAAAAAATAACAGTACATCTTACATATCTACAATACAACATGTTCAATACCACCATACAACAATACCACAATGTGTCTGTACCTTGTGTGGGTCTTCACAGTATCTGTTGTGTTGTTACATAAGGTGTATTTTTACCTGCTTTTTAAATCTTATTCTACTGCGTGCATCAGTTACCTGATGTGGAATAGAGTTCCATGTAGTCACGGCTCGATGTAGTACTGTACCCCTCACAGTTTGTTCTGGACCTCTGGTAGCATTTCTTGTGGGTTACGCATGGGTGTCCGAGCAGTATGCAAGTATTTTAAAAACAGACAGCTCGGTACATTCAGCTTGTCAACACCTCTTACAAAAAAAAGTAGTCATGAAGTCAATCTCTTCCACTTGAGCCATGAGAGACTGACATGCATGTCATTAATGTTAGCTCTGCGAGGACTTTTAAGGGCCAGCTGTGCTGCTGCTCTGAGTCAACTGCAATTTTCTTAAGTGCATCTTTGTGGCACCTGACCACACTACTGAACAGTAGTCCAGGTGTGACAAAACTATGGCCTGCAGGACCTGCCTTGTTAAGGCAGAGCACAGTGCTTGATCATGGACAGACTTCTCCCCGTCTTAACTACTGTTGTATCAATATATATGTTTTGACCATGACAGTTTTCAATCCTGAGTTACTCCAAGCAGTTTAGTGACTTCTATTAGTTCAATTTCCACATTATTCATTACAAGATGAAGTTGAGGTTTAGTGAATGACTTGTCAGAAATACAATGCTTTTAGTTTTGGAAATATTTAGGACTAACTTATTCCTTGTTGCAGTCATTTCAGTTGCTGTAGCAGCTTACGTGTATAGTGTTGAGTCAGCCGCATACTTTACTCAAAGCCAGAGGCATGTCGTTAGTAAAGATTGAAAAAAATAACGGGCCTAAACAGCTACCCTGGGCTTTAGCTTCCCTCTAGGCCTGAGGGTACACACTTTCTAGTAGGCTTAAATTGAAGATGGGCAAATAGGAGTGGCAATATCTTCAGTCATTTTCCATCCAGATTGTCAGAACCCGGTGCCTTGTCATTGTTGATAGACAATACTTTTTTCACCTCTTCCACACTGACATTACGGAATTCAAAAAGTAAAATTGTCATTCATAATTTGGTTAGATATACTTGGATGTGTAGTGTCAGCGTTTGTTGCTGATATGTCATACTTAAGTTTGCTTATCTTGCCAATCAAAAACTTGGCAATATCAGTGAGTTGTGACTGATAGAGCAGAGTTTGCCTTTTTCCCAACATTTAATTTAAGGTGCTCCAAAGCTTTTTATTATCATTCATTTTTGTTAAATAGTACAGATACTTTTTTATTGTATTTAGTTTAGTCACATGATTTCTTAATTTGCAGCATGTTTGCCAATCAAGTTGGGCAGCCAGACTCATTTGCCATAACTTTTGCCTCCTCCATCTCACCCATACAATTTTTCAATTCCTCATCAATCCAAGGGGATTCAAACGTTTTTACAGTCATTTTCTTAATGGGTGTGTTGCTTATTAGTAACTGGAAAAAGCTATTTAATAAATGTGTCAAGTGCAGTGTCTGGTTGCTCCTCATTACATATCACAGACCAACAAATATGATTTACATCATCAACATATGAATCATTACAAAACTTATTGTGTGACCTCTTAGACACTATATTAGGCCCAGCCTTTGTTTTTTCTAGATATGACTACTATATTGTGATCACAGTGGTAGCCCTGAACCTCATACCTCTACTTTCCTTCCTTTAATGGTGTCTGTGGCTCTGCCATCAAAGGCCAAGGAGAGGACAAGGTTCTCAAGCTCCAGTTAGTAATCAGAGACGTGATGTCGTTGGATGTCAGAAAAACAGAGGCCAGTTAGAGATGAAGTACATATCAGAAAGGTGCCGTGCTGAGGGAAGATATACTACCACACACTGATGGACTACAAAAATGCTGTAGCGAGAGGACAGAAAGAGGGATAGAGGATGAGAGTGGGATATCGATAGAGATCAGACACCACACCGCTGTAGGCTGAGGCAGAGTGTAGAGGACGAGAAGAGGGAACATCACCAGAGACGAGAGATACAATGTCTTAGAGGCCAGAGAGCGAAAGAGAGGATGGGGGAGGCCAGAGAGCGAAAGAGAGGATGGGGGAGGCCAGAGAGCGAAAGAGAGGATGGGGGAGGCCAGAGAGCGAAAGAGAGGATGGGGGAGGACAGAGAGAGAAAGAGGCCAGACACCAGACTGTACATTCATTATCACCTGACCAACCTGTGCACCACACTGTGTGAACATAATAGGAGTTGACACACTCATCTACCAAATCCCGGCAAGAGAAGAGACGCTTTCATTCCCTCTCCCCATGCTCTCACACCACCAGGGAATACAATTAGCACCTGGCAAATGCCGGTAGATTTAGGTATTGGCGGGTAAGAATGTCTACTTCACCAGCTACTTTGGCGGTTGGTTCATTTGCAGGGCTATAGTGTGAGCATTACATTCCTGAATAAAAATAGTCAAAAGTGAAGTATAAGCACATGTGGAGTTAGAAAAATGCTGCATGAGCTGTTTACAAAGTATTTCTGCTGTTTTGTTTCATAGCTGCTAATTACATTAATAAACACGAATCCTATATCCCACTTTGCACAGCAACACTGCCTGGCAGGGGAGCTGAGCGCACGGACTTTAGTGCTGATATTCATTTTTGGAGGCGCTGTGCACAGGCATATAATATGGTCTAATTTACTCGAAAGTCTCATGTTTCATGGCTATTTACATCTTTTTTTTTTCACAACTCGGTTGTTTTGACATTAGTTTGAGTCTGCTGCTTCAACTGATAGCAAAAAGATACCCTAGTCAGACCCCAAATCTCAGACACGTGCCAGGACTCCAGTGGCTCTGTTGCCATGGTAACCAGAGCCAGAGTAAGAGGGGGGCAGCTCCACGGGGGTTGGGCAGAGCCAGTGTAATAGTGGGGGTAGCTCCAGGGGGGGTTGGGAAGAACAGAGGAGGCTCTATTGGATAGAAGGAAACCTCCACTAGGGGACAAATACAGTCTTATCAGGTGTGCAGCAGGAATTTTGGCAGTAAAATCCCCTTAAGAGCCATGAAATCTGGACACTGCACCTGAGAACGCCTCTGGGGCTGCGGTGTGTATGCTCCACTCCAGACTCTCTTTCCACATGCAAACTCGAACACAGACACGCTGAGCTCTTACCTGCTGCTCGTCCTGATCTGTAGTCCTTGTACATTATGGCGTTGTAGTGGCACTTCCTCTGATCTCAGCCCCTCTGGTCTCTCAGTGATGCTCCTGTGAAGAAACAGCAACAACAATGGCCCCATGATTCTCTGTTCATTCTCTTTAGATCCATGCTGTTCAAGAGAGCACCAATATGCCATACTGGGATCTCAGCTCATCATTTCTGCGGCTGGTTCAAGGACACCAAGAGAACTGGGTAATAAGGGTCACAATAAAGGTGCTTTGTCTTGAGTAGAGAAAGTTGATAACTAAAGGAGGATGTCACTGTGCTTCTTTGATAGGCATGGCCCTTTTGCTTTGTAGAGGAGACACTCATCTGAACCAGAAAGAGCTGTGGATCAAGGGGGTCCCAGTGACTGTAGAATTTACACTGTCTTTAAAAAATAATAATAATAAATTCACCTTTATTTAACCAGGTAGGCTAGTTGAGAGCAAGTTCTCATTTACAACTGGCCAAGATAAAGCAAAGCAGTGCGACACAAACAGAGTTACACATGGAATAAACAAACATAGTCAATAACACAATAGGAAAAAAGTCTATATACAGTGTGCGCAAATGAGCTAAGATAAGGGCAAAAAATAGGCCATAGTGGTGAAATAATTACAATTTAGCAATTAAACACTGGAGTGATAGATGTGCAGAAGATGAATGTGCAAGTAGAGATACTGGGGTGCAAAGGAGCAAAAATAAATAACAGTATGGGGATGAGGTAGTTGGGTGGGCTATTTACAGATGGGCTATCTACGGGTGCAGTGATCTGTGAGCTGCTGACAGCTGATGCTTGAAGTTAGTGAGGGAGATATGACTCTCCAGCTTCAGTGATTTTTGCAATTCGTTCCAGTCATTGGCAGTAGAGAACTGGAAGGAAAGGCGGCTAAAGGAGGAATTGGCTTTGGGGGTGACCAGTGAAATAGACCTGCTGGAGCGAGTGCTATGGTGACCAGTGAGCTGAGACAAGGCTGGGCTTTACCTAGCAACGACTTATAGATGACCTGGAGCCAGTGGGTTTGGCGACGAATATGAAGTGAGGGCCAGCCAACGAGAGCATACAGGTCTCAGTGGTGGATAGTATATTGTGCTTTGGTGACATTTTAAAAATTTTTTTTTTTAAATTTTACCTTTATTTAACCAGGCAAGTCAGTTAAGAACAAATTCTTATTTTCAATGACGGCCTGGGAACAGTGGGTTAACTGCCTGTTCAGGGGCAGAACGACAGATTTGTACCTTGTCAGCTCGGGGGTTTGAACTCGCAACCTTCCGGTTACTAGTCCAACGCTCTAACCACTAGGCTACCCTGCCTAGTAACGGATGGCACTGTGATAGACTGCATCCAATTTGCTGAGTAGAGTGTTGGAAGCTATTTTGTAAATAACATCGAAGTCAAGGATCGGCAGGGTAGTCAGTTTTACATGGGTATGTTTGGCAGCATGAGTGAAGGATGCTTTGTTGCGAAATAGGAAGTCGATTCTAGATTTAATTTTGGATTGGAGATGCTTAATGTGAGTCTGGAAGGAGAGCTTTCTTCTGCTATGACAATCTGCATCAGTCATGTCATGATGCCAACACACACTCAGGCCACTGTAAAGGTCAGAGATCCCCAAAGCTTCCTCTACTACTCACAAACACTCCTGAACAAAGGCTTTATTCTGCCTCAGTGAATTTCTCTTGCCTGTTACCTCATTTCTGTGTCTGACTTTGTATTGAATGCATGTGCATGTACACCGAGTATACAAAACATCACTCTTTCCATGACAGACAGACCATGAGGAAGTTATGATCCCTTATTGATGTTGCCTGTTAAATCCACTTCAACCAGTGTTGATGAAGGGGAGAAGAAATGTTAAAGGATTTTTAAGCCTTGAGACATGGATTGTGTTGTCATTAAGAAAGTGAATGGGAAAGACAAAACATTTAAGTGCCTTTGAACAGGGTTTGGTGCCAGGAGCACCGGTTTGAGTGTGTCAAGAACTACAACACTGCTGGGTTTACCGTGTGTATCAAGAATGGTCCACCACCAAAAGGACATCCAGCCAACTTGACAACTGTTGGAAGCATTGGAGGCAACATGGGCCAAGATCCCTAAGACTTGACACCTTGTAGAGTTCATACCTCAACGAATTGACGCTGTTCTGAGGGCAAAGGGGGGTGTAACTCAATATTTGGAAGGTGTTCCTAATGTTTTATACACTCTATGTATACTTGAATCAAAATATTAACTTCTATAACGTATTACAGCTGACAGTCCTTCAACTTGGACCCAAGTAGACATCTCAACAAGTATTGTGACCATGTATTGTAATGAAGGACTTTTTAATCATTTGTCCTGACAGCCAGTTACCGGAGTTAGCGGAGGCTTTGGTTTTACTTTACCGTCTCCTTGAAATGCCAGGCGACTGTTTCCCTTAGGAGGATAGAACACACAGAGGGGTGGAGGGAGCAGGTGTTCTTGTGACCTGCTCCCTCCACCCCTCCTGTGATTACATCCATCCCTCTGATTCCATTGCTGACCTGCTTCTCCAACACCATCCCACCATTCCTCTCATCTGCTCCCTCCACTCTTCCACTCCCTCCTCCCAACACTTTCCCTCCCTCCATCCCTCTGACCTGCTCTTTCTTTCCCCCTCCCTCCATCGCTGAACTGCTTCTCCCACACCATCCCTCTCACCTGCTCCCTCCATCCCTCTTCCCACTCCCTCCTCCCCCCTCTTTACAGTCCATCCCTCCACATAGCTTCAGAGATCTGTTCATCCACTACCGTTAACCACAGAAGACCAGAGTGAGAGCTGGTGACGTGGGATCAGCCGACACCTCAAGTGTCATGGTGAATAATAGCCAACAGGACAGAAACAGGTGTTCTGTTGTTGAGTCTATCGTTCTCTTTTATCTATTCTTCCTCCGTGTGAATGTGATTAACCCAGACTAAACAAAAGACAGGGGAAATAGCAACATGGTCTGTGCATATACAATTTAGCAGACGCTTTTATCCAAAGAAATTTACAGTCACGTGTGCATACATTTTACGTATGGGTGGCCCCAGCAGAAATCAAACACACAACCTTTGACATTGCAAGCGCCATGCTCTACCGGACCGAGCTACAAAGAACCAAAAACATGTATTTTATCAAACCACTTGCCTGGAACTGTGATGATATTCTGCTGGAAGCCTAAAAGCAACTCACTTTGATTTTACATAGAACAAATATGCTTCCTACACTTTGTACAAACAGGCAAACAGCTCATTATTAGTACTCATAATAACAGCCTCCTAAAAGGAGGCTCAAGGAAGGAAAGGGTTTAAGTCAGTGCAGGACTGACTAGTGATGGGGGGGGAAACAACAATCAATAGTTACAAATGGCAATATTATTTTTGAACGAAATATCGATTTTTGATTTGTAAAAATAATGACGTACCTAGCGTTAGCTAGCGTCAGTCGTCGGCAGTACCTGCGCCCGTCGACAGTACCTGCGTGAAAACTCCGATATTTTTCATCCTAAAGATTGTTCCCCTTTTTCAGCACTGATCAAAACTTGCTTTCTTATGCTCTCGTGTCTATATGTAGCAGACATATGCTGAGCAATATGTTTGAAACATAAAATAACAATAAAATCACAGTATCATATAAGTATGGTACTAATATCGTATCGTGAGGTCCCGGGCAATTCCCAGTCCTAGGGCTGACCATGTGACACGTCCTCAACAGGTCTTTAATTTCACACCCTGATGACCCTCTGAGGATCTTTCGACTGATGTAGATAACCACAAGACCATATGTTCCCCCTGGCACCAGCCACCTGAATGTTGCCCTCTTTTTATTCACTCTAATAAATGTAAAGGTCATGGATGAATTACAGTCTGCCCTTCACACTGTGCACTAACTGGGCTCCAGCATGCACTTTAACTTAAGGCTGGTTGTGAACACATATTTAGCAGTAAAGAGACTGAGGCAAAACAGCATGAGGGCAGTACACTAACTTGGCTTATGCAAAGTGAGGAGGACTGCTAACCAGATTAGGCTACGCTATATGCAAGAATGCAGACCGAAGAGCACTAATTTATGAATACATGATGAGTTGCATTTAGCCTCGCCAATAGCTCATTATCCTTTATGGGGTAACTCGTCTATCAATGAGTAGCATCCAGCTAGCTTCCCAAGCTAATGTAGGGCTACTGGTTCTGGTGGTGGGTAAACAGATGAAGGCTGTCATGCAGGGTTCCAAACTCAGTCCCCGGGACCTTAAGGGTTGCACCTTTAGTTTTTTGCACTAGCACTACACAGCTGATTCAAATAATCAACTAAATCATCCAGCTTTGATCATTTGAATCAACCATGTAGTGTTAGTGCAACAAAAAAAAACTCAATGTGCAACTCTTGAGGTCCCGAGGAGCGAGTTTGGGGAAACACAGCAGCAGTGGAAGTTCCTTTTCATTTGGAGTGACACCAAATCATATGGGTGATTCCTCATGAAACTAGAAGAAAACATGACCATAAATTGGGGTGTTTCCCCAAAATGTAATCCATAGAAGGGTCCTTATGAGGAAGGATTGTTTGACATATCTTGAAGCATAATTGAGAATTGATTAAAGTTGGAACATGTGACATTTTGGCCTTACCCTCTTTAAAGTGTTCCATCTGTAGGTGATAAACGAAGCAATAAAATAATGTGTCATCTGATTCTTTCCTGCTTGCTCTTTAATATGAGGAGTATTTTGACTTCAATGAAAAATGAATTTTGATAATTCACTATTTTAGATTTGTCTAATTTTGATATATATTGGTGAACAAATAATACTCTACTGGCATATCAAAGTCTCAGAGTGGGATCGCTGGTAGTTTTAAATTTTTGTTTTCTAGAATGGACCAAGAGATCTGAAATCCATTATAACCACCACAATAACCATGAGCTATTTACTGTAAAAACACCCACTTTCCTTACACATTAATTACCCGTGACATTTTTCATATCTTACCACCCACAGGCCTAGGCTACGAATATCTTGCCGTCCAAACAAAAAAACTCACTCAGAGGCAGCAACTGTGTTATGATTATTAATGACAAGCCTTGGTCTGGGAAAAGAGAATTTTAGCACAGTTCTTTGAAATCCTTCTGCCGCTATGAAATGCATGTTCTGATCCAGGCTTAAACGTGAGTTGCTGAGAGGGAAGACTGGCTCCAGAGAGAATTGCATCATTATGCCAGACAGTCTTGCTGAGAGTGTGGATGCCATTAAAATGGAAAACGGACCCAAAATCTAAATTCGTTAGGGGAGGACTGAAAGTAAAATCCCTGCTTGAAATGATGTTCCTGAAAACATGAAAGTATCACAGAACTGAAGGTAGGTAGAAGAGAAGAAACTTCTTTTTTTTTTTAAACAAAGTGCTTTGAAAGAGATGGTTGGTGTGAATGATCTTTCCACTACATAGTTTAGGCCTATAACCTGATTTATTCTGTAACATTAACAAATACTTCAGGTTACATTTCAGATGGTGGTCGTGACAAATGGTGCCTTGCCAATAACATTAGCATCATCATGGGAATAACTAAAAGGGGAATTGGGTAGTTAAGATGCACAACTGAATATTAGCCTAGCTGGTTAATGATCAAATAGTTTAAAATGCTATATTTAATTAGCATTAATAACAATGCGGGATAGAGTTGCTGAGACCGTAAGACACTTTCCACCAATCAAAAGCAGAGCTACTGTACCATACTCAATTTCCATTGTCATTCTCAGGCAATCCTGTATATTGTTTACAGGTATTTTCACACAACGTTGAGCACATTATTCATCATAGGTTCATTCAGAATTGGAGCAAAAGCCTGTGGCGGGCAGAGATCAGAGGACCCCTCAGTGAACAGTCTTATCAGAGAGAGTCAACATGACCGCATTGTGATGGAGGAGAGAGAGAACACATCAGCTCATCTGACTCCATTAATCTTCTCTGGCCGCACTGGAGGGGACTAGCAGCAGAGGCATTGCAGACCAACAGAGATTCAGTATCAGTGGATTACCTACTGAGCATTGGATTAATCATAAAAACTTAAACCAAGCTGAACTATACTTCACAAGCACCACTTTCCTCCGTTCCCTATAACGTAGTTCTGCCTCTGTCTGCCAGGTTATCTGTATGATGAAGTACCTCATCTTCAACATAGGGACTACAAGAGGAAGCATTTTTCCCTTCTGTTGGGATCACTGAAAAAGGTACTACACTGGTTCAGCTGAGGGGAAAGGCAGTGCTTAATATGACGTTGAGTGGTATAACACAGGACAATCTTACCTAATACCTGTATATGTCAAAACAGTGCTCAGCTGTACTAAAAGCCTCATGGCCTTGAAATATAGAAACCTATCCAGGTTCAAGTCCCTAAGCATACCATTGTCATGTTACATCGGTTACCATAGTCAAAGTCAGATTTTCCTAATCGGTTCAAAACTCGACCTCCACTTTCAGCTCAATTTGTTTTTTAAATTTGGTATACTCCCTAGACCTATGCTAAATCAGACACAGCTTCATACAGACAATTACATTTGAGTCATTTAGCAGACGCTCTTATCCAGAGACTTTCAGTAGTGAGTGCATACATTTTCATATACGAGTGGCTTTGTTTTGGAGGACAAATTGAACAGGAGGCATCAGTGTACCAGACTTCACAAATACATTATTTGAATAGGTGGAGCTCTAGTTGACCTTTGCCCTTCCGTTGTTCACTGCTGGGGTTAACCAAGCAGAACGCCCAGGTGTCCAGTCTCCGGAGAGGATGAGCAATCCAAATGGCCCTTTTCACCGAGGTTATTATCCTCATGTGTCTCTGTCATGGCAACCGTTCCACTGCAGCGAGGGAAGGGCAGATGCCACATTAGAATATTGTTTAGCAGGGGATTTATACAATAGCATGCTGCATGCCTCCCATTGTGTCCAATGTAAAAACTGAAATGGGCTACTTGTCACGATTCAGAACTCATAACATGATTCATAACAATAGAATAATGTAGGCCTAAAGTGTGACTGGGGAATGATACCAGTTTCCGACAGCAGAGAAGCATGTACACTTATAATGCACCAATGTGTGATTGAGACTAGGTGAGCAGCTTGTAGGAGGAAGCATGATCCCTTTTCCTACTGGTAGATATTGCATTCATTGTTGCCACTATAATTCCTGTTATGGGGGAACCAGAGCCATGTATTTAGAGAATTGGCCAATGCTATTTCTGCAATATGATGCATTTACATGACAGTTGAACATTCTAAGGCAGCCATGTTAGCTCCCCATTAACATTAGATGGGGAATACTTAAACAATGCGAACAGAATGTCTAGATTTATAACAATATTAAACATTCTGAAATTTGGCCTCTAAATTTGCAGTATGTCTCTGGGAGGGTAATGGAGTCCCAGTAGCTCTCCACAGTAGTCTTTCAAGACAGTCTTTTAAACTGCCATTTCGGATAGTTTGCTACAGTACTTTTACAGACATACATAGGAATTGAATTGAGCAGCATCATTACATGAAGAGGTCTTACATAACTAAATAATACAGGTTGTTACAGAGAACAGAGAAAGAAAAGACGAGGTAATTGAGTTGAAGGGACACAGAATAGTCTAAAATGGCAATATGCCCTCAAATGGACATGAAACACTGGCTGTGAAAACATAATGTAGCCTAAAAGTTGAGTGGTGCTGCATATAGCCAGCATGCAGACAGACAACCTAACGGTATGGTTCCTAATGAGGGAGATATGAAAACTGTACTAGGCCTATGTGCTTTTCTTTGATTGAAGAGAGCAGAACAAGATGAGAGACTGAGCCCAGAGCGAAGAGCCTCTTGAAATAATGTGATGGTATGTTAAAGAAAACTACCTTCATTAATCCTCTAAGAAAATACTTCCATGTTCAACCTAGAGAGATGAACCTTTGCATGTCATCTTACGCTGCTCAGATAAATGGACTCTAGGCCTGTTGGTTGGCAACCATTCCCAAAGGTTTCATTTTCTCACCACAAACCATGTTAGAGGACACTGAACCTGATATTGCTCATTAACATGGGTAGCCTTCTATAGGTAAGGGAATAGCAGGTTATATAATTAAGTCATACCATTAGAGCCAGTCATTTCATTTCAGGCCTTTCTCCTCGACGCTGGAGTTGATGATTAGGGAGAGAAGATGGGAGGCCTAACAAGAAGCTTGTCTGAATCAGTAACTGCATGGCAGTTATGACAGACGACAAGGGACAGGTGTCATCGGAACCAGATCATCAGGTGAACCAGATCACCAGGTGAACAAAGGGGTATGCTAAATTCCAACTTGTCAACCATTCACTTTTTTAACACTGTAGCTAGTCAATTCAGTCTATCCTAAAGCCTACTAGGCCATCGAGGTGCTGAGATCTGACGGCCACAGCAGGATTTCTGCCCTGGCATCCACCACGTACTGTAGCCAGTTAACCTTTTCAGACAAAACCTCTCGGGAATCTTTGTAATCAAAGGGCAGAAGGATAATTGGCACAGACAGTATTCAAATCCATAAAAGGAGTTATAAGTGCAGTGTTGGAGGAAATTACTGTGCAGTTACATACAGATTTAGACCCAACTAACTCCAGGCTTCCAAATAGGTAAAGTGACAGGAACAACAGCAGCCTAACAATACATCTGGTTTCTATTACATGTCTGACTCCTTTAAACATTTTTTAAAATATATCCTATTCTAAAAAGGACAGTCATTGTAAATAAGAATTTGTTCTTAACTGACTTGCCGAGTCAAATAAAGGTTAAATAAAAAATAAATAAATAACTCGGAGTCCCTGCTGGAGTCCCTGCTGGAGTCCCGGCTGGCACGTTTTAGACTGGAGTCTGTCAGGCTTCTACACACGCAGGGAAACAACGTCACGAAGCGCCAGTGACAGACGTGTTGGATATCTGGCAACGGCACCATGTTGCAAGGCAGACTCCCAGACATAAATAGCTCTCATCTAATTAGAATTCATAATATTAAAGTGGATTGAAGGGGACGATTTTAGTTGACAACATTTGAAGCAATTCCATGTTTGAAGGGAACCTCCGTGTCTGTTTGAATTGACTTAATCTTCAGAGAAGTTCAAAACCGACAGAAAAGATTTGCTTGCCAAATATTTACTTGTTAATCCAACATCCAGGGAGAGCCTCTTCAGACAATCCATGCATACTGTTAACCCAATAACCAATTAGTAGAAAGGGAAAGCTGCTGCAGTGCTGGAATCTGATCTTACTTAGGGCCTACGCATGGTTTAAGAAACCACGCCTTAACCTCTTGATCCTACTTGACGCAGACGTCTCAACTAGGCACCTGGAAATGCAAATGCGCTACGCTAAATGCTAAATGTACTCGTTAAAACTCAAACGTTCATTAAAACACACATGCAGGGTATTGAATTAAAGCTACACTCGTTGTGAATCTAGCCAACAAGTCAGATTTTTAAAATGCTTTTCGGCGAAAGCATGAGAAGCTATTATCTGATAGCATGCAACACCCCAATATACCTGAAGGGGACGTAAACAAAATAATTAGCGTAGCCGGCGCTACACAAAACGCAGAAATAAAATATAAAACATTTATTACCTTTGATGATATTCTTTGTTGGCACTCCTATATGTTCCATAAACATCACAATTGGGTCTTTTTCCCGATTAAATCCGTCCATGTATGCCCAAAATATCCATTTGTATAGCCTGTCTGGTTCAGGAAAAAAGCTCTCTTCCAACACACAACGTAATTTTTTAAAATTATATAAGTTGCCTATATTCTTTGACAAAACACTTCAACCTACTTTTGTAACCCAACTTTAGGTATTTGTAAACGTTAATAAGCGATCAAATTGATCACTGGGCGATCTGTATTCAATAGCAGCTACTCAAGAAAACAATGTCCCTTTTTCTCTCTCCCAAAATCGATTGCTGTATGCTGGACGGAATGAAGGATCTATTTGTCATGACACAAAGGATTTTTGTCAATGAAAATGACATTTTTGGCTACATCGTGTGGAAGCTGTAGGAATTGCAATCTTGGCCCTATTTAATTTGGTGCCCCTTAAACAATACATGCAAGTGGCGCATGGATATTTTTTTCAGTTTTCAGTGACCAGTTTTTCTTGCGCTTTTCGATGAAACACACGCTCTATTATAGTCACAGCCGTGATTTAACCAGTTTTAGAAACTTCAGAGTGTTTTCTATCCACACATACTAATCATATGCATATACTATATTCCTGGCATGAGTAGCAGGACGCTGAAATGTTGCGCGATTTTTAACAGAATGTTTGAAAGGGGGGGGGGGGGGGGGGGGTAGACTTAACAGGGCAACAGAGGGCGATCAACAAATGAACGGACCCAGCCGAGACACTTTCCAAAGTAATTTGTAAACGCCGCCGAGCCACAAAGGTGCCCTAACGCCGCCGAGCCACAGAGGCGCCCTAACGCCGCCGAGCCACAGAGGCGCCCTAACGCCGCCGAGCCACAGAGGCGCCCTAACGCCGCCGAGCCACAGAGGCGCCCTAACGCCGCCGAGCCACAGAGGCGCCCTAACTCCGCCGAGCCACAGAGGCGCCCTAACTCCGCCGAGCCACAGAGGCGCCCTAACTCCGCCGAGCCACAGAGGCGCCCTAACTCCGCCGAGCCACAGAGGCGCCCTAACTCCGCCGAGCCACAGAGGCGCCCTAACTCCGCCGAGCCACAGAGGCGCCCTAACTCCGCCGAGCCACAGAGGCGCCCTAACTCCGCCGAGCCACAGAGGCGCCCTAACTCCGCCGAGCCACAGAGGCGCCCTAACTCCGCCGAGCCACAGAGGCGCCCTAACTCCGCCGAGCCACAGAGGCGCCCTAACTCCGCCGAGCCACAGAGGCATCGTAGCAGACAGTCTCAGTCCACAGGATCCAGCCTCCTAGACTGAGCACCTCCCACTGAAGGCAGGCTTGTGAGAGTTTCCAGTTCCATTATTTTCGAGTGGGCCGGGAGCCAGTGGGCCTTGTTAAACAGCCATAGGCACGTGTTCACCTTGCATCGATGGCCAATGGGAAATCATTCCCAGCTCTATCACACACAGCCCCAGCCCAGTATTTGGCAGGTTACGATCCTGGCAGCACTCGATGACACTGAATTTTACCCACAAAAATATAAAAAACAGGAAAAGTAAATAAAATTCAGTACCAGCTGGGGAAAAGCTAACTGGTGACGGGGCTAAACAAACCCTGTGGAATTCTTTCCCTCCAAAAATCACATCAAGCATCTGCCGTAAATGTTCCATATTAATTATCAACAAAAGAGAAGATATTGAATGGAAACATTTCATAAAAACCTCACAATAGCATGATTGATGACTTCAGGGTATTATATTGAACAGAAACAATATGGAAGTACTGTGAGGTTCCTGAGAGTACCTGGCTGTGTTATCTACAGTTACAAAATTTAGGAGGAATAAAATTCTACTTCTCTTCCCAAGAAAGGGCCTCAAAGCAGCCATGCGTGTGAAGCGTCAGATAGGATCAACTCTCTCTGTCACAACTACTCACGTCTGTGAAGGAAGATTCTCATTGGAAGTTAATGGATGTGTTAGGAAGGAGGGAGACGGACACAGAGGCCAATATACCGCTGGGAAAAAGGCAGTTTTCACCCTCTGTCCTACCCTTCTGCCCCTCTCTGCCTCCCTGGAGATTTGACACGCCTTTATAGAGGGATAACAACAGATGACACATGAAATGGTTACAAGGTCACTGGCATGTCAGACAAAACAGGTGCAAAACGGTGAGGACAAAGTTAAAAAGTTTGACACAAGTCAAAACAGAAAGGCCTGGATAGTACATGTTTCATGAATAATAATATGATACCCTTTATTCATAACAGCTGGACATCTCCAGAGGTAATATCTGAGATGAAAGAGGCATCATGATACAGCCATCACAGTTTGTAGGGCTATCTCTTCTCTCTTCACGCAGGCAGAGACCGGAATGCTGCCTTTGATTTAGAAGCTAATGAGTCTGGTCAGATGTTCACAATTACCCTCTCAATATGCTCTGGAGCCTGTTCTCTGTCTAATAAGAGAGGCTAGATAATTACATTGTCTTTTCAGGGGCTGTTGACTGTGCCACTCACCCAACATTGAGATGAACAGGCTTTTAAAATATATAAGCCCAGTAAGTGTAGAAGTGTTGTGCAAAATAATCACACAAATTATCCTGTGAATAAAGATTCACTTGCAACCATAAAGATTAAAATCTAGCAGAGCACAATATCACAGGTAAGCCGTGCATGACAGCTGATTGTAAATCTGGTAAACATGCTGCAAGTGGTGCTCTAACCACCTACCTACACATTTCAGCAGGGAGCAGCAGGGTAGCCTAGTGGTTGGACATTGGACTAGTAACCGGAAGGTTGCAAGTTCAAATCCCCGAGCTGACAAGGTACAAATCTGTCGTTCTGCCCCTGAACAGGCAGTTCCTAGGCCATCATTGAAAATAATTTGTTCTTAACTGACTTGCCTAGTTAAATAAAGGTAAAATAAAAATCTCAGATTGGGCCCGTTTCCTGCTGCCTCAGTGAAAAACAAAGTTTAATAAAATGTTTCCAACCCTGTTTAACAAGTGAACCGTAAAAAGATCTGCCAAGAAATTCAATTTAGACAGAATGTTAAATGGTGATGAGTCAGATGACCCGTAACCATTAATGATGGCTGAATTGTTTCACTGTTAGCTCAACATTGCTGCAGTAAGGATATGGGAATAGACTTTATATATTCAACATTTCTCTGCCCACCACTTACCTTGCTAGAGTCCTTCACCTCTTTACAGAGCAGAGCGGTAGCTTAAAGCAACGCATAAATAATTCATTGTTTGGAACCAACACAATGAATACCAATTCAATCATATTGCAGAGCACTATCATCAAGGCTGATTGCAATACCTGATGTCATTAACTTCATCTGTGGCAATGTGCCGGCAATTGCGAATGCCAGTTCAGAATGCTGACACCAAGGTTACACAGCAACCTGGTAGAGTTAGAGGGCCTGTCTGCTGGCCAGCCGACTGGAATAAGGAGAGAGGAAATTACTTTCTGGTTTCAAATTGTTTTCACATTAGACTCAGACTCTTGCCCCCTGCAAAAGGTGGGATTCTGCATTAAAAATAACTAGGAACTGGGCAGAGTTAACCACAGAAACAGCCTGACATTATGGGGCAAAACAATATGTTTCAGCACTCATCAAATGTAGGCTACATATTTAATAGAACCGCAAATCTGTAGTTGTCAATTACTGTTTTATAGATGGGGCCAGAGTGGCTGATTCTGATGTTTGAGGTCCCTGACTATAGTCAGTGTATCCAGTGTAACTCTCTCTGATTGGCTACAAACACAAGCTTCAAATCAAATCTAAGTTTGTCACGTGCCCAAAAATACAACAGGTGTAGTAGACCTTACAGTGAAATGCTTACTTACAGGCTCTAAACAACAATGCAATTAAACCAATTTTAAAAAGGTATTAGGTGAACAATAAGTAAAGAAATAAAAAGAGTAAAAAAATAACAGTAGCGAGGCTGTATATATTAGCGAGGGTACATACACATACCGGTTAGTCAGGCTGATTGTGGTAGTATGTACATGTAGATAAGGTTAAGGCAGGGCTTGCAAACTATTACAGACTACAAAGGGAAGCACTGCCGCGAGCTGCCCAGGATGTGTGTTCCGGGCATGTGCTGATCAACTGGCAGGTGTCTTTGATGTCCTTGATTGAGTCTGTAATACCAACATGTTGGTGGCTGACTAAATACTTTTTTGCCCCACTGTATCTAAAAATGACCATATAGACTGAGTATATCAAACATTAGGTGCACCTTCCTAATATTGAGTTGCACGGCCCCCTTTTCCCTCAGAACAAAATCAATTCGTCCGGGCACGGACTCTACATGATGTCAAAAGTGTTCCGCAGGGATGCTGGCCCATGTTGACCCCAGTGCTTCCCACAGTTGTGTCAAGTTGGCTGGATGTCCTTTGGGTGGTGGACCATTCTTGATACACACGGTAAACTGTTGAGCATGGAAAAACCCAGCAGTGTTGCAGTTCTTGACACAAACTGGTGCACCTGGCACCTATTACCATACCCTTTCAAAAGGCACTTAGATATTTTGTCTTGCCCATTCACACTCTAGCCCCGATCAGCATGTAGCCTACCTATAGCCAGATGATTTGTGCCTCCAGCAGTAGCTTAGGCTACTTTTATACTGGTAAAACATACTTTTTAACAGCGAATTTTATTTAAAAAAATAACCTGGAAAATTACAATAAACTAACTAATAAAGCCTGATATTGCGCAACACATTTCACAAACAATTGAATGCTGAAGGTGACGCACAGCTGTGCCAGATCAGGATTAGGCCTACCTCTTGTTGGTCAGCATGCTCAGCTGTGCACAGTTTGACTAGGTTACTGTAATTGACTGGTGTTCTTTTACATGCAAATGTATTATTATTATTTTTTTTAATGTACACCTTTTTCTCCCTAATTTCGTGTGTAGCCTATGTATTTAGGTTAGTCCCATCGCTGCAAATCCCCTACGGACTTGAGAGAGGCGAAGGTCGAGAGCCATGTGTCCACAGAAACACGACCATGCCAAGCCGCGCTGCTTCTTGACACACTGCTTGCTTAACCCGGAAACCAGCCACACCAATGTGTCGGAGGGCCTGCCACAAGGAGTCGCTAGAGCGCAATGGGACAGGGATATCCCGTCCGGCCTAATCCAGATGACTCTGGGCCAATTGTGCGCCGCCTCATGGGTCTCCAGGTCACGGGCGGCTGTGACACAGCCCAGGATCGTTGCCGGGTCTGTACTGACGCCTTAAGCACTGCGTTGCAATGCCTTAGACCACTGCACCATCCAGGAGACGACTGTCCACACAATTACATGCTTAGTTCCACAATGAAGTAGAGGATGCAGTTGTCACAAAATATTAGGTATTTATGGGTGGTAGAAAGTAGGCTACACATCTTAAACATTTGAACCGGGACCTAGGTGAATCGTTACATCCCTACTGCACATTAATGTTCAGCCTTACAGATTTACTGAGGTTCATACACCTATTAAGCTGGTCAGGTTTTATTTTCACTGAGGTCATTTATTACTTAACTGCTTAGTATCAAAGAAGCAAAGCTTTAAAGCTAACCTGGACTGAAGCTTATCTGTGTGTAGCCTATGTTTTTTGCCTAGGCAATGTGGAGGCAGACATTCTATTGCTTTTGAAGGATAACATTTTGAAAGGAGTTTTATGAAAGAACTCGATTAGCATTCCTGGAGTCTCTCTGGATGTGCTAAGACTTACTCCTTCCTCCCTGCACCAGTGTCTCCTCTTCATCATCCCCATTTTTTCCCCCATGATCCATCCTCATTAACCAACTGCCCTCCTTTTCCCTCCCCCAGTCAGGTAAACCAGCATCTCTCCAGTGGAGGCTGCAAATGGCTTTAGGAGCAGTTTCTCCAGCAACAGCAGCAGGTCTGCTGATCTGTTCTGAGAACAGAGGGAAGTTTTATCTAGGGGGGCAGGCTTTCCCTCCATCATCCTGCCAATAGCGACCACAGCACATGCTGCACAGCCCTTCATGCTCCACCGCAAGATAAGGCTCCCAGACAGGTCTTTTCTGCTAGGCCCCACTCACTACAGTGAAGAGGAGACAGAAGTAATTTCTGCTAGGCCCCAATCACTACAATGAGTGGAAAGGGAAATGAGTGACCAACACAACTGGACGTTTTTAATCAGTTTAACCCCCTTTTCAAAGTTGAGCCTTCTGTTTAATCTACAAATTGGAATTGTGTGTGTCAGCTGAAGAAGGGACGTGTAATTGATCTTTCAGAGAAGCAAGAATCTAGACATACCTTTAAACCACGTAGCTTTGCATACTGTTTTCTCTGCTTCCGAGCATAATACTTGTATTGGCCATGCTGTACAGTATATTACTCTTCAGCTATAGATGTTCATTACGTCTGATTTTTTTTACAATTAGCTTTTTCTTCTAAACACCTGGCAGCAGATGTACCTATATCAATTAAATGAGACTGAGAACATATTTCAATGGATTCACCACTTGAAGTCAGTTCAGTTGCTATGCAACATGAAGACAGTGTCTCGTCTTTGTGGTTATTTTCTCCTCAGCCTTGTCGACTTCTGCTGCTTTGCTACTAAATGTCCCCGGTGTCTTCAGACGGCCTTGTGGGAAATGTTACTGTCAGTGGGTTTGAGGAGTGGGAATCAGCTTGATGTTTTCCCAACCAAGACAGGCACACTTAAATTACAGAGACCCAGAAGAGGCCCAGGCCATCCAACCCGTTTGTCTCATGAATAAAAGTGAGGATTCGTTTGAGAATACAGATGTGACCAGTAATAATGTGGAAACAGTCAGGTCTGTGGTGCAGATTGAGTCAATCTTTCCCTCCTTTTTTATGTAGTCAAAGTAAAATCTGACATATCCTTAGAAGCATGCCAATCATGCTTAATTTGACTTTTTCTTAGTACTGTGTGTACCAAACATTCACTTGAATGCAGTTTGTTGCACATTACCTTTTTTGAATGTCACGATTGAACCTTTGCGTGTGTCACCAAGCTTTGCAGAACACCATAGAGAACCACCATAATCATAGAGAACCGAGGTAGAAAACCGAGGCAGTAGAAAACCGAGGCAGTACAAATCACAGTATAATAGAATGTGTTTACATTGATGTTGTTTTGTTACCCCAAAGACATCAATTTAGAAAATGTTCTTTACTTTGACTGCCAGAGGGAAATTCATTTGTTTTGGGTCATTTTTAGTTTATGTATTGTGTGCATCGGAATATTAAAGTGTTTTTGCTTGTCTAGCAAGAAATGTACTTAGTCACAGCGGTCCGAGACAATAGCAAGCAGGAATCTCCGAGCCAATGGCAGCACCCTGGGAAACAGTAAAGCCATTTCGCTCCAGCAGACCACTTAATAGCTTGGCTGATGCAGAGGCTGTAACTTCATCAGTCAATTGGGCCAGACAGAGATGAGCAGTCTGCTCAGTGCCCTGACCAATGTGTGAGGAGACATGGGAAGGACAGTGGAGCTCCTCTCATGGCCTCTGGTGATGAAGAAGCATGCCTCACTTTAAATTACATTTGGAAGATAGCAAGGTAGCACTTCACCTGAGCTGGCTGTAGACCATTTTGATGTGTAATTTAGAGGAGGTCTTGAGGGTTTTGATTTTATGTTGTGGCCCATCTGTCCTTCTGACCCTGTAAACCTAAGCTGTCCTTTGAACTATGTGACCAAGGCGGTCTTTGGAAACCTTTCACCAGGGCTCTGTGTGTATGCATGTAGCTGAGATGAAGAGAACGCCATATTGCTGTGCCACTCTACCTCTGTTTAATATCTGAAGGAATTCTGTACTACACACAGAGACGCGAACAAAGCTCTCCCGGTAAATCCGACCACAATTTCATCCTCCAGATTCCTGCTTACAAGCACAAATTCAAGCAGGAAGCACCAGTGGTCAGATGTAAAAAAGTGGTCAGATGAAGCATATGATAAACTACAGGACTGTTTTGCTATCACAGACTGGAACATGTTCCAGGATTCTTTCCCGATGGCATTGAGGAGTACACCACATCAGTCACTGGCTTTATCAATAAGTGCATCAAGGACGTCGTCCCCAAAATGATTGCACGTCCAGTTGAAGTCGTAAGTTTACATATACTTAGGTTGGAGTCATTAAAACTCGTTTTTCAACCACTCAACCACGCATTTCTTGTTAACTTCTTGACGCTACCCATCCCTTAAGCGGGATAATTGTCATCAGCAACCACTGAATAGCATAGCACCTCAATCAAATATTACTAAAAATATTCATTCATGAAATCACAAGTGCAATATTGCAAAACACAGCTTAGCATTTTGTTAATCCACCAGTCTCAGATTTTGAAATGATGCTTTACAGCGAAAGCTTGTGTCCAAGCGTGTGTAAGTTTATCGATCGCATGACAAAACATTAAGTACACTTAGCATCAGGTAGCTTGGTCACGAAAATCAGAAAAGCAATCAAATTAATTGTTTACCTTTGATGATCTTCGGATGTTTTCACTCACAAGACTCCCAGTTACAGAACAAATGTTCATTTTGTTCCATAAAGATTATTTTTACATCCAAAATACCTCCGTTTGTTTGGCGCAATATGTTCAGAAATCCACAGGAAAGAGTGGTCACGACAACGCAGACAAATTCCAAATAATATCCATAATGTCCACAGAAACATGTCAAACATTTATAATCAATTCACAGGTTGTTTTTAAAATATATAAATCGGTAATATATCAACCGCAAATGTCTTTCACAGTAGGAGAGGGAAAAGTGATACCTATCCAAACTCTGTTGCGCGAGCAAAACTCATGTGACCACTTGTGTGTTATCGTTCTGGCTCATTTTTCTAAATAAAAGCCTGAAACTATGTCTGAAGACTGTTGACACCTTGAGGATGCGATAGGGAAAGGAATCTGGTTGATATCCCTTTAAAATGGAGCAATGGGGGGCTATGGTACAGACAGGTTTCAAAATAGAAGCCACTTCCTGGTTTGATTTTTCTCAGGGTTTCACCTGCATCAGTTCTGTTATACTCAAAGACAATATTTTGACAGTTTTGAGTGTTTTCTATCCTAATCTGTCAATTATATGCATATTCTAGCATCTGATCCTGAGAAATAGGCCGTTTACTTTGGGGACGTTATTTTTCCAAACATAAAAATAGTTCCCCCTAGCTTCAAGAGGTTTTAACAAACTATAGTTTTGGCAAGTCGGTTAAGACATCTACTTTGCGCATGACAAGTCATTTTTCCAACAATTGTTTACAGGCAGATTATTTCACTTATAATCCAATGTATCACAATTCCAGTGGGTCAGAAGTTATCATACACTAAATTGACTGTGCCATTAAACAGCTTGGAAAATTCAAGAAAATGTCATGGCTTTAGAAGCTTCTGATAGGCTAATTGACATAATTTGAGTCAACTGGAGGTGTACCTGTGGATGTATTTCAAGGCCTACTTTCAAACGGTCTACCTTCACACTCAGTGCCTCTTTGCATGACATCATGGGAAAATCAAAAGAAATCAGCCAAGATGTCTAAAAGGTTTGTAGACAAGCCAGGTTCATCCATGGGAGCAATTTCCAAACGCCTGAAGGTACCACGTCATCTGTACAAACAATAGTATGCAAGTATAAACACCATGGGACCACACAGCAGTCATACCGCTCAGGAAGGAGATGTGTTCTGTCTCCTAGAGACGAATGTACTTTGGTGCGAAAAGTGAAAATCAATCCCAGAACAGCAGCAAAGGACCTTGTGAAGATGCTGGAGGAAACAGGTACAAAGGTATCTATATCCACAATAAAACAAGTCCTATATCAACATAACCTGAAAGGCCGCTCAGCAAGGAAGAAGAGATTGCTCTAAAACAGCCATAAAAAAAAGCCAGACTACGGTTTGCAACTGCACATGGAGAAAAATATCATACTTTTGGAGAAACGTCCACTAGTCTGATGAAACAGGGGGAGGCTTGCAAGTCGAAGAACACCGTCCCAACAGGGGTGGTAGCATCATGTTGTGGGGGTGCTTTGTTGCAGGAGGGACTGGTGCACAAAATAGAAGGCATCATGAGGGAGGAAAATTATGTGGATATATTGAAGCGATATCTCAAGACATCAGTCAGGAAGTTAAAGCTTGGTCGCAAATGGGTCTTCCAAATGGACAATGACCCCAAGCATACTTCCAAAGTTGTGGCAAAATGGCTTAAGGAGAACAAAATCAAGGTATTGGAGTGGCCTTCACATAGCCCTGACCTCAATCCCATACAGCATTTTTAGGCAGAACTGAAAAAAAGCGTGTGCGCGAGCAAGGAGGCCTACAAACCTGACTCAGTTACACCAGCTCTGTCAGGAGGAATGGGTCAAAATTCACCCAACTTATTGTGGGAAGCTTGTGGAAGGCTAACCAAAATGTTTGACCCAAGTTAAACAATTTAAAGGCAATGCTACCAAATACTAATTGAGTGTATGTATACTTCTGACCCACTGGGAATGTGATGAAATAAATAAAAGCTGAAAAATCACTATGATTCTGACATTTCACATTCTTAAAATAAAGTGGTGATCCTAACTGATCTAAGACAGTGAATTTTTTACATGATTAAATGTCAGGAATAATGAAAAACTGAGTTTAAATGTACATGGCTAAGGTGTATGTAAACTTCCGACTTCAACTGTAGATACCAAGCTAAAGCTAGCTACCCACCCCAGAAGTTGCGGTCCAACACAACATTCTACAATTAAATTGTTATTTGACATGTCAAATAGTTTTATTTGTGAACTTTTTTTTTTACCAGCAAAGACCAAAACAGCGTTCCATATTTTTCATTCTCTACATAGTGGTTAGTAGATGCAAAAACTTGCACACTCATTTCGTTTTACTTGAGCCTATCCCTCCATCTACGGCGGAACCTCTGTAACCCTGCTGTGCTTCTACTCAGATCGACATGATCACCAGGTCTCTGGAGTAGGACATTCAGAGCACCTGCAGAGAAATGGTGTGCCAGGACACTTCCCTCACTGTGGGCCACTCAGAGAGGACAATTCCTATTTCTATAGGTTGCAGTCCATAGACGTGATGAGGAAGTGGTATTGGGATACACATCCCCTGCTGTGCCCTGCCAGGCATTGTGATACACATTCCTCTCTGTGCCCTGCCATACAGCCAGGCATGGGGCTGGACGCTTGAGAGCTGGCAGAGTAGACCACTTGCCCCATCGACCCTGCCATCCTATTTATACCCAGGACAATAAATGAGTGCTGGCCAGCCAGTAACCAGCAGGCCCTGAGGGAATGAGAGCTGTGGAGGTCCCCTGCTGGAGGAAAGACGGAGCTAATGAATACTCTGATGACCTTACACCTTATTTTCCCTTCCAGGTATCCCAGAGACAACTAATCACAGTGCCCTGCCAGAATATCCCAGAGGAGACAACTAATCATAGTGCCCTTCCCATCAGTGAAGCCAGACTAGAATAACTTTTAGAGAAACTTAACATCTACTACACTGGGGCATTACAAAAGCAGTCTAGGTTTATACCTGCTACACTCAACAATTGTTGCGATTCAAAACCTGTCGTTATGACCAGAAGCAAATCTTCTAGGGGGAGATCTTTCTTAGAATGTGTATTTATAAAGTGGAAAGATCCAAAGAGAGTTATATAACATTCTGATTATATTGTTGGACATTTTGGGAGTCTTGAGGTAGGCGCTTGACATGCGTAACAGGCATATTCTCTCTCAATGTTAGACAATGGCATCCAGGCCTAGAGATGTAGAGCCTCATACAAAACCTTTGATTTGGCATGTCTTGACATACTGTCAGAGTACCAGACATCTAAAAGTGGAAGAGCAGAATATACCATAGAGAAACTAAACTATGACACTTGCCAAACCACCTTTACTACTTCCTATGAAACATTTCACTTCATCCAGAAACCTATTATAAAATGTGGCTATGAATGTAACTAGTGTTGTGCTCTATTGGCCAGTGTCTGAAGAGTGCCTGTCAAAGCTTAAGTGGTTGAGAAATTAAAAACCTTGTTAGTGAAGAATTGAGACTTTTTTTAAGCTTAAAGTGTATTCTGAAAGAATTCAGAACCCTAGACTTTTCCACATTTTGTTTCGTTAGTCTCATTCTAAAATGGATTACAAAAACAGAGTTAGAATCTTTAGCAAATGTATAAAAAGAAACTGAAAAATCACATTTACATAAGTATTCAGATCCTTCACTCAGTACTTTGTTGAAGCACCTTTGGCAGTGATTACAGCCTCGAGTATTCTTGGGTATGATGCTATAAGCTTGGCACACCAGTATTTGGAGAGTTTCTCCAATTCTTCTCTGCAGATCCTCTCAAGCTCTGTCAGGTTGGATGGGGAGTGTCGCTGCACATTTATTTTCAGGTCTCTCTAGAGATGTTTGAATGGGTTCATGTCCGGGCTCTGGCTGGGCCACTCAATGACATACAGAGACTTGACCCGAAGCCACTCCTGCATTGTCTTGGCTGTGTGCTTAGGGTTGTTGTCCTGTTGGAAGGTGAACCTTCGCCCCCCCAGTCTGAGGTCAAGGATCTCTGTACTTTGCTCCATTCAGCGTTCCCTCGATCCTGACTAGCCTCCCAGTCCCTGACGCTGAAAAACATCCCCACAGCATGATGCTTCCACCACCTTACTTCACCGTAGGGATGGTGCCAGGTTTCCTCCAGACGTGACATTTGGAATTCAGGTCAAAGAGTTCAATCTTGGTTTCATCAGACCAGAGAATCTTGTTTCTCATGGTCTGAGAGTCCTTTAGGTGCCTTTTGGCAAACTACAAGTGGGCTGACATGTGCCTTGTACTGAATGGCTTCCGTCTGGTCACTACCATAAAAGGCCTGATTGGTGGAGTGCTGCAAATATCTTCTGGAAGGTTCTCCAATCTCCCCAGAGGAACTCTGGAGCTCTGTCAGAGTGACCATCGGGTTCTTGGTCACCTCTCTGACCAAGGCCCGTCACTACCAATTGCTCAGTTTGGCAGGGCGGCTAGCTCTAGAAAGTGCCTTGGTGGATCCAAACTTCTTCCATTTAAGAATAATGGCCACTGTGTTCTTGGGGACCTTCAATGCTGCAGAAATATTTGGGTACCCTTGACCCAGATCTGTGCCTCGACACAATCCTGTCTCGGAGCTCTACGGACAATTCCTTCGTCCTCATGGCTTGGTTCTTAATCAATGGAAGCAGGATGCAGCTGAGCTCAATTTTGAGTCTCCTAGCAAAGGGTCTGAATATTTATGTAAATACGGTTTTGTTTTTTTCTTTTTAATACATTTACAAATATTTGATGAAAATAACATTGAATCAATTTTAGAATAAGGGTGTAATGTAACATGTGGAAAAGGGGAAGGGGTCTGAATACTTAACAAATGCACTATATATAGAGAGAGTTACTCTGAAGTTGACACGTTAAGTGAGAGTGTTTCTGGAGTTGTTAGTCAGCCTTTTTAATGAATAGCCATCCTCTCCTTTTGCTTCCCTTTGAAAATTGGTAAGGCTTGAAGGGGAGCTGAACACATTGTAATTCGTTATAGGGGGTTGGACTGGACAATGTTAGCCTGTGTAACATGAGACTCACTGTGGGGAAGCATTCACCATTTGGTTTCTGTCACCTCTCTGGGTAGCTGTGGAACTTTTTACATAGCATCAGGCCATCCAGATTTGTCCACTTAGAATGTGAGAATGAGAATGTAATGCAACGTGACCAAGGGGAGATGAGTATCAGGGACAGTTCCCTTTAGCCATTTTGAATGAATCACTCTGTTCAATGACCAGAAAATGTAGGCTATTTCACTACAGAGTGGGTTTCAGAAGTGCCAGTCTGACCCTTAGATTCTCAAAGAGATGGATTACAGAAAATGTAACTGATATTTTAAAAGTTATGCCTATCACGCCAGTGCCATAACCAATATTCTGCAACCTAAGCTAAATACCAATGTTGCAAAGTGGTGGTAGCCTTTAACCTCTCTGGGATATGTGGGACGGTAGCGTCCCACCTTGCCAACAACCAGTGAAAGTGCATGGTGCCAAATTCAAAACAACAAAAATCTCAATTAAAATTCCTCAAGCATACAAGTATTTTACACCATTTTAAAGATAACTCTCATTATTCCAGCCAGTGTCTGATTTCAAAAAGGCTTTACAGCGAAAGCACCACAAAAGATTATGTTAAGTCACCACCAATTCAGAGAAAAACAGCCAGTCTTCCAGCCAAAGAGGAGTCACAAAAAGCAGAAATATACAGTGGGGAGAACAAGTATTTGATACACTGCCGATTTTGCAGGTTTTCCTACTTACAAAGCATGAAGAGGTCTGTAATTTTAATCAAAGGTACACTTCAACTATGAGAGACGGAATCTAAAACAAAAATCCAGAAAATCACATTGTATGATTTTTAAGTAATTCATTTGCATTTTATTGCATGACATAAGTATTTGATCACCTACCAACCAGTAAGAATTCCGGCTCTCACAGACCTGTTAGTCTGTGAAGGTCTGTAATGTAGGAGTGGGCCAAAATCCCTGATGCAGTGTGTGCAAACCTGGTCAAGAACTACAGGAAACGTATGATCTCTGTAATTGCAAACAAAGGTTTCTGTACCAAATATTAAGTTCTGCTTTTCTGATGCATCAAATACTTATGTCATGATGATCTTCATCAGATGACATCCATAGGACTTCATGTTACACAATACATGTATGTTTTGTTCGATAAATTGCATATTTATATCTAAAGATCTCATTTTACATTGGCGCTCTAGTTCTAAAACATGCTGTGATTTTGCAGAGAGCCACATCAATTTACAGAAATACTCATCATAAATGTTGATGAAAATACAAGTGCTATACATGGAATTAGAGATATACTTCTCCTTAACTTCTTGCGTCGAGCAATCCCGTATCCGGGAGCGTAATCATAGCCTCAAGCTCCTTACCATAACGCAACGTTAACTATTCATGAAAATCGCAAATGAAATGAAAGAAATATATTCACTCACAAGCTTAGCCTTTTGTTAACAACACTGTCATCTCAGATTTTCAAAATATGCTTTTCAACCATAGCTACACAAGCATTTGTGTAAGAGTATTGATAGCTAGCATAGCATTAAGCCTAGCATTCAGCAGGCAACATTTTCACAAAAACAAGAAAAGCATTCAAATAAAATAATTTACCTTTGAAGAACTTCGGATGTTTTCAATGAGGAGCCTCTCAGTTAGATAGCAAATGTTCAGTTTTTCCAAAAAGATTATTTGTGTAGAAGAAATCGCTCTGTTTTGTTCATCACGTTTGGCTAAGAAGAAAAAAATGCCGAACTTTTTTCCAAATTAGCTCCATAATATCGACAGAAACATGGCAAACGTTGTTTAGAATCAATCCTCAAGGTGTTTTTCACATATCTATTCGATGATAAATCATTCGTGGCAGTTGGGTTTCTCCTCGGAAGCAAATGGAAAAATACACGCAGCTGGAGATTACGCAATAATTGCGACGGAGGACACCAAGCGAGCACCTGGTAGATGTAGTGTAAAATGGTCAATCTTCCAATGATATGCCTACAAATATGTCACAATGCTGCAGACACCTTGGGGAAACGACAGAAAGTGTAAGCTCATTCCTGGCGCATTCACAGCCATATAAGGAGACATTGGAACACAGCGCCTTCAAAATCTGGAGCATTTCCTGTTTCATCTTGGTTTCGCCTGTAGCATCAGTTCTGTGGCACTCACAGATAATATCTTTGCAGATTTGGAAACGTCAGAGTGTTTTCTTTCCGAAGCTGTCAATTATATGCATAGTCGAGCATATTTTCGTGACAAAAGATTTTGTTTAAAACTGGAACGTTTTTTTATCCAAAAATTAAAAGAGCGCCCCCTATATCGAAGAAGTTAACCTCTCTGCGCACGGAACCCGCTAGCGGGCTGAAATTCCACAACATACGGTGATCGCTACATAAATAGTCATATTAAACATTCATAAAAATACAAGTGTCTCACATGTATCGAAAGCCTAGAATCTTGCTAATCCAACTGCATTGTCAGATTTAAAAAAGGATTTACTGCGAAATAATACGATTATCTGAGCATAGAGCCCCATAAAAATAAAAATAAATTAACCAGCACAGGTGTAACATAATCACAAACTGCATTAATGCAACCACTGTCAGATTTAAAAAAAACTTTACCGAAAAAGCACACCATGCAATAATCTGAGTACAGCATTCAGACAAGAAAGCAGCCAAAAAGATATCCGCCATATTGTTTAGTCAACATTAGTCAGAAATAGCATTATAGATATTCACTTACCTTTGATGATAATCTGAATGCACTCCCAGGAATCCCAGTTCCACAATAAATGTTTGATTTGTTCGATAAAGTTCATCATATATGTCCAAATAGCTTCTTTTGTTAGGGCGTTTGGTAAACAAATCCAAACGGGCGTTCAGGTCCAGCCGAACTGACGAAAAGTTTTAAAAAGTTCCGTTACAGCCCGTAAAAACTTGTCAAACCAAGTATAGAATCAATCTTTAGGATGTTATCATAAATGTTCAATAATGTTCCAACAGGAGAATTCCTGTCTGTAGAAAATCAATGGGACGAGAACTAATTCTCTCACTCGTCAGAGCCTGTGGCACTCTGCCAGAAACCTGGCTCAATCGCCTCTCATTCGGCCCCCCTTCACAGTAGAAGCCTGAAACAACGGTCTAAAGACTGTTGACATCTAGTGGAAGCCTTAGGAAGTGCAATATGACCCCGTTTACACTGTATATTAGAATGGCAAAGAGTTGAAAAACTACAAACCTCAGATTTCCCACTTCCAGGTTGGATTTTTCTCAGGTTTTCACCTGCCATACAAGTTCTGTTATACTCACAGACATCATTCAAACAGTTTTAGAAACTTCAGAGTGTTTTCTATCCACTAATAATAAAATGATATATTAGCATCTGGGACAGAGTAAGCAGGCAGTTTACTCTGGGCACCTTATTCAGCCAAGCTACTCAATACTGCCCCATGTCACCAAGAAGTTAACAGCCATGGCTGTTACTCAAAGGGAGATAGTTAGCTTAATGTTGATCGAGGCGAACATGTGGGGTGTGTTTGTGTCCTGGGAAATCACATAAGTGCAAAGGAGAGGGATATGTGGAGCTGGTTTAGGGGCATTTTACTAATACTTTGCACTCAGGTACACATCAGGTTTCTTTTTTCTCCTGGCTGGAGGATCGATACCCAGAAGAATTAAGGCTGGGCTATAAATCAAATTCATTTGATTAATTCTAATCTATGTTTTGCCGCGATATTCCAAAATGCCTGCCTGTATAGCAAGAGCCAAGTTTATTTCTATTTTTCGTTTTTATGATCTGTGACTGTGCACCATACATACACACACACAGTTGAAGACACAGTTTTCATAAACTTAGGTTGGAGTCATTAAAACTCGTTTTTCAACCACTCCATAAATGTCTTGTTAACAAACGAAGCTAGAGCATTGGACTAGTAACTGGAAGGTCGCAAGTTCAAACCCCCGAGCTGACAAGGTACAAATCTGTCGTTCTGCCCCTGAACAGGCAGTTAACACACTGTTCCTAGGCCGTCATTGAAAATAAGAATTTGTTCTTAACTGACTTGCCTAGTTAAATAAAGGTGTATATAGATATAGATATAGATATATATATATATACACACACACATATATACACACACACACACACATATATACACATATATATATATATATATACACACACACATATATATACACATACAGTGCCTTGCGAAAGTATTCGGCCCCCTTGAACTTTGCGACCTTTTGCCACATTTCAGGCTTCAAACATAAAGATATAACTGTATTTTTTTGTGAAGAATCAACAACAAGTGGGACACAATCATAAAGTGGACTGACATTTATTGGATATTTCAAACTTTTTTAACAAATCAAAAACTGAAAAATTGAGCGTGCAAAATTATTCAGCCCCTTTACTTTCAGTGCAGCAAACTCTCTCCAGAAGTTCAGTGAGGATCTCTGAATGATCCAATGTTGACCTAAATGACTAATGATGATAAATACAATCCACCTGTGTGTAATCAAGTCTCCGTATAAATGCACCTGCACTGTGATAGTCTCAGAGGTCCGTTAAAAGTGCAGAGAGCATCATGAAGAACAACATCAGGCAGGTCCGAGATACTGTTGTGAAGAAGTTTAAAGCCGGATTTGGATACAAAAAGATTTCCCAAGCTTTAAACATCCCAAGGAGCACTGTGCAAGCGATAATATTGAAATGGAAGGAGTATCAGACCACTGCAAATCTACCAAGACCTGGCCGTCCCTCTAAACTTTCAGCTCATACAAGGAGAAGACTGATCAGAGATGCAGCCAAGAGGCCCATGATCACTCTGGATGAGCTGCAGAGATCTACAGCTGAGGTGGGAGACTCTGTCCATAGGACAACAATCAGTCGTATATTGCACAAATCTGGCCTTTATGGAAGAGTGGCAAGAAGAAAGCCATTTCTTAAAGATATCCATAAAAAGTGCCACAAGCCACCTGGGAGACACACCAAACATGTGGAAGAAGGTGCTCTGGTCAGATGAAACCAAAATCGAACTTTTTGGCAACAATGCAAAACGCTATGTTTGGCGTAAAAGCAACACAGCTGAACACACCATCCCCACTGTCAAACATGGTGGTGGCAGCATCATGGTTTGGGCCTGCTTTTCTTCAGCAGGGACAGGGAAGATGGTTAAAATTGATGGGTCGATGGATGGAGCCAAATACAGGACCATTCTGGAAGAAAACCTGATGGAGTCTGCAAAAGACCTGAGACTGGGACGGAGATTTGTCTTCCAACAAGACAATGATCCAAAACATAAAGCAAAATCTACAATGGAATGGTTCAAAAATAAACATATCCAGGTGTTAGAATGGCCAAGTCAAAGTCCAGACCTGAATCCAATCGAGAATCTGTGGAAAGAACTGAAAACTGCTGTTCACAAATGCTCTCCATCCAACCTCACTGAGCTCGAGCTGTTTTGTAAGGAGGAATGGGAAAAAATGTCAGTCTCTCGATGTGCATAACTGATAGAGACATACCCCAAGCGACTTACAGCTGTAATCGCAGCAAAAGGTGGCGCTACAAAGTATTAACTTAAGGGGGCTGAATAATTTTGCACGCCCAATTTTTCAGTTTTTGATTTGTTAAAAAAGTTTGAAATATCCAATAAATGTCGTTCCACTTCATGATTGTGTCCCACTTGTTGTTGATTCTTCACAAAAAACTACAGTTTTATATCTTTATGTTTGAAGCCTGAAATGTGGCAAAAGGTCGCAAAGTTCAAGGGGGCCGAATACTTTCGCAAGGCACTGTATATACACATACACATATATATACACATACATACATACATATACACACACATATACATACATACCCCCCAAGCCCCTCCCCCACACAATACACCCCTCCCCCACACAATAGATATGATTTTTTAGGCCATATCGCCCAGCCCTAGGAAGAATGCCATGGAAGTATCGAGCCTCCGACAGGCTCAATGAAATTTAACATGGAGCAGAACCCTTTGCTTATCTCAGTTAACAAACCCATTCGCCCTCTGAGTGACATGTTTATTTGGAATACCCTTTGGTAGGAAGGGCCCCGGGGAAAACTTGGGGCAATAAGCTCTAATTGAAACAGACCAAGAGAGATCTGGCCCAGAGGTGCCATGTTATTAACTGATCTCTGGACAGATATATTGAACTCTAGATGGATAAAAGCTGATAGCAGATAAGACATTATCACCCACAGCAGCCTCCTTTTTGGATTCATTTCTTAAAATACCATCGTTGTACCTTCAAGGCTAAATCACATTGGAGCTAAACTCAGTTCCTAAAAAAATGAACAGAAACATGCAAACAGTTCTTTCAAAAGCATTCAAATATAAAAGTGCATTAAATACAATCAGATTCATACTCTGGATTCCATAATGAGTGTCCACTGCCAAATTAACTGCAATCCAGAGAAGTGTCCCTCTTTGATGTCAAAAGGCTGTTTATTAGTGTATTAACTTTATCGGGGGTTTGATGAACAGTCCAAAGCATTGGGTCTCTGGCCGGTTTGTTGAAGTCGTTGGAAACTGTCTACACAAGCAAAATAGTAGGACAGGAGGATTAAAACCCTGCACTCAGGACTCACACTCAGTAACAAATTGCTTCACTGCATTTTGGCACAAAGGCTGCTGTGGGCAAAAATACAATCCATGTTCATATGAGATGACTTGACGTTCGACATTCAATCGAAACAAAAATTTGAGTAATTACTGTTATGACAATTCAACCACTGTATTTGCCACAATAGATGGTGTATTGAGCTAAAATGTATTCAGTCTGTGTGAAATAAGTTAATTCAAATCAGAAACTAGACAATATTTGGGTCGGAGTTCCTATTTCTCCTTTAAACCATATGGGACTGTATAGAGTAGGCATCATAAACCATATGGGACTGTCTAGAATAGGCATCATAAACCATATGGGACTGTATAGAACAGGCATCATAAACCATATGGGACTGTATAGAATAGGCATCATAAACCATATGGGACTGTATAGAATAGGCATCATAAACCATATGGGACTGTCTAGAATAGGCATCATAAACCATATGGGACTGTCTAGAATAGGCATCATAAACCATATGGGACTGTCTAGAATAGGCATCATAAACCATATGGGACTGTCTAGAATAGGCATCATAAACCATATGGGACTATTAAGGCATCATAAACCATATGGGACTGTATAGAACAGGCATCATAAACCATATGGGACTGTATAGAATAGGCATCATAAACCATATGGGACTATTAAGGCATCATAAACCATATGGGACTGTCTAGAATAGGCATCATAAACCATATGGGACTGTCTAGAATAGGCATCATAAACCATATGGGACTGTATAGAATAGGCATCATAAACCATATGGGACTGTCTAGAATAGGCATCATAAACCATATGGGACTGTCTAGAATAGGCATCATAAACCATATGGGACTGTATAGAACAGGCATCATAAACCATATGGGACTGTATAGAGTAGGCATCATAAACCATATGGGACTGTATAGAACAGGCATCATAAACCATATGGGACTGTATAGAATAGGCATCATAAACCATATGGGACTATTAAGGCATCATAAACCATATGGGACTGTATAGAACAGGCATCATAAACCATATGGGACTGTATAGAATAAGCATCATAAACCATATGGGACTGTCTAGAATAGGCATCATAAACCATATGGGACTGTCTAGAATAGGCATCATAAACCATATGGGACTGTATAGAATAGGCATCATAAACCATATGGGACTGTATAGAACAGGCATCATAAACCATATGGGACTGTATAGAATAGGCATCATAAACCATATGGGACTGTCTAGAATAGGCATCATAAACCATATGGGACTGTCTAGAATAGGCATCATAAACCATATGGGACTGTCTAGAATAGGCATCATAAACCATATGGGACTGTCTAGAATAGGCATCATAAACCATATGGGACTGTATAGAGTAGGCGTCATAAACCATATGGGACTGTATAGAGTAGGCATCATAAACCATATGGGACTGTATAGAGTAGGCATCATAAACCATATGGGACTGTCTAGAATAGGCATCATAAACCATATGGGACTGTATAGAACAGGCATCATAAACCATATGGGACTGTATAGAATAGGCATCAAACCATATGGGACTGTATAGAGAAGGCATCAAAAACCATATGTGACTGTATTAAGAAGGAATCGTAAACCATATGGGACTGTATTAAGAAGGCATTGTAAACATATGTGACTGTATTAAGAAGGCATCAAACCATATGGGACTGTATTAAGAAGGCATCGTAAACCATATGGGACTGTATAGAGAAGGCATCGTAAACCATATGGGACTGTACGTATTGAGTAGGCATCATAAACCATATGGGACTGTATTAAGACGGCATCATTAATAATATGGGTCTGTATTAAGAAGGCATCATTAATAATATGGGACTGTATAGGGTAGGCATCGTAAACCATATGGGACTGTATTAAGAAGGCATCATTAATAATATGGGACTGTATTAAGAAGAAATCAATAATATGGGACTGTATAGGGTAGGCATCGTAAACCATATGGGACTGTATTAAGAAGGCATCAAAAACCATATGGGACTGTATTAAAAAGGCATCGTAAACCATATGGGACTGTATTAAAAAGGCATCGTAAACCATATGGGACTGTATTAAAAGGGCATCGTAAACCATATGGAACTGTATTAAGGCATCGTAAACCATATGGGACTGTATTAAAAGGGCATCGTAAACCATATGGAACTGTATTAAGGCATCGTAAACCATATGGGACTGTATTAAAAGGGCATCGTAAACCATATGGAACTGTATTAAGGCATCGTAAACCATATGGGACTGTATTAAGAAGGCATCATTAATCATATGGGACTGTATTAAGAAGGCATCGTAAACCATATGGGACTGTATTAAGAAGGCATCGTAAACCATATGGGACTATATAGAGTAGGCATCAAAAACCATATGGGACTATTAAGGCATCATAAACCATATGGGACTATTAAGGCATCATAAACCATATGGAACTGTATCAATAAGGCATCATAAACCATATGGAACTGTATCAATAAGGCATCATTAAATCATATGGGACTGTATAGAGTAGGCATCATAAACCATATGGGACTGTATTAAGACAGCATCATTAATCATATGGGACTGTATTAAGAAGGCATTGTAGACCATATGGGACTGTATTAACTTCTTCGATATAGGGGGCGCTCTTCATTTTCGGATGAAAAACATTCCCGTTTTAAACAAGATATTTTGTCACGAAAAGATGCTCGACTATCCATATAATTGACAGCTTTGGAAAGAAAACACTGACGTTTCCAAAACTGCAAAGATATTGTCTGTGAGTGCCACAGAACTGATGTTACAGAAAAAACCCAGATAAATATACAATCGGGAAGTGCCGCATTTTTTGAAACAGCCTTAGGGCAAAGACTCCTTATATGGCTGTGGAGGAGCTAGGAGTCAGCTTACCTTTTCCACGTTTTCCCCAAGGTGTCTGCAGCATTGTGACGTATTTGTAGGCATATCATTGGAAGATTGACCCTAAGAGACTACATTTACCAGGTAGGTGGTCGCTTGGTGTCCTCCGTTGCAATTATTGCATAATCTCCAGCTGCAAGTACTTTTCCGTTTGCTACTGAGGAGAAACCCAACTGCCACGAAGGATTTATCATCGAATAGATATGTGAAAAACACCTTGAGGATGATTCTAAACAACGTTTGCCATGTTTCTGTCGATATTATGGAGTTAATTTGGAAAAAAGTTTGGCGTTGTAGTGAATGAATTTTCGTTTTCTTTTCTTAGCCAAAAGTGATGAACAAAACGGAGCGATTTCTCCAACACAAACATTTGCTATCTAACTGAGAGTCTCCTCATTGAAAACATCCGAAGTTCTTCAAAGGTAGATTATTTTATTTGAATGCTTTTCTTGTTTTTGTGAAAATGATGCTGAATGCTAGGCTTAATGCTATGCTAGGCTATCAATACTCTTACACAAATGCTTGTGTAGCTTTGGTTGAAAATTATATTTTGAAAATCTGAGATGACAGTGTTGTTAACAAAAGGCTAAGCTTGTGTTTCAATATATTTATTTCATTTCATTTGCGATTTTCATGAATAGGAAACGTTGCGTTATGGTAATGTGCTTGAGGCTATGATTACGCTCCCGGATACGGGATTGCTCGTCGCTAGAGGTTAAGAAGGCATCATTAATCATATGGGACTGTATTAAGAAGGCATCATAAACCATATGGGACTGTATTAAGAAGGCATCATAAACCACATGGGACGGTATTAAGGCGGCGTCATTAATCATATGGGACTGTATTAAGGCGGCATCATTAATCATATGGGACTGTATTAAGACTGCATCATTAAATCATATGGGACTGTATTAAGAAGGCATCATAAACCACATGGGACGGTATTAAGGCGGCGTCATTAATCATATGGGACTGTATTAAGGCGGCATCATTAATCATATGGGACTGTATTAAGACTGCATCATTAAATCATATGGGACTGTATTAAGACTGCATCATTAAATCATATGGGACTGTATTAAGACTGCATCATTAAATCATATGGGACTGTATTAAGACTGCATTATTAAATCATATGGGACTGTACTGAAAGCAAAGTGAATAATATATCATTTCCATGGAGGCAGCTTGGGCCAGGTCTCCATCATATAGACTATATATGTTTGGCTTCAGCAGGGCTTGGCAGAGCAGACAGGCTCTGGGACAAAGAGCAGAGCTACATGATCAGGTATTGGATGATGTGCTCCTCTCCTCTCTACCAGCCCCTCAAAGGCATTCTCTGTCTGTTCACACACTAATCCAATCAATCAAATTTACTTACAAAGCCCTTTTTACATCAGCCGATGTCAAAGTGCTATACAGAAACCCAGCCTAAAACCCCAAACAGCAAGCAATGTTCACACACTAATCCAGGCTGATGCTGGGAGAGGCAGACAGGCAGGGGGACACAGTTTCCTGGCTATTGTCTCTCTTCACTGACAGTCCAGAAGGTGCTTTGGCTAATTCTCCATGACTGGAGCTAGAAGGAGCAGGAACTTGCACTGAGACTTGTCACAATGTATTTGTGCTGCTTCCTTCCACTGAGCTGTAATTTTTGTGGGCAATCAGAGGAAAAGTTGCTTATGCTATACATAGCCTGAATAAAGCAGCTATAAAATGGATGTGGACACCTGGAGGTTGTAAATATTGATAGCACATCGCCAACCCATTTGAAATTAACATGAGAAACACAGGCTCGGATAAAACAAAGCTAACATTGCTCACTGTGTAAATCTCAAAAGACGTATTGAACAAATCTGTGATCCTGGTATTCATCAGAAATGTTGATTTATGCTCCACTGTTTAACTATGGGTTTATTTTTGTTCAAATCCTAGGCTTTTTCTCAGCAGTGTGATTTTATAAGAGTAATATTTTTCTCTGGGAGCAGCTGAACAAACAAGTTGGTTTAGCTACATTTTCAGATCATAATTAGTCTGTCCAAAATAGCGACACTTCTCTCCTGTGGTTTAAATGCCACCAAGTACTGTAATAACCTCCCCTCGAATGCAATGTAAAAACCAGAAGAGCATTACAACCCAACAAATTGTTCCTCTGCCTGCAACACTGTGACAGCACCACTTGAGCACAAAATGACAGGTCTAATTCATTCAAACAGAGGTCACTGCACCAGTAAACTGCCTGGAGTCTAAGAGAAAGAGATGCTGAATTAGACCCTCCATGTTCTCAAACTGGAATGGCTCCCACTCCCTGTACGTTCTCAGGCCATGTGATTTATTCAGGACCCCCACCCAGGCCACACCAAGATTGGAGGTCCGGGCATTGATACTGATCTGCTCACAGACACAGCATACACTCTACTCTGGGTGAGCCATCCCCGAATGGTGGAGAAAACACTGACAAATCAATTTTAATAGTTCAAGCCTTCCAGCGAAAGATTTATTTAAGGAGGGTAGAAACAATATAAATTGTTTAATTTCTCAAAATGTGGAAAATACTAATTACGCCAAGGAAATAAACCAAAGTGCTTTAAAATATACAAAGGGTGTTGCAGCCGGCTGTGACCGGGAGACCCATGGGGCAGCGCACAATTGGCCTAGTGTCGTCCGGGTGTGTCGTCCTGGTTAGGGGAGGGTTTGCCCGGCAGGGATGTCCTTGTCCCATCGCGCACTAACGACTCCTGTGGCTGGCCGGGCGCAGTGCAAGCTGACACGGTCGCCAGGTGTCCGGTGTTTTCTCTGACACATTGGTGCGGCTGGCTTCCGTGTTAAGTGGGCATTGTGTCAAGCAGTGCGGCTTGGTTGGGTTGTGTTTCGGAGGATGCATGGCTCTCGACCTTCGACTCTCCTGAGTCCATACGGGAGTTGCAGTGATGGGAGAAGACTAACTACCAATTGGGGAGAAAACGGGGTTTACATTTTATTTATTTTTTAAACGGACTGTCCTAGAAAGTCTTAATTTAAAAAATAACTAAGATTAACGTGCAAGAACAGAACGTACAATAATCAACTAACTGAAGGGACATTGCACAGAGACTAAGATGAGTGGCCAGTTATATTCCCTGCTCCAAGGGGAGTCCGCAAACCATATTTTAACCCTGGGATTCCAGTCAGCCATCTAACCAGAACACAGCAGCATCCATGCTGCAGACATGGTGCCGGGGGTGACTGCTGAGACAGCGAGGTAAACAATAGATTACATTGAACTGTGACTATTTGCTAGAGAATGATAATGGTTAACATATAAAGTTCAATTATTAAATTCAATTATACCTATGACTTTCCATGTAACCTAAGCGTGCACTCAACATAGAAAACAATGATTACAAACGTCAAACTATTTCAGCAATAAAGTTGTGGGGATATAAACAAAAGCTATGTGTCGCCATTTATATATTATGCATATCGCCATGTATAGAGTGCAAATTGTTATCTTGCATAAAATTAAAAGGATATTTGTTAGGCAGGGGTTTTTGCTGTGCAGCAATCACTCAGATTACCCTTTCACATGGTGCCACAAGGCTATGTCAAGCATGATCGCTTATTTTGACATAGCCTGACGCTGAGGCAGAAGAGGGCACACTGTAACGAGCTGCCGGGTAGAAAACCGTGGGGCTGTGACAGTGGTAATGACGCCGAGCCATGCTCCGCAGCGCCCTGCTAACCTGAACCTGCTACTGCTGTACATCCTGTCAGCTCTTTATCACTGAGAGCACCCCTCCCCCATCTCTCCTGCACATCAATAACCCTGAACAGGAAAGGAGCAGAGGAGGGGGCTATTAACAGAGACCGTGGCCTGCATTCTACTAACAAGCAACCTGAACATGCTGTCTGAAAATGTATTATATTTTCACAGGGAAGAAATATAGGCTTAGACCAAGTAAAGGCTTCAATCAATTTATTGCTCCTTGAGCTACCAGCCAACTATTTAATTTGCATGTGTGTTAAATAGTAGGCCTAATAAGTAGGCTGAAGTAATGAAAAAAAGAGACCGGCTAAGCATTCGGAAAGCAGGCGGTCATTTGAAATGTACACAGTCTTTGTAGAAAGTATTGGCTGAAAAATATAAGATTACAATTAATAAAACAGTTCATATCTACCAGTTTTATTTTATTTATTTTTATTTCACCTTTATTTAACCAGGTAGGCAAGTTGAGAACAAGTTCTCATTTACAATTGCGACCTGGCCAAGATAAAGCAAAGCAGTTTGACACATACAACGACACAGAGTTACACATGGAGTAAAACAAACATACAGTCAATAATACAGTATAAACAAGTCTATATACGATGTGAGCAAATGAGGTGAGATAAGGGAGGTAAAGGCAAAAAGGCCATGGTGGCAATGTAAATACAATATAGCAAGTAAAACACTGGAATGGTAGATTTGCAATGGGAGAATGTGCAAAGTAGAAATAAAAATAATGGGGTGCAAAGGAGCAAAATAAATAAATAAATAAAATACAGTAGGGAAAGAGGTAGTTGTTTGGGCTAAATTATAGGTGGGCTATGTACAGGTGCAGTAATCTGTGAGCTGCTCTGACAGTTGGTGCTTAAAGCTAGTGAGGGAGATAAGTGTTTCCAGTTTCAGAGATTTTTGTAGTTCGTTCCAGTCATTGGCAGCAGAGAACTGGAAGGAGAGGCGGCCAAAGAAAGAATTGGTTTTGGGGGTGACTAGAGAGATATACCTGCTGGAGCGTGTGCTACAGGTGGGAGATGCAATGGTGACCAGCGAGCTGAGATAAGGGGGGACTTTACCTAGCAGGGTCTTGTAGATGACATGGAGCCAGTGGGTTTGGCGACGAGTATGAAGCGAGGGCCAGCCAACGAGAGCGTACAGGTCGCAATGGTGGGTAGTATATGGGGCTTTGGTGACAAAACGGATTGCACTGTGATAGACTGCATCCAATTTGTTGAGTAGGGTATTGGAGGCTATTTTGTAAATGACATCGCCAAAGTCGAGGATTGGTAGGATGGTCAGTTTTACAAGGGTATGTTTGGCAGCATGAGTGAAGGATGCTTTGTTGCGAAATAGGAAGCCAATTTTAGATTTAACTTTGGATTGGAGATGTTGGATATGGGTCTGGAAGGAGAGTTTACAGTCTAACCAGACACCTAGGTATTTGTAGTTGTCCACGTATTCTAAGTCAGAGCCGTCCAGAGTAGTAATGTTGGACAGGCGGGTAGGTACAGGTAGCGATCGGTTGAAGAGCAGTTGAGCTCTGATCACAATCAATGACCAAATCTATAAACCAACAGCTTTTCTAAATCAAATATGTATGAGAAGAAAACAAAAACGGAATTTATTTTAATTGCTCACTTTAAAATCAGCATTGTAATGGGGAGGGTTCAGCTAACAGTGAATTTAATGGATATATAACTTTTTTCTAATACGTTCTTCAAAAAGTCGGCGGTAATAACATGTAATTATCAAGCAACAAACAAATGTAATTTTTTGTCTATCAATATGCACCTCTTCTATTGTGTTGAAGTCAGAAGTGGAGCAAAGCCACATCCCAGCAGAAAATACAATTCAACTCAGAGAGAACGGGAACATAAAAACAAATAACCCAAAAATTATTTCCATGAAAATGGAGAATAAAGTATTGGACTGTAACAAACAAAAATAAACAAATAGAAATGAGTCCATATGATACAATGCGACTAAGCAAATAGAAAATGAACCAATGTGTAATAAACCAAACAGGAACAGGGTGTGTGTGGCAGTAGTGGTGGAAATCGCAGAGAGTGGATGGAAACTACTTGAGATGCAGACAGCATTTGGACAGTGGATCTCAGGCACCAGGTAATTGGAAGAGATAGCTGCTACCTTCAGCTGAATCTGAGGGGAGCCCCATTATAATAGCACTGGCCTGAGAGGCAGAGACACCTGTGCTGCTGTAGTCTCTAGACAGACGGGTTGCTTAACACGTCAATGATCCAGCTTAACACGTCTGTATAACTTGCAGCGTCAGTTGGGACCGAGAGAACGAGTAAGGAAATGGGAAACGCGTCACCGTTAACGCCACTGGTAACGCTTGCTGCCCTAACTAAACATGATCACAATTCCTGTCTGCATTCTAAGCCTTGCCTACCCAAACTTGTGATTTGGTGGGAGAGTTGTCTGTCAGAAGATGCCGCTCCCCGGACCAATATTTTTTCCCATATCAAAATGTCTGAGAGAAGCCGACATCCTCCCTAGACCTTGTGTCGCTGCTACCGAGCTTATGATGCTCCAAGGTCTGGATACCCGAGACTAGTGCTACTGGGGCACACATTATTCCCTAACAAATACAAATAGCAACGTCTCCCAATGAGGTGATGATCCTGCTACATAAGATAGCTTTAGCTATGCAGGCCACTGGTATTGGGCTTACCATGCAACTATAGGCTTATCAGATGCCTCAGAGAGCAGGTGAAGTGATCAGTGTGGGACAGAGGCAGAGACAAGGTGCAGTCTATCATAAATCTGCCTCCCTGGGAAACCCTCCCTCCCGTCTAAATGGTTTCATCCTGGCCTGGGCAGAGGAACTCAACCTGTGTGGGAAGTCAAAAGATCTGAGTGGGTCTATAATGTGTGTTGATCCCTAAAGATGCGAGTGGGAAAAGAAGCCAACAGGAAACCCCACTTACACTGTTCTGTATATCTATCCCAACCGAAACAGTTGGGAAGAGTTTGTGAATATATTACATTGTGACGTTGTTTGTTTGTTTTGGACTTCGGTAAGATTTTTTTGAGCTGTTCGGGCACACATTTATTCAAGGCAAGCCAAAGTCGGTAGCCGAAGTCTATGCCCCTTTGCCTATGATTGGTCAACAGTAGGGATTCTTCAAAAGTCTGTTGTAATTCAACGAGAAACGATTAGTTTTCATGCAACAAAAAAAAAGAAAAAAGATTTCAAATCCTCTGCAAAAATTTCAAAATGAAAGACAGATTTCTTGAATTATCTTAGATTAATTCTGACTATTTTGAGGAAGTGTATACTGGCTATGGCATCTCAAAATGGAGAAACAGTACTATTGACGCTTTTTTCTAGTTTTTCCATGCAAAGGTCTTTTATTAGGGGAGTACGCAAACACTCATTCGGTTCGCCTAGCTGAGTTAGGCGCCAGCCGAACTGAAGCATGCTGACTTCTTTACCGTAGCTGAGATGCAGAGGGACCATGTAGGCTCCAAGTAACAACCTAACACTGCTCACTAATTAGAGCCAAGGGCGGGAATGTAACGCAGTGCTCCAAAGTCCATCAGCTGAAATACGCAAATCTATTTATTACTGTGAAAGAGGACAAGAACAATAGCACATTATACATCACTGCAGTGGAGCAGAATGTGAATTGTTTCAGGGGATACAAAAATGGCGTTATATATTTCTATTAGTTAGCAAATCTTATAAGCTACATCTCCAATGGAAGCGATGATGGATAATCCCACAAATATACAAATCCAGGCTGCTTGTGATCATCAGCGTGATCTCGTCCAAATATTGGGGAGTATTTGGAGGCAGGCATCAGCCATGGACGGCCCTGTCCCTCCTCCACATGATTAAGAAGCTCACCGTGTTAGAGCGAGGCGGCACCATGCTGGGCAGAGAGAGAGAGGTTTAGAACACCCTGTCCCTCCCCACAACTCAGCCTCCAAACCCACCCATCACCCAGCTGACTGTAGCAGGCAAACTATTAAAGGGAAATTTCACCACAGCTCTTTCACTGTATTTCTCCATTAATATGTTATTAACATGTCAAAATCTAGGATTTGTCTTGCTTTGGCCGTAAAGCATAATTTCAAAATCTGAGATGACAGGGTGATTAACAAAAGGCTAAGCTGTGTTTCACTATATTTCACTTGCGATTTCATGAATATGAATATTTTCTAGTAATATTTTTTGACCGTTGCGCTATGCTAATTAGTGTAGTTGATGACAATTCTCCCGGATCCGGGATGGGTAGTTCCAAGATATGTTATTAACATGTCAACATCTAGGATTTCCTCACTAGACGCAAATACGCGCATTTCTGCATCTCACCAGCAGAAACAGTCATCTATATTTCCTGGTTGTAAGCAAACAATATTCAGAATTCATAGAGATTTCTGGACGTAGTACCGCCCCTGTTGAGGTGGATCCGTTTGAGAATTGGTGTCAACAGGTAGCTAACGTTACTCAATAGACCAGCCACTCGTTCATAGAACATCAGCTTGCAAAGAACTGTGCATTTTTGTATCGACATCTAAAGTTGCTTGTAGCGCAAACTACAAGTAAGCACAGGCTGCTGGGGTAAAATGTAATTGTTACCTTACTAAAGTCGAGCAGAGGTAACGTAGCTAAATTAGCTAGCTAACTAACTAGCGAACTATATTTGTTAACCTTAACCAAAATCTAGATGACTTTAATACGCTCGCTAGACATTCCAAAACAAATCACTATAATTAGCCAACTAATCTGGCATTGAGATTTGTAACTTTGCAAACTAACTTTCGCTACGTTAGATTACGTTAGCTACAGCCTACTAGACCGTATGTAACCATTAGCTAGCTAACTACCGCAGAGGCTAACGTGACTGGCCTGTGTGTTTTATTTACAGAGTCTGATCTTATGCAGCGCCATCAACATTGGGCGCAGCACCAGGAACTAGAGTAAGTCACCAAATAAATATACTGGAGCTAGGCATAAACCTGGTTAGTGTATTGTCATAGTTGGTGTGTTTACAAGTAGGCTACAACGTCTACGGTAGTTATCTGTATTATGGAGGCTTAGTTGGTTGTTTATGCAAAACTTGAAGTCTAAATTAGGAAAACATTTAGTTATTAGTAAGGGTGGTGTGCGTTACTGACTGGTGTCTGTTGTGGGTGGGTATTGTGTGAAATTTAGTGAGCGTGATCCATTGACACGAGGGGAGTGGGTAGATATAGTACCTTGTTTGAGGGTGTATTAGTGGGGACAAAGTAGTAAAATGTTGGCTAATCACCGACTAGTGTGTCCTACAGACATCCTGCTGCTGATGAAGATGACCTTTACACCAGCTTTAGCAATACAGATCCTGTACACCCATTGGATGAAAGTTTTCAATATCATCTGACTTGGAAGAGGAAATACTGCACAGGGCTGGCAAGAACTATGAGTCCAAGGCCATGGAGCTCATGAAGTTCTGCCAGACCAGCTGCCATTCACCAACACAAGACGAGGTTCACCAGCTGAAGAACATTCAGGACTCTGCCTGGAACGTTCAGCCAACACAACATCCATATCCAGTTAGACTGATGTTGTAGTATAATATAAATGCCTAGTATGCGCACAACTGCATTGTGGTATAGATATTGCTAGCTCTTGTACATGTGTACACTGAGGGCACAAAACATTAGGAACACCTTTCTAATATTGAGAAGCACCCCGTTTGCGCTCAAAACAGCTTCAATTCGTCGGGGCAATGACTCCACAAGGTGTAGAAAGCGTTCCACGGGGTGTCACGCCCTGGCCTTAGTTATCTTTGTTTTCTTTATTATTTTGGTTAGGCCAGGGTGTGACATGGGTGATTTATTGTGTTTCGTCTTGTCTGTGGGGTTTATTAGATTAATGGGGTTGTGTTCAGTTTAGTTGTATAGGTAAGTCTATGGTTGCCTAGAGTGCTTCTCAATCAGAGACAGGTGTTTATCGTCGTCTGATTGGGAACCATATTTAGGCAGCCATATTCTTTGGGTATTTTGTGGGTGATTGTTTCCTGTGTCAGTGTTTGTGCCACACTGGACTGTTTTCGGTTTTCACGTTTCTTGTTTTGTAGTTGTGTTCATGTTTGAGTTTTCCTATTAAAACCATGGACACTTACCACGCTGCGTATTGGTCCGATCCCTGTTTCACCTTTTCAGAGGAAGAGGAGGAAGAAAACCGTGACACGGGGATGCTAGCCCATGTTGAAAATGTGTATTAATTACATGTTCAGAATAGAACTGGTGTAGACTTTACAGTGAAATGCTTGTTTACAAACCATTCCCAGTGTTGCAGCTAAAAATATATATATAAATAGCAACTAACACAAGAGGAATATAATAAATACACAATGAATGGGGCTATATACAGGGAGTACCAACACCATTCTGATACACATGGGAAACTGTTGAGCATTAAAAACCCAGCAGCGTTGCAGTTCTTGACACAATCCATGTCAATTGTCTTAAGACTTAAAAATCCTTTAACCTGTATCCTCCCCGTCATCTACACTGATTGAAGTGGATTTAACAAGTGAAATCAATAAGGGATCATAGGTTTCACATGGATTCATCTGGTCAGTCTACGTCATGGAAAGAGTTCCTAATACTTTGTACTCAGTGTATATAATGGAGATGGATATAAAGGAACACCTTCCTAATTTGGAAAGTATTCAGACCCCTTCCCCTTTTCCACATTTTGTTACGTTACAGCCTTATTCTAAAATGGTTTAAATACATTTATCATCAATCTACACACAATACCCAAAAAACGATTTAAACCATTTTAGAATACAGCTGTAACGTAACAAAATGTGGGAAAAGTCAAGGAGTCTGAATACTTTCCGAATGCACAATTATTATTATTTTATTTTATTACAAGTGTACTGACAAGTGACTAAATGATTCCAGCTGCATCGGAAACCAAACTGTTGACTTCAACTTCAATTGTGACTGACCGCCTCGATTCGGACTAATGTAGCAACATTTGGAGAGAAAAAAATCCCCCTTGGATAAAAGTAGACTCGGAGCTAGAAAATGGTATATCATACGGCAGTTGAGGAACAATGGGAGAGTAAATCTGTTAAGGGCACATGAAAGTTTGTATGTTCAAGAAGGCATGTCAAAAAATGCGAATCGTTTTTTTGTTCAAATGCCTCATGTGAAGTAGTGACGTGTGACATATGCCTAGCTTCTTGAAACGTGTCACATTTTGTGATATTCGTGAAATGTATTCGGAAGTAACTAGCTACAATCTTAGTTAAAACAAATGATGCAGGGAGGCGGTGTATCATTTCAACTTATATTTGTTGGCAAGTAAACATGTTACAATAAAACGGTAGATTGGTCTGTAGCAAATAAATAGACATGGCTTGTATTCAAGACAAAGTTTATTTGCTCTGGAGACAGAGGCGAGTTTACACAGCAGTATACAGGAACAGTTATGCAATGTATGACATATATACAGTAGAATAAACATGTACTACTAACACCAAGAATCAGTATTACAGTTCTACAATGGGAATAGTTGAATATGGTGTGTTTGGGGGCTGCAGACATTGAAGTCTTCGGAGTCACTTCGATAGAAGGGGAGATAGTTGTTTTGGACCTTTCTAATCTCCTCTTGAATTGCTCAAATGGCCCCAACAACACACGCAAGCAAGGGATTTGGTGTCCTGTCCCTTGTTTCTCCCCACGCAGAAGAAACTCCAAAAGAATATGTAGGCCACTAAGCAGTATTCGTCTAAGAGAATGACAAAAACGCTTTTAGACTTTCATGGGGAATCAATGTGTACTGTCTGTATTCCTACTGTAGCAGCACAATTCAAAATAGTATACATATCACAGACATGTTAGCTAGCTAGCTACAACGCAGGTATAGTTACTCAGACTAATTAGTTATAAAGTCAATCATTCCTTTAGTCTTCATCAACATCAAAGCATTTCTCCAGTTTCCCAGAGTCCTAATGAGATGCACTGAGGCTAGCTAGCTAACATTAGATAGCTAGCTATAATATTAGGCAACAGTACATTTTGGGTATAGCAAACTAAGCTTAGTAGCTCAAATTGGCTAGTAGCAGAACTAGCAAGCCTCGTTATGGCTGAATCAATCACCAAATTATACTGTACTGAACAACACTGCCTCGTGTGAAGAGAGAGCGGTTGCTAGCTAGCTCCCAACAGCATACTAATTTGTCCTCCTGGTCCAGTTGGTCTAGGCTGCCTCCGCCAGTTGATCTTGGAGGTTCTGACGAACATCTCCAGCACACCTCTATCCATATGTGCGTCGAAACTTCGATGGTCTGTAACTCTTACATTCCTCTTCTGTCGGCATGGATGGACAGCACAAGCATAGGCATCAGACTCTGGCCATAGCTACCCATCGCTGCTTGTTGGTCTCGCAATTCTTGTTCTCACCATCTCAACTCCTCTTCATGGAACTCCTACATTGTGCTGAAAGTCTCCCCCCTTGCCAGAATTCTCCCCCCACTTCGTTCTTCATTGCTGCGACTTGCTTGCTAGTTGAGATTTCTGCTCTTCACTCCGTTGTCAGTTTAGCCTACATTTCACTGATCTTAGTAGCAGAGAGCATTTTTGTCTGCAGTTTTCGGTTTGGCTATTTGCTTCAAGTGTATGTGACGGTTCTAGCGTGTCTTTTTTTTAAAATACCGCTATGGTGCATAATGTCTGAAAAACCTCACTCATAATTATGTAGGGAGACTGGAAAAACACCCCAAATAATGTCTAGCGATGAAGTTCCCCTTTAAGTGTAATGTAATGAGAATCAATGGGGTGTTAAAAGTACTGGGCTGCACTGCCAAAAGGTGCTCCCTGAGCTCACTTTATTAGCCTGTAAACAGAGCTCTGGCCTCTAGTCCACCAGCTCCAAATGGACTGCATTGATCAGCAGGTCAGACTAGGTTGGCTCCGGCTCTTTAATTGCCTGTGTCCCTCCTCATTCTCACCCCAACAGCTGTCAATTACCTCCCAGGTAAGCCAGGGCCAGCAGCACTCATTGAGTTCAAAGCCAGGCTGAGGCATGACCAGAATACAGCGCAGAGGTGTCTTGACTTCACTAGATTGACATGGAGCCCACTGCTCCAGTTTATTATTAAGAAAAAATATGAATTCAATAGGAGGGAGGCATTAGTTACAGGCTTACTGGAGTATGAGACAACTCCTTATGTTCATGCACAGTGCATGCATCAGTCTGTCCTCTTGAATTTAAAATAGTCTTCTCTCGGGTGAAAGGGAAGCAGTTCAATTGGCATAACAACGACAGCATTTTCGTTGATCAAAGTCTACTGACAAGACGCAAATCTCTGAGCCAAAGAACTGTCACTCTGCAATGACTTATGTTTCTCATGATTGTCCCATTTATCCTCTACAGTGCTTATAAAAACCTATGGGGTCCTTCAGATTATTGCTGGGGTAACACAATACAGATCTCGACTGGCTATTCATGAACATGACTGTTCTATACTTGACAGAGCAATAGTTTAATTCAGTTTACAAAGTACTGCCAATCTTCAAGTCTTGGTGTACACAATTGAGGACAGAGTGCATTTACCCTCAGATGCCCCCTCTTTGGAGACATTATCCCTGCAGTGCCTGAATAGTGCAACCTTTTACCCCAGCACAGTGTGCCATCATGCTGCAAGACATGTTCAACATTCCACTTGACATGAGACGAGGGATGCACGATATAACGTATCAGAATCAGACGATATTAACTAAAAATGCCAACATCGGTTTTGGCCTATGTCTAGTTTAACACCGATGTTAAAGGTACCATACATACTAGAGGTCGACCGATTAATCGGAATTGCCGATTAATCGGAATTGCCGATTAATCAATCCTCGGGTTGTTTTTACAATAAATAATCGATAATATTTCAACCGGACCGTTCACACCATGTGGAAGCCATAGAGAAAGGAATCTGGTTGATATCCCTTTAAAATGGAGGGAAGGCATGCAATGGAACAGAGAGCTTTCAGGAAAAACAGCACTTCCTGGTTGGATTTTCCTCAGGTTTTTGCCTGCAATATCAGTTCTGTTATACTCAAGATAATATTTTGACAGTTTTTAAAACGTTAGAAAACACACTATCCTAATCTGACAATTCTATGCATATTTTAGATTCTGGGCCTGATATATAGGCAGTTTCATTTGGGTACGTTTTTCATCCAAACATCAAAATACTGCCCCTACACTCAACAGGTTAAAGCTAAGATAATGGAATGAATTGCCCTTGACAATCAACCGTTTGACAGCTGATCGTCCTCGCAGTGGCAGACCTAGTGTAACTGTCGTGGGTGATGGTGGCTTTTGCTGACTGGTCGAGCACTGGTACACACTACCAAGTGTGCTATTTGTCAGATGTTGCCCTACCGGAGTAACAGAGTAATAGAGTAATTGCTATTAGCTTCACAACATACATAAACTCAGCAAAAAAGAAATGTCCCTTTTTCAGGACCCTGTCATTCAAAGATAATTCATAAAAATCAAAATAACTTTGCAGATCTTCATTGTAAAGGGTTTAAACACTTTCCATTCTTGTTCAATGAACCATGAACATGCACCTGTGGAACGGTCGTTAAGACACCAACAGCTTACAGACGGTAGGCAATTAAGGTCACAGTTATGAAAACTAAGGACACTAAAGAGGCCTTTCTACTGACTGTGAAACACCAAAAGAAAGATGCCCAGAGTCCCTGCTCATCTGCGTGAACGTGCCTTAGGCATGGCTGCAAGGAGGCATGAGGACTGCGGATGTGGCCAGGGCAATAAATTGCAACGTCCGTACTGTGAGACGCCTAAGACAGCGCGCTACAGGGAGAATGGACGGACAGCTGATCGTCCTCGCAGTGGCAGACCTAGTGTAACACCTGCACAGGATCGGTACACTCGAACATCACACCTGCGGGACCGGTACAGGATGGCAACAACTGCCCGAGTTACACCAGGAACGCACAATCCCTCCATCAGTGCTCAGACTGTCCGCAATAGGATGAGAGAGGCTGGACTGAGGGCTTGTAGGCCTGTTGGTAAGGCACTGACAAACTCACCGTTGCTGGACGAGACAGGACTGGAAAAAAGTGTGAGTCGCGGTTTTGTCTCACCAGGGGTGATGGTCGGATTCACGTTTATCGTCAAAGGAATGAGCAATACACCAACGCCTATACTCTGGAGCGGGATCAATTTGGAGGTGGAGGGTCCGCCATTGTCTGGGGCGGTGTGTCACAGCATCATCGGACTGAGCTTGTTGTCATTGCAGGCAATCTTAACGTTGTACGTTACAGGGAAGACATCCTCCTCCCTCATGTGGAACCCTCCAGCATGACGATGCCACAGCCATACTGCTCGTGATTTTCTGCAAGACAGGAATGTCAGTGTTCTGCCATGGCCAGCGAAGAGCATGGATCTCAATCCCATTGAGCACGTCTGGGACCTGTTGGATCAGAGGGTGAGGGCTATTCCCCCCAGAAATGTCTGTGAACTTGCAGGTGCCTTGGTGGAAGAGCGGGGTAACATCTCACAGCAAGAACTGGCAAATCTGGTGCAGTCCATGAGGAGCCGATGCACTGCAGTACTTAATGCAGCTGGTGGCCACACCAGATACAGACTATTACTTTTGATTTTGACCTCCCCCCTTTGTTCAGGGAAACATTATTCCATTTTGGTTAGTCACATGTCTGTGGAACTCGTTCAGTTTCTGTTGAATCGTATGTTCATACAAATATTTACACATGTAAGTTTGCTGAAAATAAATGCAGTTGATAGTGAGAGGTTTCTTTTTTTGCTGGGTTTACTATAAAATGCCGTTTGGGTCTTCGCGTGTCAAAAAGGGTACCGTAGCACTGTCAAAGCTGTACAACAAAAGTCTGCAAACACCGGCCATAAACTGCTTTTACAATACCGCATTGGTAATAAAGAAACATTTGTTCGACCACAACTTCTGAGGTAGCTAGCTTTAGCTTGGTACCTAGCTAGCACCAATACAAACAGCCTGAAAACAATGACCAGTAGAAACTGCAGTCATTTTCATTATTCTTAGCAATGATTTAGGAATCCTTGTGAGTAAGTATTAGCTAGGTAGCCACTTGTTCACCTACTGAAATTGAACTTCAGTTCATGAAAATAAATAGCTAGCCAGCTACTTAACCCTGTTGCCCAAAGCTAACATTATAAGTAGCCAGCTAGCATCATCTGGCTAGTGACGCTCGACCAGACCGGGTTATGTGTTGTGAAGCTAGTCACAATAAGGATTAGGCACAAGTGGAATTTGCAGTTTGCCTTCAAAATAAAAGTATGTATTGACAGTGATGCAAATTAATATAAATAGTAGAATTCTGCCATACTTTTATTTTGAAGGCTAACCACAAAGTCCACTATTGTGGCTAACCTTTATTGTGGCTAGCTTCACATAGATGGAGCCGACAACCATTAATCAAATAAGAACTGTCTTATAAATTAGGGTTATTTTAGATGGCACCTAGCTATATAGTTAGCTAGCTAACTATAGCCACTGAAACAGATTACATAGTGTTATTTGATATGTAAAATAGTGTTATTTGACGTGCATCTTTTTTTGACACACAAAGCCCCAAATGGCGTTCCATAGAAATCCTGGGAATGAAACGACTGGACAGCGACAAATAACAGCAAGTGTAAGAAATAGGTTTTGATTATGTTTTACTGGTAATGGGGACATACGTAAATGTGAACAAAATAACTTTTTGGTCAGTGTGGTGTGTGTAACCTTTATTTAACTAGGTAAGTTAGTTGAGAACAAATTCTTATTTACAATGATGTCCTGGACGACACTGAGTTACCCTATAGGACTCCCAATCACGGCGGGATGTGAGCCTAGATTCGAACCAGGGACTGTAGTGACGCCTCTTGCACTGAGATGCAGTGCCTTAGACGGCTGCGTCCATGCGTGTGCATGTGTTAACTATAACTGTACTAGAATGCTTAGAAGGCCGCAAAAATGTAATAATCGTTATCGTTTTTTTGGCAAGGAAAATATTGGATATCGGTATCGGCCAAAAATGTCATATACGTGAGACGTTAGAGCTCTTCAGAGAATTTGCTAACAACTTTATGCATATTTGCCTATATAATATTATTCACCACCTGAGGAAGTGGGAACCCAAAAAACTTAGCAATCTAGCGAACTATAAATATGATTGATGCTATATAGCCATGTACGCGAATTGATTAGTATATCTGTAAAGGTAGACTAATGTTCTACAATGCCTAGGCTACTTCTAGGCCTGCAAATGGTGCGCTCGGCTACGCAGGATCAAACCTATCCTACAGACTACTCCGGTTGTAGAGTGGTATGAACTCAATAAAGAGGTGAGAAATAAATGTGACTCCTCTGTAACTAGAACAATATTTACTTTTAAAATGGTGATTTCCCACAATTGTATTTTGAGCAATGGCCATATGCTTTTGCTTCTCAGAATGCATCTCTCCCTCCTCCGTGTCACAGTGGGGAGAGGGAGTAAGAGGCTCGCTCACAAAGCAGCCGACAGCAAAACAGACAGGCAGATGGTGCCTTCAGAAAGTATTCATAGTCCTTGACTTATTCCACATTTTGTTTTGTTACAGCCTGAATTCAAAATGTTTCTTTCTCACCTGTTTACATACAATATCTCATAATGACAAAGTGAACATTTACATTTATTGAAAAGGAAACAATTACTTGATTTACATAAGTATTCACAAAATATGGAACAACCCTGCCTAGAGCTGGCCATCCAACCAAACTGAGCAACCAAGCAAGATGGACCTTTGTCAGGGAGGTGACCAAGAACCCAATGACCATTCTGACAGAGCTACAGAGTTCCTTAGCTGAGCTGGGAGAACCTGCCAGAAGGAAAACAGTCTCTACAGCACTTCAACAATCTGGACATTATGGGAGAGCGGCCAGACAAAAGCCACTCCTGAGAAAAAGACACATAAAACCACGCCTGGAGTTTGAAAGACTGTGATCCTAAGGCAAAAGATTGAAGTCTGATGAGACCAATTTAACTCTTTGGCCTGAATTCAAAGCGCTCCTGAATGTCTGGAGAAAACCAGGCACAGAGCATCACCCAATTAAAACCATCCCTACCGTGAAACATAGTGGTGGCAGCATCATGCTATGCTTTTCAGCGGCATGGACTGGTAAGGATAGAGGGAACAATGAATGGTGGCAAATCCTTGACAAGAACCTGCTTCTGAGTGCAAACGACTTTAGAGTGGGGCGAATATTTACATTCTAACAGGACAATAACCCCAAGCATACAGCGGAATGTCTTCAGAAAAATAATGTGAAAGGCCTTGAGTGGCCCAGCCAAAGCCCAGACTTGAATCCCATAAAAAATCCCCAAATCTAGATGTGCAAAACTGATTCAGACCCAAGACAACAAAGCTGTAATTGCCACCAAAGGTGCTTCTACAAGGTATTGACTCAAGGGTGTGAATACTTATGTAAATGAGATATTTCTGTATTTAATTTTCAATATATTTGCAAAAAGAAAATAAGAATGTTTTCACTTTATCAACATGATAAACCAAAAAAGTATGGCATTGCTGATATTACTATACTGACACTGAGCCAAGAAAGGGGGGGAGAGAGTAAGAGATCAGAATAATAAATAGAGCTGAACACTGTAAAAGGTGTAGGAAATAATTATACTTAAATCAATTTTGAATTCAGGTTGAAACACAAAATGTGGAATAACTCAAGGGGTATGAATACTTTAAGGCACTATACCTTCACAGAAGGAATCAAAATAATGCACACGCTATTACTGTTGACCAAATAATGAACAATCTAGAAGAACGTTGTATAGAAAAGAGAAGGGAAGAAAAAAAATCACAGAAAATGACTGACGTGCGCAATACGAGGCAATGTGGGCCTCGTATTGCTCAGTGCAGAAGGCCCATCAGCATGCTGGGCAACAAGCCCGAGGGGAGTTTAACTCTCTAATCTCCCACCATGCATAGGACTTAGCATGGTTGTCAGTTTGTGCAGGCGAGCAGTAGGACAGAGAGGACGTGTTTGTGCCTGATTAGAAGCAGATGAAAAGCAGATGACAGTTTGATGTGTCAATCTCTGGGTCTCCCTTTAACACCAAGGGAGGAAAACATGCCTGCTCTTTGTGCACTTTAATCTAGCCAGCTGGCTGATATATTAAGATTATTTTCTGTGCTTTTGTGAGTCATGCTGAATGAAATGAAGATTCTGGCATGGTGTATACATTTCTGATGCCTTTGTGGATGAACGGCCCAACTCTTTCATCACTGAAAGAGTACAATTTTCCATCAGTGTGTCACACATGAATGAAAGGAACATTTACAATTGCATGTGAAAGCACCATGCTACCTTACACTCTAGGGAATTTCACACAAAGCTTTTGTGCTGGCTATTCAGTCACAAAGAGTTCTGCATCTGAAATATTTCTTTGCAAAGTTTTCAATTATTCCGCTTTCATTAAAATAAAATATTTTAAAAAGGTTAGTCCCTTATGCCTGCTTATGGATGATTCAAAATTGTGCTGATCTTAGGCACTGCAAACCTGAGACAGAGGGGATCAGTCAACCTGATTTAATCCAATAACTTTCACCTTTCTGTTGGTTTAGTGAACCATGTTCACATTATAAATACCGGTAAGTTAACTTTCCTGAAGACTGAAAGACTTGTGTTTGCATCAAGTTAGTGCTCAGGATTTCTCTCAGCAGCCGAGCAGTCTTGTGGTATGCAGAAGACCCAGGTGGATCACATATCCAAGGAAGTATGAATGGAGGCTGACTGTTCATAAAACTCCAAAACATTATTTTAAATACCAAGACAACAATCATAACTGCATTTCGGGTGATGACAAATCCACTTCACCATGAAAGCCAACTTTTATTGGGCTGAATCATGAAGATGTCCTCTTAGTAATGTACTGCTGGACAGACTATACCAGAGTAGATAAGAGACAGCAATGATCTTCTTGTCATTTTGTCAACAGAGCTCCAAATTCATCACCGGTACAGATGGTTCAATTCCACCAGCAAAAATACAAATCAGCACCAACATTGACGAACTGTCCACATGATAAATTTGATGTTTATGAGTATGTGAGGTCCCTCAGTCACAGGGTTAGGGCCAAAGGTATTTTCAGCACCACGGTCAACATTACAGAGAGGCACCTTTCCTTTTCTGATAGTGACTGTTCATTTTGCAGTCACACATGAAGCATTCCTGAATATTGTTCAGGTTTGATGGACAAATGTGTGATGTAGTTTGACTGTGGTTAGGTGTGGAGGACACTGCAGAATTTCCTGTGCTGGAATAGTCTGGAGCAGAGTGCAGTCCACCTGTCACCCTCAGTGAGACAGGCTGCTTAGAGAGACGAGCGTTTTCAGGCTTGGAATATGAAATTAAGTTACTTCACACCTCTGGCAGACTTTAAATCAGGACCCATTCACCTCTAATGGGAGGACTAACAACATGAGGCTGGAAGCACTTACCACAGCTTAACGCCAAATAGGAAAAGACACCAAGGGGTGGTAGATAAGGTTTCTGGTTTTGCTGTACAGGAGAGTTAAATTATACTGGATTGTGATGAGAAATAATTACAAAACAAAAAGTCCCAACAGCCTAATGATCTGCACAATGAAGGACCTTCAAACACAGTAAGAACATAGGCTTGTTGATGTGTAGCCTAACAGTTTATGCAATTAACAGTCAAACAGTTTGGCCTAGTTTAATACTGTATCATACATCCATGTATTCATGTCTCCCTCCTTGAAGCTCTTTGAGGATGAGGGGGAACAGTCTCCAGTACTGTCATTTAATTTCAGCTACCAGCCCTTTCATGTCCAAGGTAGTGAGAAGATGGTGAAACTTCTGAAGGAGATTTATTTTTAACAAAAGCCTTTACGGGAGTAGAATAGAAGCTGTGTAACAGGATACCTCCAGAGACCAGGTGGGAATGAGTAAGTTAGCATGCCTGCTAAATGTCTTCATCTATGAAATATGCATGCTGATATTTTCTGACGTAGTGATCAAACATGTACGCATACGAGGTCCTTCACCACCTGACACCGGGTTACTGTGATTAGCTTGCCATGTCTAGATGGACGTTATGTAAGCAGGTTGACGTTTGCCATGAATCTTGCCTTTGAGGCAAAACTGAGCATTTTCCACAAGATAGGCCAGCAGCAATGTCAAAATTGGTTAGATTGTAAAAACGAATGAAAACAAAAATTAGCTTTATGGTCTTCATTTAAGGCTAGGTTGAGGCATTAGGGTTAGCAGTGTGATTAAGGTCAGGTATAAAATATGATTTTATTACTTAGTGGCTGTGCCAGCTGGAGACAACCATGCAGAGCGGCCTCCAGGGCAAGACTCATGACAATAAATGGCATCCTGCGTTATGTACGGCCATGTGGGACGTAAAACTATACATTGAACAAAGTCAACAAAACTGGCAGGCTAGAATAGACATTACATTAGCTTATGACTTTTTGCCATTTCACTTTCCAAACTTTACCATCCACCTGTGTCCACCATGACTAAAAGCTCCACTCTGCACACACTAGACAAAGCCAACAAAACTGACTGAGCAATCTGGCTCTAAATTCTACATTGCAGGCCAACAGCTGTCAGCAGCATATCCTCTTGGTCAACTTGGTGTCCAAACTTTAAGAGATCCACCTGCCTCCTTCCGTCTCTCGTTCCAGGTACGGAGCAGCACCTTCCAGATCATTAGTCTGGGCAACACTCCACCGCCCAATCAGATCAGAAGCCCTCACTAATAACCAGTGGGAGGCCAATTAGACTGAGGAGCTCATGTCTCATTTGACAGTTCTCACCATTCCTCCACAAGAGGGGGTCTCTGCAGCACATTATTGCAGTCCAGTGACCGTTAAAGCCAATTATTATAACTGCTATGAAGACAGGACTCAGCTCAACAGACAATTTTTAACTATTATTGTGAGCATATTGATGAAACAAATGGGTCTAGCTTGCTGCAGGAAATTCAGTCATCATGCCATTGTATCCAAAGTTAAATCTTGTGATACAGTTTGTGTCAGTGATGTTTTGCAGAGGGCAGAGCTAGTGTAGCTTCTATGACAGACAAGACTATGAAAAAAAGTATCTTGACTAGCTACGTTGGCTTATTCTCTCTTATCTGTTCTTTATTTTATTTATTTATTTATTTATTTATTTATTTTTCCAATGTCCGAGGATCAACAAAACATTTAATGATAAAAGCCAACCTTCCTCAAAGAGTAGGACAAAACCAATTTTGGTCCAAATTATATCAACATTATGATAGCATCTACTAGCTAGGCCAAAGTTTTGTAAATTGGCCTTGGGCCGAAGAGAACTAGTTCCTTTGGAGTCAGGGCAGATCTGACAAAATCATTGCGGGAGCTGCTCAGATTGAAATAACACTGGAGTAAACATTCCCTAATATCAGCTCAAACAATGTTTCTGTGAAATTTCTGTACAAATTTTGAAGACTACTTTCCCAGCCTATGCTTCCAATCTCCTCCGCCAAGACGGAAAGTAGCATACACTTGGCTGTACCTGTATCCACTTTGCATTAACGCAGAATGAACGGCTAACAATCCTATTATCATAAAGTATTCAAACAGGTTCATTGGAACTAAATCTTACTTGGCCTGTAACTCATATTTCAATAAGGGTAGGTTTACATTGCAGACGTTCACATCCTAGGTCAATAATGGCAACAGCTAACAGACACAGTCCTAATGAGTCAACTGAGAAGTGATGAGAGCTCTCTATACCAGCCTCTCAATCACACATAACAGCCATTGATTTCTGTCCTTGAGGAGACTGAAGTAGTTAAGGCAACAAGCACAAAGCAGCACTGAGCATGGCTAATCCTCTGCTGCTGACAGTCTCAACTCATTGCATAATGTAGGCTAGCGGCAGGCTAATTTTGTATGGTACATTTAGCTGACATCCTAATATCAAATGAAAATGCTACGGTATGCATTTGCAGCTCTTCTGAATACAAGAGAGTAACCTTACTCCATTTGGACAGTGAGGACACCTAAACCACAGCAGTCATTAAATTACCCCCCATGTACCAACAAAACAGAATATTCAGTGACATGCCGTCATGCGTTATTGTTGCAGTGTGCGGTCATGGTGCTACCTGCACACTGGATCAATCAGACAGATTCATGAAGCAGAACGTGCTGACATGACGGATCCAGAGGCTCCCATCACATCCAGATGCTGCAGTAACTGACCACTGCTCAGCTCACATAGAAATCTGCAGAGGAAACCAGGTCAGGCCCACACACTGCTAAAGTGAAAGTATTATACACAAGAGACCAGGGCAGACTACAGAATAAATAGAAACAGATCTCCTTATAAACACAAAAAGTGCCCCAGGTGCCTTGCATTTAATCCTAGTCTTATTTACAAACCCTGGCAGCCGTCACCTGTAGAGAATTTAATCAGCTGGGCTTCAAACTGTGTGTTTCAAAGCTCTGTTTAACCTTTGGCTGGCAACAAACTGTAATGCGATATAATTCTACTCTTAGCTGGAACTAACGCATAAATTGAACAGCAAAAGTGAACGAGAAATGGGTTTTATCTTTGCTCTACATGCACGTCTAATTCAGAATGAGTAGCAGGGGAAACATTGCTCCTCTCTGGTCCAATAATAACACTCCCTCCAGATGTGGTGAGTTAAAGGAGAAACGACAGCCATGGAGCATCGTCCTCCACTTGGGGCTTTCTGTCCCAGTCCATCATCAGCGCTCCTCCAATACACACAGCCTCATGGGAACAGAACTGTAGACATTGTCTGGTTCTATTGACAGAGAGACTGGAGTCCCAGAGTCACCTCAGCTCTGCAGCAGTTCAGCCTCGACACGGAAAAACACTGAAACAGAACAGTCTCTCAAATTCGAATGATTAGCCAATGTTGTCTCGTCCCCTCTAGATTATGGAGAACACAGGGTACTTCACATCTATCCTGTCATTCTTGTGTGCCTGGTGATTATGGTGACTAACATTCCCAGTGATTTTGCCAACAGGGGCATAGAGTAGCAGAAGAGGGCCAACCCAAGTTTTGAATCATAGTTAGGAGTAACAGATGTGCCTCTGGGAGCAGAACTCAGAGTCAGAGGTTCAGGATTAGACCAGTAAGGACAAACTTTACCTCATTATTGGAGTGAGATCTACAGACCTGAGTGAGACGCCATATTTCACTGACATTACCAGTAATAATCCACTAATCCCTCAAATCTCACCAAAGACGGGCAATTTCAGGAGAAATTCACCTTATGAGCACTGCTGCAGATGAATGTCTTTGCGGAGCTGCTTGGGTAATGATCCAAATGCATTTCCATCTGGAGGCGAGCTTTCCACTGGTGTCCCCATCAAAGGCTCATCTTCCAGGAATTTATACAAGTGTCGTCTAAAAGCCCACTGCTTTCAAGTCCTTTATGTTCCCACACACATTCAAAATGTGTCATATTACGGATGGGTTGCTTGCTTCTTCTTCTGCTGCTGCCATCAATTTAAGCTGGCACTGCTACCCTAATAGCTGATTAATCTACTAGCCACTATGGGAAGGTTTACACTACAAACCCCAGAAATTGCTTTTTTTGAGCATGTGGTGTAGCAATAGTTTAAGAATCAATTGTAAACATCTCTGCTAATGCAAATGAGGCTGTCAAAAAGTTTACTCTAAGAAATAAATTACTTTCATTTTCTTCACACAGTATGGCGTAGGCTACGCTCTTTTTGACAGTCAGGAACTGTTTAGTATTATGCCCACACACACACAAACACCTCCCACGCAAAGCACTAACCAATAGTGTGCTCCATTGATGTCTTTACCAACTTGACGTCAAAAGGAAGGATTATATTTATCCTCAGCAGGGTTTCCGTTAGCCAGATTTTGGCAAATAAAAAAAATAAAAAGCCAAAAAATAAAGCGGTCACTGGCCAATAGTCCAGGAGAAGAAAAATAAATAAATCGGATTGCAAGATATTGCTTTTTTGCTTAATCATTGATGGAAATACCCATCGATCGAAATACATTTGACCGGTTATGCCTAGCAGTCTATAGGCTAATTTGCATAATTAAGTGGAATTAAATTGGCGCGTGTATTTTCGTTAGTTATGTTTATCACATGCGTACAGCATATAGACACAGAGTCTATGAGCAGAAAACCTGTCCAGTCATTGGACAGCGTAACAATTCTAAATGCAATCACGTGTTAAAAACAGTTCTTGTCCACGATTTAAAAAAGCTACCATTTTAATTCCTCAATTGGTATTCAATTCACCATTCAAGTGCATACAGGCAACGGTAGGCTTTAGCGTGTCATACACCACTTTGCAATTAGCTGGAGGCAGTACACATTTTGAAAACATAATTGTTTGAAACCTGAACGTTTTAAAATCATATTATGAGGCATGTCTTGCTTCAAAGTAAAATACAACCATGGAAATGTGGAGACAATTATTTATATAGACTTTCATATGCAATTGAAACCAGTAGCCTATTTCTTTCATGTTCTCCTGGTTTCCAAATTAACTTTTTTTTTCATTGTCTAGTAAGCAAAGGCACACTCCTAGTCATATTAGCAACTCATGCTAGTTGTTGCATCATTAGATCTCCCCTCTTTCTACATTTCTAACAGATTTTCATCTCTGTCACATGAAACCTTGTATGTGCAGTGCGCTTTTGACACCAGGGTCTTCTCACTAATTACATTATGGAATGAACATTCGCATGTAGCCTATGGCCTCAAGTTGATTGTTCTGTTAATATGAATTACCATAATCTACAATGTGATTTCTGTAATTCTGAGCAAAGTGGGTGGATGCCCTAATCAGGTTACGCACCAAGAAAAAAAAAGTCCATATACCTCTACGGGATCGGTGTCAACCCCGTGGGACAGTTGAGCTAACGGGCTAATGTGATTAGCATGAGGTTGTTAGTAACGAAACCTAGGACATAGGCCATATCAGATAAGCCTCAAAGCTTAAATTCTTGTTAATCTACCTGCACTGCCCAATTTACAGTAGCTATTACAGTGAAAGAATACCATGCTATTGTTTGAGGAGAGTGCACAGTTATGAACTTAAATGTATTAATAAACCAATTAGGCACATTTGGGCATCTAAAACTTTGCACATACACTGCTGCCATCTAGTGGCCAAAAACGAAATTGCACCTGGGCTGGAATGATGCATTATGGCCTCTCTTGCATTTCAAAGATGGTACCAAAAAAAACATTCTTTGTATCATCTTTTACCAGATCTAATGTGTTATATTCTACTACATTAATTTCACATTTCCACAAACTTCAAAGTGTTTCCTTTCAAATGGTATCAAGAATATGAATATCCTTGCTTCAGGTCCTAAGCTACAGGCAGTTAGATTTGGGTGTCACTTTAGGTGAAAATTGAAGGAAAAAAAGGGTCAGATCCTTTAGGAGGCCCCTAGTGCCATTTTTCATAGAGGTACTTGATATTAAAACTGGCGAATTTTTCTATGCTGGATGAGTAGATTTTATTTTCCTGGACTTAAAAAAAAAGAAATTGACTGAGGACCTCAAAGTTTTAACCTACTGTATGCTTGAAGACTATCTGTGCTGCACGTTTTCAGAGTCAATTCATTCTACAGCAGTGCACCAAGGGCAAGTTTCAAACACAGTACATATTGCTTTTTGAAGAAAATCAGGGCTTGACATTAACGCTTGTCCAGGACAAGAAAAATAAATTGGTGGACAATAAGAATAAATTAGTTGTCCGAAAGGACAATTAAATATTTTTTCTTAAAATAACAATATTAAACAATTACTCTTATCAGTGTCCACTGGATGTGACGTATTGCTGTTCTCCAAATTTCTGCAGAGCATAACACAGCAAGATTTTTTAGGCTATTGCATTGACAGGCAGAGCGGTTATCACCGGTTGCGAGAGGCACAATTTAAAGCAGATCAGTGTGTAACTACGTGTGCACAATTGTTGATATTCTTTGCAAATTAGTGAGTTATTTACACAGTTATAGCACATATTTGGTCAGCAAACAGGCTTTGTACGGTCATGAAAATCCTGGGAAAAGTTGTTTGTTCATCAGCTGCATGTGTGCCAGAGCGAGTGGACCAGGGGAGAGGACGACATTACAGCAGGTAGGCCAAGCTTATAAAATAACGACAACAGACTAACTAGATAGCAAATTCAACACATAGTGTAGCCTGGCTAGTTATTATATGTAGGCTACTGAGCTTGTCTGCTGATGCTTTAAGCACACATTAAATAATTAAGACATATCACTCAAGAGGGAGCCAGAGTGCAAGAAAAAAACCTGTTGCAGAACCACCACCTCCAGCTGGCCTTCGCAGACTCTGCCATTACGCTTCCGGAGTTGCCGATAATATGCTACACCAGGGGTTGGCAACCTTATTCATTTGAAGCGCCAACTTATCTTACCATTACTACCGATCTGCGTGCCCGTTATGATTTTCATATTCACATTTTCATGGAAGATTAATTTTATAATAAAGTCTCAAAATCATCATGTGATTCATAAAAACTTGATATAAATTAAAATGATACAAATCTAAAAAAAATGTACTTGCTGTTTGAGGTGAAGAAAAAAATACTTTGAGAAGCTACACAACTCATTAGCGTTGGTGATTAATAAACCTAGCGGAACGATTCGAAAACATCCGGTGAAATTGCAGAGCAAAATTCAAATTAAATTAGAAATATTTAACTTTCATAAAATCACAAGTGCAATACACCAAAATAAAGCTTAACTTCTTGTTAATCCAGCCACCGTGTCAGATTTCCAAAAGGCTTTACAGTGAAAGCAAACCACGCGATTATCTGAGGACAGCACCCCACCATACAAACACATGAAAATCATATTTCAACCAAGCAGGTGCGACACGAAAGGCAGAAATAACGATATAATTCATGCCTTACCTTTGAAGATCTTCTTCTGTTGGCGCTCTAATATGTTCCAGAAACATCAAATGTTTGTTCGATAAACTCCTTTTTTATTTCCCAAAATGTCAATTTATTTTGCGCGTTTGATTCAGAAAAACACCGGTTCCAACTTACCCAACATGATTACAAATGATCTAATAAGTTACCTGTAAACTTGGTCCAAACATTTCAAACAACATTCCTATTCCAACTTTAGGTATCCTAAAACGTAAATAATCAATACAATTTCAGATGGAATATACTGTGTTCAATAGCGATAAAAGCAACGTGGAGCGTGTGACCTGGAGTGCGCACCAAACAGAGTACACTTGGCTTGACACATTCTGAACAGCCATACTTCATTTCTGAAAGGAAAAATCTCAACCAATTTCTAAAAAATGTTGACATCTAGTGGAAGCCATAGGAACTGCAACCATGTGCCTCAAATCTAGTTAACAATAGAAAACCAATAGAAAACAGTCACCTCAAAACAAAACAAAATCCTGGATGGTTTGTCCTCTGGGTTTCGCCTGCCAAATAAGTTCTGTTATACTCACAGACATTATTTTAACAGTGTTAGAAACTTTAGAGTGTTTTCTATCCAAATCTACCAATTATATGCATATCGTAGCTTTTGGGCCTGAGTAGCAGGCAGTTTACTTTGGGCACGCTTTCCATCCGGATATGAAAATACTGCCCCCTATCCCAAACTGGTTTTAACACAATCAGAAATACTATCAGATCCCCAAATGACATTTATAAGCTCTGAGCTCTAACTCCAAAAAGTTCTGAGACACTAAAGTCCATGGAGAACAACAGCACCCCCTCCCAGCTGCCCACTTCGCTGAGGCTAGGTAACACGGTCACCACTGATAAATCCATGATAATCGAAAACTTCAACAAGCATTTCTCAACGGCTGGCCATGCCTTCCTCCTGGCTACTCCAACCTCGACCAACAGCTCCCCCCGCAGCTACTCGCCCAAGCCTCCCCAGCTTCTCCTTTAACCAAATCCAGATAGCAGATGTTTTGAAAGAGCTGCAAAACCTGGACCCGTACGAATCAGCTGGTCTTGACAATCGCAACCCCTATTACCAGCCTGTTCAACCTCTTTTTCATATCGTCTGAGATCCCCAAGGATTGGAAATCTGCCACAGTCATCCCCCTCTTCAAAGGGGGAGACACCCTGGACCCAAACTGTTACAGACCTATTTCCATCCTGCCCTGCCTATCTAAGGTCTTCGAAAGCCTAGTCAACAAACAGATCACTGACCATCTCGAATCCCACCGTACCTTCTCCACTGTGCAATCTGGATTCCAAGCCGGTCACGGGTGCACCTCAGCCACGCTCAAGGAACTAAACGATATCATAACCGCCATCAATAAAAGACATCGACCTGGCCAAGGCTTTCGACTCTGTCAATCACCATATTCTTATCGGCAGACTCAGTAGCCTCGGGTTTTTCTAATGACTGCCTTGCCTGGTTCACCAACTACTTTGCAGACAGAGTTCAGTGTCTCAAATCGGAGGGCATGTTGTCCGGTCCTCTGGCAGTCTATGGGGGTGCCACAGGGTTCAATTCTCGGGCCGACTCTTTTCTCTGTATATATCAATGATGTTGCTCTTGCTGCTGGCGATTCGCTGATCCACCTCTACGCAGACGACTCCATTCTGTATACTTCTGGCCCTTCCTTGGACAATGTGCTATCTAACCTCCAAACGAGCTTCAATGCCATACAACACTCCTTCCGTGGCCTCCAACTGCTCTTAAACGCTAGTAAAACCAAATGCATGCTTTTCAATCGTTCGCTGCCTGCACCCGCACGCCCGACTAGCATCACCACCCTGGATGGTTCAGACCTAGAATATGTGGACATCTATAAGTACCTAGGTGTCTGGCTAGACTGTAAACTCTTTCCAGACTCATATCAAACATCTCCAATCTAAAATCAAGAAGATCACGCCGCCAAACTTACCCTAGTAAAACGGACTATCCTACCGATCCTCGACTTTGGCGATGTCAGCTACAAAATAGCTTCCAATACTCTACTCAGCAAACTGGATGCAGTGTATCACAGTGCCATCCATTTTGTTACTAAAGCACCTTATACCACCCACCACTGCGACCTGTATGCTCTAGTCGGCTGGTCCTCGCTACATATTCGTCGCCAGACCCACTGGCTTCAGGTCATCTACAAGACCATGCTAGGTAAAGCTCCGCCTTATCTCAGTTCACTGGTCACGATGGCAACACCCACCAGTAGCACGCGCTCCAACAGGTGTATCTCACTGATCATCCCTAAAGCCAACACCTCATTTGGCTGCCTTTCCTTACAGTTCTCTGCTGCCTGTGACTGGAACGAATTGCAAAAATCGCTGAAGTTGGAGACTTTTATCTCCCTCACCAACTTTAAACATCTGCTATCTGAGCAGCTAAACAATCGCTGCAGCTGTACATAGTCCATCTGTAAATAGCCCTCCCAATTTACCTACCTCATCCCCATACTGTTTTTATTTATTTACTTTTCTGCTCTTTTGCACACCAGTATCTCTACCTGCACATGACTATCTGATCATTTATCACTCGTGTTAATCTGCTAAATTTTAATTATTTGCCTACCTCCTCATGCCTTTTGCACACAATGTATATAGACTCTTTTTTTTCTACTGTATTGACTTGTTAATCGTTTACTCCATGTGTAACTCTGTGTTGTTGTCTGTTCACACTGCTATGCTTTATCTTGACCAGGTCACAGTTGTAAATGAGAACTTGTTCTCAACTAGCCTACCTGGTTAAATAAAGGTGAAATAAAAAAAGCCTACATTTGCGGCGCAGGCCAGTTAGGTTAGGCCTACTTCTATGCATAATCAGGTGCACGTCCTTACTCAACATCGACAGGAGCACTCCAAACAAAACTAATAAATTCATAAATTGTAAATGGAATGAATCAGAACCGCAGAACCAAAAGTTGTTTCTCACAGGTGCAGCCTAGGTTGTGTGCTCAGCAAACTACGTGTCCACTCCGACAATGAGAAATGTAAATTACTTTAATAATAATAACAACATTAAATCCATTAACAGGAATTACGGTAACCAAATTAACATTCTAGATTAGAAATTGTGGGAATTAACAGTAAATGTACTACTGGTGATACTGGTGTGGGTCCGTAATGGATTAGTCCACCGAGACAGGTGAACAGCCTATTGACCAGTCGACTAAATGGGGTCAACCCTATCATATATTAATGTAATTGGCATGTCCTAAAAACTTTCCACGGGCATAATCGCAAACGGAGATACGCAGTTGATGGAGTACGTTAATAAATGAATGCGTTGCCTACTCTGGTTATAAACCCGTCTCCCCAGTGCCTCTATTGGGAGCTGATAAATAAATCTGATACCGTTAGAAAGCAGGGATTCTCGTCTATTCAACATTGGTCATGTCTGAGAACTTTAAAATATATTCTTAAAATAACCTAACTGAGAAATATCTCCCATGCAGTCAATAAATCGTCCCTGAAACATGAACATTTTAGACTTACAAGGTTATGGATAAACATGTCTAATGCTGCATTTCGACGAGAGACGCAAAACCCGTCATCCCACTCTTCATAGCGGGTCAAGAAAGCAAGAAAACTGACGCAAAAGCAAGCCAGCACAACGGTATGCATTACTATGGTGATTACAGTAAACAAACAGTGCAAATCAACATCCAGTAGAAAATAACGCCACGGCAGATGGCAAAAGTTTAAATATTGGAACTCTGGCGGCAAGTCCTGTCTACCGTGGCTGCTGAAGGCCTCTCAACGCCATTTAGCACTGTGCTCTCAATGAAAACAATGACATCCAGTTTGTGGTCTACCGTCTAACGCATACCATCTAAACTCAGCATTAGTTACTTACCTTGCTTTGAAGTAGCCTACTTTAGCCATTTCATCCCTTACTCATTGAATGAGGAAATTATTTTATAAAAAGACTAAACGTACTTGGTTGTAAATTTGCAATATTTTATAGCCCATGAAGGGTCATCCTCCAGGAGAGACAAAGGGACAGTGTTGTATTTGAGAGACTTGAATATACAAATAAGCCAACAGGTAGAGATTAGCCTAAATAAATGTGTCTAATTCTCTGTATGGTAATAGGCATAATAATGATAAGGCATTTTATATTGTAAAACGGTTCCTTGCATCATTAAACTCAACTTTCAGGAAAATATTTGGCCTATAGTGTAACAGATTTTAAAAAATGAATTGACTTGAACCAGTCCTACTTGTCCGAAAAACAAGTGGCAAAAAAAAGAGAATGTCAAGCCCTAGAAATTATGTAAAAACTCACCTCACAAAATACCCACTTGGATGTACAACACTCTCTGAGGTGACCCTGAGGGGAAAAAGAAATAGAAGTCAAGGCACAATCAGCAGCCATGTTTCTTTCTTACAAGCAACTAGCTCTACGACAGACATGTCTGACTCAGTACAAGCAACCCTCAACACAATCTGGTGATTAGATCCATTCTAGGAGTCATAACATCAGGCTTGTGAGTGGTAAACAGGATTACATCCACATTCATGAGCACAACGATCATTACTTCTGATGCACCGTGGGCTTACGTGAATCATTAAAAGACCACATTTGATTGCATGTAAACAGCTGCTCATCTGTTCAGAGGGGTTGGTTTAAATGCGGAACACATTTCGGTTGAATGCATTCAGTTGTTCAACTGACAAAGTATCCCCTTTCCTTTCAGACAGTGAGTCCTCTTGACCGCCTTGAACTGATGCCTGTGAGCAAGGAGCTTTTCTTGTGTTGCTAGGTTACAAAACTCTCCTCCATGAGGCACAATCAGCGATGAGGCACAATCAGCAGCAATGTTTCTTTCTTACAAGCAACTTTAAGCTCCACGACGGAGACATGTCTAACACAGTACCAGAGACCCTTATCACAATCCAGTGATTAAATCCATTTCACCTGAACTCTAGGAAACATAACTGTGCCGAGCTCCCTGCCTTCCAGGGCGTCTATATCAGGCGGTGTGAAAGGAAGACTCGGAAAAGGGGCACCGGTGCATCAACTCAGGCACCAACAGGCTCCTGAACAGCCGCTATCCCAGGGATTATCAACTAGATTCAGTGGAATGCAAATTGACTGCAAGAAGACCATACAGATATGTTTGACTAAAACAATTATTATAAACATTGCTTACATTTGAATACGATCATGTGTGAGAACACTTGGGAACAGATTCCTCAAATCACTGAGCTGATTTCCTGGTGTTTTTCTTTGTTGCTCAGAAAGCTTGTGGGGACAAATAAAACCAGTTGGGGAACCCTGTTATTGAGCACGACTGACTTTACACTATAGAGGTCCAGACTCCAGACCTCTTAATGATGCTAGATGTCAGAGGCCTGAAACGGTACACTGCGAAACTCAAATAGGCCATCAGCGTATAACGCGCTTGTGATAAAATGTTCAAGCACTTCCTACTGCTTCCGAAGAGTGTTTATGTTAACAAGCTAGCTGGCTATCGTAATCTGTGTGAGTGATCCATTTTGGGTGTACTCACGTTCTCATATGAACTGCAATGAAGCATTGTTCTGATAACCGGAGCATTGCATGTGATCACATCGCATAATAACAGTCTTAAATTCATAAACATAATTAAAGAAAATGTTCACCGGTCATGCGGAGTTTGTTGACTTCCTGAGTAAGGACAGGTACCGCACCAGAGACAATATTGGTCTGTATCTGTGTGGTCTGCACTGCGGCGATAAGAGGCACTCGCGCACTTGAGAACTGCAGCTGTCAAGCCTGAGGTGATTTACAATCTGGCATGAAATTTACTAAAGTGCGAACCCTGTGCCATCGGTAGGGTATAAAAAAAATGTTTGAGGGGGAGGACGGCTCATTATAATGGCTGTAAAGGAGTGAATGAAATGGCATCAAACACATGGAAAACCATGTGTTCGATGTATTTGACAGTATTTCACTTATTCCGCTCCTGTCGAGTGCATATACAGTCAAAGTCAAAAGTTGACACACCTACACATTCAAGGGTTTTTCTGAATTTACAATGTAGAATAATATTGAAAACACCAAAACTATGAAATAACACACATGGAATCATGTAGTAAACAAAAAGTGTTATATTATTTAAAGTAGCCAACCTTTGCCTTGACAGCTTTGCACACTCCTGGCATTCTCTCAACCAGCTTCATGATGTAATCACCTGGAATGCTTTTCCAACAGTCTTGAGGGAGTTCTCACATATGCTGAGCACTTGTTGGCTGCTTTTTCTTCACTCTGCTGTCCAACTCATCCCAAACCATCTCAATTGGGTTGAGGTCGGGTGATTGTGGAGGCCAGGTCATCTGATGCAGCACTACATCACTCTCCTTGGTCAAATAGCCCTTACTCAGCCTGGAGGTGTGTTGGGTCACTGTCCTGTTGAAAAACAAATGATAGTCCCACTGAGCCCAAACCAGATGAGATGGTGTATGGCGTATCGCTGCAGAATGTGGTGGTAGCCATGCTGGTTAAGTGTGCCTTGAATTCTAAATAGATCACAGACAGTGTCACCAGCAAAGCACCACCACACCACCTCCTCCATGCTTCACGCAGAGAACCACAGACGCAGAGATCATCTGTTCACCTACTCTGCGTCTCACAAAGGCAAAGCGGTTCTAACCAAAAATCTCCAATTAGCATCAAGGACCGATTTTCACCAGTCCATTCCTCGTGTTTCTTGACCCAAGCAAGCCTCCTTATTCGCCCAAGAAGGCCTGATTCATGCAGTCTCCTCTGAACAGTTGATGTTAAGATGTGTCTGTTACTTGAACTCTGAAGTAACAGTTAATTGTCGATGTCTGAGGCTGGTAACTCTAATGACTTAACCTCTGCAGCAGAGGTAACTCTCGGTCTTCCTTTCCTCTGGCGGTCCTCACGAGAGCCAGTTTCATCATAACGCTTTATGGTTTTTGCGACTGCACTTGAAGAAAAGTTCACATTTCTTGAAATTTTCTGGATTGACTGACCTTCATGTCTAAAGTAACGGACTGTCATTTCTCTTTGCTTATTTGAGCTGTTCTTGTCATAATATGGACTTGGTCTTTTACCAAATAGGGCTGTATACCACCCGACCCTTGTCACAACGCAACTGATTGGCTCAAACGCATTAAGGAACGAAATTCCACAAATGAACTTCTAACAAGGCACATCTGTTAATTGAAATGCAAGCTGGTTGAGAGAATGCCAAGAGTGTGCAAAGCTTTCACCAAGGCAAAGGGTGGCTACTTTGAAGAATCTAAAATATATTTTGATTTGTTTAACACTTGTTCGGTTACTACATGATTCAATATGTGTTATTTCACAGTTTTGATGCCTCCACTATTATTCTACAATGCAGTTTTAGCTACAAAAAGAAAGAAAAATGCTTGAATGAATAGTGTCCAAACTTTTGACTGGTACTGTATGTATATATGCCATTTAGCAGATGCTTTTATCCAAAGCAACTTGCAGTGTGTGCATACATTTGTATTATTTTTGGACCCACGGGAACCATACCAACAACCTTAGCCATGCTAGCACCAAGCTCTACCAAATGAGCCACACAGGACCTGAGAGGCTAGGGGTTGTCAGTTGTGGCTGTTGGATAGAGAAACCGGAGGACAGGCTCATTGTACTTCATTGGTACAGCTGAAGTCGGAAATGTACATACACTTAGGAAGGAGTCATTAAAACTGCAAGTTCGAATCCCCAAGCTGACATGGTACACATCTGTCGTTCTGCCCCTGAACAGGCAGTTCATTGGCCGTCATTGAAAATAAGAATTTGTTCTTAACTGACTTGCCTAGTTAAATAAAAGGTAAAATAAAATAACATTTACAAAAATCTACTTGGTGCATGACAAGTAATATTTCCAACAATTGTTTACAGACAGATTATTTCACTTATAATTCCAGTGGGTCAGAAGTGTACATACACTAAGTTGACTGTGCATTTAAACAGCTTGGAAAATTCCAGAAAATTATGTAATGGCTTTAGAAGCTTCTGATAGGCTAATTGACATAATTTGAGTCAATTGGAGGTGTACCTGTGGATGTATTTCAAGGCCTACCTTCAAACTCAGCGCCTCTTTGCGGGAAAATCAAAAGAAATCAGCCAAGACCGCAGGGAAAAAAATTGTAGACCTCCACAAGTCTGGTTCATCCTTGGGAGCAATTTCCAAACGCCTGAAGGTACCACGTTCATCTGTACAAACAATAGTACGCAAGTATAAACACCATGGGAACACGCAGCCGTCATACCACTCAAGGAGACGCGTTCTGTCTCCTAGAGATGAATGTACTTTGGTGTGCGAATGGTGCAAATCAATCCCAGAACATAAAATAGATGGCATCATGAGGTAGGACAACTATGTGGCTATATTGAAGCAAAATCTCAAGACATCAGTCAGGAAGTTAAAGCTTGGTGGCAAATGGGTCTTCCAAATGGACAATGTCCCCAAACATACTTCTGAAGTTGTGGCAAAATGGCTTACGGACAACAAAGTCAAGGTATTGGAGTGGCCTTCAAAAAGCCCTGACCTCAATCACATAGAAAATTTGTGGGCAGAACTAAAAAAGCGTGTGCGAGCAAGGAGGCCCACAAACCCGACTCAGTTACACCAGCTCTGTCAGGAGGAATGGGCCAAAATCCACCCAACTTATTGTGAGAAACTTGTGGAAGGCCACCCAATGTTTGACCCAAGTTAAACCATTTAAAGGCAATGCTACCAAATACTAATTGAGTGTATGTAAACTTCTGACCCAGTGGGAATGTGATGAAAGAAATAAAAGCTGAAATAAATAATTCTCTATTAACTATTATTATTATTATTATTCAGACATTTCACATTATTAAAATAAAGTGGTGATCCTAACGGACCTAAGACAGGGAATTTTTTTACTAGGAATAAAATGTCAGGAATTGTGAGAAACTGGAGTTTAAATGTATTTGGCTAAGGTGTATGTAAACTTCCGACTTCAACGTCACCAAACCCACTGGCTCCAGGTCATCCACAAGTCTTTGCTAGGTAAAGCCCCGCCTTATCTCAGCTCACTGGTCACCATAGCAGCACCCATCCGTACCACGCAATCGAGCAGGTATATTTCACTGGTCATCCCCAAAGCCAACACCAACTCCTGCCAAGGACTGGAACGAAGTGCAAAAATCGCTGAAGCTGGAGACTCATATCTCCAGAGCAGCTCACAGATCACTGCACATAGCCCATCTGTAAAAAGCCCATCCAACTACCTCATCCCCATACTGTATTTACTTATTTATCTTGCTCCTTTGCATCCCAGTATCTCTACTTGCACATTCATCTTCTGCACATCTACTATTCCAGTATTTAATTGCTATATTGTAATTACTTCACCACCATGGCCTATTTATTGCCTTACCTCCCTTATCCTACCTCATTTGCACATACTGTGTATATATATACACACACACACATTTTCTACTGTATTATTGACTGTTTGTTTATTCCATGTGTAACTGTTGTTGTATGTGTCGAACAGCTTTGCTTTATCTTGGCCAGGTTGCAGTTGCAAATGAGAACTTGTTCTCAACTAGCCTTTCTGATTAAATAAAGGTTGGTGGGGGGGGGGGGGGGGGGTGTATATGGAACATAATGAGAAATGGTATCAAACATATGTCAGTCATGATTTAGAATTAAATAACTTAAACTGCAGGGCCTCCCGGGGGTGGCGCGACTCCTGTGGCGTGCCGGGCGCAGTGCGCGCTAACCAAGGTTGCCAGGTGCACGGTGTTTCCTCCGACACATTGGTGTGGCTGGCGGCTTCCAGGTTGGATGGCAGTGCGGCTTGGTTGCGTCCTTAAACTGGTCCTGAACATCTAAAACTAAAAGCATTGTATTTGGTACAAATCCTTCCCTAAGTTCTAGACCTCAGCTGAATCGGATAATGGTGTGGCTATTGAACAAGTTGAGGCGACTAAATTAGTGTTACCTTAAATTGTAAACAGGCATGGTCAAAAAATATAGATTTGATGGTTGTAAAGATGGGGAGGTCTATTCGTAATAAAGAGGTGCTATGCTTGTGACCAAAAAGCAAATCCCGCAAGCTCTAGTTTTGTCTATCTTGATTATTGTCCAGTTGTGTTGTCGAGTGCTGCAAGGAAAGACTTAGTTATGCTGCAGCTGGGCCAGAACAGAGCAGCACACCTTTCTCATACATTGTAATCAGAGGGCTAATATAAATACTATGCATGCCAGTCTCTCTTGGCTAAGAGTTGAGGAGAGTGACTGCATCACTTCTTTTTTATAAGAAACAATGTGTTCAAAATTCAAAATTGTTTGCATAGTCAGCTTACACACAGCTCTAACACACACTTTCCACACCAGACATGCCACCAGGGGTCTTTGCACAGTCCCCAAATCTAGAACAAATTCAAGAGAGCGTACAATATTACAGTGGCATTATTGCATGGAACTCCCATCGGTCAAATTAACTGCAAACCTAGTTTTAAAAAAACTGAAAACACCTCACAGCACCTCTCCCCTATTTGACCTAGATAGTTTGTGTGTATGTATTGATATGTAGGCTACGTATGCTATTTTTAAATTGATGTAGTTCTGTCCTTGAGCTGTACTTATCTATTAATGTTCTGTATTAGGTCATGTTTCATATGGACCCCAGAAAGAGTAGCTACTGCTTTTGCAACAGCTAATAGGCATCCTAATAAAATACCTAGATACCTTACCCCTATACATATCAAGGTCTAGCAGTCCAGTAACCCTGCGCAGTGTAAATATGGTATTAGAACTGGCCCTGTATATAGCTTACATACTTCATGTTCCTTTTATTATATTTCTTGTGTTTTTTTTCTACCTTGTGTTATTTTTAGTGCAACATTGATATTGATTACTGCATTGTTGGGTTTAGAGCTAGCAAGAAAGGAATTGTACTGTACTTGTGCATGTGACATTAAAACTTAAAACCTGAAACATAACATCAAGCCTGTGAGTGGTAAACAGTATTACACCCACATTCATGAGCACAGAGATCATCATCGTTACCTCTGATGCACCGTGGGCTTACGTGAATCATTAAAAGACCACAGTTACTAATCTGTTCAGAAAGTGGTTCCTCTTAGCCGCCTTGATGGCTGTGAGTAAGGGGCTGTTCTTGTGTTGCTAGGTTACAAAACTATCCTCCATATGAATAACAAGTTTGTATGTTAGTGGTCTTGGTACCGTCTCTCTGTCTCTTTCTCAGTCTCTCACACACAATAGGTATAGTAGATAATGAGTTTAAAAAAAGGTCGTAGCAGGATGTTTTGCTTTAAGTAGCTAGCTGGTAAATATTTAAACAGTCAAAGCTAGCTCAAGAACCAAATGCTATCCCAGCAGGAGGTAACATTAGCCTAAGCCATAAACCAATATTATGGTACGGAGTAACGTTACTAGCCCGTACCAAGCCTCACTGTCAGCACTTTTCTGTCATATGGGTACTTTGCTAGCCAACAGGATCCAACTAGCATAGAGACTAGCATATACACCTAGGTTGAAGATGACAAAGGGTTAAGACAACGGGATTCTAATATCCCAGAGCTAATTCAACAATGGGATCAGCCAGCGACACATTTTAGAGAGCTAGGCCAACTTTCAGAATGTTTAATATTGTTATAAATCTAGACATTCTGTTACTTCGCATTGTTCAAGTACTCCCCATGTAATGTTAATGGGGAGCTAACATGGATGCCTTAGATGGATGTAAATGCATTTTAATTTCAGAAATAGCATTGCCCAATTCTATAAATGCATGGCTCTGGGACCAGCAGGGTGGATATATATTTCTATGCCAGAGGGACCAACTACACTAGTTAGAAACGGCACTAATCGTTAGCAAGGACGCTGGTATAGAATTAGCTATATGATCGCTATGGGCGCTGGTCCCAGATTTGTGACGACGTTGTCTTGTATATTTTCGATCTAGGTATTCACTAGGAACCAAACAGAATTAAACGGGGAGGGGTCTACCTGAATTTGTCCAATAGAAAATCTAGTTTCCGTTGCAAAACGTTTTACGTTTGGAGTAAACGGTTTCCGTTTCAAAACGTTTGCTACGGTCTTCGTGCTAACGTTAGCTAGCTACGTAGCTAGGTAACCAAGGATTTGTATAAATAACCGGCCTTATTACTATCTGTGAGGTAACGTTAGATAACTAGCTAACCGGAAAACCCAAATGATACGAACTTCAAGAAATATTGCATGGGCTGTGCCTTCCAGTTAACTACCAAACAAATACACTTTCCTCGAGTTATTAACTTAGTTAACTAGCTAACGTTAGTTGGCTGTGGTTGTGACTTAGCTATGTTAGCTAGCCAGCTAAAGTTAGCTAGCTACACACGCGGAAGTTAACTAGCTAATGCTATAAGAGCGGAATAGTGATAGCGATATATCTGTTCCTTACTTCAGTTGTTTATTTCAGTTTCCAGCTTTCAGACGACACCCCTTTCCCGGATCTTTCGTATGTCCTCTGTTACTAGCTAATAGCTTTGCACAACACAGAGGTATAGCACGATGCAAGCCGCACAATGTTCACAATCTTTGATGCAAGCGACTCACTGGCAACGGCCCTGTCCAGTGGCAGTGTGTCAGCTGACCAAATTACGCGAGATTTTACTGCTGGGTTAAAGTCAGTGCCAAAATAAACTACAAAATTGATTTATGGGAACCCGGAGGACAACAACACGTGCTTGTTGCTGTCGAAGGCGTAATAACGACCTCTGTCGGATAACCACTTGGAGAGAAAATCCATGCTTTTCATTTTTTATATAAACTTTACATAACCTGGTAAATTAGTTAAGAATAAATTATTATTTACAATGACAGCCTACCAGGGAATAGTGGGTTATCTACCTTGTTCAGGGGAAGAAGAACAGATTTTTACCTTGTCAGAGCGAGAATTCGATGCAGCAACCTTTCAGTTACTGACCCAACGCTCTAACCACTACGCTACCTGCCACCCCCTTCATGCTGAAAGGTGGCATTGATCATAAATATTGTCTCTATGGTTTATTTTCCTATTTGAAAAATTATTAGACTAGATCTGTCATGACCATTCAATCTAAGAGGTAATGTCCTAGATATAAAATATAATTAATTAATTCAAAGATATTGAATTTGGCCACTCAGTGTTATCTCTAGAGACAACAGACTTGGAAAATAAACATTAAACTAACCAATCCTTATATGAAGGCTTTGCCTCAATTGCAAGGTAGCCTATCTGTCAGAGGTGGGACAAAGTCACTATAGAGAGAAATAGTAATGGCATCTTTGTGTAGCACAGCTGAAAACTGTTGTCCTGATTAAAGAAGCAATAAAACTGTCCTTCTTTAGACTAGTTGAGAATCTGGAGCATCAGCATTTGTGGGTTCGATTACAGGCTCAAAATGGCCAGAAACAAAGAACTTTCTTCTGAAACTCATCAGTCTATTCTTGTTCTGAGAAATTCCATTTCTATTCCATTTGAGAAATTGCCAAGAAACTGAAGATCTCGTACAACACTGCGTACTGGCTCTAACCAGAATAGAAAGAGGAGTGGGAGGCCCCAGTGCACAACTGAGCAAGAGGACAAGTATATTAGTGAGTCTAGTGTAAGAAACAGACGCCTCGCGAGTCCTCAACTGGCAGCATCATTAAATAGTACCCGAAAAAACACCAGTCTCAACGTCAACAGTGAAGAGGTGACTCCGGGTTTACTGGGCCTATTGAAGGTAGTGCAATGTTACAGCGACACTATATGTATGCTGACAGGTGTATAAAATCGAGCACACAGCCTCGCAATCTCCATTGACAAACATTGGCAGTAGAATGGCCATTTTGAAGAGCTCAGTGACTTTCAATGTGGCACCGTCATAGGATGCCACCTTTCCAACAAGTCAGTTTGTAAAATTTCTGTGAAGTGGTAGACCACACAAACTCACAGAATGAAACCGCTGAGTGCTGAAGCGCATAGCGTGTAAAAATCGTCTGTTCTCAGTTGCAACACTCACTACCAAGTTCCAAACTGCACCAATACTACCTGCCCCAATGCATAGTGCCAACTGTAAAGTTTGATGGAGCAGGAATAATGGTCTGGGGCTGTTTTTCATGGTTCGGGCTAAGCCCCTTAGTTCCAGTCAAGGGAAATCCTAAAACTACAGCATACAATTACATTCTAGATGATTCTGTGCCTCCAACTTTGTGGCAACAGTTTGGGGAATGCCCTTTCCTGATTCAGCATGACAGTGCCCCATGCACAAAGTGAGATCCATACAGAAATGGTTTGTTGAGATCGGTGTGGAAGAACTTGGCAGGCCTGCACAGAGCCCTGACCTCAACCCCATCAAACACCTTTGGGATGAATTGGAATGCCGACTGCGAGCCAGGCCTAATCGCCCAACATCAGTGCCCGTCCTCACTAATGCTCTTGTGGCTGAATGGAAGCAAGTCCCCACAGCAATGTTCCAAAATCTAGTAGAAAGCCTTCCTAAAAGAGTGGAGGCTATATTAATGCCCACATACTTTTGTTAATGTAGTGTACAGTATCTTTAATCTTATAGCCAGTACCGACCACAGGTAGGGCTATATAATTAACCCACCCAAACTAGGTCCTTCTGAATAATGAAAATGATCAATGAAATTAGCAGGTTCTGGCAAAGATGCATGTAGTTAGGCTACTCTAATATGAATGAGTTAGGCTACTCTGTTTTTGCCAGGCAAAACCGAAGAAAATAAATGTCTGGTCACCAATCAGTTTTCCATCCAACAATTTAATGAGGATGAATTACCTGATGCATGAAAACAGTCAAGACCGAGTTGATGCAAAAAGGATATGCCGGTACAATTTTATAAATGCCGACAGACATGGTGGGATCTTTTTGTGTTGGTGAAATTAATTATGCGAGAAATGGCGATGGAAACTCCTTCAAATATTGATATATTATTCCATCATATCGAAGTAAATTGGGAGTCACTCGATGATATGGTGTGTGATCCTCCCACTACGACTCGGGAAACTATGCAGTTTATTAGGCTGCAGATTAAATCAATTATGATGAACTTCACAGGGTGGTGGACGTGCACGGTGATCAATTTTTGCCTGCAGTTTGACCATTAAAAATATTGCTCTTATCCGTAATAATCTCATAATGTAGGTAGCCTACCCGCACTGTATCTGCGACCTGTTGGCTAGAGTCATGTGCCAAGACCGGACTGGGCACGTTTGTTATATACCGCAACAGTTTTTGCAACAAAACCATCAGTTGAGTTTAAAATGTGATGGAAACCCATTGAATATATTTTTAATCGCAAAAGTTATTTTATGTGCACTACATCATCATGCACAGCCTTTTATCCCCAATAAATGTTTATGTGCACCACGTCATCATGCACAGCCTTTTATCCCCAATAAATATATTTGATTGAAACACATCTCTGGTGGGAAAATGCTCACATTGTTTTATGCAGATTTTAGAAAATTCGCATGAAAATCTGTCGTCAATTGGATTGAAACCTGGCTACTAATTTAGATATGTGCGCCAATGTTGCTAACTGGTCATTGGTCAACAGTTAAAACGTGCAATTTTTGTATTCTGAAGCACAGATTAGATGTTTCTGAAACAAGAATTTGATGCAATGCCGTAGGCCTATGTTAGTGACCAGATCGAATAAGCATAGGTATAAATATAACATACAAATGGTAGAGCATATGTAGCCTATTCAAATAGTCTATGTATGGAAAAAATATATTTTCCACATTAAGTTTCACACTCGCAGCCCCCTAAAATCTTCTCAGTGCACTTGCTCACCCTTATTCGGCCTGTATTGATTGACAGTTTGCTAGTCCAATCAGTGTGCGTTTTACTAGCCAATTTGTTTTTTTTTAATATATGATACTCTCTCTGGCTGCGTGGAAAATAGGCCTAATCCACAGAGACCCTGTGCCACAAAAGGAGTGACAAAACGTTACAAAACCATTTCAAGTCATTAGTTTCAAGTCAAAGTCGAGTCCTGTGTCTGGAGGTTCAAAGTCCAAGTCAAATCTGGAGATATTTATTTTATTTTCCATCAAGTCATCAAATTTGTGACTTGCTTCCAAGTCATGTGACTGGAATCCACGCCTCTGCTATCTGGCAAACAAAATGGTCTGTTTGTGTGACTTCATCAAGCTAGCAATAGAACCAAAATAATGAATACTGCCACTGTAACACGTTGGTGTATTTGGTAATAAATTGAAATATCTCTAAATTAGTTTTCCAGTAACATTATCAGTAAGACTCCAGAGTCCTTTTTCAGGTGCAACTCCTGGGTCTAGAATTAGCTTTCCTTCTCTTTCCCTCACGATCAAAGAAAATTGGATGACTGTCTTTTCCAAATGCACAAAAGATAAGATAATTACTGAGGTTATAGTTGGCTGCTTCCCACTTTCCCTTGGTTTAACAAGTGGCTAAAAATACCCTGTTATTTCTGTCCATCAGCTACGTTTCTCAGAAGTCATTATCCGATTTTACAGCTGTCAAATTATTCATTATTAGAGTATTTTAATGGGTTCCCTGGGAGTCACTGTCAAATTAATACAATAATATTTAACAGATATGGTCATGATTTACAATGCCAGTACAGAGGAGAAGAGGAAAAATATGCATAAAAGCAATGCCAAAATGTTCTTAATGTCCACACCCATAATAAAATATATCAGATGCAAAACTATATGTGGTTGAAGAGTTGAAAATATCATGACGAAAATGTTGAGAAGTGCTTGTTAGATTACTGCTATAAATATTATGATTCGCTCTTCCATATGATCAGACTGGTAGAAGGTATCCAGTATCTAACCTAACATGCCGTATATGTACATTCCCACCCAGCCTTGGGCCTTGTCTGATCTGTAATAACACAGCAGTCTGTTTGACCTGATGGTGGCACTCACCTGTGATATGTTCCACCCCTGCCCTGCCAACAAACCACTGTGCAATCAACACCCATCTCATCATTTCTCCCAAAGGCATACGTCTCCTTTAGGCCTGAACCCATACATGTACACAAGCTTGCATACTGTAACTGTAGGCTATATACATTCATCACTGTATTTATTTGTCATGTTTTTATGAGACTAATTTGTAATGTCATTGGTCTGTTGATGGGGTGCAGTGTATTCTCCCAGTGTGGGGACATGGTTTGTATCCCAGACCCCTTCCCCTTTACCACATTTTGCTACGTTACAGCCTTATTCTAAAATGGATTAAATCATTTTAAAAATCATCAATATACCCAATACCCCATAATACAAAGCAAAAACAGATTTTCAGAAATGTTTGTAAAACAAATGTAATTCCTTATTTACATAAGTATTCAGACCCTTTGCTATGATTCTTGAAATTGAGCTCAGGTGCATCTTGTTTCCATTGATCATCCTTGATATGTTTATACAACCTGATTGGAGTTCACCTACGGTAAATTATATTGATTGGATATGATTTGGAAAGGCACACACCTGTCTATAAAATGTCTTACAGTTGACAGTGCATGCCAGAGCAAAACCCAAGCTATGAGGTCTAAGTAATTGACTGTAGAGCGCCGAGACAGGATTGTGTCGAGGCACAGATCTGGGGAAGGGTACCAAAAATGTGTGCAGCATTGAAGGTCCCCAAGAACACAGTGGCCTCCATCATTCTTAAATGGAAGAAGTTTGGAACCACCAAGACACTTCTTAGAGGAGGTAGCCCAGCCAAACTGAGCAATTGGGGGAGAAGGGCCTTGGCCAGGGAGTTGACCAAGAACCCGATAGTCACTCTGACTGAGCTCCAGAATTCCTTTGTGGAGATGGGAGAACCTTGCAGAAGAACAACCATTTCTGCAGCACTCCACCAATCAGGCCTTTATGGTAGAGTGGCCAGACGGAAGTCACTACTCTGTAAAAAGGTAAATCACAGCCCACTTGGAGTTTGCCAAAAGGCATCTAAAGGACTCTCAGACCATGAGAAACAAGATTCTCTGGTCTGATGAAACCAAGATTGAACTCTTTGGCCTGAATGCCAAGAGTCACATTTGAAGGAAACCTGGGACCGTCCCTACGGTGAAGTAAGGTGGTGGAAGCATCATGCTGTGGGGAGCTTTTTCAGCGGCATGGACTGGGAGACTAGTCAGGATCGAGGCAAAGATGAATGGCGCAAAGTACAGAGAGATCCTTGATGAAAATCTGCTCCAGAGCACTTAGGACCTCAGACTGGGGCGATGGTTCACCTTCCAAAAGGACAACGACTCTAAGCACACAGCCAAGACAATGCAGGAGTGGCTTCGCAACAAGTTTCAATGTCCTTGAGTGTCCCAGCCAGAGCCTGGACTTGAACTCAATCGAACATTTGCTGACAGACCTGAAAATAGCTGTGCAGCGACGCTCCCCATCCAACCTGACAGAGCTTGAGAGGATCTGCAGAGAAGGGAGAAACTCCCCAAATACAGGTGTGCCAAGCTTGTAGCGTCATACCCAAGAAGACTCAAGGCTGTAAATCGCTGCCAAAGGTGCTTCAACAAAGTGCTGAGTAAAGGGTCTGAATACTTATGTAAATGTGATATCAAATCAAATCAAATGTATTTATATAGCCCTTTTTACATCAGCTGATATCTCAAAGTGCTGTACAGAAACCCAGCCTAAAACCCCAAACAGCAAGCAATACAGGTGTAGAAGCACAGTGGCTAGGAAAAACTCCCTAGAAAGAACAAAACCTAGGAAGAAACCTAGAGAAGAACCAAGCTAGGAGGGGTGGCCAGTCCTCTTCTGGCTGTGCCGGGTGGAGATTATAACAGAAGATGGCCAAGATGTTCAAATGTTCATAAATCACCAGCAGGGTCAAATAATGATAATCACAGTAGTTGTCGAGGGTGCAGCAAGTCAGCACCTCAGGAGAAAATGTCAGTTGGCTTTTCAAAGCCGATCATTAAGAGTATCTCTACCACTCCTGCTGTCTCTAGAGAGTTGAAAACAGCAGGTCTGGGACAGGTAGCATGTCCGGTGAACAGGTCAGGTTTCCATAGCCGCAGGCAGAACAGTTGAAACTGGAGCAGCAGCACAACCAGTGGACTGGGGACAGCAAGGAGTCATCATGCCAGGTAGTCCTGCGACATGGTCCTAGGGCTCAGGTCCTCCGAGAGAGAGAAAGAAAGAGAGAAAGAGAGAATTAGAGAGAGCATACTTAAATTCACACAGGACACCAGATAAGACAGGAGAAGTACTCCAGATATAACAAACTGACCCAACCCCCCGACACATAAACTACTGCAGCATAAATACTGGAGGCTGAGACAGGAGGGGTCAGGAGACATTGTGGCCCCATCCGACGATACCCCCGGACAGGGCCAAACAGGAAGGATATAACCCCACTCACTTTGCAAAGGCACAGCCCCTGCACCACTAGAGGGATATCTTTAACCACCAACTTACCATCCTGAGACAAGGCCGAGTATAGCCCAGAAAGATCTCCGCCACGGCACAACCCAAGGGGGTGGCGCCAACCCAGAAAAGGAAGATCACGTCAGTGAGTCAACCCACTCAATTGACGCACCCCTCCTAGGGACGGCATGAAAGAGCACCAGTAAGCCAGTGACTCAGCCCCTGTAATAGGGTTAGAGGCAGAGAATCCCAGTGGAGAGAGGGGAACCGGCCAGGCCGAGAAAGCAAGGGCGGTTCGTTGCTCCAGAGCCTTTCCGTTCACCTTCACACTCCTGGGCCAGACTACACTCAATCATATGACCTACTGAAGAGATGAGTCTTTAGTAAAGACTTAAAGGTTGAGATCGAGTCTGCGTCTCTCACATGGGCAGGCAGACCATTCCATAAAAATGCAGCTCTATAGGAGAAAGCCCTGCCTCCAGCTGTTTGCTTAGAAATTCTAGGGACAATTAGGAGGCCTGCATCTTGTGACCGTAGCGTACGTGTAGGTAGGTATGTACAGCAGGACCAAATCGAGAGAGATAGGTAGGAGCAAGCCCATGTAAATCTTTGTAGGTTAGCAGTAAAACCTTGAAATCAGCCCTTGACTTAACAGGAACCCAGTGTAGGGAGGCTAGCACTGGAGTAATATGATCAAATTATTTGGTTCTAGTCAGGATTCTAGCAGCCGTATTTAGCACTAACTGAAGTTAATTTAGTTATTTTTCCGGGTAGCCGGAAAGTCGAGCATTGCAGTAGTCTAACCTAGAAGTAACAAAAGCATGGATTCATTTTTCTGCATCATTTTTGGACAGAAAGTTTCTGATTTTTGCATTGTTACGTATATGGAAAAAAGCTGTCCTTGAAACAGTCTTGATATGTTCATCAAAAGAGAGATCAGCGTCCAGAGTAACACCGAGGTCCTTCACAGTTTTATTTGAGACGACTGTACAACCATCAGGATTAGTTGTCAGATTCAACAGAAGATCTCTTTGTTTCTTGGGACCTAGAACAAGCATCTCTGTTTTGTCCAAGTTTAAAAGTAGGAAGTTTGCAGCCATCCACATCCTTATGTCTGAAACACAGGCTTCTAGCAAGGGCAATTTTGGGGCTTCACCATGTTTCATTGAAATGTACAGCTGTCATCCGCATAGCAGTGAAAGTTAACATTATGTTTTCGAATGACATCCCCAAGAGGTAAAATATATAGTGAAAACAATAGTGGTCCTAATACGGAACCTTGAGGAACACCGAAATTTACAGATGATTTGTCAGAGGACAAACCATTCACAGAGACGAACTGATATCTTTCCGACAGATAAGATCTAAACCAGGCCAGAACTTGTCCGTGTAGACCAATTTGGGTTTCGAATCTCGCCAAAAGAATATGATCGATGGTATCAAAAGCAGCACTAAGGTCTAGGAGCACGAGGACAGATGCAGAGACTTGGTCTGACACCATTAAAATATAATTTACTACCTTCACAAGTGCAGTCTCAGTACTATTATGGGATTTAAAACCAGACTGAAGCATTTTGTATACATTGTTTGCCTTCAGGAAGGCAGTGAGTTGCTGCGCAACAGCTTTTTCTAAACATTTTGAGAGGAATGGAAGATTCGATATAAGCTGATAGTTTTTTTGTATTTTCTGGGTCAAGGTTTGGCTTTTTCAAGAGAGGCTTTATTACTGCCACTTTTAGTGAGTTTGGTACACATCCGGTGGATAGAGAACCGTTTATTATGTTCAACATAGGAGGGCCAAGCACAGGAAGCAGCTCTTTCAGTAGTTTAGTTGGAATAGGGTCCAGTATGCAGCTTGAAGGCCAGGATTATTTTCATAATTGTGTCAAGAGATTTAGTACTAAAACACTTGAGTTTCTCTCTTGATCCTAGGTCCTGGCAGAGTTGTGCAGACTCAGGACAACTAAGATTTGGAGGAATACGCAGATTTAAAGAGGAGTCTGTAATTTGCTTTCTAATGATCATGATCTTTTCCTCAAAGAAGTTCATGAATTTATTACTGCTGAAGTGAAAGCCATCCTCACTTGGGGAATGCTGCTTTTTAGTTAGCTTTTCGACAGTATACATTTTTTGGGGGGGATTGTTCTTATTTTCCTCAATTAAGTTGGAAAAATAGGATGATCGAGCAGCAGTGAGGGCTCTTCGATACTGCACGGTACTGTCTTTCCAAGCTAGTTGTAAGACTTCCAGTTTGGTGTGGCTCCATTTCCGTTCCAATTTTCTGGAAAGTTGCTTCAGAGCTCGGGTATTTTCTGTATACCAGGGAGCTAGTTTCTTATGAGAAATGTTTTTAGTTTTTAGGGGTGCAACTGCTTCTAGGGTATTGCGCAAGGTTAAATTGAGTTCCTCAGTTAGGTGGTTAACTGATTTTTGTCCTCTGACGTCCTTGGGTAGGCAGAGGGAGTCTGGAAGGGCATCAAGGAATCTTTGTGTCGTCTGAGAATTTATAGCACGACTTTTGATGCTCCTTGTTTGGGGTCTGAGCAGATTATTTGTTGCGATTGCAAACATAATAAAATGGTGGTCCGATAGTCCAGGATTATGAAGAAAAACATTAAGATCCACAACATTTATTCCATGGTACAAAACTAGGTCCAGAGTATGACTGTGACAATGAGTAGGTCCAGAGACATGTTGGACAAAACCCACTGAGTCGATGATGAAAGCCTTTCGGAGTGGGTCTGTGGACTTTTCCATGTGAATATTAAAGTCACCAAAAATTAGAATATCTGCTATGACTTCATGGTCCGATAGGAATTCAGGGAACTCAGTGAGGAACGCTGTATATGGCCCAGGAGGCCTGTAAACAGTATCTATAAAAAGTGATTGAGTAGGCTGCATAGATTTCATGACTAGAAGCTCAAAAGATGAAAAATTTGCTATCGTAAATGTTAGCAACACCTCCGCCTTTGTGGGATGCACGGGGGATATGGTCACTAGTGTAGCCAGGAGGTGAGGCCTCATTTAACACAGTAAATTCATCAGGCTTAAGTGTAACGTTCTGAGTGTAGTGGGTGAGAAGTCAGGCGCAGGAAGCAGAGAGTTCAGGGGAGTGCTATTTTAATGCACAACAACGGCGAACATAAGCCAACCCCACGACAACACAGGGCGTAATACAAAACAAACGCCCCAAACAGGGGGACTTAAACTGTCCAGAAAAGACCCACGAAATAGGAAAGCACGTAACTCACAGACGTGCACACAAGTTTAAACAACACAGAAAGTCACAATAATTAATCCCGCACAAGGAACCAGGCAGGCCGGCTGACTAAATAAAGCCTCACTAATTATACATAATTCAAAACAGGTGCACTCAATGAACACATAAGGGGGAGGAAATAATCAGTGGCAGCTAGTAGGCCGGCGACAACGACCGCTGAGCGCCACCCGAACGGGAAGGGGAGCCACCTTTGGTCGGAGTCGTGACAGTACCCCCCCCCCCCCCCCCCCCCCCCTTGACGCGCGGCTCCCGCAGCGCGCCGACACCGGCCTCGAGGTCGACCCGGAGGACGAGGCGCAGGGCGATCCGGATGGAGGCGATGGCAATCCCTCAACATTGACGGATCAAAAATGTCCCCCACCGGTACCCAGCACCTCTCCTCCGGACCGTACCCCTCCCAGTCCACGAGGTACTGCAGGCCCCTCACCCGGCGTCTCGAGTCCAAAATGGCCCGTATCGTATACGCCGGGGACCCCTCGATGTCCAGAGGGGGAGGAGGGACCTCCGGCACCTTACCGTCCTGTAGGGGACCAGCTACCACTGGCCTGAGGAGAGACACATGAAACGAGGGGTTAATACGATAATAGGAAGGGAGTTGTAATCGATAACACACCTCGTTTATTCTCCTCAGGACTTTGAAAGGCCCTACACACTGCGGCCCAAGCTTCCGGCAGGGCAAGCGGAGGGGCAGGTTTCGGGTCGAGAGCCAGACCCTGTCCCCCGGTACAAACACGGGGGCCTCACTGCGGTGGCGGTCAGCACTCCTTTTCTGCCGTCCACTAGCTTGTTGACGGGATTTCCGGACGGCCCTCCAGGTCTCTTTGGAGCGCTGCACCCATTCCTCCACCGCAGGAGCCTCAGTCTGGCTCGGATGCCACGGTGCCAGGACCGGCTGGTACCCCAACACACACTGAAAAGGGGACACATTAGTAGAGGAGTGGCGTAGTGAGTTCTGGGCCATTTCGGCCCAGGGGATGTACCTCGCCCACTCCCCTGGCCGGTCCTGGCAGTACGACCGCAGAAACCTACCCACCTCCTGGTTTACTCTCTCCACCTGCTCATTACTTTCGAGGTGATAACCGGAGGTCAGGCTGACCGAGACCCCCAGACGCTCCATGAACGCCCTCCATACTCGGGACGTGAACTGGGGGCCCCGATCAGAAACGATGTCCTCCGGCACCCCGTAGTGCCGGAAGACGTGGGTGAATAATGCCTCCGCAGTCTGTAGGGCTGTAGGGATACCGGGCAACGGGAGGAGACGGCAGGACTTAGAGAACCGATCCACAATCACCAGAACCGTGGTGTTCCCCTGAGACGGGGGAAGATCGGTCAGGAAGTCTACGGATAGATGTGACCATGGCCGTTGTGGAACGGGGAGGGGTTGTAACTTCCCTCTAGGAAGGTGCCTAGGAGCCTTACTCTGGGCGCATACTGAACAGGAGGAGACATAAACCTTAACGTCCCTAGCCAAGGTAGGCCACCAATACCTCCCCCGAAGGCTCCCTATTGTCCTCCTCACCCAAGGGTGACCCGAGGAGGGTAGGACGTGAGCCCACCGAATCAGTTGGTCCCGAACACCAAGCGGCACGTACTTCCGCCCCGCCGGACACTGAGGAGGCGCGGGTTCAGCCCGTAACGCCCGCTCGATGTCCGAGTCCACCTCCCATACCACTGGTGATATCAGCTTTGAGGCGGGAAGGATGGGAGTAGGTTCGGTGGACCTATCCTCAGTGTCGTAAAGGCGGGACAGTGCGTCCGCTTTCACGTTCTGGGAGCCCGGTCTATACGATAAAGTGAACCGGAATTGGGTAAAAAATATGGCCCACCTTGCCTGACGCGGGTTCAGTCTCCTAGCTGCCCGAATATACTCCAGATTTTGGTGGTCGGTCCAGATGAGAAAGGGGTGCTTAGCCCCCTCAAGCCAGTGTCTCCACACCTTCAGAGCCCTGACCACCGCTAACAACTCCCGGTCCCCCACATCATAGTTACGCTCCGCTGGGCTGAGCTTCCTCGAGAAAAAAGCGCAGGGGCGGAGTTTTGGTGGCGTACCCGAGCGCTGTGATAGCACGGCACCCACCCCAGCCTCGGACGCATCCTCCTCCACTATGAATGCTAGAGAGGGGTCCGGATGGGCCAACACGTGTGCATCTGTGAACAGCGCCTTCAACTTGTTGAAAGCTCCGTTCGCCTCTGCTGACCACCGCAACCGCACCGGACCCCCCTTCAGCAGTGAGGTAATTGGAGCCGCTACCTGGCCAAAACCCCGGATAAACCTCCGGTAGTAGTTGGCAAAACCCAAAAACCGCTGCACCTCTTTTACCGTGGTCGGAGTCGGCCAATTACGCACGGCCTTACTGCGGTCACCCTCCATCTCCACCCCCGAGGTGGAAATGCGATAACCCAGAAAGGAGACGGCTCGTTTGGAGAACACACACTTCTCAGCCTTGACGTATAGGTCATGCTCCAGCAGTCTACCAAGCACCCTGCGTACCAGAGACACATGCGCGGCGTGAGTGGCTGAGTAGATCAGAATATCATCGATATAAACAACCACTCCCTGCCCGTGCAGGTCCCTGAGAATCTTGTCTACAAAGGATTGAAAAACGGCTGGAGCATTCTTTAACCCATACGGCATGACTGACGCAGTACTCATAATGGCCCGATGTGGTACTAAATGCGGTTTTCCACTCGTCTCCCTTCCGAATACGCACCAGGCTATACGCGCTCCTGAGATCCAATTTTGTGAAGAACTGCGCTCCCTGAAATGATTCCACTGCCGTAGCAATGAGAGGTAGTGGGTAGCTGAACCCCACCGTGATGGCATTTAGACCTCTATAATCAATACACGGACGCAAACCTCCCTCCTTTTTCTTCACAAAAAAGAAACTCGAGGAGACGGGTGAGATGGAGGACCGAATGTACCCCTGTCCCAGAGACTCCGTGATATATGTCTCCATAGCCAACGTCTCCTCTTGGGACAATGGGTACACGTGACTCTTGGGAAGCGCAGCGTCTACCTGGAGATCTATTGCACAATCCCTTCCCAGTCGATGTGGTGGTAATTTAGTCGCCTTCTTTTTACTGAAAGCGATTGCCAAATCGGCATACTCGGGGGGAATGCACACCGTGGGACCCTGATCTGGACTCTCCACCGACGTGGCACCGATGGAAACTTCCAGACACCTTCCAGAACACTCCTCTGACCACCCCTGGAGAACCCCGTCTCCACGAAATTTTTGCATTGTGCCGGGCCAGCCAGGGAATCCCTAGCACCACTGGAAACGCAGGCGAATCAATAATGTAGAGACTGATACGCTCCCTATGATTCCCCTGCGTTACCATGTCCAGTGGAACCGTGGTCTCCCTGACCACCCCTGACCCTAATGGCCGGCTATCTAGGGAGTGCACGGGAAAGGGAGAATCTATCGGCACAAGCGGAACACCTAATGTAGTAGCGAGTCCGCGATCCATAAAGTTCCCAGCTGCGCCTGAATCGACTAGCGCCCTATGCTGGGAAGAGGGGAAAAATTTAAGGAAAAAAATCAAGACAAACATGTGACCAACAGGGGGTTCTGGGTGAGTTTGGTGCTGACTCACCTGGGGTGATCGAGAAATGTTCCGCCTGCCATCTCGACTCCCAGACGGAGCCCCCCAGCACCGATCGGCCGTGTGTCCTCTCCGACCACAGCTGGTGCAGAGGGAGCCTCCTCCTCCGGTACCCCTCGGCACAGTCCCTCCCAACTCCATCGGAACGGGAGTGGAGGTGCTGGGTGGTGGAACACACAGGACCCTCTCCGAACGCCCGTGGGCAGCCAGCAGATTGTCCAGTCAGATGGACATGTCAATTAGCTCATCCAGGGAAAGAGCGGTGTCCCGACACGCTAGCTCCCTGCGGACGTCCTCCCGGAGACTACACCGGTAGTGGTCGATAAGAGCCCTGTCGTTCCACCCAGATCCTGCTGCCAAGGTCCGGAACTCCAACGCGTAATCCTGGGCGCTCCTCTTCTCCTGCCGGAGATGGAATAGTCGCTCTCCCGCCGCTCGGCCATCTGGAGGGTGGTCAAACACTGCGCGGAAGCGGCGGGAAAACTCTGGGTAGTGCTCCTTCGCTGAGTCTGGGCCATTCCAGACTGCGTTCGCCCACTCCAGAGCACGTCCCGTGAGACAGGAGATGAGGACACTCACCCTCTCCGCTCCCGAGGGAGTGGGTCTGACGGTGGCTAGGTACAGTTCCAGCTGGAGTAAGAACCCCTGGCACCCCGCCGCCGCTCCATCATAGACCCTCGGGAGCGTAAGACGGAGGGTGCTGGAGTCGGGAGATGGGGAGTCCTGAGGGGGGGGAGCCGAAGGTGGAGAGAGGAGACCACTTCTCTCCCATCGGTCCATTCTCTCCATCACTTGATCCATAGCCGTTCCGATCCGATGGAGAACGGTGGTATGATGTAGAACCCTTTCCTCCATCGATGGGAGGGGATTGGCTGTTGCTCCTGCTGACTCCATTCCTCAGGGTGCGGGATTCTGTAACGTTCTGAGTGTAGTGGGTGAGAAGTCAGGCGCAGGAAGCAGAGAGTTCAGGGGAGTGCTATTTTAATGCACAACAACGGCGAACATAAGCCAACCCCACGACAACACAGGGCGTAATACAAAACAAACGCCCCAAACAGGGGGACTTAAACTGTCCAGAAAAGACCCACGAAATGGGAAAGCACGTAACACACAGACGTGCACACAAGTTTACACAACACAGAAGGTCACAATAATTAATCCCGCACAAAGAACCAGGCGGGCCGGCTGACTAAATAAAGCCTCACTAATTATACATAATTCAAAACAGGTGCACTCAATGAACACATAAGGAGGGGGAGGAAATAATCAGTGGCAGCTAGTAGGCCGGCGACAACGACCGCCGAGCGCCACCCGAACGGGAAGGGGAGCCACCTTCGGTCGGAGTCGTGACATTAAGCCATGTTTCAGTCAGGCCAATCACATCAAGATTATGATCAGTGATTAGTTCATTGACTATAACTGCCTTTGAAGTGAGGGATCTAACATTAAGTAGCCCTAATTTGAGATGAGGTATCACGACCTCTCACCTTTCAATAGTGGCAAGACTGGAGGAGGTCTTTATCCTAGTGAGATTGCTAAGGCGAAAACCGCCATGTTTAGTTTTGCCCAACCTAGGTCGAGGCACAGACAAGGTCTCAATGGGGATAGCTGAGCTGACTACACTGACTGTGCTAGTGGCAGACTCCACTAAGATGGCAGGCTGGCTAACAGCCTGCTGCCTGGCCTGCACCCTATCTCATTGTGGAGCTAGAGGAGTTAGAGCCCTGTCTATGTTCGTAGATAAGATGAGAGCACCCCTCCAGCTAGGATGGAGTCCGTCACTCCTCAGCAGGCCAGGCTTGGTCCTGTTTGTTGGTGAGTCCCAGAAAAAGGCCCAATTATCTACAAATTCTATATTTTGGGGGGGGGCAGAAAACAGTTTTCAACCAGCGATTGAGGTGCGAGACTCTGCTGTAGAGCTCATCACTCCCCCTAACTGGGAGGGGGCCAGAGACAATTACTCGATGTTGACACATCATTCTAGCTGATTTACATGCTGAAGCTATGTTGCGCTTGATGACCTCTGGCTGTTTCATCCTAACATAGTTGGTGCCAACGTGGATAACAATATCTCTATACTCTCTACACTCACCAGTTTTAGCTTTAGCCAGAACCATCTTCAGATTAGCCTTAACGTCGGTAGCAACGTCGACAGCAACACGTAAACAAGTCTGAAAGTTGTGACCGGAAATGACAATATCATTCAAAAATGTCTAATACCTGTTTTTGCTTTGTCAATAGGGTAATGTGTAGATTGATTAAATGTATTAACTTGATCATTAGAAGAAGGCTGTAACGTAACAAAATGTGGAAAAAGTAAAAGGGCTCTGAATACTTTCTGAATGCTCTGTATGGCATACTACTAAAATGACCTGTCTCTCTCTATATAGAACATTCTATAACCTCTCGCTCTATGGGATTCTAAATTTACTGTTTGAAATCAATGTCTAGTGGGGACACTTCTTTACCACTGTGAGTTGATATTGAAGAAATGTAATACCATTGTGGAATGAAACTAAATAAATAGTAATTCAAGTCTACCATTGGGGCGGCAGGGTTAGAGCGTTGGACTAGTAACCGGAAGGTTGCAAGTTCAAATCCCTGAGCTGACTAGGTACAAATCTGTCGTTCTGCCCCTGAACAGGCAGTTAACCCACTGTTCCTAGGCCGTCATTGAAAATAAGAATTTGTTCTTAACTGACTTGCCTAGTTAAATAAAGGTAAATAAATAAATATGGAAACTCCCCAAATACAGGTGTGACAAGCTTGTAGAGTCATACCCAAGATGACTCGAGGCTGTAATCACTGCCAAAGGTGCAACAAAGTACTGAGTAAAGGGTCTGAAAACTTATGTAAATGTAATATTTCAGTTTTTACAACAATATTTTTTTCTAAAAACCCATTTTTGCTTTGTTAGTATGGGGTATTGTGTGTAGATTGATGAGAAAAAAATTACAATTGAATCCATTTTAGAATAAGCCTGTAACATAACACAATGTGGAAAAAGTCAACGGGTCTGAATACTTTCCGAATGCACTGTATAGTGAACAGAGCCCTATGGGCCCTAGTCAAAAGTAGTGCATAGGGTACCCATTAGGAATAACCTTACTTAGGCTTTCTTATTCTTATTTGTCTTCTTCTGTAGCTGTTCCTGCAGTAAGGTGACCTAGTGGGTGGAATGTTAACATTTTTAAAAATGTCATAATTTATAAATATTATTTTAAAAATCTAGTTGAAAATCCAATGTTTCAATGTCAAACGGTTTTGTTATATATCAGTCTTCTGTGATGTATAGAAAGTGTAATACTGGGATATACACTCATTATTTAATACATTTAAACTCTATATTTGACATGGTACAGGTATCTTCTATTTTTTAATCTCATAACCATGTGTGTGAGGTGTATAAATTTGTTTCAAACACTGATTTATCCCACTGCAGTAAAAGGGAAATAGGAGACTGCATGCCTGGTAGTCGTGTCCTGCCTCGTGGCTGTATGGTTACTGTTGTGATCATTAATAAGCTCAGTGTGTAATGCCGGAATATGAACAAAGCCAGTGATATCCAGTGTATTCTCATTACAGGGGGATTATCAAATGTGCCAGCATGCTCCGCAATCCCACATCATTAACTATTTGGACCATTTACAGTCAGTTCATCACTAATGCCCCCCACCCACACTCCCAAGGCATGTGATTATGTTTGACATGTTATGACATTTAAATGTAGATTTATGCATATTGGTGTGTTTGCAATGGATTAGGACTGTACCTTGACTTGTAATCATTATTTGCCATCTAGGACATCTATTTTAGTCTGTATTAACAAAGCATCAATAACAATATATTTCCACCAATGTCTGGCAGACATGTAAAAATGTGGTTTGTCTAACTGTATGGTATTTAAGCTGATCTGGGGAGTTTATCACCATATAATGATCTGTTAATATTCCCAACTGGGTGATTATACCATTACCATCTTTGTCTCATCAGGGGGGGGATGTGCTGTTACTTGGTTAACAGCAGAGGAGGATGTGCTGTATCCCTGGTAACAGCAGGGGAGGATGTGCTGTTATCTCCAGATTGCTCCATTTGCTCCTTTAGCCTACAGTGCAGCGCAGAGCTTCCTTTTCCATTAATATATTCAGTTTATATGTACACATGGGCTGCACCTCAAAAGATAGATAAGAAATATATACAGTAATAATTAAGTAATAATAAATTCAGTATAAACAGGAAAAACAAAAAATAAGTAGGCCTCCACCCCCAACCTACATTTCCCCCAACATGTATCCATCCAACCTCCCATTCTTTCCCCCCAACCCCACCCAGCCAACATGTCTACATCTAACCCCCTCCACCCCCCACTCCCGTAAACCTTGTCTTCCACCCCATGCGATGTCTTCATTTTGAAAGAAAAGCAATTTTTTTGTCCATTAAGATAACATCAAATTGATCAGAACTACAGTGTAGACATTGTTAATGTTGTAAATAACTGTTGTAGCTGGAAACTGCAGATTTAAAAAAATGGAATATCTACATAGGCGTACAGAGGCCCATTATCAGCAACCATCACTCCTGTGTTCCATTGGCAAGTTGTGTTAGCTATTCCAAGTTTATAATTTTAAAAGGCTAATTGATCATTAGAAAACCCTTTGCAATTATGTTAGCACAGCTGAAAACTGTTGTTCGGGTTAAAGAAGCAATAAAATTGGCCTTCTTTAGACTAGTTGAGTATCTGGAGCATTTGTGGGTTCGATTGCAGGCTCAAAATGGCCAGAAACAAAGAAATCTCTTCTGAAACTCGTCAGTCTATTCTTGTTCTGAGAAATGAAGGCTATTCCATGTGAGAAATTGCCAAGAAACTTTAGATCTCATACAGTTCTGTGTAATACTCACTTCACAGAACAGAGCAAACTGTCGCTAACCAGAACAGAAAGAGTGGGAGGCCTCTTTGTCAGTTTATTAGGTACACCACATGGTTCAAGAAAATGGTTAGCTCCTAAAGACAGTGAGTCACATGGCTGTGGCTTGCTATATAAAGCAGGCAGACAGGCATCAAGGCATTCAGTTACTGTTTGATTGAATCTTAGAATGGGCAAAACTAATGACCTAACCAACTTAAGTATGGCATCCTCATCATCATCGGTGCCATGCGCGCCGGTTCCAGTATATCAGAAACGTCCGGCTTCCTGGTCTTTTCATGCAAGACAGTGTCTATGGTTTACCGAGAATTCTGCGATAAACAAAATCCATCCAGTCAGCGGCAGTCCTGTGGGCGAAAACAACTAGTTGATGAGGTCAAAGGAGAATGGCAAGAATTGTGCAATCTAACAGGCGGGCCACAAACAGGCAAAACAGCGCAATACAATAGTTGTGTGCAGAACGGCATCTCGGAACACACAACTCGCCGGTCCTTGTCACGGATGGGCTATTGCGGCTCCAGTGGCACGCGATCACCAACACTGGACAATTGAGTGGAAAAACACTTGGAAGCACCTTGGAAGAATGTTCTATGGACATAACTTTTGGGACATGGGTCCCATTATGTGTGGCAAAAACCAAACACTGTATTCTACAGTGAGAACCTCATACCAAAGGTCAAGCATGGTTGTGGTAGTGTGATGGTTTGGGGATGCTTTGGTGCCTCAGGACCTGAACAACTTGCCTTAATAGAAGGAACCATGAATTCTGCTCTGTATCAGATAATTTTACAGGAGAATGTCAGGCCATCCATCTGTGAGCTGAAGCGCAGCTGTGTCATGCAGCAAAACAGTGATCCAAAACACACAATCAAGTCTACATGAAAATGGTCAAAAAGCAACAAATTTGACGTTTTGGAATGGCCAAGTCAAAGACCAGACCTAATCCCAATTTAGATGTTGTGGCAGGACTTGAAACAAGCAGTTCATGCTTGAATAGCCACAACTGTCACTGAGTTAAAGCAATTATGCATGGAAGAATGGGCCAAAATACCTCCACAGCGACACAAGAGACTGATCAACAACTACAGGAAGCATTTGGTTGCAGTCATTGCAGCTAAAGGTGGCACAACCGGTTTTTGAGTGTAAGGGGGCAATTACTTTTTCACACAGGGGCATTAGGTGTTGCATAACTTTGTTTATGAAATAAATTAAATATGTAATTGTTGTTTTATTTGTTCATTCAGATTTATTTTATCTAATATTATGTTTTGGTTGAAGATCTGCACTATTGGGTTCAAAGCTCAGCTGTAGTTTCACGTTAATCATACATATTGCATTACATCATGTGTGGTTGGTTAGATGTAATTAACAAACATTTCATATAATACTTTCCATTACAGTATGCAGTATAATTGCACTTTTGTTCTAGTCTTTGCATGCATCTCTTTTACATCTAATTACCAGTGTCTTAATATCCAACCATTGCTCCATGTGTCCCTTCTCCCTGGTGAGTAACATATTTATTTTTGGGGGGTTTTGATACCAACTGCCCTAGCATAAGGTAACCTGTCATCAGCATCTGACGCCAAGGAGCATTCTTCAGAGACGAGGCCTACCTCAAACAATTCAATAAAATTCTAGATTGCATTTTGTCTCTGTCATTCAGTTAAGCCTGTACTCGATTGAAGTAGGCTTGACATTTTTATTTCTTCCAAAAGGTGCCAGTGATATGGCAAATAGGAGACTGGACACTGGACAGCCTTGACGAGATCACCGTTTGATGGAAAACTGAGGAGCACTGGTCACACATTGCTGTGGAATTTTACACAGGGACATTCGAAGTAAATCTTAAATGAATCAATGTTTATTTGTCAGCACGCTGGAGAGGTTCCAACAACCTTAATGCACCATTGTGAACGTCGGTCAGAAGCTCTGCCTGGGCAGTCCCAGCAGTTGTCTTATATACGGCTATACAAAGACAAGTTACATTTGCATGATTTAGCATCATTTATAAATTATTAGTGTTTTGTTTCATTCACATGACCGACCAATACTGGTTCATAACATGTGACTGACCAATACCTCACGAGGCTTCTTCTCTCTAAGCTGAGACGTCTTTCATTCTCAAAACAAGGTCTGGACGTACTGCTAAATTGCAGTTACTGATAGTGAGGGTTCGTTCAGTCAGTCACTTGCATGAACACAGAAATTGGTTTATAGAACAGCACATGAATAGAACACAGAAATGAGTTATAAGAAAGGCAAATGTATCACATTTCCATCACACTCTCAAGACCATTAAAGAGGGGTTACTATACAGTGTCTTCAACATAGTCATACACAAATCCCATATGTTCCATAGTTTACCAGAGGTAGAACCAACTGAGACAGTCAAAGGCCATCTCTGCATCAATTGACAGGACTGCACAGCAGGATGGTATATCAGGTGTAATTTGTATTATACGTAGGAGACGTCTCCAATTGTCTGACGCCAATCGATATTTGACAAACCAGGATGAACTAGTTTTTGCTAAATAGTTTCAAGGTGTTTGGCTAGAACCTTGGCGTACAATTTCATGTCAATATTGATGAGGGAGAGAGGCCTATGACTTGAACAGAGAGTCGGGTCTTTACCTTTTTTATGTAACAGATAGAAAACCAAGTCCCTCATGAAGAAACATAAGTAATCATTCACCATTCTCCAGCATGTGACATTCGGGCTTACAAAGACCCTACATTGGTCATCAATATACAGCTGATGTCTACATGCTCTTATGTTTTTCCTTTACAAACATAATTAAATGCATGATCTAAATTCTGTGTAAATGACTATAGGATGCAGGGAGAGAGAATGTTCCCTCTTTGTCAGGGGCTTTGATGTGTCTGTGGTCCGAGCATGTTTCCTCTCGATTTCTCACCTTGTTGTCCTCCGACTGACTATTCTTTGTATCTCTCTAAACTCCTCTGTGTTTGTGTCCTGGTGCCTGTTTTCTTTGGCCCATGACTTTAGCCTCGTATGCTGGTTCTGGTCAATGATGCCAATGTTCAGATACTCACTGAACACATTCATGAACCCAGCTTTGTAGTAGCAGTTCGTCCCATTTTCTGAAAAGTCTTGATGTTTTCCAAGGGACGAGCGGTTTATGAGGCCTAGGTGTAGGGTAAACATGTACAATAAACTGGTAAGTCCTCTGAATAAAAATACTCATCCAAATGTATGCAGTTACATAGAATTAAAGAGCACTGGAGTAGAGAATGGATGTTGAATAAGAGAGTGAATAGAGCAGTGGGGAATGGATTAAGCAGTGGGGAATGCATGGAGCAACATGGAATAAACAGAGCAGTAGGGAATGGACAGCAGTAGACAAGCTTGTGATGTCGATACCTGCATGATCCCTAAGCTTCTGGGAGGACACAGGATTGGCCATAATCATGGCCTGCTTCAGCATCTTCTCAGCATTCCCACTTACGAGTGTGTCAGCCAGCAGTGCCCTGTTGGGAAATGGGGCAAAGAAAGGGACCAGGGATGGGTGGGCAACATTCTATAAGACTTTAAGGTTAAAAAGGGACATATTCTTATTCATGCTTTCATGAATAAATCCACTGTACTCTGAAACAGATTCACTTGCACGCCCAGTGCAGATGTACATGCACGCAAACATCTCACACCTGCTGACTCACCTGCACTGTTTGGCCTCCGTGCAATTGCCAGTTGTCAAGGCAGTGCGGTGATGTTGGTAGAGAACCTGCATGACAAGGTGGCATCTTCCATTTGGGTCCGATTTAATACTTGTTACTAGAGCATAAAGATGCGGATTCTTACTCTTGAGTTTTTCCAAGTCACGGTGTACTAGTGCCTTCCTTAATGTGTCCTTTGGTATGATGTGGTCGGCTTCCACAGTGTACCTTCCAGACAATATGGTGTTTCTTACAGTTTTGAGGAAAAAGAAAAAGAAAGTGCATGAGACATATCAGGGGCCATATGTACAGTATCAAGCAGCTAAGAGTCTTCGAAACAGTCTTGAATATTTAAACATTACCTTTATTGATATTTTGAAGACATTTCCTGAGTGTAGAAATAATACATTTCTAAATTAATTTTCATATGATTAGAGAACTCATTTCTTTTACAATTGTATTCTGAGTGTCTCTAAATCATCTATGCAATCGGTATCCAAATGAAGATGAAACTACTTTACTCTTTGTATGTGGCAACATAACCAAGGTCGTAATGCTGGGCAATGATATAGTCGGTTTCCGTCATAGGTGCGATGGCATCCCTGTAGTCCTGGCTGATAATCTTCTTTTCTGGCCTTGCCCCTCCCAATATGGAATATTTTCCAGGATCCATAACATTATCATAGCGCTTCTGGAGTTTTACTAACTCACAGTAGGTTGGGAGGTTTTCCTGAACCTGTTTGAGGAAATAACTGAAGTCAGTAAGCATAAATAGTGTCACAATATCAATTTCTCTACTCCCAAAGGTTGTGCTCCCTATTCTTGCGCTGGGCGATATAAGGTTCTCGATAACATTTTCCCCTATAACGATGCTAAACTTTTGATAGAATATTTTTATTTTGTAGTGGCCGTTTTCCTCTTCCTAGGCTTCAACATCATATATCATTTCTGAGGAGTTTGGTCTGGAGGCAGAACACATGGAAAGCCAGAGAGAAAGAGAAGTTGGTCCTCACACACACACACAGCGAGGGGAGAAGCAATCTTTTCCCTGTTTGCCTATCTGTTGGTAACATGCCTGTTGTATATTCATTCACTTTACGTTATGGATAATAAAGTTGTGATAATAAAGTGACTGAACAAAGCAAAAAATAAAAATAGCCAGATCGCACAAGCTAGCTTTTCAGTTAACTTTTCCTTATTTCTAGTGAACATTGGCACCAGTTTGTCATCAGAACTGTCCAACATTTTAACAAAACATTTTGAAAGTTGCCAGATTTTCCTCTACTATTGATTTGAAACTGCTATAGCTCTAGTGATGACATTGATTGATTGTTTTGACAGAATCCGATTCTCAATAATTTGCTTAAATCTGTCTCTTACACTTCTGGCTTTATTATTCATATAATCTAGGACCATGCCTTTGAAAAAACGATTGGCTGTTTCAGAAATGTATTGTGTTTTCTGGCTTTATACAAAAATAATTGTTTGATAAGCCTTAATTATTAGTTGTAAAGTTGTGCCAACTACACAGCCTGTCTTGCTCGGAGATCTTGGGTCTATTGATTTAATTGACTTTCTAGGAGGGTCTCTTTTTTGAATTCCATGCATACTAAATAACAGATACAGATAGTGGCCTCCACAGTAGGTGAACCCAGAGCCATGTATGTAGAGAGTTGGGCCAATGCGGTTTCTGCATTATGATGCTTTTACATCACACTTCACCATTCTATGGCAGCCATGTTAGTTCCCTATTAACATTACATGGTGAATAATTAAACAATGATATGTAACTAAATGTCTAGAATTAAAACAATATTAAAAATTCCAAAAGTTGGCCGAACTAATTATAAGGCTCTGGGCACACTCCTACTGTCCATCATGCCCATTTTCTGATAGAGACATTTTGGTTTGGTCTGTTTCATGTTCGGAAAATAAATAAGTATATATTTTTAAACCACAATGAACCCTCTGGTTTCTTCAGGCTTCAGTCCTAAGCAGAAAGTGACCTTCAGACTTTATATAGAGCATTATTTTATGTGTATAACATAATTACAGTGTAAAACTTTTCGCTGGAGTTACAGTATTGTACTGGCACCACGATTGCCAGACAGTTACTGTATTTTGCCTATACTGTACCATAAAACAAGCAAAGAGATACTGTAAAACACAAACCAATACAGTTCTGTATTTTTACTGTATTACCTACATTACTTCTACAGCAATAGCATCTTAATGTTTACAGTAAATTACATGTTACAGTAGGTATAAACCTTTGCAAATAACATGCTGACCACACCCCTCACATCACTTGCGCGAGCGTTGCAAAATAAATGTAAACATACATGTTATTCAATTATTGCACCCACACTGCTCACGCGCGCCAACAAGGGCTAACACTGTACCCAAACCGGCTGCGCACGTGCACCATCGTGCGTAAATTGATTTTGTCCCCCCCACACCAAACGAAATCACGACACGCAGATTAAAATATCAAAACAAACTATGAACTAATTATATTAATTTGGGGACAGGTCGAAAAGCATTAAACATTTAAGGCAATTTAGCTAGCTTGCAGTTGCTAGCTAATTTGTCCTGGGACATAAACAACGTTTATATCCCAGGACATTTTACCTGAAATGCACAAGGTCCTCTACTCCAACAATTAATCCACACAAAACGGTCAAATGAATCCTTTCTAGTCATCTCTCCTCCTTCCAGGCTTTTTCTTCTTTGGACTTCATAGTTACCACGACAACCGACCGAACTCAGTTCATCTTTCAATCACTCACGTGGGTATAATCAATGAGGAGATGGCATGTGGGTATCTGCTTCTATAAACCAATGAGGAGATGGGAGAGGCAGGACTTGCACTGCGATCAGCGTCACAAATAGAACTGACTTCTATTTTAGCCCTTGGCAACGAAGATGCTCGTTGGCACGCACGAGCAGTGTGGGTGCAATAATTGAATAACGTGTATGTTTACATTTATTTTGTAACGCTCACACACACGACGCAAGGAGTGTGGTCAGCATGTAAAATAGAAGTCATTTCTATTTGTGACGCTGATCGTGGTCCTGCCTCTTCCATATCCTCATTGGTTTATAGAAGCAGATACCCACGTGCCACCTCCATGGGTTATACCCACGTGGGTGATTGAAAGATGAAAGGGGTTTGGTCGGTCGTCGTGGTAACTATGACAATCGACAGTCCAAAGAAGAAAAAGCCTGGAAGGAGGAGAGATGACTAGAAACGATTCGGTTGACCGTTTTATGTGTGGATTAATTGTCGGAGTAGAGGACCTTGTGCATTTCAGGTAAAATAACAACTCAACATTTATATCCCAGGACAAATTAGCTAGCAACAGCAAACTAGCTAGCTAAATTGCCATAAATGTTTTATGCTTTTCGACCTGTCCCCACACGTTACATTCTACAGTAATATTGTAGTGTGGGTTGTAATGGAGGATAGAGTGACTCAAAAAGTTTTACTTAAGCCAATAATTATATCAAGGGTCATTCATCTTAAAATAATGTTTAAAAAAGGCCTGGTCCCATACATTTTACTACACTTATCACTGATGGTACTTGAACCAATAACCCTGCCAAAAGTGATGGAGCGTACAGCAGAGAACCAATATTGATAACACCAGAACAACAGTACGGTAGGTACAATGGTTAATAAGATTCAGCAACATGAACACAGGAATTACCCACAATCCACTTTTCCTTCTATACCACTAGCTATGGCTATGCCATTGACAATACACACATGGCTATTTTTTATTCAATTTTTTTATTTCACCTTTATTTAACCAGGTAGGCCAGTTGAGAACAAGTTCTCATTTAGAACTGCGACCTGGCCAAGATAAAGCAAAGCGACACAAACAACAATAGAGTTACACATGGAATAAACAAACGTACAGTCAATAACACAATCGAAAAAGTCTATATACAGTGTGTGCAAATGGCATAAGGCGGTAAGGCAATAAACAGGCCATTGTAGTGAATTAGCAAATTAAGACTGGAGTGATAGATGTGATAGATGTGCAGATGATGATGTGCAAGTAGAAATACTGGTGTGCAAAAGAGAAAAAAAAGTTGGGGATGGGGATGAGGTAGGTAGTTGGATGGGCTATTTACAGACGGGCTGTGTACAGCTGCAGCGATCGTTAAGCTGCTCAGATAGCGGATGTCAAGGATCGGTAGGATAGTCAGTTTTGAGGGTATGTTCAGCAGCATGAGTGAAGGAGGCTTTGTTGCGAAATAGGAAGCCGATTCTAGATTTCATTTTGAATTGAAGATGCTTAATGCGAGTCTGGAAGGAGAGTTTACAGTCTAACCAGACACCTAGGTATTTGTAGTTGTCCACATATTCCAAGTCAGAACCGTCCAGAGTAGTGATGCTAGTCGGGTGGGCGGGTGCGGGCAGCAATCGGTTGAAGAGCATGCATTTAGTTTTACTAGCATTTAAGAGCAGTTGGAGGCCATGGAATAAGTGTTGTATGGCATTGAAGCTCGTCTGTTTGTTAACACTGTGTCCAAAGAAGGGCCACAAGTATACAGAATGGTGTCGTCTGTATAGAGGTGGATCAGAGAATCACCAGCAGTAAGAGCGACATCATTGATATATACAGAGAAAAGAGTCGGCCCGAGAATTGAACCCTGTGGCACCCCCATAGAGACTGCCAGAGGTCTGGACAACAGTCTCTCCGATTTGACACACTGAAGTCTATCTGAGAAGTAGTTGGTGAACCAGGCGAGGCAGTCATTTGAGAAACCAAGGCTGTTGAGTCTGCCGATTAGAATACGGTGATTGACAGAGTCGAAAGCCTTGGCCAGGTCGATGAAGACGGCTGCACAGTACTGTCTTTTATTGATGGCGGTTATGATATCGCTTAGTACCTTGAGCGTGGCTGAGATGCACCCGTGACCAGCTCGGAAACCTGATTGCACAGCGGTGATGGTACGGTGGGATTCGAAATGGTCAGGTGATGTGTTTGTTAACTTGGCTTTCAAAGACTTTTGAAATAACTCTATGCTAGAGGATTGTGGGTAATTGTAATTCCTGTGTTCATGTATCTTAATTTACCGTTATACCTACCAGGATGTTGTTCGGGGGTTATCAATGTTGGTTCCACTGCTGTATGGTCTAGCCAGATTGTTGGTTCAACACACACTACAGTCTGTGTTAGGTTGCTCTCTGACAGCCTGACTGATATCAGGTAGTTTTGAAAATTACAGTAAATATATAAAGTTACACTACCTTATTGTATTACCTGAGTCATTTTACAGTTAGTCTGTACTATAGTACATTACTGTATACTATTCACAATATGTCAGAATTTGCCCACAATGCAATTCAGTCTATTGTACTGTAAAAAAATATATATATATATTTTACTTCACTATATATATTACAGCCAAGTTTGACAGTTTGTAGTTATCGACCAATGTTATAAAAATATATCATAACATTTTTGGCAATATTGCCCAGCCCTACCTTATACCCGCTCTACCACCCTCTCTCACTGGTGTATCTAACCTAGTTATTTTCAGATTATCTAATCTTTCCCTTTTGGAGCTTTGTCAACTGTGTGTGTTTTCTATACCTGTTTGCTCCTCTCCCTGTACGTTTTACAGATGCTCCCCACCCATTGGCAGCAACTCTTCTAATTTAGTGTACCCTGCGCACACAACCCATGTGGAATTCCTAGTCTCAGGCGGCTTTTGGAACTGCCGATCTGTGGTCAAGAACGGCAAGTTCATCTCAGACTATGCTTCCCTTTAGTTGCTTGACTTTTTGGCCCTGACAGAGACATGGATCACTCCAGAGGACACTGCTACTGAAGCTGCTCTCTCTTTATCTGACTATGTGTTCTCTCAAAGTCCGAGAGAATTTGATTGTCGAGGTGGTGGCACGGGGCTACTCATTTCTACTAAGTGGAGATTCTCTGTTCTCCCTCCCTCACTCAGCCATCCTGTTCTTCTCCATAGCTGAGTGATTAGCTGAGTTTACAGAACAGGCCTGCTGGCTGCTGAGCAAAAATTTTGGAAAACAAAACTTCCTGAGAACCTATCATCCTTTCACTACCTCCTCTCTATCTTCTCTTCTTTTGTATCTGCTGCTAAAGCCACTTTCTATCACTCTAAATTTCAAGCTTCTGCCTCTAAACCTAAGAAACAATTTTCCACCTTCTCCTCCTTAATCCTCCACCCCTTCCCATTCCTCTCTGTGGACAACTTTGTCAACCACTTTGAAAAGAAGGTTGACAACATCTGCTCCTCATTCACTCAGCCTATTGAGTGCACTAATCCCACTCACACAGAACCCCAAAAGAGGGTTCTACATGGACCACAAAGGGGTTTCCTATGGGGACAGCCGACGCACCCTTTTTTCTAAGATTGTATTGGTGTCCTCCAGGGCTCAGTTCTAAGCCCTCTCCTCTTCTCTCTATACACCAAGTCACTCGGCTTCGTCATATCCTCACATGGTGTCTCCTATCATTGCAATTCAGATGACATTCAACTAATTCTCTCCTTCCCCCTTCTGACACCCAGGTGGTGACACACCTCTGCGTGCCTGGCAGATATCTCAGCTTGTCAGCCCACCACCTCGAGCTCAACCTCGACAAAATGGATCTGCTCTTTCTCCCGATGAAGGCATGCCCGCTCCAAGACCTCTCCATCACGGTTGACAACTCCACAGTGTCCCCTTCCCAGAGTGTAAATAACCTTGGATTGACCCTGGACAACACCCTGTCAATCTCTGCAAACACCCGCTCCTGCAGGTTTATGAGCTACAACATCTGTTGAGTACGACTCTACCTCACACAGTAAGCGGTGCAGGTCCTAATTCAGGCACTTATCATCTGCAACTCACTGATGGCTGGGCTCCCACTTGTGCTATCAAACCCCTGGTGGTTTTTCAGAATGCTGCAGCCCACCTGGTGTTCAACCTTCCCAAGTTCTGCTATGTCACCCTGCTCCTCCGCACACTAACACTCACACCTGACCCCCCCCCCCCCCCCCCCCATAATAGTACAGACATTGCTGATAGCTTCTTTACTGAGGAAAACCTTTACTTACTATGACTGAGATATGTGGTTGTCCCACTTAGTGTATTTATCTTAAGATGGCTAACGGTACGTCACTCTGGATAAGAGCATCTGCTATATTATTAAAATGTAAAATGTCTAGCATCTCAGCTGAAGAATGCACAATTGAGTTTACAGATTTGGGTTGGTATGTACAGTACCAGTCAAAATTTGTACACACCTACTCATTCAAGGGTTTTACCTTATTTGTACTGTTTTCTACATTGTAGAATAATAGTGAATACATCAAAACTATGAAATAACACATATGGAATCATGTAATAACCAAAAAAAGTGTTAAACAAATCAAAATATATTTTATTTTGAGATTCTTCAAGTAGCCACCCTTTGCCTTGATGACAACTTTGTACGCTGTTGGCATTCTCTCAACCAGCATCATGAAGTAGTCACCTGGAATGCATTTCAATTAATGGGTGTGCCTTGTTAAATGTTCATTTGTGGAATTTCTTTCCTTCTTAATGCGTTTGAGCCAATCAGTGTTATGACAAGGTTAGCCCTATTTGGTAAAAGACCAAGTCCATATTATGGCAAGAACAGCTCAAATAAGCAAAGAGAAACGACAGTCCATCATTACTTTAAGACACGAAGGTAAGTTAATGCAGAAAATTAAGAACTCTGAAAGTTTCTTCAAGTGCAATCGCATAAACCATCAAGCACTATAATGAAACTGACTCTCATGAGGAACGCCACAGGAAAGGAAGACCCAGAGTTACCTCTGCTACTGAGGATACGTTCATTCAAGTTACCAGCCTCAGAAATTGCAGCCCAAATAAATGTTTCACAGAGTTCAATAATAGACACATCTCAACATAAACTGTTCAGAGGAGACTACGTGAATCAGGCCTTCATGGTCAAAATGCTGCAAAGAAACCACCACCAGACACAAATAATAATAAGAGACTTGCTTGGGCCAAGAAACACACGCATAGGACATTAGACCAGAAGAAATCTGTCCTTCTATCTGATGAGTCCAAAATGTAGATTTTTCTTCATGAGACACAGAGTAGGTGAACGGATAATCTCCGCATGTGTGGTTCCCAATGTGAAATATGGCGGAGGTGTGATGGTGCTTTGCTGGTCAACACCAGCATGGCTACCACAGAATTCTGCAGCGATACGTCAACCCAACTGGGACATTTGTTTTTCAACAGGACAATGACCCAATACACCTCCAGGCTGTGTAAGGTCTATTTGACCAAGATGGAGAGTGATAGAACGCTGCATCAGATGAACTGGCCTCCACAATCACCCGACCTCAACCCAATTGAGATGGTTTGGGATGATTTGGACCGCAGAGGGAAAGAAAAGCAGCCAACAAGTGCTCAGCATATGTGGGAATTCCTTCAAAACTGTTGGAAAAACATCCGAAGTGAAGCTGGTTGAGAAAATGCCAAGTGTGCAAAGCTGTCATCAAGGCAAAGGCTGGCTACTTTGAACATTTTTAAATATATATACAGTTGAAGTTGGAAGTTTACATACACCTTAACCATATACATTTAAACTCAGTTTTACACAATTCCTGACATTTAATCTTAGTAAAAATTCCCTGTCTTAGGTCAGTTAGGATCACCACTATTTTCAGAATGTGAAATGTCAGAATAATAGTAGCGAGAAGGATTTATTTCATATTTTCTTTCTTTCATCACATTCCCAGTGTGTCAGAAGTTTGCATACACTCAATTAGTATTTGGTAGCATTGCCTTTTGTTTAACTTGGGTTAAACGTTTTGTGTAGCCTTCCACAAGCTTCCCACAATAAGTTGGGATGATTTTTGGCCCATTCCTCCTGACAGAGCTGATATAACTGAGTCAGGTTGTAGGCCTCCTTGCTCGCACACGATTTTTCAGTTCTGCCCACACATTTTCTATAGGATTGAGGTCAGGGCTTTGTGATGGCCACTCCAATACCTTGACTTTGTTGTCCTTAAGCCATTTTGCCACAACTTTGGAAGTATGCTTGGGGTCATTGTCCATTTGGAAGACCCATTTGCGACCAAGCTTTAACTTCCTGACTGATGTCTTGAGATTTTGCTTCAATATAGCCACATAATGTTCCTGTCTCATGATGCCATCTATTTTGTGAAGTACACCAGTCCCTCCTGCAGCAAAGCACCCCCACAACATGATGCTGCCACCCCCGTGCTTCAGGGTTGGGATGGTGTTCTTCGGCTTGCAAGCCTCCCCTTTTTCCTCCAAACATAACGATGGTTATTATGGCCAAACAGTTCTATTTTTGTTTCATCAGACCAGAGGACATTTCTCCAAAAAGTACAATCTTTGTCCCCATGTGCAGTTGCAAACCGTAGTCTGGCTTTTCATGGCGGTTTTGGAGCAGTGGCTTCTTCCTTGATGAGCGGCCTTTCAGGTTATGTCGATATAGGAACTCGTTTTTACTGTAGATATAGATACTTTTTGTGCCTGTTTCCTCCAGCATCTCCACAAGGTCTTTTGCTGGGATTGATTTTCTGGGATTGATTTGCACTTTTCGCACCAAAGTATGTTCATCTCTAGGAGACAGAACGTGTCTCCTTCCTGAGCGGTATGAAGGCTGCTTGGTCCCATGGTGTTTATACTTGCGTACTATTGGTTGTACAGATGAACGTGGTACCGTCAGGTGTTCATGAATTGCTCCCAAGGATGAAACAGACTTGTGGAGGTCTATAATCTTTTTCTGAGGTCTTGGCTGATTTCTTTTGATTTTCCCATGATGTCAAGCAAAGAGGCACGGAGTTAACGTAGGCCTTGAAATACATCCACAGATACACCTCTAATTGATTCAAATGATGTCAATTAGCCTTTCAGAAGCTTGTAAAGCCATGACATAATTTTCTGAAATTTTCCAAGCGGTTTAAAGGCACAGTCAACTTAGTGTATGTAAACTTCTGACCCACTGGAATTGTGATACAGTGAATTATAAGTGGAATAACCTCTCTGTAAACAATTGTTGGAAAAATGACTTGTGTCATGCACAAAGTAGATGTCCTCACCGACTTGCCAAAACTATAGTTTGTTAAACAACACATTTGTGGAGTGGTTGAATATTGAGTTTTAATGACTCCAACCTAAGTGTATGTGAACTTCCGACTACAACTGTATATTGATTTGTTTAACAATGTTTGGTTACTACATGATTCCATGTGTTATTTCATAGGTTTTCTGTCTTCACTTTTATTTTACAATGTAGAAAATAGTAAAAATAAAGAAAAACCCTTGAATGTGTCACACTTGCTCCCGCTCATCCCCCTGCATTACGCACTCCTGCCACCATAATTTACGCACATACCGTTCCTCGTCACTCGCATCAGCGATATTGGAGTCACCTGGACTCACTCAATCACCTGTTATTACCTCCCCTATATTTGTCAGTTCCCCAGGTCTGTTCCCCGCTGCTGCATTAATTGTAATTTGTCTGTGCTACCCGTGTGCTGATGCTGGTCCTGTCTTGTTCCATATTAAATGTTTGACTCCCCGTACCTGCTTCGCCTCTCCAGCTTCATCCTTGTGACAGAATGAGTAAGTGTGTCCAAACTTTTGACTGGTACTGTATGTCAAATCACAACACCGGGACCTACACAATGCAGTTTGACTTCTTTTCTAGTGTAATCTCCTTACAGGAGTCAATGTACAACATATGTGTACAACATACTCCTGCAACAGTGGGTTACAGCCTCCCATCACCTACAGTATCATATAAACTACTATAGACATCCATATGGCTCTCTTAGAAAATACTTGACAAAGTTTTTACATGAAAGATGGAATGTGAACTCCATGACTAACCTCGCTTTGTACTTTGTTGCGCAGAATCCTTGCCTGTTCTTTGATGTCCTGCTCCTGGCTTCTGGATGTTGCCTGGATTAAGGCGTGGTACATGCAATTCTGGCCCTCTGACATCACCCTGGTCTCACATCCATCTGGTTGAACAATGGTAAAATGGCCGCTGTACGCAGTTTGAACACCTTGGATTCGGTCTTGTATGTGAGACAACAGACCCATCTCACTAAAATAACAAATCAAACAGAATCATGATTGTTAAGTTCAAAGATAAAATTCAAACATAGCAATCTGAAGAGTAATGCAGTTAGGATAAATATGCTCCTGATCTTATGTTCTGTCAATTTAGTGGTATTGAACATTAATATTTGTATTTTTGATATCCTTAAAGTTCAATGAGGGACGTGGCACAGAAACTCAGAGCTGAATACAGAGGCACGTACCTTTTAGCTGTCTCTGGCTCCATGGTCAGTTTGAGTGTGATGTATCCTGCTGAGCAGTCAGTGCCTGGGTAGGATTGCTCATCGAGTGGTTTCCCATGTTTATCCACTACCTTGACCCTGATGCCTTGGCCCTGGAGTAGGTCACTCTTTGTAAGGACATAGATGTCCAGCTCTGAAGCAGGGCGGTCAATATCGCTGATGTTATTGATGTAATGATGGAGGTCCGACTGTTCAATCTCACATGTAGACTCCCCTGCATGCTTACTGGCTGATTTCATATCATGCCTCTGCTTCTGCTCTACGAAATAGTTTTCCGTTTTGTACCTGCCAAGCATGTTGCTAGTGGTATTGCCAATGGCGTTCGTGACTTTATTGATCTTTTCCTTAAAAATATGTGTTATCAAGGAGTTCATGTGTCTGGCACAGGACTCAATAAATTCCTGGGAGACATTCTCTGAGATGCCCTCGAGGAGCTCATTCTTCAGGCGTCCCACATCAAGGAGTCTGTGTCTGCCATCCTGGTCATACCCATTTGGCAGTTGCACATGAATTTCTTTTATCAACTTGGAAGAGAATCTGTCATTGATAAATTTTTCTGTAGGGATAGAGTTCAACATTTGGACTAGCACTGTACTGAACTTTGCTATGCAGAGGCTTGCAGAGATAGCAGTTTGGACTTTTCCAGGCACTCCTGCGTTGTCCATAAGGTCTGACGCTTTGCTACTCACCTGAGAGAGTCTGTCAATGATCTCATGCACTGTGCTGCAATTTGTCATTAGATCAGAAATAATTTTTTCTGTCACTGATTTTACTAAATCTTTAATACTTTTTTCACACTCCCTGTCTATCTTGAACTCAGCAGCTGGTTTCTGTAAAGCTGATTTTGGAACTCCAGAACATACAAGCTCTGTGAGAGTGTGACTCAATGCATCATTCTCTTTAACTACAGAGGTGATTGAATCCTTGAAAGCCTTGTTCAAAATCTCCTTCAGTACAGATTGAAGCCCTGCATCAATGAAGTAATGCAATGTGTGGGTAACTATCTGCGTAGCCATTTCCTGTCCTGCATACTTGGTTGCATGTTTGAAAGTCTGTTTGACTACAGTTTTTGTGCCCAGCTTCTTCACTGTACCTAGGGACAGAGAGGAGGCCGCTGTGACACTGCCTTTGAAAGACATGAATGCATGTTTCCCTGATTTAATGACACCTTTTGCAACAGATGACAGGGTTTTTGTACCTGTTAGCAAGCCTTTTGTGGCTTTATATACAGACTGGACAGCTCTCTTGATGGTGCCAAATCCAGAAGTGAGCAAAGATATCCCAATACCGATGCTTTTGGAGATGGCCCACGATGCCCAACTGAAACTGCCAGTTATCATGCCATCACACCCACTGATCATGTCAGACACTCCCTCTGAGATCAAGGTAAGACCAAACTGGGAGGCGGAGCCATAGGACAGAGCACAAACAAGAACTCCAGCCAGAACCTGACATGCACCCAGTAAAAAACACACAAGAGCATCAATGTTGAACCTTGGCTTCTCTTTTACTTCGAACACCATGCCAAGGCCGTACTCATACAGGGCCATGAGTTCATTTGTGGTGACATAGTCTGTCCCGTCTGAGAGTGCATACACTGAGGAATCCTCTGTTATGGCGCCACTTTTACTGTTCTTTAGCTCTGCAAGTTTTTCCAGTGTACTGTTAATGTATCCCAGCCATGCTTGGAAAATATTCATCCTAGATTGCATCTGACTTTGGAAATTGCAGACACCATCATGATGTGGCTCAAAGTTGCCCCTCATTGCCATCTGACATGCATTCAAAGTGTTTGTTGTTTCAGAGATATAGATACCTAGTGTGTCTTTTGCTTCCTGCAGTAATTTACTAGCCTCTGTTTTATAGTCACTCTCTGCCAGGTTAATTGTGATGTAAGCTTGGTTGTATAGCGCCACTGCTCTGTAAAAGGGGTCACATTTTGCAGCTTTCTGCCAGGAAGATTTTGCATCATAGTCCCACTTGGTTTTATCACGGCAGTGCAGGTTGGTTCTAACAACAGCCTGCTTCAGATGATCATAGAAATTTTGGCTTTGTCCTTTCAACATCATGTTCCTTGTGTTTGTCAATTGTTGAAGTAAGTCTGCTTCCAAGTCAGAGATATCATCATCCTTCTCGATATGGGTCTCATGAAGGGTCAACCACAATGCCCATGATTCTTTCAGAGCATTGAGTGCTGGCTGGTAATCAAGCTTATCGCCTTGACGTCTGAAACTATGTTCCTCCACCTTCATTGTCAACAGGTTCTCTCTCTCTTTTTCTGAGTAGTTGCTGTCAAAATTGTCAAGAAATTGGCAAACTGTTGAAAATAATTTTTCCTTCCTTTCAATTTCCTGCAGCTCATTTGTCTCCATACCAGTGATGCGTTGGATTTCATGATCCTCTCTTAGCTGCCTCATGATCTCCACAGGCTGGCCCTGGTACGCTGGTGCCAGTTGGTCACAATGGAGTATCATTTGTACCATGCCGGAATTTCCTTTTCTGGCTGTGCGTCCAAACACCTGTTTCTCCACTCTGCGATTGTCAGGAAAGTGCGTGAGAAGGACAAAGAGTCCGCCGCATTGATTCACTTTCTGCTCCAATCTAATGTCTGTGCCACGTCCTCCCAGATTGGTGGCGATAATGATGCTTCCCCCACTGAATGTGGTTTGCTCAATGTTGTCTCTCTCACTGATCGTGTACATGGTGATTGGATGTCGTTGATTTGCTCTTCGGTTGGCCATTGCCACCTGTAATTCATTTGCTGTCTTAACATCCTCACAAACCACCAAGACGACCTGGTTCCTGTCGGCAGCTTTCAATGCACTTTCACAGACTACCTCTATCCATTTGAAGTCATCACCGCTTACCTGAAGAGCGGGGAGTTCAACTACCTTATTGTGCCTGTGAGAAGGTATCGTATAGCTGTCTGATTTGTAATGCCTTTTCAAGAAGTGTTTGTCTGCATTTCCACCTAATGTTCCAGAAACACCAAATATGCCACTCCCTTTAAGGTATCTTTTAAAGTAATGGATATTTGACATATAATTTGTAACATTGGATAGCGATGATATGGCCAACTGGTGCTTCATCTCTAGAAACTGTTGAAGGCCGTCACCCCAGCGTTTGTTCTTTTCCAGTACTCCACTGGCCTGGTAGTCCACTGGGATGATGGCATGGTAGAAATGTTTGTCAGACTCACTGACAGTGCTTGGATTAGCGTCAGAAGACATGCCAATCATGTACTCTCTGCCTTGTTTCATTGCAATAGCTTTTAAGGCATTTCCCACAAAGACTGGCATCCGATTCTCAATGTACTTCTTAAGGAAGAAGGGGATCACAATATAGTTATCGGTTTCCTTTGAGTTTGGCTGACATTGGTCAGAATATATGATTTTAGATTGTATCTCAAGAACAACTGCATCAATTAGTGATTTTTCAGACATTATTTCACTAGCTCGTCCATTGTTGAGGAGAAGCATTTTGATTTTCATGTCACTGTCCCTTTTTTTCTCTCCAATTGATGTGGCTTTATTATTTGTTAATGTGTAACAGTCGATGAAAACAGTTTGATCTAATGCCGTCTCAAGAATACTGAGCAGATCATATTGTTGTTCCACTCCAATTTTAGTCATGAACGCCTCAATAGCTTTCCAATTCTCATCTTGAAAATCATCAGCTTTACCATCTCTTTGTGCCTCACTTTCACTCTGCGTCAATGTATCAATGTCTTCCTGTGTGTAAAATCCAAACTGCAACCCTGTTTGCAGAATATCAAATTCAGAAAAGTGTTCAGATCTGTCTGAGCCCATAACAGCCATCTTTGCAGCCTTGTGAAAATGCTGTAGCCCAGTTATCCACTCAGTCTCCCCCGTTTCTTCCATTCGAATAGGCCGACACACAGATATCATGCACCAAATGCTAGCAAGGACTTGCTCAACGTGCCTAAGGCCGCTGGCTTCATGAGACAGGAAGGTCACCTGCACTCCACTGTCCAAGGTCATGTAATCTACTTCATCCACAATCACTAAGTCAAACTTCCTCTCCCCACGAGTGGTGTTTTTCTCAAATTCCTGCCTCAAAGTGTCTGCTGCAAAGTCACTTACAGTTCCATACACAATCTGTCTTTTGTAAGCGTCCTGTAGTATTTTGTCACAGCTTTTAAGGCTGCTCTCCTTCATCAACGGTGGAGGCACAACGGAGGATGTGATATCAAACATGTCAAAAAGTTTTCTCCACTCCTCTTCGTCCCGTCGTGCAAGGATTGGAGAACTGGTCACAATGTCGACTGTGGCCCCTCTGATGGCCTGGATTGCTGCAAACATAGCTAGAATGCAAGACTTTCCTTCTCCTGTGCCAATTTCTAAGAGGCATCCTTTATCTGATGTTGCCTTTGGTAGAAGGAGCATGAGTAATGATGCCAGCTGGGTGAGTCTGGGAAAATATCCCTTGATTTGCTCTCCACTTTGAGTGGAAACGGCTGAGGAGTCTTTAACAGCAATACACATTGTAATAAGAACTTCCTTGAGGATAGTGTTGTCTGCCTCAGCAAAATTCAACAATTTAATTTTGTTCTTGAAGTCTTTGATCATTTCAATTTTTTCTCTCTTGCTCAGTTTCTTCTGTGTGTCTACCATGGGATCTTTTGAAAGCTTCTCTTCTATATGTCCTAAGACAGTCTCCATTATAGAGAGTAACTTTTCGGGGTAATTTGCATCCCGCATCTCACTCAAAATGGTGTCAATATCTTTGTCAGTTTCTTCTTCTGCATAACCTTGCAGAGTCTTATTGGGATCAGTACTTCTAAGGGCAGAGAGTGTGGAGAGAAGATCCAGCCTGTAGGTCTGCACTGTATGAAGGATTGCATCTGTTTTCTTCTGGTCCATGGAAGCAACCCCACGAAGAAAGAGCAGGATTTCTACAGGTGTCCAGATGTTACTGAAGAGAATTTGACTAAGGAGCTCCCTGCTGGTCTGAGACACATCTGAAAATGTGTCAAAAAAAGCCAAAAGAAGTTTACCTGCCAGAGTGGGATTTGAACCATTCAGATGCTCAAGAAGACTAAGGTGGAAGTTATACCTTTTGGCACACTCAAGTTGGTGGACATCCCCATTGACGGCATCCGGGTTGTCTGCCAGTGTTACCTCTGTCACAGCCTTAAGGATACAGAACCTCTCAGTTAGAGAGAGATCTTCATACATGATGGCATTCTCTAAGGTAAAAAGAGGCCAAAGGGAGAGGTGCTTCTCTCTAAAGTATTGGACTGTCAGCTCAGTCTGGAGGTTTCTCATCCTGTCTTCAAATGTGACATCTTGCAGGCTTTCATTTTCACTGATCTGGTAATCCAACAAGAGTTCCTCAAACTTCTGTTCAATTTCTCTCTGCTAGAATTGAAGGTTTAAAATTTTTACTTCAACAATGTAGGTAACACAATGTATGAAACATATGTATATAAATACTATGGTAACACTTTACAATAAGGGTGCATTAATTAAAATGAATACATGCCATAGTTAAAACAAGACAACAGTAAACATGTCATCATCCACGAATGATGCAGTGACAATTTTTCAAACTTGTGTGGATTCATTTCCCTCACTGGAAATCTAAACTTGATAGCTCACAATGGACGAGATGTTAGAGAATGGACTCTACAGCTTGATGGAGAGACATTGATGTAAAACAGGATTTATTTTAATGGGCAGACGATGGACCGTTAAACTGAAAGTAGTCTGGCTAGACTATACCGATACTAACATAATGGTCAATGACTGAAATATAGAATACCACAGTATTAGTCACTATACCCATAAAACCTAGCGGTTAAACAGCGTTTTTCCCACTACATTCTTCCCATAGGGGATTTTAGAAACATTTAAAATAAGGGCTGTGTTTTGTGTAGGCTTACCCCGTTTTGATAACCGTGTAAATCTTTCTAAGAAAAACGATTGGAACCTTTACCTTGTTTGACCGTTAGGCTTTATGGGTATTATGACGCCTCCACTGTTGGGCTCTATTGACATCGATACACTTTTGAGTAGGCGGAGCTTATAGATCCTTATGAGACACTTGTTTCTCATGGGGAAATGCATATACTGGATATACAATGTCATGACCGTAGCTCAAAAGGGAGATCTGCTTGTTCAAAGTTTGGTAGGGAACACAGTCTAATTTGTGGAAAATGTAATGGGCTGAGATTATAGGTCCTTATGGAAAACGTGTTGCTCATGAGGAGATGCACACAGTATATGTACCAAATGTCACGACTGTAGCTGAAACGGGAAAGGAACTTTGGTTGTTAAAAGTTTGGTATTTTAGTGGTTTACTATAGCCCCCCCCCATGTATAAAAGCAACTGATACCATTAATAAGAAGGGGCTAGAAGTATTTTATATGGTGAGCTACTGAGTGGCTTGGACAGGCAAGCCCCATACTATCGTGGAGGACTTAATTCTTCTTGCTGCCACGGATATGGCTGGGACAATGCTGGGGAAAAAGGCACAACTTTACAGACAATGCCTTCATCAAACAACACTGTGTCACGACACATCATTGACAAGGCAGGAGATATTTTGAAACAATTACTGCTTTGCATACAAGCCAGTGAATTCTATGCATTACAGCTGGATGAGTCAACAGACGTGGCGGGCCTGGCACAGCTCCTGGTATATGTCCGTTACATTTATGGGGGATCAACTAAGGAAGACATCCTCTTCTGGAAACTAGGACAACAGGAGAGGATCTTTTTAAAGGCTTTGTGTCATCAAATGGACTCTGGTAGTCAAGATGTGTTGGTATCTGTACTGATGGCGCAAAAGCCATGACAGGGAGACAGAGTGGTAACGCACGTCAAACAGTTGCTCTAGAGTCCACTTGGGTACACTGCAGCATCCACCGAGGGGCTCTTGCTGCCAAGGGAATGCCTGACCGCTTGAAAGGCATGGCCCCTGAACACCCGCGTATTTTCCGCACTATGCAATGATATGAGCAGCAACTATGTAATGCTTTTACAACATACAGAAGTGCGCTGGTTATCAAGAGGAAGTAGTATTGACACTTTTATTTAAATTAAGAGATGAGCTTAAAGTTCTTTACTGACCATAATTTTCACTTGTCTGACGACGAGTTTCTCACACAACTGGCGTATCTGGGTGATGTTTTTTCTCGCCTGAATGATCTGAATCTAGGATTACAGAGACTCTCTGCAACTATATTCAATGTGCAGGACCAAATTGAGGTGATGATTAAGAAGTTGGAGATCTTCTCTGTCTGCATTAACAAGGACAACACAGGTATTTTCATCAATGTATGATTTGTGTGCAAATGAACTCAAGCTTATGGACAATGTCAAATGTGATATAGCGAAGCACCTGAGTGAGTTGGGTGTGCAATTATGCAGGTACTTTTCTGAAACAGATGACACAAACAACTGGATTGGTTATCCCTTTCATGCCCTGCCTCCAGTCCACTTAGCGCAAATCGCGCTGACACTTATGCCCTTTGCAACCTATGCTCTTTCCAAACGCCTGAAAGTACCACGTTCATCTGTACAAACAATAGTGCGCAAGTATAAACACCATGGGATCACGCAGCCATCATACAAAACAGGAAGGAGATGCGTTCTGTCTCCTAGAGATATACGTACTTTGGTACGAAAAGTGCATATCAATCCCAGAACAACAGCAAAGAACCTTGTGAAGATGCTGGAGGAAACGGGTACAAAAGTATCTATATCCACAGTAAAACGAGTCCTATATCGACATAACCTGAAAGGCCGCTCATCAAGGAAGAAGCCATTGCTCCAAAACCACCATAAAAAAGCCAGACTACAGTTTGCAACTGCACATGGGGACAAAGATTTTACTTTTTAGAGAAATGTCATCTGGTCTGATGAAACAAAAATAGAACTGTTTGGCCATAATGACCATCGTTATGTTTGGAGGAAAAAGGGGGAGGTTTGCAAGCCGAAGAACACCATCCCAACCGTGAAACATGGGGGTGGCAGCATCATGTTGTGGGGGTGCTGTGCTGCAGGGGGGACTGGTGCACTTCACAAAATAGACGGCATCATGAGGCAGGAACATTATGTGGATATATTGAAGCACAATCTCGAGACATCAGTCAGGAAGTTAAAGCTCTTGGTCGCAAATGGGTCTTCCAAATGGACAATGACCCCAAGCATACTTCCTAAGTTGTGGCAAAATGGCTTAAGGACAACAAAGCCAAGGTATTGAAGTGGCCATCACAAAGCCCTGACCTCAATCCTATAGAGAATGTGTGGGCTGAACTGAAAAATGTGTGTGCGAGCAAGGAGGCCTACAATCCTGACTCAGTTACACCAGCTTTGTCAGGAGGAATGGGACAAAATTCACCCAACTTATTGTGGGACACTTGTGGAAGGCTACCAGGCACGTTTGACCCAAGTTAATCAATTTTTAAAGGCAATGCTACCAAATACTAATTGAGTGTATGTAAACTTTTGACCCACTGGGAATGTGATGAAAGAAATAAAAGCTGAAATAAATCCTTCTCTCTACTATTATTCTGACATTTCACATTCTGAAAATAAAGTGGTGATCCTAACTGACCTAAGACAGGGAATTTTTACTAGGATTAAATATCAGGAATTGTGGAAAAACTGAGTTTAAATGTATTTGGCTAAGGTGTATGTAAACTTCCGACTTCAACTGTATATGTAAGATGGCTAAATAAAGATAAATTATTGATTATTATTTGTGCCCTAAGAGCTCTGTCACTTTCCACAAGCCAGGTTGTGACAAACTCACACTAATTCTTATGTTTGATAAATGTATTGTGTGTGTGTGGCAGGCTTACAATGATGCAAAAAACAACATTTGAGAGTGTGCTGACCCTGGTGCAAGGGGTATGCAGCTGGAGGTTGAATGTTTGAATGGGTATGGGACTATAACTAGTTTGGGAACCACTGGCCTAGGCTATCATACACAATTGAGCACAGTAGCCAAGACTTAGTGTCCCATTCAACGCACAGAAACATATGAAAAAAATGAAGTCATTACCTTGATGCTTTCTCTGTTAAATCTTCTAGACCCCATAATGGCTAAATTAAATCCTGTTATTAGAAATTTGGGAAATGTTCATACAGTACCAGTCATATGTTTGGGCACTTACTCATTCAATGGTTTTTCCTTATTTTTACAATTTTCTACATTGTAGAAGACAGCAAAACTACATCAAAATATATTTGTTATTTGTGATTCTTCAAAGTAGCCACCCTTTGCCTTGATGACTGCTTTGCACACTCTTGGCATTCTCTCAACCAGCTTCATGAGGTAGTCACCTGGAATGCATTTCAATTAAAAAGGTGTGCCTTGTTAATTTGTGGAATTTCTTTCCTTAATGTGTTTGAGTCAATCAGTTGTGTTGTAACAAGGTAGGGGTGGTACACATCAGATAGCTCTATTTGGAAAAATTCCATATTACGGCAAGAACAGCTCAAATAAGCAAAGAGAATGACAGACCATCATTACTTTAAGACATGAAGGCCAGTCAAGGCCAGTTTCTTCAAGTGCAGTCACAAAAACCATCAAGCGCTATGATGAAACTGTCTCTCAAGAGGATAACCACAGGAAAGGAAGACCCAGAGTTACATCTGCTGTAGAGGATAAGTTCATTTGAGTTACCAGCCTCAGAAATTGCAGCCCAAATAAATGCTTCACAGAGTTCAAGTAACAGACACATCTCAACATCAACTGTTCAGAGGAGACTGCGTGAATTAGGCCTTCATGGTCGCATTGCTGCAAAGAAACCATGATAAAGGACACCAATAATAAGAAGAGACTTGCTTGGGCCAAGAAACATGATCAATGGACATTAGACCGATGGAAATCTGTCCTTTGGTCTGATGAGTCCAAATTTGAGATTTTTGGTTCCAACCACTGTCTTTGTGAGACGCAGAGTAGGTGAACGGATGATCTCTGCATGTGTGGTTCCCACCGTGAAGCATGGAGGAGGAAGTGTGATGGTTCTTTGCTGGTGACACTGTCTGTGATTTATTTTGAATTCAAGGCACACTTAACCAGCATGGCTACCACAGCATTCTGCAATGATCCCATCCCATCTGATTTGCGCTGTCATTTGTTTTTCAACATGACAATGACCAAACACACCTCCAGGCTGTGTAAGTGCTCAGCATATGTGGGAACTCCAAGACTGTTGTAAAAGTATTCCAGGTGAAACTGGTTGAGAGAATGTCAAGAGTGTGCAAAGCTGTCAAGGCAAAGGGTGGCTACTTTGAAGAATCTCATATAATGGGTAGGTGTGTCCAAACTTTTGACTGGTACTGCACTTCTAAATACCTTTATGAGAGTAGAACAAGTGTTGTACCAAATCAATAAGGCTTTGTTAATGTATTGTGCATGTCTTGTTAAAAGGAGGTTTTGTAAAGAAATGTATAGCTTGACATGTTTTGAAAAAAATCACTCATGCACATTATTGCACTGAATATAGTCTCAAATATTTCTACATGACCTGTTTTGACAATGCTAATGCTAAACTGTAGTTAAGTAAATAATCCCCCAATCGGCTGCTGAGTCCAGGTCTGTATACTGACTGCTTTCTAAGCAATATGATGTAAATAACTTGAGATTATTTTGTAATGTGAACTTTCCCTTTCACATGTTACCCCTTCAGAACCATGAACAAGCAAAATACCTGTAAACCATGTGTTAACCTGGTGATTAAGTTATACATCTGACTATAATTTACCACTTCATGAAAATTGTCTATCAATGGTATAGTAAACATTATATTAATGGCTTTATGCTTTGTAAATGCATTAGTCAATTATTTATTTGTAATACATTGTAATTCATGTACACTTATTGTAAAGTGTTACCCAGAGGGATTAACTGTTTTTTTAAGGGAATAATGTTGTACTACTCAGTGATCTGCTTAGATAAAATACATCATACCTCATCCCTTTTGATGACAGTCTCATGGTCCCCCATCACCTGCTGTAATACATGTGTGCGCTGCCGATGACCCTCCTGCTCCCTCAGACTAGGACTGAGGTTCAGCTTTGCCTCTGTCAGACTTCTCCTGGCCTCCTCAGTCTCCTTGCTGATCTCCTCCTCAATCCTCCTCTCCCTTTCCTGTCTCTCCTGCCGCCGCTGTTCCTCCTCTCGCCGCTGCTGGTCCTTCTCCTTCTTTGCTTTTTGGGAAAAACGGAACCATCAATAATGTTTAATGCCAAAGCGAGAAGTCTTTGCCCACAAAAAGTAGGTCTATAGTCTAATAGGATGTTAAATCCAGCCTTGATTTAACATCCTAAAACCTTCTTTTATTAATGCTCTAGGCAACAAATTCAGAGTAAAACATTTATCATTATTTTATCAAACTTGCAAGGACGTTATGTTCACTATTGCAAATGCAAGCCTATTGCTTCGGAGACACGATGTCAGGTCTAAAGAAAGTTGGCCAAATTTTGTCTGTCATTGCAATTATGTGATACTGAAACTATCCATCAATTCACTAGCCAGTGGTTTGGAAGACCATATGCATCCATATGAGTTGAGGAAAACACACAAGCCCCAAATACACAGAGCGCATATATTTGGCTATGGAGCACATTTTGATTGGTCTGTAAGTGGTCAAGCGCTTGACACACCTATTATTCATTTTATTAATCTAAAGACAGCTTTACACTACTGCCAGAATTTTCACCGACAGATATTACCACGGAACTTTAACAATTATTTCTGAAGCGCTTAGATCAACAATTGCATTTGGGTTGTTAAAATAGAGCCCTGAAGGTTTAAAATGAAAAAAATACGACTTACCATAGTTGGGACATGTTTCAACTACAGAATGTGTGCTACAGTGCAGCTCAATGACTGAGCGGTCCAGGCTTTCTCTGATGGTGAACGTTGTGTGTTGATATCCAGAGTAGGGATATGAAAATGAATTGTGTTGATGATCTCCATATTTCAGAATGAACATACAGCGTTTACCATTCCGATCTGGCCAATATTCTTTTTCCTCCCGAGCCTTCAGTGTGCCACTTTCCTGGAAAAGTAAAGAGGTCTTTATCAATACTATTTGTGGCTTTTGTCTTTGTCAAAATTTCTTTCTCTCTGTTGTTTTAGAGACTGGTAAAGGGTGAGATGGAGAGGGGGTTGGGCATATCTTTAGAATTTGTGGTTGTGTGTATTGTTTTCAGCTTCAGTATACTATCGCCAGACTTATGTGGATCTTCATAAATTTCAGTAGCAGCTAGATGCTATTAGCTGAACTAGGCCTAACTTCATCAGCTATACTTCTGAAATTCCAAGGAGTCTACGTGGGCGCTGATGATATGTTTGAATACTGTAAATGAAGAAAAACTAGGCTATATCACAATGACAACCGCGATTACGCGGCCAAGTGTATGTGTGTGGGCGGTCATAATGATTGGGAAAAATTATATTACCGAAACACAAAAAAGGAAGATCAATGCAGCGTAAGCAAGACCATTTTGTGCTCAAATTACCCTAGACCAGCAGTTCTCATACCTTTTGAGGTTGAGAGAGAGAATGAGAACTAATTCATCGCGGACTCCCTCATAATCAGAACACAACTAAATATTGTGCAAAATATACATGTGTTAAGGGAATTTTTATCAATGATGACTTATGTATACATTTCAATCAGGACTGAATAATCCGAATACTGTTATGTTACTGTACATGTATGAATGTTCTCTCTTGCTCCCTGTAAAGGATATAATGTAGTCAAGAGTTTAGAACAATGATGGTCTGTTCCTTGGTACAAATGAATGAACTGTCTAGAATGCTTATCTACACTGACTGACCTTGGCTCTAGGCGAGGAGGGAAGGCTTGAACTATAGGGCCTTTCTACCAGTGTCAAGAAGAGACGGAACATTTAGAAAACGCTGACGTCATTTTCAGTTTATAACCTGTGGTAAAATGTGTATGAACTTAGTACTCTCTTGAATTAAAGGCTGTTACTTGACTTTTAAGACCGGGGCTCTGTCCATTCTTATAAAATAAGGGTCTTACACACCCTTATGCATTGACAGAGTTGTTTTGTTTGGGAATTAAAACAGAGGAATTTATTTAGAATTCCTTCAACAACATGACACTGACATCGTACTATGACATTGTTTTTGTTTGTTTGTGCATACATTTTACGACATCATCCCAGTACACTTGTGTCAATCAAGTCACAAAATAGGTTTAGGCATGCCGCACAACAACACAAACACACATTATTATGTCAACAAGCAATCAGCCCTTATAGTACTTGTCAGGAGGAATTCAACCATCAACATCATAGTTGCTCATCAAGGATAGGCCTACTAATTATCAAAGCACAACATTCTCAGTCGACCCGCACAACAATCAACCATCGTCATATAGTTTGTCCATCTCAATTATAATCAATAATATCATACAGTGGATGCCTAGGCCTATATGCATGCAATGCCTTGTTGCATTTAGTGCTCAAATCTCAGGCCGCTGAACTGTTAGGTGGACAATTATTGTTTTAGGAAAGTAAAAACCAATAAAACAATAGGCTATATAGTTTTGAATATGCTACACATCAAACAGGTTCAGATCCGAACCACCACGGGTCTGTTTTTCCCACAGGCTTTTTCGGAAGTTGTCTCCGTTTAAAAAAAATAATAATAATAATTATGCATATCGGGTCGGGTGGGAAAGTCATGGGTCCAACTTTTTGGACAATGAAGATCTCTAATGTATAGATAAAAGCATATTAACATTGCATTTGATATCCCCCATTAAGCTTACACATTTTGAAGGTCTTCTACACCAAAGCACAAAGTAACTTAATTATTTCAACTATGCCTCAAATGAGAAGACCAGACATCTGCCTCCCACACTATGCTTTGCACTGTGTTTGTGAAAGGGCTATGTGAATTCGGGGTCAGAAAATAAATACAGGTAAATATTTTACCTTCCTCTCTGTGTAAGAGCTATTGGGAAAAGGGTCATCAACATGGGAACCGGAGTAGTGCCAGGTGTAAGGGGTCTCGTTCTTCAATATGATCTTACACCAGCTGGACCCCATGCTCAGGCTGTGGAGGACAAAGACAGATCAAATCAAACTTGAGAGGAGTACTTAACTCAACTCGTTTTATATTTCTCATCATTCCACCATACGTACACTCTTACAAAAAAGGCTTCCAAAGGGGTTCTTTGGCTGTCCCCATAGGATAACACTTTTTTGGAACCAAAATGGTTTCTTGAATGGGTTCTTGGCTATTGGGACAGCCAAAGAACCCTTTTAGAGAGCACCTTGTATGGTCACAAAATATCAATATTTGGTGCATTAAAGCCTCAAATATCCAATAAGTTTATATTTACTTCCTGGAAAAGTGATTTGATGATGCAAAACAAACTCACCTCACAAAATATCCACTTCGATGTAAATCATACTCTGAGGTGATGCTGAGATGAAAAATAAAAAGTTGTTAAGTCAAAATCATCATCACCAATGTTCTTTCACGCTGTTATGGGAGCACAGCGTGATGACTCAATCACAATTTATGACATTGTTTGGATGTGGCAATCTCGAGGAAGTCCTGGGGTCACTGACACCAGGAGAGGTGTGAACTTTTTTTTTATTGAGGAAATTAATGTTACTGTGTGAATTAAATGTTTGGATTATTTCAAGAGTTCATAAACAGCTACAAATTTATATATGTTTTATTGTACTGTAAAGTGCTATGGATTTATTGTTACAGTGGTTCTTCCTGTAAAAGTTGCATTGTACTGCAGCACACCTTGCGGGCTGCCATATAATTCTACGGTATTATATTTAATTGTCAGCCATCATACCATTAATGCTAGTTAGTATTGGCTGTACCAGAGAATTTAAACCCTTTTTTTCTAATAACATAGTATATGAGATTGATTTTAAGAAATGTTGCTTAATTTTTTTATTTTTTTTATTTTTTAATTATACCCCTTTTTTCTCCCCAATTTCGTGCAACTCCCGTACGGACTTGGGAGAGGTGAAGGTCGAGAGCCATGCGTCCGCCGAAACACAACCCAGCTAAGCCGCACTGCTTCTAGACACAATGCCCGCTTCACCCGGAAGCCAGCTGCACCAATGTGTCGGAGTAAACACCATACACCTGGCGACCATATCAGCGTGCATTGCGCCTGGACTGCCACAGGAGTCGCTAAACCCTCCCCTAACCATGACGATGCTGGGCCAATTATGGGCCGCTACATGGGTCTCCCGGTCACGGCCGGCTGCGACAGAGCCTGGACTCGAACCAGGATCTCTAGTGGCACAGCGATACAGTGCCTTAGACCACTGTGCCACTCCGGAGGCCCTAGCTTAATTAATTTGCTTAATATTATGGTGTTTCTATTCCAAGAAAAAAAAAACTGAAAATATGGTGCTGTACATCGTGACTGGTCGGGAGTAGGCTACAGTACTAAGAGCATAACAATTCCACACCATAATTGTAGTCTAACCAATACCCAAACGGAGATTCAGTGAGAAAAAAAAAATCATTGATTTATCAAGACCAGTCCCCATGCTTGTCTCAGAGCAGCGTGAAACGGTGGTGAAATAGTTGACCATACGCAGGTAGACTATTGCTTCAAATCCTATTGCTTCTAACTTCAATTATTTGTGACATTGTGACATTTAAAGCATATTGAACACACGCAATTCTTAAAACTCTAATGCTTTATTATTTAATATTTTTTGCCCTCCGAATTCATATTCATTATATAAATAGGCCCATGTGCACCTTGATATTGGGGGTGGCCGTGCCTAACGGGGAAAGGGGGGGATGGATCCGGTCGGGCACAACCCAGGCGACATGGAGATGCGGGGAGCCGAGCTTGGTCTAGAGCCGAAGCCACCCTCCTGGCCCAGAACCCCGCGCAGAGGGAAGGGAGAAATAAAATATAGGTTAAATAAAAATGTAATAAGACCTACAACACCTCGCCTACGGTAGGCCTACAGTATATCTAAAAATAAGGGACATTTTTCGATAGGGCAAATCTGATCTGTGAGAATATTGTGAGCAATTTATGTTATTCTTCAATAATACAAATTCCAAAGCACATCAGGTGGAGAAAAATATATGTTATGTTAAAGATGTCAAGATGTTATGCTGGGAGGAAGATGTTCAGTCTCCCCTGTCCTCAGCTTTTCCAACCTGAACAAAGGAACAGGATGCCATTTCTAACCCCCCACCCTAGCCTGGGGTTGACCAATCAGAAGTCCTTGCAGGACAACTGAGCCAATGACCAAATAACAGGTATCCTGCCCCTGACTCAATGTACAGAACGTAGCACACGTAGCTCTGAGTTCAAGACTGACATCCCACAGATCCTAAACAGATGTTGAACTGAAAACCAAACTCCTATTGATCGTTAATCCTAGTCCTCTCGGCCTCACATCCTCTGCGTTGTGTAATTAACTTCAAAATATTCTTACAATATCTAAGGGGCTTTTATATAATTATAATGCATGGTTAATAATAATAATAATCGCTTTGTTTAAAAGATAACGATATTTGAGATTTCATTTTCAAATAACCGAAGGTGAGCGATTTGCAAACTGAGTAATGGCCAAAATAATATTTATAAAAACCAAAATAGTTATTTCTGTTTTTAGAAGGCGAGAAACCAAAAGCCCACCGTGCCTATTTTTTTGACAAGGACATCCCGGCCGGCCAAACCCTCCCCTAACCTAACCCAGACAACGCTGGGCCAATTGTTCATCACCTCATGGACTATTTCTCTCAATACCATTTGTATTTCATATACCTTTGACTATTGGATGTTCTTATAGGCACTATACATCCTCTTTCACGTGAATTCATGGTTCCCATCACAATAGCAACATGTCACATGCTCACCACATTTATAACACATAATATTATATTTTCCACAACTTGGACAGCTCGGCTTTTCCCCAGTCGCGGCCGGCACGGGTATTGAACTAGGATCTGTAGCAATGCCAGTGTCTTAGACCGTTGCGCCACTCGGGAGGCCCCATCCACAAATGATCAAAATACAGATGTATTTACAAAATGTTTTTGGGACCACATCGTGGTCTATTGTCCTGCTAATAGCCCTTGTGAAAAACAAGTGTCAACTATAACTATGTACATTATCATAAAATAACCCACTAACATTAATTATTGAACCGTTCATGTGAACAAACCAGCCGTCATGTTCATGCAATCTAACTTCAAATTCTTAAAAAAATAAAAATACTATTGAAATGTGCATACAATAGCACAATACAACTCACAAACAGTACCTCTAGAACCATTCAAGCTAGATACAGCAAACCAACTTTCACATGTACAGGCTATCCAAACTTATCTACCTGCTTTTTCAACTATAACCAGTCACCACTAGAGGTCGACCGATTATTGGAGGACCAAAAAAAGCCGATACCGATTAATCGGACGATTTTATTTTATAAAAAAAATAAAAATAATTGTATTAATGACAATTACAACAATACTGAATTAACACTTATTTTAACTTAATATAATACAATCAATACAAATATATTTAGCCTCAAATAAATAATGAAACATGTTCAATTTGGTTTAAATAATGCAAAAACAAAGTGTTGAAGTAAAAGTGCAATATGTGCTATGTAAGAAAGCTAACGTTTCAGTTCCTTGCTCAGAACATGAGCACATATGAAAGCTGGTGGTTCCTTTTAACATGAGTCTTCAATATTCCCAGGTAAGAAGTTTTAGGTTGTAGTTAATATAGTATTTATAGGACTATTTATCTCAATACCATTTGTATTTCATATACCTTTGACTATTGGATGTTCTTATAGGCACTATACATCCTCTTTCACCTTTGTGTGGTGAAAGACGTGAATTCATGGTTCCCATCACAATAGCAACATGTCACATGCTCATCACATTTATAACACATAATATTATATTTTCCACAACTTGGACATCTCGGCTTTTCCCTTCTGCAAACACTTTATACATGGCCAAAAGCTTTACAATGATCACACTGCATTGGTCTTGGGATAAATGCTCATCTCTTTAACATCTATTTCCCATGATACGCCAGATATAACCCCCTTGAGGTGTGCCCTGTTCCTAAGAGAAACACGACACTTCAAACGTATCAAATCACGTGAGCCGCAACACACGTTTCCTCTGTTCCTCAGAAGCACAAAAAAATCGAAACAAGCCCGCCTCTAGTGATCCACACAGCCTTCACTCTTCCCAGCACTCTTTCCACCAGTTTGGATATCTCAAATGGATTCCTTAAGATTGGTAATTGGTTCATCTGCTCCTCATTTACAAACTGTACTCCTACAAGATACGAAGTGACATTCTCATCTCTGTACTCTACTTTGCTCCATTTTCCATTCTTTTGGACAATATTCCAATTCTCTTTGATTCTACCGCCATTAGATTCAGAATCCACTTCATCATCATCCGCTTCCGCCATATTTTTCCTCCAAAAAAAACAAACGTTTTACCTATCCGATGGTAACCAGCACAGGTGTAACACATACTGACTAATGAGCTGACACCAATCGGTGCGCCCTAAAATGGTAACGTGCTTTTCATGCTAAAAGTCCAACCTCAAAACATAAATGGAAAAACTTAAATCTGTAACAGTGTCTCTAGTTTGAATGGTTCAAGAGCTACTGTTGGTGAGTTATTTAATGCCAAGAGTCTGCATTTTTGGAAGTTGGTTTGTGTTAATTAATAACTTAAGTAATATAAGCGCTAGAGCGTGCAGATAAAAATAATAAACAGACAAGTACATTTCCTGAAGAAAATGTGGTGTGCATGCTAGCTTGTGAAAGATCGATTGATTGATAGGATAGCCTGAACATGCAATTTTTTTGTTTGGTGTCTCTAGCTTGAACGATTCAAGAGACACTGTTGGTGGGTTATTTTATGCAAATGTATATAGTTATAGTGGATAAAAGTTTGTTAGAATCTGAAATTAGGATAACTGGAATATGTGATAGTTGTCTTGGTGTCTCAAGCTTGAACGGTTGAAGAGTTACTGTTGGTGAATTATTTATACAAATATATGTAAATGTGTATAGTTAGTTAATTTACACAATTATAGTTGATACAGGTTTTGAAGAATTGGAAGTTAGGATAGCCTAAACGATTGAAAGTTGGTATGGTAGATTACCTTTAGCGGGTTATTTTATTGTTAATTTATTCTCATTTATATAGTTATAGTTGATAAAGGTTTTAAAGAATTTGAAGTTAGATTAGCCTGAAAATGTAAGTTGGTTTGGTGTCTCTAGCTCCTATGGTTCAAGAGTTGTATGTGGAAACCCCTTCAAATGAGTGGATTCGGCAATTTCAGCCACACCCATTCCGGACAGGTGCATAAAATCGAGCACACAGCCATGCAATCTCCATAGACAAACATTGGCAGTAGAACAGCCCGTGCTGAAGAGGTCAGTGATTTTCAACGTGGCACCGTCATAGGATACAACCTTTACAGCAAGTCAGTTCATCAAACTTCTGCCCTGCTAGAGCTGCGCCAGTCAACTGTAAGTACTGTTATTGAAGTGTAAATGCCTAGGAGCAACAACGGCTCAGCCATGAAGTGGTAGGCCACACAAGATCACAGAAAGGGATCAAATCAAATCTAATTTTTTGTCACAGACACATGGTTAGCAGATGTTAATGCGAGTGTAGTGAAATGCTTGTGCTTCTAGTTCCAACAATGCAGTAATAACCAACTACCTTATACACACAAGTGTAAAGGGATGAAGAATATGTACATACAAATATATGAATGAGTGATGGTACAGAATGGCATAGGCAAGATGCAGTAGATGGTATCGAGAACAGTATATACATATGAGATGAGTGTTGTAGTGTATGTAAACATATTAAGTGCCATTTTTTAAAGTGGCTAGTGATACATTTTTTTACATCAATTTTTCCATTATTAAAGTGGCTGGAGTTGACTCAGTATGTTGGCAGCAGCCACTTAATGTTAGTGGTGGCTGTTTAACAGTCTGATGGCCTTGAGATAGAAGCTGTTTTTCAGTCTCTCGGTCCCTGCTTTGATGCACCTGTACTGACCTCGCCTTATGGATGATAGCGGGGTGAACAGGCAGTGGCTCGGGTGGTTGATGTCCTTGATGATCTTTATGGCCTTCCTGTGACATCGGGTGGTGTAGGTGTCCTGGAGGGCAGGTAGTTTGCCCCCAGTGTTGCGTTGTGCAGACCTCACTACCCTCTGGAGAGCCTTACGGTTGTGGGCGGAGCAGTTGCCGTACCAGGCAGTGATACAGCCCGACAGGATGCTCTCGATTGTGCACCTGTAAAAGTTTGTGAGTGCTTTTGGTGACAAGCCGAATTTTTTTCAGCCTCCTGAGGTTGAAGAGGTGCTGCTGCGCCTTCTTCACCACGCTGTCTGTGTGGGTGGACCAATTCAGTTTGTCCGTGATGTGTACGCTGAGGAACTTAAAACTTACTACCCTCTACACTACTGTCCCGTCGATGTGGATAGGGGTGTGTGGATAGGGGAGTGCTCCCTCTGCTGTTTCCTGAAGTCCACGATCATCTCCTTTGTTTTGTTGACGTTGAGTGTGAGGCTATTTTCCTGACACCACACTCCGAGAGCCCTCACCTCCTCCCTGTAGGCCGTCTCATTGTTGTTGGTAATCAATAGAGGTCGACCGATTAATTGGAATGGGCGATTAATTAGGGCCAATTTCAAGTTTTCATAACAATCGGAAACCAATTTTGTTTTTACACCTTTATTTAACTAGGCAAGCGAGTTAAGAACACATTCTTCTTTTCAATGACGGCCTAGGAACGGTGGGTTAACTGCCTCGTTCAGAGTCAGAACTACAGATTTTGACCTTGTCAGCTCGGGGAATCCAATCTTGCAACCTTACAGTTAACTAGTCCAACGCTATAACCACCTGCCTCTCGTTGCAGTAAGCCAAGGTAAGTTGCTAGCTAGCATTAAACTTACCTTATAAAAAACAATCAATCATAATCACTAGTTAACTACACATGATTGATGATATTACTAGTTTATCTAGTGTGTCCTGCGTTGCATATAATCTGACTGAGCATGTATCTGACTGAGCGGTGGTAGGCAGCAGCAGGCTTGTAAGCATTCATTCAAACAGCACTTTCGTGCGTTTTGCCAGGAGCTCTTCGTTGTGCATCAAGCATTGCGCTGTTTATGACTTCAAGCCTATCAACTCCCGAGATGAGGCTGGTGTAACCGATGTGAACTGGTTAACTAGTTAGCGGGTGCGTGCTAATAGCGTTCAAACGTCACTCGCTCTGAGCCTTGCAGTGGTTGTTCCCCTTGCTCTGCATGGGTAACGCTGCTTCGAGGGTGGCTGTCATTGTGTTCCTGGTTCGAGCCCAGGGAGGAGCGAGGAGAGGGACGTAAGCTATACTGTTCCATTGGCAATACTAAAGTGCCTATAAGAACATACAATAGTCAAAGGTTAATGAAATACAAATGGTATAGAGGGAAATAGTCCTATAATTCCTATAATAACTACAACCTAAAACTTCTTACCTGGGAATATTGAAGACTCATGTTAATATGTTCTCATATGTTTTCATGTTCTGAGCAAGGAACTGAAACGTTAGCTTTCTTACATGGCACATATTGCACTTTTACTTTCTTCTCCAACACTTTGCTTTTGCATTATTTAAACCAAATTGAACATGTTTCATTATTTATTTGAGACTAAATTGATTTTATTGATGTATGATATTAAGTTAAAATAAGTGTTAATTCAGTATTGTTGTAATTGTCATTATTACAAATACATAAAAACGTTTTTTGTAATAAAAAGAAAAATGATAATAATTAAAAAATATATATTTAAAAAAGAATAACAATCGGCTGATTAATTGGTATCTGCTTTTTTGGTCCTCCAATAATAGGCATCAGCGTTGAAAAATCATAATCGGTCGACCTCTAGTAATCAAGCCTACCACTGTAGTGTCGTCTGCAAACTTTATGATTGTGTTGGAGGCGTGCAAGGCCACACAGTCGTGGGTGAACAGGGAGTACAGGATCACCGAGTGCTGAAGCGCACAGCACGTACCAATCATCTGTTCTCGGTTGCAACACTTACTACCGAGTTCCAAACTGCCTCTGGAAGCAACTTCAGCACAAGAACTGTTCGTTGGGAGCTTCATGAAATGAGTTTCCATGGCCGAGCAACCGCACACAAGCCTAAGATCACCATGCGCAATGACAAGCAGGCTAAAGCAGTGGATACACGTTCTCTGGAGTGATGAATCAAGGTTTGGCGGATGCCAGGAGAACGCTACCTGCCCCAATGCATAGTGCCAACTGTAAAGTTTGGTGGAGGAGGAATAATGGTCTGGGGCTGTTTTTCATGGTTCGGGCTAGGCCCCTTAGTTCCAGTGATGCTGAATATTAACGCTATAGCATACAATGACATTCTAGACAATTCTGTGCCTCCAACTTTGTGGCAACAGTTTGAGGAAGGCCCTTTCCTGTTTCAGCATGACGGTGCCCACTTGACCAAAGCGAGGTCCATACAGAAATGGTTTGTCGAGATCGGTGTGGAATAACTTGACTGGTCTGCCCTGACCTGGCCTAATCTCCCAATTATCAGTGCCCGACCTCAGTAATGCTCTTGTGGCTAAATGGAAGCAAGTCCCGCAGCAATGTTTCAACATCTAGTGGAAAGCCTTCCCAAAAGAGTGGCGGCTGTTAAGGCAGCAAAGGGGGGACCAACTCTATAATAATGTCCATAACTTTGGAATGAGATGTTTGACGAGCAGGTGTCCACCTACTTTTGGTCAGGTAGTGTATGTCTCTACCCTGTGAACATTCCCAAGTTGGTTTGAGGTGTCTAGGTCACATGGTCAAGGAGCTATTGAGTTAAGGGATTTTTTATAAATACAGTGAACTCGGAAAGTATTCAGACCAACTTTTTTCCACATTTTGTTACGTTAGTCTTATTCTAAGAATATATATTTTTAAATTCCATCAATCTACACACAATACCCCATAATGACAAAGCAAAAACAGTTTTTTTATGTTTGCTAATTTATTAAACATATAAAACAGAAATACCTTATTTACATAAGTAATCAGACCCTTTGCTATGAGACTCGAAATTGAGCTCAGGTGCATCCTGTTTCCATTGAGTCCACCTGTGGTAAATTCAATTGATTGGACATGACTTGGAAAGGCACACACCAGTCTATGTAAGGTCGCACAGTTGACAGTGCATGTCAGAGCAAAAACCAAGCCACATTTTATTTTTTTAATCCATTTTAGAATAAGGCTATAACGTAACAAAATGGGGAAAAAGTCAACAGTCCGAATGCACTGTATATTTAGAAGCAAATACTTTTAGACTTTTACTCAAGTAGTATTTTATTGGGTGACTTTCACTTTTACCTGAGTAACTTTCTATTAAGGTATCTCTCTATACGTTTACTCAAGTATGACAACTGGGTACTTTTTTTCGTTTTTGTTTCGTTTTTGCACACCAGCTTCAAACAATATATAGAATATTTGTGGTTACGAAAAATATTTATACACAATGACTGCTTGTTTTGTCACAAACTGATATTAGGCGAGCTATTCGAATTTTAGCAACCATAGTGCATCTTTAAGTTACCATATGTATTTTATGTAACCATCCCAAATGTAATATACTTTTGAGTGTACTGAATAAGTTTACTATATGTCTAGTCTATGAGACTAAGCTGACTTCACGGGACAGATATTGTTATCCGGTTTTGTTATAAAACAAAGCTGTGGTTGAAATTATTCTGCCACCGTGTCTTATTTTCTACAAATTCTACAAAGCACACATTCACTCCATCTAACATCGAATACCTTTTTAAGGAGAGTAGGCCTATTATAACACTATGTCCAAATAACGATATTATCAACTATATGAATATACACAACAATCGTCTTACCGTTTCTCTTGCTCAACAGAAGCAGCGTCTATGAATATTCGGTCGTCGAAAGACTTACTTTCGTTTGCTCAACTCATTTACATATCCGGCTATTCCTCCTGGGTAGATGCATAGTGCGGGATCCTTGGGCCGAGCCTACCCCAAGTGGAGTGTATTCATGATTGCCAAATAACCAATAAAAAAGAAGCATATAAAATAATATAACTTTCGCTTCTGTTTTTCATGATTGTTCTTCAATTCGCAAGTGGCTGAATGTACTTTATCTCACCGGAGAAAGCATCAGAGTGAGCGAAACAGCACCGCTCTGTCTCAGTACAGTATGTGTAACCCATCTATCTGATACTGTCTGGTCAAAAAGAGTACTGTATGACATTGTTGCCGCCCCTATCATTGAATGCAAGGAAAGGCAGCGAGCATGTTGATCCAAAAATTATAAAAGAATAGCTAATCAGTGTTGAGCTAAACCAAAGATTATGGATATACTGACAAGATACTTGTTTCTCTGCCCTAACAATGTCAGTCCTTGCCCACAAAGCAGCACTGCGGGCATTCAAGCTCCCACCTATCCTTTCTTTGGCTTGGTGAATCCGACGGAACATTGAAAGTGATGCATTTACCTTCCGAGTCACTGTCAAGAACAGACCCATTACAAGAAGAGCTATTCTCTCAACTGTCAGCTCTATTTATGATTCATTAGGTTTCCTCGCCCCATTCATATTAAAGGCAAAGCAAATTCTTCAAGAGCTCTGCAAGCTAAAGTGTGGATGGGACCAAGTCATCCCTGAAGAACATTCTATTTCATGGAAGAGATGGCTCTCAGAGCTGGACCAGCTGTATGGTGTATGATGCCAAGACCGCACAGCTGCATAACTTTGGTGACACAAGTGAACAAGATTATGGCACAGCAAGCTACCTTAGGTTCACAAACGGTATGGAAAAGGTCCACATCGCATTCCTACTCGTGAAATCAAGGGTGACTCCACTCTAGCAGATGACGATCCCCAGACTGGTACTTGACAAGTTCAAACTGACGTTTGGAAAAGAAAGTCTGTCTGTGGATGACCTAGATGAAGCAGAAAAGGTCATCATTCGATTTGATTAATGACAGCACTTTAAACAAGAAATTGCACTAGTTGTGAAAGGAAAACAATGTGCCAAGAGAAGCGGTGCACTTCAGTCTCCACTCATAACTTCAGTACTGGTGACCTTGTTGTCATCATCGATGACACCGCCCCAAGGAACTCTTGACTAATGGGGTGTGTGGTGGAGGCGTTGCCAGGGGCCAAAGATCTTGTCGGGAGCGGTTAAGACCAAGACCAATATCTTACAGAGACCTATCAATAAACTTTGTCTGCTCCTTGAGGCGGCTGAGTGAGACACACATACATACACACACACACATACATACATACATACATACATACATACATACTTACCTACATACATACATACATACATACATACATACATACATACATAAACTCAGGAAAAAAAGAAATGTCCTCACTGTCAACTGCGTTTATTTTCAGCAAACTTAACATGTGTAAATATTTGTATGAACATAAGATTCAACAACTGAGCCATAAACTGAACAAGTTCCACAGACATGTGACTAATAGAAATGGAATAATGTGTCCCTGAACAAAGGGGGATCAAAAGTTACAGTCAGTATCTGGTGTGGCCACCAGCTGCATTAAATACTACAGTGCATCTCTTCCTCATTGACTGAACCAGATTTGCCAGTTATTGCTGTGAGATGTTACCCCACTCTTCCACCAAGGTACCTGCAATTTCCCGGCTTTCTGGGGGGAATGGCCCTAGCCCTCACCCTCCTATTCAACAGGTCCCAGACGTGCTCAATGGGATTGAGATCCGGGCTCTTCACTGGCCATGGCAGAACACTGACATTCCTGTCTTGTAGAAAATCACGCACAGAATGAGCAGTATGGCTGGTAGCATTGTCATGCTGGAGGGTCATGTCAGGATGAGCCTGCAGGAAGGGTACCACATGAGGGAGGACAGCGTTGAGATTGCCTGCAATGACACCAAGCTCAGTCCGATGATGCTGTGACACACCGCACCAGGACCATGACAGACCCTCCACCTCCAAATCGATCCCGCCCCAGAGTACAGGCCTCGGTGTAACGCTCATTCCTTCGATGATAAACGTGAATCCGACCATCACCCCTGGTGAGACAAAACCCTGACTCGTCAGTGAAGAGCACTTTTTGCCAGTCCTGTCTGGTCCAGCGACGGTGGGTTTGTCTGTGCCTTACCAACAGGCCTACAAGCCCTCAGTCCAGCCTCTCTCCTCCTATTGCAGACAGTCTGAGCACTGATGGAGGGATTGTTCCTGGTGTAACTCGGGAAGTTGTTGTTGCCATCCTGTATCTATCCCGCAGGTGTGATGTTCGGATGTACGGATCCTGTGCAGGTGTTGTTACACGTGGTCTGCCACTGCGAGGACGATCAGCTGCCTGTCCGGTCTCCCTGTAGCGCTGTCTTAGGCTTCTCACAGTACTGACATTGCAATTTATTGCCCTGGCCACATCTGCAGTCCTCATGCCTCCTTGCAGCATGCCTAAGGCACGTATGAGCAGGGACCCTGGGCATCTTTCTTTTGGTGTTTTTCAGAGTCAGAGTTAGTAGAAAGGCCTCTTTAGTGTCCTAAGTTTTCATAACTGTGACCTTAATTGCCTACTGTCTGTAAGCTGTTAGTGTCTTAACGACCGTCCCACAGGTGCATGTTCATGAATTGTTTATGGTTCATTGAACAAGCATGGGAAACAGTGTTTAAACCCTTTACAATGAAGATCTGTGAAGTTATTTGGATTTTATGAATTGTCTTTGAAAGACAGGGTAATGAAAAAAGGACATTACTTTTTTTGCTGAGTTTATGTATTTCGTGAAGCTAATAACATTTACTCTATTACTGTGTAACTCCGGTAGGGCAACATCTGAAAAATAGTGCACTTGGTAGTGTATACCGGTGCTGTAAGCTGTTAGTGTCTTAACAACCATTGAACAGGTGCATGTTCATTAATTGTTTATGGTTCATTGAACAAGCATGGGAAACCGTGTTGAAAGACAGGGTCCTGAAAAAGGGATGTTTATTTTTTTGCTGAGTTTAGTTGACTAATTTAAAATGTTTGTGGTTTATTTTTACCAAAATACAGTACTACAAATATTGCATTATTTGTGTAGTACAGGCCTGGCTACATTACATTCCCATCGTTGAATACATTATTGATGACTGACCTTTAGTGTCAAGCCCTGATCTGTTTCACCTGTCCTTGTGCTTTTCTCCACCCCCTCCAGGTGTCGCCCATCTTCCCCATTATCGCCTGTGTATTTATACCTGTGTTTTCTGTCTGTCTGTTGCCAGTTCGTCTTGTTTGTTCAAGTCTACCAGCGTTTTGTTTCTGCACCTGATTTACCCTAGTCTCTCTCGCCCTCCTAGTTTTTGACCTTTGCCTGACCCTGTACCCGCCTGCCTGACCACTGCCTGTTCCTGAGTCTGCCTGCCGTCCTGTACCTTTGCTCCACCTCTGGGTTACCAACCTCTGCTTAACCTGAGCCTGCCTGTCATCCTGTACCTTGGCCTCTGCTCTGGATTATTAACCCCTGTCTGCCTTGACCTTTCAATTGCTTGCTCCTGTGGTTACAATAAACATTGCTACTTCAAACCGTCTGCACTTGGGTCTTACCTTGATTCCTGATATTTAGAAGCAAGATAATATACACAGTAGGTAGATCAGGTAGATCAGGTGGAAAGATACCAGTGGAAAGTCAGATGTTTTAGGTTGATGCATTTGAGTTAAAATCCCTCAATAGAAACCTATTTAGGAACCACTTCAAAATGTATGATAGCCTCCACTGAAAAGACTAAGGGGTGGTTTCCTGGACACAGATTAAGCCCATGTTGCACATAGGGATGTGTGAAACTTACTCCTTAGCCTGAAGTGTCCCCACTTGCCCCACCAAACAGCTAATGTACACTCAGATCATGCATGTTGTAAGCAATTTACCACACGTTACAATGACTTTACTGCCAGCTATACAGTAAACAGTCCAGTCAGAAAATGAAAAGTAGATTGCCTACATAGAGTAACCTGCTGTACACTGTAGGAAACATACCTTTCCCTGTCAGCAGTGTAAACGTATGAGTCTGTGGATACCTACACCTCCGCAGGCATCCTATTTCCTTCGAAGGTGCACTATTTTTTTTCACTCTGAGCCACTCTGCTTTCCCCATTAGAGGTTACACTGCCGTGCATCCCAAGTATTTTTCGAGTACACAGTGTGTGGAATGGTGCGACACATTTAGAGTTTCAGGACAGCACAAACCTCATGTCCACTGTGATTCACAGTAAATGTTTTGTATCCTAGCAACAACACCCAAGAAGTGCTCTGATCATGCCTGTAGGCATCCGTGCAACACAGTGGAGAGGGCTTACTTCCTATGAACTGATGAGCAAATGTTTACATGCAATCAAATGTTGTCTTTATTGATTCACACAAGCCCACGTTGGTGCATCACAGAGAGAACGGTGTTTCCAATCGCCTGAGGATATGTTTACTAGAATCCAGGAGAAATGGATCCTATTCAGAAGATTAATCCAATCAGGCAAATGGTGATTGAATGGTTATTTTAGACATGAGTAGCTGTGGGTCCCTATATACCAGGACATTGTTGTTGATTGTGTCTTGATTGCTATATTCCCTCCAGCTGTCACATGGAATAGTATTTTCCATGCAGGTCTAATGCTATTTAGATTGATCATACATGACTGTTATACAGTTGCAGCTGAGATAACTGTAACTGTCTGTCACAGGGTGAGCTCAAGTTTTCTTCCATCCAATCTCTTAAATGTTCACGGTTGAGGGAACTCTTCTCAATACACAAGGCAATACCAGTAGGCATCATAACTTTTTTGACCAAGTTTTTATTTCATTTTTTGGTCGGGGGGAGGGGGTACAGGTGTGGGCTGCATTTCAAAAGAAAAAAAAAAGTATAAACAGGAAGAAGAAAAATAATAGTGAAGACATCAAAACTATGTAATAACACCATGTAGTAACCAAAAAAGTGTGAAACAAATCAAATTATTTTCGATTTTAGAGTCTTCAAAGTAGCCTTGACAGCTTTGCACACTAGCTTCACCTGGAATGCTTTTCCAACAGTCTTGAAGGAGTTCCCGCATATGCTGAGCACTTGTTGGCTGCTTTTCCTTCACTCTGCGGTCCAACTCATCCCAAACCATCTCAATTGGGTTTAGGGTGGGTGATTGTGGAGGCCAGGTCATCTGAGGCAGCAGTCCATCACTCTCCTTCTCGGTCAAATAGCCCTTACACAGCCTGGAGGTGTGTTGGGTCATTGTCCTGTTGAAAAATAAATAATAGTCCCACTAAGTGCAAACCAGATGAGATGGTGTATCGCTGCAGAATGCAGTGGCAGCCATGATGGTTAAGTGTGCTTTGAATTCAAAATAAATCACAGACATTGTCACCAGCAAAGCACACACCTCCTCCTCTATGCTTCCCGGAAGCAAAGCACACATGCGGAGATGATCCGTTCATCTACTCTGCATCTGACAAAAAATCTCAAATTTAGACTCCAGACCAAATTTCCACCGGTCTAATGTCCATTGCTCGTGTTTCTTGGCCAAAGCAAGTCTCTTCTTCTTGTAGTGTTTTCTTTGCAGCAATTTTACCATGAAGGACTGATTCACACAGTCTTCTCTGAACAGTTGATGTTGAGATATGTATATATATATATATTTTTTTTTAACCTTTATTTAACTAGGCAGGTCAGTTAAGAACAAATTCCTGTTCAGGGGCAGAACGACAGATTTGTACCTTGTCAGCTCGGGGATTTGTACTTGCAACCTTCCGGTTACTAGTCCAACACTCTAACCACTAGGCTACCCTGCGCCCCATTTCTTGAACTCTGTGAAGCAGTTATTTGGACTGAAATTTCTGTGGCTGGAAACTCTAATGAACTTATCCTCTGCAGCAGAGATAACTCTGGGTCTTCCTTTCCTCTGGCGGTCCTCATGAGAGCCAGTTTCATCATTGCGCTTGATGGTTTTTGTGAATGCACTTGAAGAAACTTTCAAAGTCCTAGAAATTTCCCGCATTGACTGACCTTCATGTCTTAATAAAGTAATGATGTCATTTCTCCTTGCATACTTTAGCTGTTCTTGCCATAATATGGACTTGGTCTTTTACCAAATAGGGCTATCTTCTGTATACCACCCCTACCCTGTCACAACACAACTGATTGGCTCAAACGCATTAAGAAGGAAAGAAATTCCACAAATTAACTTTCACCAAACCTGTTAATTGAAATGCATTCCAGCTAATTAAGCTGGTTGAGAGAATGCCAAGAGTGTTATTCTACAATGTAGAAAATAGTAAAAATAAAGAAAAACCCTGGAATGAGTAGGTGTGTCCAAACCTTTGAATGGTACTATATAAATCAAATCAAATTACATTTTATTTTGTCACATACACATGGTTACCAGACGTTAATGCGAGTGTAGCGAAATGCTACAAGTGTAAAGGGATGAAGAACATGTACATAAAGATATATGAATGAGTGATGGTACAGAACAGCATAGGCAAGATGCAGGAGATGGTATAGAGTACAGTATATACAAATGAGATGAGTAATGTAGGGTATAAAAACAAAGTGGCATAGTTTAAAGTGGCTAGTGATACATTTTTTACATCAGTTTCCATCAATTTCCATTATTAAAGTGGCTGGAGTTGAGTCGGTATGTTGGCAGCAGCCACTCAATGTTAGTGGTGGCTGTTTAACAGTCTGATGGCCTTGAGATAGAAGCTGTTTTTCAGTCTCTCGGTCCCTGCTTTGATGTACCTGCACTGAACTCGCCTTCTGGATGATAGCGGGGTGTACAGGCAGTGGCTCGGGTGGTTCAAAATCAAATCAAATAAAATTTATTTATATAGCCCTTCGTACATCAGCTGATATCTCAAAGTGCTGTACAGAAACCCAGCCTAAAACCCCAAACAGCAAGCAATGCAGGTGTAGAAGCACGGTGGCTAGGAAAAACTCCCTAGAAAGGCCAAAACCTAGGAAGAAACCTAGAGAGGAACCAGGCTATGTGGGGTGGCCAGTCCTCTTCTGCCTGTGCCGGGTGGAGATTATAACAGAAATGGCCAAGATGCAGCAGCACGGCCAGGTGGACTGGGGACAGCAAGGAGTCATTGTGTCAGGTAGTCCTGAGGCATGGTCCTAGGGCTCAGGTCCTCCGAGAGAGAGAAAGAAAGAGAGAAAGAGAGAATTAGAGAGAGCACACTTAAATTCACACAGGACACCGAATAGGACAGGAGAAGTACTCCAGATATAACAAACTGACCCTAGCCCCCCGACACATAAACTACTGCAGCAGAAATACTGGAGGCTGAGACAGGAGGGGTCAGGAGACACTGTGGCCCCATCCGAGGACACCCCCGGACAGGGCCAAACAGGAAGGATATATCCCCACCCACTTTGCCAAAGCACAGCCCCCACACCACTAGAGGGATATCTTCAACCATCAACTTACCATCCTGAGACAAGGCTGAGTATAGCCCACAAAGATCTCCGCCACGGCACAACGTGCGTATTTGTCGATGTTGTTGTTGGACACAATGCGGAAATTATCCCAATCCACGTGATCGAAGCAGTCTTGAAGCGTGGAATCAGATTGGTCGGACCAGCATTGAACAGACCTGAGTGCGGGAGCTTCTTGTTTTAGTCTCTGTCTGTAGGCTGGAAGCAACAAAATGGAGTTGGTCAGCTTTTACGAAAGGATGGTGGGGGAGGGCCTTATATGCGTCGCGGAAGTTAGAATAAAACACCAGTCTCACCGTTCAAAAGTTTGGGGTCACTTAGAAATATCCTTGTTTTTTAAAGAAAAGCACATTTTTTGTCCATTAAAATAACATCAAATTGATAAGGAATACAGTGTGGACATTGTTAATGTTGTAAATGATTATTGTAGCTGGAAACGGCTGATTTTGAACGTGGGGCTCAAAATGGCCAGAAACAAAGCACTTTGTTCTGAATCTCGTCAGTCTATTCTTGTTCTGAGAAATGAATCCTGTTACATGCGAGAAATTGGCAAGAAACTGAAGATCTAGCACAATGCTGTGTACTGCTCGAGAGGCGACTCACCTCTTCATTGTTCACATTGAGACTGGTGTTTTGCGGGTACTTAAAAAAACATTTAACATTTTTTTTACCCTGTTTTTCTCCCCATTTCATGGTATCCAATTGTTTAGTAGCTACTATCTTGTCTCATCGCTTCAACTCCTGTACGGGCTCGGGAGAGACGAAGGTTGAAAGTCATGCATCCTCTGATACACAACACAACCAAGCCGCACTGCTTCTTAACACAGCGCGCATCCAACCCAGAAGCACCAATGTGTCGGAGGAAACACTGTGCACCTGGCAACCTTGGTTAGCGCGCACTGCGCCCGGCACGCCACAGGAGTTGCTATATCCCTACCGGCCAACCCCTCCCTAACCCGGACGACGCTAGGGCAATTGTGCTTGCTCAGTTGTGCACTGGGGCCTCCCACTCCTCTTTCTATTCTGGTTAGAGCCAGTTTGTGCTGTTCTGTGAAGGGAGTAGTACACAGCGTTGTACGAGATCTTCAGTTTCTTGACAATTTTTCGCATGGAATAGCCTTCATTTCTCAGAACAAGAATAGACTGACGAGTTTCAGAAGAAAGTGCTTTGTTTCTGGCCATTTTGAGCCTTAAATATCTAACAAGTAATTTAACCTAGCAATTTCACAACAACTAACTTATACATACAAGTGTAAAAAAAATTGTAGACCTCCACAAGTTTGGTTCATCCTTGGGAGCAATTTCCAAATGCCTGAAGGTACCACGTTAAATCTGTACAAACAATTGTACGCAAGTTTAAACACCATGGGACCACGCAGCCGTCATACCGCTAAGGAAGGAGACGCGTTCTGTCTCCTAGAGATGAACGTACTTTGGTACAAAAAGTGCAAATCAATCCCAGAACAACAGCGAAGGACCTTGTGAAGATGCTGGATGAAACAGTTACAAAAGTATCTATATCCACAGTAAAACGAGTCCTATATCGACATAACCTGAAAGGTTGCTCAGCAAGGAAGAAAACCAAAACCACCATTAAAAAGCCAGACTACGGTTTGCAACTGCACATGGGGACAAAGACTGTACTTTTTGGAGAAATGTCCTCTGGTCTGATGAAACAAAAATAGAACTGTTTGGCCATAATGACCATCGTTATGTTTGGAGGAAAAAGGGGGAGGTTTGCAAGCCGAAGAACACCATCCCAACGTGAAACATGGGGTTGGCAGCATCGTGTTGTGGGGGTGCTTTGCTACAGGAGGGACTGGGACATTGCACACAATAGATGGCATCACGAGGATAGGAAAATTATGTGGATATATTGAAGCAACATCTCAAAACATCAGTCAGGAAGTTAAAGTTTGGTTGCAAATGGGTCTTCCAAATGGACAATGACCCCAAGCATACCTCCAAAGTTGTGGCAAAATGGCTTAAGGACAACAAAGTCAAGGTATTGGAGTGGTCATTTCAAAGCCCTGACCTCAATCCTACAGAACATTTGTGGGCAGAACTGAAAAAGTGTGTGCGAGCAAGGAGGCCTACAAACCTGACTCAGTTACACCAGCTCTGTCAGGAGGAATGGGCCAAAATTCACCCAACTTATTGTGGGAAACTTGTGGAAGGCCACCCAAAACTTTTGACCCAAGTTAAACAATTTAAAGGCAATGCTACCAAATACGAATTGATTGTATGTAATCTTCTGACCCACTGGGAATGTGATGAAAGAAATAAAAGCTGAAATAAATAATTCTCTCTATTATTATTCTGACATTTCACATTCTTAAAATAAAGTGTTGATCTTATCTGACCTAAGACAGGGAATTTTTACTAGGATTAAATGCCAAGAATTGTGAAAAACTGAGTTTATATGTATTTGGCTAAGGTGTATGTAAACTTCCAACTTCAACTGTGTATATATATATACTCTCAGTGGCCAGTTTATTATAAAGCAGGCAGACAGGGCCTCCTGGGTGGTGCAGTGGTTAAGGGCGCTGTACTGCAGCGCCAGCTGTGCCATCAGAGTCCCTGGGTTCGCGCCCAGGCTATGTCGTAACCGGCCGTGACCGGGAGGTCCGTGGGGCGATGCACAATTGGCCTAGCGTCGTCCGGGTTAGGGAGGGATTGGTCGGTAGGGATCTCCTTGTCTCATCGCGCACCAGCGACTCCTGTGGCGGGCCGGGCGTAGTGCGCGCTAGCCAAGGTTGCCAGGTGCACTCCAACACATTAGTGCGGCTGGTTTCCGGGTTGGATGCGCGCTGTGTTAAGAAGCAGTACGGCTGGTTGGGTTGTGTATCGGAGGACGCATGACATTCAACCTTCGTCTCTCCCGAGCCCGTACGGGAGTTGTAGCAATGAGACAAGGTAGTAGCTACAACAATTGGATACCACAAAATTGGGGAGAAAAAGGGGTGCACTCCGACACATTGGTGCGGCTGGCTTCCGGGTTGGATGCGCGCTGTGTTAAGAAGCAGTACGGCTGGTTGGGTTGTGTATCGGAGGACGCATGACATTCAACCTTCGTCTCTCCCGAGCCCGTACGGGAGTTGTAGCAATGAGACAAGATAGTAGCTACAACAATTGGATACCACAAAATTGGGGAGAAAAAGGGGTAAAATTTGAGAAAAAAAAAAAAAAATACATTTGAATAACCCTTTTTGGTTCCATGTAGAACCCCTTCCACAAAGGGAATGGAAATATGGAAACCAAAAGACTTCAACCTGGAACCAAAGAGTTCTACTTGGAACCAAAAAGGGTTCTCCTATGGGGACAGTCAAATAACCCTTTTTGGAACCCTTTTTTCTAAGTGATTAGTAACTGAAAGCCAACACCTTTTTACTCCAAATGTTTATGACAATGCGTCAGGAGATGCAAGTGTCGCACAATAATTTGTAGCTTGCCTCTCCAAGTCTTCCCATGGGCCATCAGGTGGGAAATAAGAGGTGCTCTGCATGTGTACCATGTCCCTGTGACTTGAATTTTCATTATGAACTGTATTGCTTGCTGAGTCTTATGGAATTGAATGCCACATTGTCTAAGACTTCAGACCTGTGAGGAGTATGCCTTGCCGTTCCATATTCCCCATATTATTTGTGGGTTCTAGTGCAGCACCATTTGTGAGGTTTTCCTACATACACCGAGTATACAAAACATTAAGAACACCTGCTCTTTCCATGACATAGACTGACCAATTGAATCTAGATGAAGGCTATGATCCCTTGTAAAATCCACTTCAATCAGTGTAGATGAAGGGGCAGGTTATGTCTCCTCCCTTTCATTGTATGTGTGCCATTCAGAGGGTGAATGGGCAAGACAAAATATTAAGTACCTTCGAATGGGGTATGGTGGTTGGTGCCAGGCCGGCGCACCGGTTAATGTCAAGAATTGCAACGCTGCTGGGTTTTCCACACTCAACAGTTTCCTGTGTGTATCAAGAATGGTCCATCACCCAAAGGACATCCAATCAACTTGACACAACTGTGGGTAGCATTGGAGTTTACATGAGCCTGAATCCCTGTAGAATGCTTTTGACACCTTGTAGAGTACATGCCCAGACGAATTGAGGCTGTTCTGAGAGCAAAAAGAGGGGGAGGGCTCAATATTAGGAAGTTGTTCCTAATGTTTGGTACACTCAGTGTATATCATCAAACATGTAATCGGAATGATCAACACTTGTGAAAACATAGAACATGACAACACTGTAAGTACATTTTAAATGGTCCAATTTAAAAATGTCCAAAATATGACTTTATGCACAGCAAAATTAAATGCACTCACTCAAATGTGACAAAAACGACCCAGCAGAGAAACATTAGCAGGGTTTAATATCCAGTGCCTCTATGAAAAATGCCAGTTGGGGCCATTCAATGGACTTTGCATCTTCCATTTATTTGGATGTTACACTTTCAATGGAGTGCACTCTCGTGTTGGTCTCTGAGAGCTCAATGCTGACTCCAGTAGGCTATATTACTGAACAGAACATCAATTTGCCTCTGTGGCTCGAGTTATGCTGATCTTTTTGGTGATCAACCAAAACATTTATGCCAATGTTATATGGTTCATTGGGTAATTGCACACTGACAGAGGAAATTAGGACACTATCTGCATGTGCTTCTAATGTGGACAAGATTCATTTACCCAGACAGAGTATGGCGTTTAATGCCCAGACAGGTTAAGGTTTGTGTCTATTTCAGGACAACAAGAAACATTATCAACTTTTTTCTCGAAAGAGATTTGCATTCTTCTTTTTTTTTACATATCTCACCATGTATAGTTCACTGCAATTGTGTTATTGAAAGATTTTCATATGAGTTTGATCTGTCAAGCAACTGCCATTTTCCTCTTAGTGAGGCCATCAATGGCACACTGAGGTGTGAGTGAACGTGTGCTTAATACTAAACGGTTCCTGTCAATGACAATTCTACAGCCTTCCTGTTGAGAATCTATTTTAATTGAAAGAGCCTGAGACTGAAAAACATTTGTACAGCTTCATTAGCATTGATAAATATGTAAATAGAACATATGACAAAACTATCTTTCAAGTAATCCGATTATACATCAAATGTATTTATATCACAGCAGCTTTATTTATGTCACATGGAAGCGCAGTGTCAGTAGTTATTGACTGAGTAAGGTAGCTTCTACTAGGGTGTCACGACTTTCACCGAAGTCGGTCCCTCTCCTTGTCCCTCTCCTTGCCTTGCGGCGTTTGGCGGTCGACGTAACTGGCCTTCTAGCCATCGCCGATCCACTTTTCATTTTCCATTTGTTTTGTCTTTGTCTTACACACCTGGTCTCAATCCCCCAATTACCTGTTCATTATTTAACCCTCTGTTCCTCAATGTTTGTTTGTGAGTGATTGTTTGTATGTAGGAAGGTCCATTATTGTGGGCTCTGTTTTTGTATTGCATTTATTTATATGTTGAGTAAAATATGTTTATTTACTCATATCTGCTGTCCTGCACCTGACTCCTATACACCAGCTACACACAGACTTCCTTACAGAATCACTCACCCGAAAGATTGGAGTCAGCAGGAGCAGACGCCCTCCCTTCAGAAATAGAGGAGCGTGTCCAGCAGCACGCAACCATATTGCAACATCTGGGCACTGCCATGGATCGCGTGCTGCAGAAGATGGATCATTGGGAGAGAGGAGGAGGTTTTCCAGCCCTGGAGTGGGCCAACGCCGTATGGAGTGAGGGAGATGCGGAGTTGGACCATTACGGGCAGTGTTCGACCACCCGCCTGAGGGTCGAGTGGCGGGTGAACGTCTGTTCCACCTGAGGCAGGGGATGAGGAGAGCGCAGGATTTTGCCCTGGCCACCAGCGCGGGATGGAACGACAGGGCCCTGATCGATCACTACAGGTGCAGTCTGTGCGAGGACATCCGTCGGGAGTTAGCCTGCCGAGACACCACCCTCACATTGGACCTTCTGGTGGACATGTCCATCCGGCTGGACAACCTGCTGACTGCCCGCGGACGTCCGGATCGGGACCTGTAAGTTCCAGCACCTCCACTCCGACGCCCATGGAGCTGGGAGGTGCTGCACTTAGGGCGACCGGAGGAGAGGCCATTCCCTGCACCATCTGTGGCCGCAGAGGGCACACTGCTGGTCTGTGCTGAGGGGGTTCCTCTGGGAGTTGAGGCAGCAGGCAGGGCACTGTCGTGTCACCCCAGGTGAGTCGGCACCAGGCTCACCCAGAGCCCCCTGTTGCTCACATGTACAGTGCCTTGCGAAAGTATTCGGCCCCCTTGAACTTTGCGACCTTTTGCCACATTTCAGGCTTCAAACATAAAGATATAAAACTGTATTTTTTTGTGAAGAATCAACAACAAGTGGGACACAATCATGAAGTGGAACAACATTTATTGGATATTTCAAACTTTTTTAACAAATCAAAAACTGAAAAATTGGGCGTGCAAAATTATTCAGCCCCCTTAAGTTAATACTTTGTAGCGCCACCTTTTGCTGCGATTACAGCTGTAAGTCGCTTGGGGTATGTCTCTATCAGTTTTGCACATCGAGAGACTGACATTTTTTCCCATTCCTCCTTGCAAAACAGCTCGAGCTCAGTGAGGTTGGATGGAGAGCATTTGTGAACAGCAGTTTTCAGTTCTTTCCACAGATTCTCGATTGGATTCAGGCCTGGACTTTGACTTGGCCATTCTAACACCTGGATATGTTTATTTTTGAACCATTCCATTGTAGATTTTGCTTTATGTTTTGGATCATTGTCTTGTTGGAAGACAAATCTCCGTCCCAGTCTCAGGTCTTTTGCAGACTCCATCAGGTTTTCTTCCAGAATGGTCCTGTATTTGGCTCCATCCATCTTCCCATCAATTTTAACCATCTTCCCTGTCCCTGCTGAAGAAAAGCAGGCCCAAACCATGATGCTGCCACCACCATGTTTGACAGTGGGGATGGTGTGTCCAGCTGTGTTGCTTTTACGCCAAACATAACGTTTTGCATTGTTGCCAAAAAGTTCAATTTTGGTTTCATCTGACCAGAGCACCTTCTTCCACATGTTTGGTGTGTCTCCCAGGTGGCTTGTGGCAAACTTTAAACAACACTTTTTATGGATATCTTTAGGAAATGGCTTTCTTCTTGCCACTCTTCCATAAAGGCCAGATTTGTGCAATATACGACTGATCGTTGTCCTATGGACAGAGTCTCCCACATCAGCTGTAGATCTCTGCAGTTCATCCAGAGTGATCATGGGCCTCTTGGCTGCATCTCTGATCAGTCTTCTCCTTGTATGAGCTGAAAGTTTAGAGGGACGGCCAGGTCTTGGTAGATTTGCAGTGGTCTGATACTCCTTCCATTTCAATATTATCGCTTGCACAGTGCTCCTTGGGATGTTTAAATCTTGGGAAATCTTTTTGTATCCAAATCCGGCTTTAAACTTCTTCACAACAGTATCTCGGACCTGCCTGGTGTGTTCCTTGTTCTTCATGATGCTCTCTGCGCTTTTAACGGACCTCTGAGACTATCACAGTGCAGGTGCATTTATACAGAGACTTGATTACACACAGGTGGATTGTATTTATCATCATTAGTCATTTAGGTCAACATTGGATCATTCAGAGATCCTCACTGAACTTCTGGAGAGAGTTTGCTGCACTGAAAGTAAAGGGGCTGAATAATTTTGCACGCCCAATTTTTCAGTTTTTGATTTGTTAAAAAAGTTTGAAATATCCAATAAATGTCGTTCCACTTCATGATTGTGTCCCACTTGTTGTTGATTCTTCACAAAAAAATACAGTTTTATATCTTTATGTTTGAAGCCTGAAATGTGGCAAAAGGTCGCAAAGTTCAAGGGGGCCGAATACTTTCGCAAGGCACTGTATGTGTTTATTTCATTTCCTCGCATTCCTGCGAGTTTTCCCCGCATTCCCAGAATAAGGCGCTAGTAGATTCAGGCGCAGCTGGGAATTTTATTGACCATTCATTTGCTCATAGTTTAGGGATTCCCCTTGTTCCTGTGGATATGCCCTTCCCTGTACATGCCCTAGATAGTCAACCATTAGGGTCAGGGCTGATAAGGGAGGCCACCGCTCCACTTGACATGGTTATGCAGGAGGGTCATAAGGAGAGAATCAGTCTCTTCCTTATTGATTCTCCTGCGTTTCCCGTGGTGCTGGGCTTACCCAGGTTGGCCTGTCATGGCCCCACTATTTTGTGGCAACAGAGGGCTCTCAAGGGATTGGTCACGAGAGTGCTCAGGGAGGTGTGTGGGGCTTTCCATTGGTGTGACTACGGTGGAAAGTCCAGACCAGGTCTCCACTGTGCGCATCCGCTCAGAATATGTCGATTTGGCTCTCGCCTTCTGTAAGAAGAAGAAGACTAAATTACCACCTCATCAACGGGGGGATTGTGCGATAAATCTCCTGGTACACACAGCACTTGCCAGGAGTCACGCGTATGCTCTGTCACAGGAGGAGACGGTGGCTATGGAAACATATGTCTCCGAATCCCTGGGGCAGGGATACATTCAACCCTCCACTTCACCTGCCTCCGAGTTTCTTTTTTGTGAAGAAGAAGGATGATGGTCTGCGCCCGTGTATTGACTATCGAGGTATCAATCAGATCACTGTGAGGGACAGTTACCCACTGCCTCTCATCACCAGTGCAATCGAGTCAATGCACGGGGTGCGCTTCTTCACAAAATTGGATCTCAGGAGCGCTTACAACCTGGTGTGTATCCGGGAGGGGGACGAGTGGAAGATGGCATTCAGTACCACCTCGGGGCACTATGAGTCCCTCTTCATGCCGTACGGGTTGATGAATGCCCCATCAGTCTTCCAGGCCTTTGTTCACAAGATTTTCCGGGACCTGCACGGGCAGGGTGTAGTGGTGTATATCGACAACATTCTGATATGCTCCGCTACACGCGCCGAGCATGTGTCCCTGGTGCGCAGGGTGCTTGGTTGACTGTTGGAGCATGACCTGTACATCAAGGCTGAGAAATGTCTGTTCTTCCAACAGTCCGTCTCCTTCCTAGTTCTTTACCTGTTTTGTTTTCACTCTGTCCTACAGACCATGTTCCCAGAAAGCTAAGGCAGACGCACTGTCCCGGATGTTTGACACAGAGGAGAGGTCCATGGATCACACTCCCATACTTCCGGCCTCTTGCCTGGTGGCACCGGTGGCGTGGAAGTTGGACGTGGACATAGAGCGGGCGTTACGCACAGAGCCCACTCCCCCCCAGTGTCCAGCTGGGCGCCTGTACGTTCCGTCTACTGTCCGCGACCGTTTGATCTATTGGGCCCACACGTCACCCCCCTCTGGTCACCCTGGCATCGGTCGGACGGTGCATTGCCTTAGTGGGAAGTACTGGCGGTCCACCTTGGCCAAGGACGTGAGGGTTTATGTTTCCTCCTGCTCGGTGTGCACCCAGTGCAAGGCTCCCAGGCACCTGCCCAGAGGGAAGTTACAACCCCTACCCGTTCCACAATGCCGTGCTCGCACCTGTCGGTGGACTTCCTGACAGATCGTTCTCCATCACAGGGCACCACAACGATCCTGGTCATTGTGGATCGGTTTTCTAAGTCCTGCCGTCTCCTCCCTTTGCCCCGTCTCCCTACGGCCCTACAGACTGCGGAGGCCCTGTTCACTCACGTCTTCCGGCACTACGGGGTGCCTGAGTATATAATCTCTGATCGGGGTCCCCAGTTCACATCCAGGGCCTGGAGAGCGTTCATGGAACGTCTGGGGGTCTCGGTCAGCCTCACCTCAGGTTTTCACCCTGAGAGTAACGGGCAGGTGGAGAGAGTAAATCAGGATGTGGGTAGGTTTCTGCGGTCATATTGCCAGGACCGGCCGGGCGAGTGGGCGGCATTCATCCCCTGGGCAGAGATGGCCCAAAACTCACTCCGCCACTCCTCCACTAACCTCTCTCCTTTCCAGTGCGTACTGGGCTATCAGCCGGTTCTGGCACCGTGGCATCAGAGCCAGATCAAAACTCCTGCGGTGGACGAATGGTTTAAGAGCTCGGAGGAGACCTGGGACCCCGCCCATGTGCACCTGCAACAGGCCGTGAAGCGGCAGAAAGCGAGTGCCGACTGCCACCGCAGTGAAGCCCCTGTGTTCGCACCGGGGGACCGTGTCTGGCTCTCAACCCGAAATCTGCTCCCTCCGCCTGCCCTGCCGGAAGCTGGGTCCGCGGTTTGTGGGGCCATTCAAAGTCCTGAGGAGACTGAACGAGGTATGCTACAGGTTACAGCTTCCCCCAGATTACCGCATTAATCTCTCCTCAGGCCGGTGGTGGCTCGTCCAGTCCAGGAGTGTGAGGTGCGGGAGGTTCCTCCACCCCTCGAGGGTGGAGGAACTGTTTGAGCCATCCTGGACTCGAGGCGTCGGGCTAGGGGCCTTTAGTACCTCGTGGAGTGGGAGGGGTACGGTCCGGAGGAGAGATGCTGGGTGCCGGTGGAGGACGTATTGGACCCTTTGTTGCTGCGGTAGTTCCACCATCTCCATCCAGATCGCCCTGCGCCTTGTCCTACGGGTCGTCACTCGAGGTCGGTGTCGGCGCACTGCTGGAACCCATCAAGGGGAGGGGGGGGGTACTGTCATGTCACGACTTCCGCCGAAGTCGGTCCCTCTCCTTGTTCGGGCGGCGTTCGGCGGTTGACGTCACCGGCCTTCTAGCCATCTCCGATCCACTTTTCATTTTACATATGTCTTGTCTTTGTCTTACACACCTGGTCTCAATCCCCCAATTACCTGTTCATTATTTAACCCTCTGTTCCCCCATGTTTGTTTGTGAGTGATTGTTTGTATGTAGGAAGGTCCGTTATTGTGGGCTCTGTTTTTGTATTGCATTTATTTATATGTTGAGTAAAATACGTTTATTTACTCATATCTGCTGTCCTGCACCTGACTCCTATACACCAGCTACACACAGACTTCCTTACATAGGGGAAAAACAATGCTAGATTACACAGCCAGTTCAAAGGTTACTATTCTCATACTGTGTAAGAGAAGAGTACCTTGGTAATATGACAAAACGTGAATGTGAGGCAGTCAGTTAGTGTGGGAACATAAAGGACTTTAAGGCACAAGGTTTTTAGACGACACTTGGGTAAATGCCTGGAAGACAAGCCTTTGATGGGGATACCAAAGTGGAATGCTCGTCTCCAGATGTGGTTACCCATACAGCCTCTGCAAAGACATTGATGTGCAGAAGTGCTCATGATAAGGTACATTTCTCCTTAAATCGCCCGTTTTTGGAGAGATTTGAGGGATTAGTGGATTATTACTGGTAATGTCAGTGAAATATGGGGTCTCACTCAGGTCTGTAGATCTCAGTCCAATAATGAGGTAAAGTTTGTCCTTACTGGTCTAATCCTGAACCTCTGACTCCCAGAGGCATCTATCTCTGTGATGGAGAGGTTAATCTTAACATAAATTAAAAACTCAGGATGGGCCTTGTCTGTGCTACTCTAAGTCCCTGTTGGCAAAAACACAAAGAAAATGTGTCAGTATAATTGACAGACACACAATAATGACAAGAATGGTGGGGTGAAAAAGTACCATGTGTTGCTCTCAATAATCTAGAGTGAAAGACATAATTATTGGAATGTATTATGAAAATCAGATTCCCAAACTTGTAAATGAAGAGAAACGTTCCTGTGTTTTCAGTGTAGTTTGGTGTCGAGGCTGAAGCAGCTGAACTGCTGCAGAGACTCCAGTCTCTCAGTCAATAGAACCAGCCAATGTCTACAGTTCTGTTCCCATGAGGCTGTGTGTATTGGAGGAGCGCTGGGCAACACTAACTTAGCAATTATTGACTGGGACAGAAAGCCCCAAGTGGAGGACGATGCTCCATGGCTGTCGTTTCTCCTTTAACTCACCACATCTGGAGGGAGTGTTATTATTGGACCAGAGAGGAGCAATGGTTCCCCAGCTACTCATTCTGAATTAGACATGCATGTAAAGCAAAGATAAACTCAATTTAAATCACAAAACCCATTTCTCGTTCACTTTTGCTGTTCAATTTATGCATTACTTCTAGCTAAGAGTGTAATTATATTATTTTACGGTTTGTGTTGCCAGAGCTTTGAAACATACAGTTGGAAGCCCAGCTGATTAAATTCTCTACAGGTGACAGCTGCCAGGGTTTGTAAATAAGACTAGGATTAAATGCAAGGCATCTGGGGCTCTTTTTGTGTTTATAAGAAGTTTCTATTTATACTGTAGTCTGCCCTGGTCTCTTGTGTATAATTTTGTGTTTGGGCCCGACCTGGTTAGAGCGTTGGGCCAGTAACTGAAAGGTTGCTAGATTGAATCCCTGAGCTGACAAGGTAAGAATCTGCTGCCCTGGAACAAGGCAGTTAACCAACTGTTCCCAGGCTGTCATTGTAAAGGAGAATTTGTTCTTAACTGACTTGCCTAGTAAAATGCAAATAAAAAATTCCTCTGCAGATTTCTATGTGAGCTGAGCAGTGGTCAGTTACTGCAGATGGCTCCATGACCCGTCACTGCATCCATGACAGTCACCAGATCTGGCCAACTACTTTGTTGATGCATGGGAGTCATTTACTGACAGCTCAGGATATGGACATGTTTGAGCACTAATGATGCCTAAGGTATCCATTGGAAGGGAAAGTTAGGCCTTCATATTTCTGTTCACCTTTCAGTTCAGTTCAGCACATATGAACCATATGATTCTTAGAGCTTGGTGAGAGTGTGAGAGTGTGTTTGTCCTATGGTTATTTTGTATATATCCTTCCCACAACTTTTTGGGAATGCTGCAGGATAGTTTATTGGCTTTGGAACATTCTCAGCCCGTTTAAGGAAAATATTTATTTTCTTTCATTATTTTAACAGAACATTTCCTAGTAGTTCAAACATGGTTACATTTCATTTTAGTTTTGGTAATGTTCTAGGAACGTTCTCCTACTGGTTTGACATTGGTTCAGAGAACGTTAAGAAACAACGTTCTTATGTGGTCATTTCATTACTTAAGCATAACATTTCTACAGGTTTCCTCATGGTTCTGTTTAAAGTAATGTTCTCAAATTGTTCCAAGAACGTTATGAAACAATGTTTGAAAATCTGAGATGACAGGATGATTAACAAAAGGCTAAGCTGTGTCTCAATATATTTCATTTGTGATTTTTATGAACAGGAATATTTTCTAGGAATATTTTTGTCCGTTGTGTTATGCTAATTGGTGTCAGGCGATGATTACGCTCCCTCATGTGGGATGGGGAGTCATTAGAGGTTAAAGTGGCTAGTGATACATGTATTACATAAAGATGGCAAGATGCAGTAGATGATTTAGAGTACAGTATATACAATGTTCTTCTATGGGAATTTCAGGATTTCAGCATAACGTTTTCCTACAGGTGTCCTCATATTTTTACTTAAAGTTATGTTCTCGGCCTCCCGGCTGGCGCATTGGTTAAGGGCGCTGTACTGCAGCGCCAGCTGTGCCATCAGAGACTCTGGGTTCTGTCATAAAACATTTTTTGACATGTATTTGTCATTTTATTTTAGGCACTAAACTCCAAATATACAGTGGATTTGGAAATTATTCAGACCTTGACTTTTTGCAAATGTATTTAGAAAAAAAAGTGTTGAAGCACTTTTGGCAGCGATTACAGCCTTGAGTCTTCTTGGGTATGACGCCACAAGCTTGGCACACCTGTATTTGGGGAGTTTCTCCCATTCTTCTCTGCATATCCTTTCAAGCTCTGTCGAAGTTGGTGGGGGAGTGTCGCTGCACAGCTATTTTCAGGCTCTATCTGGGCCACTCAAGGACATTCAGAGACTTGTCCCGTAGCCACTCCTGCATTGTCTTGGCTATGTGCTTAGGGTCGTTGTCCTTTTGGAAGGTGAACCTTTGCCCCAGTATGAGGTCCTGAGCGCTCTGGAGCATCAAGGATCTCTCTGTACATTGGCATTCAGGGCAAAGAGTTCAATCTTGGTTTCATCAGACCAGAGCATCTTGTTTCTCATGGTCTAAGAGTCCTTTAGGTGCCTTTTGGCAAACCAAGTGGGCTGTCGTGCCTTTTACTGAGGAGTGGCTTCCATCTGGCCACTCTACCATAAATGCCTGATTGGTGGAGTACTGAACAGATGTCTGTCCTTCTGGAAGGTTCTCCAATCTCCACAGAGAAACTCTGGAGCTCTGTCAGAGTGACCATTGGGTTCTTGGTCAACTCCCTGACCAAGGCCCTTCTACCCCGATTGCTCAGTTTGGCTTGGCGGCCAACTCTAGGTAGAGTCTTGGTGGTTCCTAACTTCTTCCATCTAAGAATGATGGAGGCCACTGTGTTCTTGGGGACTTTCAATGCTGCAAATTTTTTTGATACAATCCTGTCTCGGAGCTCTACTGACAATTCCTTCGACCTCATAGATTGGTTTTTGCTCTGACATGCACTGTCAACTGTGGTACCTTATATGGACAGGTGTGTGCCTTTTCAAATCATATCCAATCAATTAAATTTACCACAGGTCGACTCAGATCAGGTTGTAGAAACATCTCAAGGATGATCAATGGAAACAGGATGCACCTGAGCTTAATTCAAGATTCATAGCAAAGGGTCAGAATACTTGTGTTAATAAGGTATTTCTGTTTTTATTTGTAATAAATCAAATAAAAAAACAAGAAAACGGTTTCACTTTGTGGTTATGTCATGTGTAGATTGCTGATGATTTTTAAATATTTTATCAATTTTAGAATAAGGCTGTAACATAACAAAATGTGGTAAAAGGGGAAGGGTCTGAATACTTTCCGAATGCACTGTACTTTCATACATTTTTCACAACTGGTACCGGGGACCTTCAGGCGCGTCTGGTAAGGCGTGTGAATGTTTTTTGGGGGGTGGGGTGCCCTTTTTTAGTTTGAGCACCTGCCCCCCTAAGGTCTGTGCCCTGGCCACATCTGACCTAAATGAGTGCTTGTTTCCTTTGAAATGTGGTCTGTTTGAATAGACTAAAATGAACAGCTTTGTATGCGTAACAAAACATGGCATGCTAGCTCCATCCTGGTAGCGCAGTGGACTAAATCCATGGATTAGAAAACTTTCAGGGAATGAGAGTAAAATGTTCTTAGAACCTCTGTGGAACCTAAAAATAAATGTTCCCAGAACAGGCTAAATGTTCCCTTCTGTTCTCAGAACGTTTAAAACATTTCAGTTTTACTGGCCAGGAAACGTATGAGTTACTCCTACAACTAATGTGAAACCAAAAACATACTTTCCCGACAACTTCCAAGGAACCAAATGTGCTAGCTGGGTACAATGTTTCTCTAAGCCCCTGTAAATACAATAGTCGTGTGAGTATTACTTTGCCAATATAATACTAATATGTTCCCTTGTGCAGAAGTCTGTCAAACCTGTTCAAATTCTATATGAGATACAGTACATTTTTCCGTATCTTTTCCCCATATTTTTCCCTTACTGACAATAGAATTAAAATTAAAAATATTTTATTACGAAGTCAATAACGTCTTCTTACTAAGCAAGGAAATTATGACATTCAACAATGAATGGGGAACTACTCAATTTAGATATCACATTCGGATACGGTTCTTCTTTTTGTTCTTCTCAGCAACTCTAACATTTAGTTTATAAAGTGCATTCAGTATGAAGTACAGAAAGAGAGTTCTCACTTCTCAGTTGACCCATTAGGACTGTGTCTATTAGCAGTTGTCATTATTAGCCTAGGATGAGGACGTCTGCACTGTAGACCTGCCATTGATTGTACACAACACTGTGTGTGTTGCAGAGACAGATAATTAACATAGTAGGTCGGCTACAGTTGATAACATTTAAATGTATTTCCTTTTGAAGGTTTCAAAATCATGTGAGAGTTTTTTTGTGTTTTCATGCCAACAACACTATTTAAGTCACTGTTATTGGAGAGGATTATTTCCAGAGTTCTGTTCCTTCTCTTTGCAATCCTCTGATGCACTTTACTGCAGTGTTATTCCAGTGTTATATTTCCACCCTACTGTGGGATTTTGTCAGACCTGACCTCAATGAAACTAGATTTCCACCGCCTTGGGCAAAAATATTCAATCCTGAACTAGCAGAAACCATCACAATGTTGGAAACATTATCCCATTTTTTTGCCTATTTTGTCCGAAATTGGTTTTGTCCTTCAAGGGTGGCATTTCTCATTAACAAATACACTTTGTTGACCCTCAAGGGCATTTGGTGAAATGAGAAAAGATGTAGATGTGTGAAGATGCCATCCTAACCAATCAATATGCCTCTTTTATAGTCTGTGCTTGTCTGTCAAAGCTGCACCATCTCTGCCCTCTGCAAAACAATGGCAGGATGACTGAATTTCCTGCCGCAGGCTATACCAGTTTGTTTCATCATCAGGGACAAAAACTGAACCTCTGAATCAATATGCTCACAAGAATAGTTTCACTTTTTTTCTGTTAAACTGAGTCCAGTCTTGATACCAGTTCTAATAATTGGCTTTAAAAGTTACTGGACTGCAATAATGCGCTGAAAACCCTCTCTCATAGAGGGATGGTGAGAACTGTCAAATAAGACATGAGCTCCTCAGTTTAATTGCCTCCCACTGGTTATTAGTGAGGGCTTCTGATCTGATTGGGCGATGGAGCAATGTCCTGACTAATGATCTGTAAGGTGCAGCTCTGTACCTGGAACGAGAGCTGGAGTATGCAGGTGGTGCTCTTAAAGTCTGGACACCAAGTTGATCAAGATGGTATGCTGCTGACAGCGGTTTGCCTGCAATGTAGAATTTAGAGCCATTTTGCTACTTACTTTATTCTCAGTAAAAGGTATAAGCTTATGTTCTTCATAGCTCTACAGGATTGCACAGTCAGTTTTTTGGCTTTGTCCAGTGAATGTTGAGTAGAGCTTCTAGTCTGATGGTGGACGCTGGTGGATGGGAAAGTTTGGGAAGCTAAGTGTTCAGAGACTGCATGGCAAAGGACTGTAGAACTAATGGCCAATCTGCTTAGTTCCTATTTAAAAGTATGAGAGGTATTAGTGATACATGTGTTATTGTACATACCTACACTGTAAAAAAAAATCCAGTTACCTGTAAGTTACTGTAAAAACATGATTTTTTTGTATAGTGTACATTTGATAGTGTGTAATCGTTAGTGCTCCAGTATTAAAGGTCAAATGGCTTTGATCAGTTTCTTGCACAGAAGGTACAGTTTGACATTTGATCCCACATTACCTACACCCTGTCAAAACATCAATCTAAATGACAAGGTAATCAGCCAAAACCAATGCAAGATTTTAAAAGTCCTTCATATACAGTGCTCCATTTTGGACTGTTTTGTTCCGGAACCTAGTTGACCTGGTCCGGTACCTCTCGTGGCATGAAAAATAATGTTCACTTTTTGCAATGTAAACATTTGTGTAACGGCTTTCTTCCTGGGAAAGAGAGGACCGAAGCGCAGCGTGGTGAGTGTTCATCTTCTTTAATAATAAATCCCAACTGAACACTTCAAATTACAAAACAACACATGTGAAAACCAAAAAACAGTCCTATCTGGTGCATAGACAGGAAACAATCACCCACAAACCCCAACACAAAACAAGATACCTAAATATGGTTCCCAATCAGAGACAATGACTAACACCTGCCTCTGATTGAGAACCATATCAGGCCAAACACAGAAACAGTCAAACTAGACACACAACATAGAATGCCCACCCAGCTCACGTCCTGACCAACACTAAAACAAGGAAAACACACAAGAACTATGGTCAGAACGTGACAATTTGAATAAAAGCGGTCAAAGTTAATTTGAGTTGCTTCTTTTTTTAATTCTCCTGCCCCCACATTTTCAGCCCGGGCCTAATATTCTAAGACTAACATTCTAAGAGTTGGTTCGGGTTGGGCCAGCCTCGGTTTATTATTTTTTATTATATTTTACCTTTATTTAACTAGGCAAGTCAGTTAAGAACAAATTATTTTTTTACAATGACTATCAAAAAACAAAAGGCCTCCAAAAGGGATGGGAGCTGGGATTAAAAATAAAGAATAAAATATAGGACAAAACACACATCAAGACAAGACAGACACCACAACACTACATAAAGTGAGACCTAAGACAACAACATAGCATGGCAGGAACACTTGACAACAAAGCATGGTAGCAACACAACATGACAACAACATGGTAGCAACACAAAATTGCAGCAGCCAAATATGGTAGCAGCACAAAACATGGTACAAACATTATTGGGCACAGACAACAGCACAAAGGGCAAGAAGGTAGAGACAACAATACATCACGCGAAGCAGCCACAACTGTCAGTAAGAGTGTCCATGACTCAGTCTTTGAATGAAGAGATGAAGATAAAACTGACCAGTTTGAGTGTTTGTTGCAGCTCGTTCCAGTCGTTAGCTGCAGCTAACTGAAAAAAGGAGCGACCCAGGGATGTGTGTGCTTTGGAGACTTTTAACAGAATTGTGACTGGCAGAATGGGTGTTTTATGTGGAGGTTGAGGGCTGCAGTAGGAATCTCAGATAGGGGGGAGTGAGGCCTAAGAGGGTTTTATAAACGAGCATCAACCAGTGGGTCTTGTGACGGGTATACAGAGATGACCAATTTACAGAGGAGTATAGAGTGCAGTGATGTGTCCTATAAGGAGCATTGGTGGCAAATCTGATAGCCGAATGGTAAAGAACAACTAGCCGCTCGAGAGCACCCTTACCTGCCAATCTATAAATTACGTCTCCGTAATCTAGCATGGGTAAGATGGTCATCTGAATCAGGGTTAGTTTGGCAGCGTGGGAGAAAGAGGAACGATTACAACAGAGAAAACCATGTCTAGATGTAACATTAGCCTGCAGCTTTGATATGTGAGAGAAGGACAGTGTATCTTCTAGCCATACTCAAGTACTTGTACGAGGTGACTATCTCAAGGTCTAAACCCTCAGAGGTAGTAATCACATCTGAGGGGAAAGGAGCATTCTTCTTACCAAACCAACTGACCTTTGTTTTGGAGGTGTTCAGAATAAGGTTTAAGGGCAGAGAAAGCTTGTTGGACACTAAGAAAGTTTTGTTGTGGAGCGTTTAACATAAAACCTGGGTAGGGGCCAGCTGAGTGTAAGACTGTATAATTTGCATATGAATGGACGAGAGAGCTTCCTACTGCCTGAGCTATGTTGTTGATGTAAATTGAGAAGAGCATGGGGCCTAGGATCGAGCCTTGGGGTACTCCCTCGGTGACAGGCAGTGACCGAGACAGCAGATGTTCTGACTTTATACACTGCACTCTTTGAGAGAGGTAATTAGTAAACCAGGCCCAAGACCCCTCAGAGACACTAATACTGCTTAGCCCACAAGAATGGAATGGTCTACAGTATCAAAAGCTTTAGCTAAGTCAATAAAAATAGCAGCACAAGATTGCCTAGATTCAAGGGCAATGGTGACATCATTGAGGATCTTTAAGGTTGCAGTAACACATCCATAACCTGATTTGGTAAGAATAATGCCCCTCTCCCCACAGGTGTGATTACTACCTCTGAGGTTTTAGAGTTTGAGGTAGTCTCCTCATACAAGTACCTTGGAATATGACTAGTCATTGTAAGTTCAGAGTTGCTCGCCCCAACAGTGCGTGCTGGATGTGAGTGAAAGCTCGGGAGAGAGGATTGAGTATGGCGGTGGTACCTGTACCAGACAGGGGGAGACAGGCCAGGGCAGACTGTGTACAGATCGCCAGGTGGAATCCAAGCATCAGTGCAGCAGGCAACGGGAGTAGGTGTCACACCCACTTGGGAGAAGCTTTTTACTGGAGGCAGATTTCTTGTAGAAAATGCCAGGGGATGGCCTCTGAATAGCGGGAGGGGGCTTCAAAGGCCTCTGGATTTGGGTGGGGTAGACTGTGAGACTCTCCTAACATTGTTGGGCTCAAAGGCTTTGACACCTCTCACTTCACACCTCAGTGCTAATTAAAGTTATATATGTTCTGTCCTATCAAGCTAGGTAGCCTTATCTTAGCATTAGTCCTTATAAAGTAAAATACATCCTTGTAATGTATTTTTCTTATTGGCTTTCAAAATAGCTTCAGACTAAACAGTACTCACTCAGATCCAGGTTGGATGGTGTTTTAAAAAAAATAAATTGCCAGAGCATTTGCTGTATAGCTTGGAAATAGGAATCTTTGGTTGTAATATTCCTTATAGGTAATTTTGTCCAAAATCAGGTTGTAGGTTTGGAGTTTTGATTTGGAGTGAAGGTTGTTGTGGAGGTTGGTATCCTGTATATGTCCTTGCAGAAAAATCCAAGTTTATCTTACTCTATCTTTTTGTAAAAACATGCTGAAAAATGCAGGAGCTCACATGCAACTGTGTCTCCCCCCTCAAGAATTATGGTTTGCACAACATTGTAACCTATGTTTGAGGCCAACGCATGGCGTGGCTGTGTGAGAAGCGCGCCAGTATCACTCACATAAGTACAATGAGATTCACTTTCTATGATCACTCTCCCTCTCTATGCTCTGATATACATGAGCCTGCAACTCTCATCTCTCCAGCATTGTACTTCATCATTCATTTCCTTTTTGAATCATAGCCTCGGGAAGGGTTCTGAAGGAACTGCAGCACCCCTGATACATTTAAATACATTTGCCAAAGCTATAGAATTACTGCTGTCTGTTCAGAAATAAATGAAATAATTCAGAACAGCCTACTACACCATAAGAAGGCCTCTAATGTAGCCACAGAGGATCAATAGCTTATTTAAAAAAATTGCCTAGCTGTGATTTGTAGCCCGATAACAAGAAATAGCCTACAGTCGGGAACGAGCGGCAAATCTGTGAATAAACAGCACACAGACAAAACAGGCCTTTGGCAATATTTAAAATACAAATCGAGGGAAAACACAGATTTCTGCTGAAAATATAAGACTCTATGCTGTAGGATGCTAAAATATTTGATCAACTTCTAAATATTGAATGGCGCTGAATGGGATGGCTGCCGTTTTGCTATTTTTGCATTGTTTGTAACTTATTTTGTACATAATGTTGCTTCTACCTTCACTTACTACAGAAAATAACTTCTGGACATCAGAACAGCGATTAATCACCTCGAACTTGACAAAAAATGTTTCTTTAATGAGTCCGTCAAGAAGGATATACTGATTTCTCGGGAATGGGCCCATGTACATATCCCAACCAGAGGCCATGTATTACAGGCAACTTCCACAACGAGCCAAAGGCTAGAGCTGCCGCTTTCAAGGAGCGGGACACTAATCCGGACCCTTATAAGAAATCCTTATACGCCATCAAATGAGACGGGCAGCATGAAGGTCTCATCATTGATTTTGCTGGAAAGGGGAGAAATTGTGCTTCACCATGGTATTCATATTGCAGTTGACCTAGAAGTATTACGTTTTAGGGGTGCTTAAATAAGGTCAAATGTATGAAACAGCGCGATGTACAAAAGTGCGTTAGCTAATGTTACATTTTACATTTTAATAATTTAGAAGAAGCATCTTATAGTAGCTAGGTGACTAAGGTGAGACAACCACATATCTCTGTCAAATATACAGGATACCAACATTCCATTCCAGCTAAACAATGGATTTTGCAAAAAAAAACAAAAAACATTTTCATACACATCAAAATCTATGAATACAAAAACTGAGGACAGCAATATTATACACACACATGAATGTACCCATAACCAATCCTTTCACAAATGTGCAAAATGGGTGGATGAAGAGTTTTGGAAATACACTCTATGTCATGCGGGACAAGGTGGGTGCAGGAATCAGACACAGAGAGAGTTCCACTGGGGTTAAGTGCTTTTACTAAGGCACACAAAATAATAAGCTCAACAAATACAGGGCGCGGACATACAACGAGACAACCCAAAAACCACAGGGTGCCAAGTTTAAGAAAAGAAAATCCACCACTACCTAAAATGTACACACGTAACATAAAGACAATCCCGCACAAAACAAAGGCGGGTCTACCTACTAAATATAGGGGAGCTCATTAAACCAAACAACAGAAACACAGGTGAAACTAATAAGACAAAACAAACAGACAAACGAAAAAGGGATCGGTGGCGGCTAGTAGGACGGTGACGACGACCGCCGAGCACCGCCCGAACAGGCAGGGCAGCCAACTTTGGCGGAAGTCGTGACACTCTATTACCATTGCTCTGAAAAATGTTGTTTAACAAGTTATAAAAACAATTTGTGAGGATAACAGCACTGAATCTTTTTAAAAAATGTTTGATGAGTTAGAAAACACTTTGGGGTAGGGATCTTAGACCATTCCTCCATAGTCCATACAGAATCCTTCCAGATCCTTGATATCCTTCATCTGCGCTTATGGACTGCTCTCTTCAATTCAAATACCACAGGTTTTCAATGGGTTGCAAGTCCGGAGACTGAGATGGCCATTGTAAAATGAAGATTTTGTGGCCAATTAACCATTTCTTTGTGGATTTTGATGTGTGCTTGTGGTTATTGTATTGCTGGAAGATCCACTTGGGGCCAAGATTCAGCCTCCTTGCAGAGGCTAAAATATCCTGGTACTGGGTTCTGATGCTGTGGAACTTAACAAGGGCCCCAGGACCAGTGGAAGCAAAATAGCCCCATAACATCAAATATCCACCATCATATTTAACAGTAGGTATGGGGACCTTTCCTGCTCATACATTCTCACTTCAACGCCAAACCCACTGCTGGTGTGCCTGGCTAAAGAGCTCTATTTTCATGTCCTTTGACCAAAGCACCGGTTCCAATTCAAGTGCCAATGCAAACTCCAGGTGTTGACATTTGTTGGATGACATGAAAATAGAGCTCTTTGGCCAGGGCTATAGGACATACAGACAGATGGATACATGAGATGTATAGTAGCTGTTCAGTACTTTTTCTATTTTCAGAAATGCCATTTACTTCACGCCCACGCCACTGAAATAATAGCAAAGAGCGCCATTTGACAAATTTATTTGGTTCACACATGGAAGATTTACTGACAACCATCGATTTTTATAATTGTTCCTCTCTTGCGGCTGTGTGGCTTTTTTGTCAAGAGAGGGAATTTGTCATGTTAGCTTTGAGGTTTTAGGAAAACTCACCCATGTACAGCAATTTCAGAAATCTGTCATTTCCTGATTTCTTCTCCCACTTGGCGTTAAACCGTGGTAAGTGCTACCAGGCCCATGCAGTTAGTCCTCCTATCAGAGCTGAATGGGTCCTGATTTCCGATGAAGTCTGTGAGAGGTGTGAAGTAAATGAATTTCATACTTCAGTAAGCCAGAAAATTCTGGTCTCGCTAAGCAGCCTGTCTCACTGAGGGTGACAGGTGGACTGCACTCTGATCCAGAGTATTCCAGCACAGGAAATTCTGCAGTGTCCTCCACACTTAACCACAGTCAAACTACATCACACATTTGTCCATCAAACCTGAACAATATTCAGGAATGCTTCATGTCTGACTGCAGAGTGAACAATCACTATCAGAAAAGGAAAGGAGTCTCTCTGTTATGTTGACCTTGGTGTTGAAAATACCTTTGGCAATAACCCTGTGACTGGGGGACCTCACATACTCATAAACAACTAATTTGTCATGTGGACAGTTCGTCAATGTTGGTGCTGATTGTATTTTTGCTGGTGGAATTGAACCATCTGTACCGGTGATGAATTTGGAGTTCTCTTGACAAAAATGACAAGAAGGTCATTGCTGTCACTTTCTACTATTGTATAGCCTGTCCCACATGCATTACTAAGAGGACATCTTAATGGTTCACCCTAATGGAAGATGGCATTGACTTACACTACAGGTCAAAAGTTTTAGAACACCTACTCATTCAAGAGTTTTTCAGAATTGTTTATATTTTCTACATTGTAGAATAATGGTGAAGACATCAAAACTATGAAATAACACATATGGAATCATGTGGTAACTAAAAAAGTGTTAAACAAATCAAAATATATTTTATATTTGAGATTCTTCAAATAGCCACCCGTTGCCTTGATGACAGCTTTGCACACGCTTTGCATTCTCTCAACCAACTTCACCTGGAATGATTTTCCAACAGTCTTGAAGGAGTTCCCACATGTGCTGAGCACATCTGATGCAGCACTCCATCCCTCGCCTTCTTGGTAAAATAGCCCTTACACTGCCTGGAGGTGTGTTGGGTCATTGTCCTGTTGAAAAACAAATGATAGTCCCACTAAGTGCAAACCAGATGAGATGGCTTATAGCTGCAGAATGCTGTGGTAGCCATGCTGGTTAAGTGTGACTTGAATTCTAAATAAATCATAGACATTGTCACCAGCAAAGCACCCTCACACCATAACATCGCGTCCTCCATGCTTTACGATGGGAACCACACATGCGGAGATCATCCGTTCACCCACACTGCTTCTCACGAAGACATGGCGGGTGGAACCAAAAATCTCAAATTTGGACTCCAGACCAAAGGACAGATTTCCACCAATCCATTGCTCGTGTTTCTTGGCCCAAGCAAAGTAAAGGACACTTCTTATTGGTGTCCTTTAGTAGTGGTTTTGTTGCAGCAATTTGACCATGAAGGCCTGATTCACACAGTCTCCTCTGAACAGTTGATATTGAGATGTGTTTATTACTTGAACTCTGTGAAGCATTTATTTGGGCTGCAATGGCCTTTAGGCAGGTCAGTTAAGAACAAATTCCTGTTCAGGGGCAGAATGACAGATTTGTACCTTGTCAGCTCCGGTTACTAGTCCAACACTCTAACCACTAGGCTACCCTGCGCCCCATTTCTTGAACTCTGTGAAGCAGTTATTTGGACTGAAATTTCTGTGGCTGGTAACTCTAATTAACTTATCCTCTGCAGCAGCGATAACTCTGGGTCTTCCATTCATGTCCTCATGAGAGCCAGTTTCATCATAGCGCTTGAAGGATTTTGTGAATGCATTTGAAGAAACTTTCAAGTTCTTGAAATGTTCCGCATTGACTGACCTTCATGTCTTAATAGAGTAATGATGTCATTTCTCTTTGCTTATTTGATCTGTTCTTGCCATAATATGGACTTGGTCTTTTACCAAATAGGGCTATCTTCTGTATACCACCCCTACCCTGTCACAACACAACTGATTGGCTCAAACGCATTAAGAAGGAAAGAAATTCCACAAATGAACTTTTAAGAAGGCACACCTGCTAAAAGTTCTTAACGATCCTGACCTTTTTTTCAATTTTCGCCTAAAATGACATATCCAAATCTAATTGCCTGTAGCTCAGGACCTAAAGCAAAGATATGCATATTCTTGATACCATTTGAAAGGAAACACTTTGAAGTTTGTGGAAATGTGAAACGTAATGGAGGAGAATATAACACATAACATCTGGTGAAAGATAATACAAAGAAAAAAATATGCATTTTTTTTGTACCATCAACTTTGAAATGCAAGAGAATGTTCAGAATATATTATTCCAGCCCAGGCACAATTTAGATTTTGGCCACTAGGTGACAGCAGTGTATGTGCAAAGTTTAAGACTGATCCAATGAAGCATTGCATTCCTGTTCAAAATGTCGAATCATAGTTTCGATGTATTCACTATTATTCTACAATGTAAAAATAGTCAAAATAAAGAAAAACCCTTGAATGAGAAGGTGTTCTAAAACTTTTGACTGGTAGTGTATTTCATGGTGGAGTGGATTTGTCACTGCCTGAAATACAATTATGGTTGTTGTCTTGGTATTTAGTCCATTTTTGGGGTTCCATGAACAGCCAGCCTATATTCATACTCCTGGGTAATGTGATCCACAGGGTTTTTGCCCTGGTCGTCTGCAGGCCACAAGACTGTGTTAAGCTGCTGAGCTAAAGCCTAGGCATTAACCCAAGAAGCAACAATTTCAACAGTCTTCAGGTCTATGGAAAAGTTACTCATCATGCAAGCATGGTTCACTAGATAGCTGAAAGTAATTGGATAAAGTATGACTACAACTGAAAAAATACCACCGGTGTGCTGTGAAGTACTGAGTTAAGAGGGCTTTCATTTGACAAATCTCAGATTCTCCTCAGTTTCAGTTTTGCAGTCGGTGTCTATGATCAGTAGGGTACATTGTATTTTGTTCAAGAGGTAACCTGACCTCACCAGTAACCTGACCTCACAGCGTCAATAATGGACTCTCACCTCGTTATATTCCCTTAAAAACTGAGAAATTGAAAACTTTTTTCAGATTATGTGCTCTATGCTAAGACATATTTTAGATACAAAGCACATTGTTGGGGCTGAATAGCTGACACAAAACCTTTGGTTGAAATGACATAGAATAAAAGATGACATGTTCACCGTGCTTCTTGCATGAAGAGATTGGCTTGTACAGAGACCCAAGGCAGAAAAATCCTACTGTTTCTATGATGAGATAGTTGAACCTATCATTCAGCAAGGCATCTGCAATACATACACAATGCCAGAATCTTCATTTCATTCAGCATGACTCAGATAAGCAAAGACCCAACAGGGATTTGTAAAATGTCCGGGAAACGAAAATGAGGTTTCAAACACATCCAGCCAGCTAGATTAAAGTGCACAAAGATCAGTCATGTTTTCTTCCTTCCTTGGAGCAAATGTAAGAGCCAGAGATTGACACATCACAAACTGCCATCTGCTTCTCATCTGCTGTGAGCAGGAGGAACACGTGTGGCTGCCATGGCAGACGCAAACACATCCTTTCTGTCCCACTGCTCGCCTGCACAAAACATCATGGGCAGCCATACTAAGTCCTATGCATGATGGGAGCAGATTAGACAGTTAAACTCCCCTCAGGCTTGTGGCCCAGCATGCTGATAGGTCTCCTGCACTGAGCAAGAGGAGGTCCAATTCAGGAGACAGAAGGAACACAGGAGGGGAAGTGAGACCTAAAGGTCAATGTGGCAATCACTCTACAACAGGGCTTTCTCTGCTGCAGGACTCTGAGTATGACATTATTGGTGCTCCAGTCATTGCATTCAGATAATTGATCCAGTGTAATTTAGAGGTTACAAGTTCAATTCAATGTTTGCAGAACATCTAATTGTGTTTGTCTCTGCCTTAAACTTGTTGAGGGGGGAACTGAAGGAAGTATAGCCGGATGGAGGGCTTGCTGGTATGTGGTAAAAAGCTGCAGCACGCACTCAGTTTGTGATGAAAAGATGTTTGAGAAGAAACTTTGCGTCTGATTTACAGTACCAGTCAAAAGTTTGGACACACCTAGTGAATAGTGAAGACATCAATTGAAATAACACATATGGTTAAAAGTTAATATTGTGACAAGGTATGGGGGGTATACCACGTCCATATTATGGCAAGAACAGCTCAAATAAGCCAAGAGAAACGACAGTCCATCATTACTTTAAGACATGAAGGTCAGTCAATCTGGAAAATTTCAACAACTTTGAAAGTTTCTTCAAGTGCAGTCGCAAAAACCATCAAGTGCTATGATGAAACTGACTCTCATGAGGACCGCCACAGGAAAGGAAGACCCAAAGTTACATCTGCCGCAGAGGATAAGTTCATTAGAGTTACCAGCCTCAGAAATTGCAGCTCAAATAAATGCTTCACATTTCAAGAAACAGACACATCTCAACATCAACTGTTCAGAGGAGACTGCGTCAATCAAATTGCTGAAAAGAAAACACTACTAAAGGACACAAATAATAATAAGAAACTTGCTTGGGCAAAGAAACACGAGCAACGGACATTAGACCAGTGAAAATCTGTCCTTTGGTCAGATAAGTCCAAATTTGAGATTTTTGGATCCACCCGCGGTGTCTTTGTGAGACGCAGAGTAGGTGAACGGATGATCTCCGCATGTGTGGTTCCCACCGTGAAGCATGGAGGAGGAGGTGGGATGGTGTGGGGGTGCTTTGCTGGCGACAATGTCAGTAAATAATTTAGAATTCAAGGCACACTTAACCAGCATGGCTACCACAGCATTCTGCAGTGATATACCATCGCATCTGGTTTGCGCCTAGTGGGACTATCATTTGTTTTTCTACAGGACAATGACCCAAAACACACACCCAGGCTGCGTAAAGGCTATTTGACCAAGAAGGCGAGGGATGGAGTGCAGCATCAGATGACCTGGCCTCTACAATCACCCGACCTTAACCCAATTGAGATGGTTTGGGATGAGTTGCTCCGCAGAGTGAAGGAAAAGCAGCCAACAAGTGCTCAGCATATGTGGGAACTCCTTCAAGACTGTTGGAAAAGCATTCCTCATGAAGCTGGTTGAGAGAAGGCAAAAAGTGTGCAAAGCTGTCATCAAGGCAAAGGGTGTCTACTTTGAAGAATCTAAAATCTAAAATATATTTTGATTTGTTTTACACTTTTTTAGTTACTACATGATACCATATGTGTTATTTGATAGTTTTGATGTCCTCACTATTATTCTACAAATTAAGAAAAACCCTTGAATGCGTAGTTGTGTCCAAACTTTTGACTGGTACTGTATGTACTCTAAACTCTCTCCTTCTAAAGAGACTATGGTGGTTTGTGTATTTAGCATTTTAAGTGTTAGGGATATAGATCACAGAGCTAAGCTCAAACAAGTCTGCTTGGAACCATGCAGTGGACTGCTTGTTCCGTTAACTGACACGGAGCGAGAACAGACTCCTTCCTGCCTCCGAAACATGTGTCTTGTCTTGCCACTTTGATTAAGGATGTTTCTGCTTTTATGCCAACTGATCTGTCTCCCATTGAACCAAGAGAAGCCAATGCCGATAAATTCAAGATGACAGACTGTTGAATAATGAAGTTGTCTCATACTCCAGTAAGCCAGTAACTAATGCCTCCCTTCTACTGAATTCATATTTTCCAGTCCTTTATTCTCGTCAGTGATTAAAAGGAGGACCAGGAGGCTTCATGTCAGTCCAGTGAAGTCAAGACACCTCCTCTGAGCTGTATTCTGGTCATGCCTCAGCCTGGCTTTGAACTCAATGAGTGCTGCTGGCCCTGGCTTACCTGAGAGGTAATTGACAGCTGTTGGGGTAAGAATGAGGAGGGACACAGGCAATTAAAGAGCCGGAGCCAACCTAGTCTGACCTGCTGATCAATGCAGTCCATTTGGAGCTGGTGGACTAGAGGCCAGAGCTCTGTTTACAGGCTAATAAAGTGAGCTCAGGGAGCACTTTCTGGGCTGCACTGCCAATACTTTTAACACCCCATTGATTCTCATTACACTTAATAGTTTGCCTGCTACAGTCAGCTGGGTTCTGGGTGCCGGGGGGTTGGTTGGGGTGCAGGCTGAGACGTGGAGATGGACAGGGTGTTCTGACCTGAACAGGAGACTGGGCATTCTAGACGGGTACTCCCTATCTCTCTAATCCCAGCACGGTGCCGCCTCGCTCTAACACGATGAGCCTCGTCATCATGTGGAGCAGGGACAGAGCCATCCATGGCTGATGCCTGCCTCCAGGTTAAGAGTGTTGGGCCAGTAATCGAACGGCCGCTAGTTCAAATCCCAGAGCTGGCAAAGTGGAAAAATCTGACGTTCTGTCCTTGAGCAAGGCAGTTAACCCCCAACAACAACTGCTCCCTGGGTGCCGATGATGTCGATTAAGGCAACCCCCCACACCTCTCTGATTCAGAGGGGTTGGCTTAAATGCGGAAGACACATTTCAGTTAAATGCATTCAGTTATGCAACTGACTAGGTATCCCCTTTCCCCAACACTCACCACCATGAGATCATGCCTGGATTTGCATATTTGTGGGATAATCCTAACAAATCCCTAGACTCTCCCTTTGGAGATGTAGCCAATGTGATCCGCTAACTAACAGCAAAATGAAAATAAATACTGTAGCTTCCTCTTTTTAATCCCCAGAAATAATTATCCTTCTGCTCCTCTGCAGCGATTTGTTTTTGTGCTATTGTTCTTGCCCTCTTTTACAGTAATAAATAGCTTTGCATATTTTTGCTGTTGGACTTTGGGGCACTGCATTACATTCCCGCCCTTGGCTCTAATTAATGAGCAGTGTTAGGTTGTTACTTGGATCCGAGATGGTCCCTCTGCATCTCAGCTACATCAAGGCTCCAGATATACAGACCAGTAAGTAAAGCTTCCTGTGGGCTTGATTACACACTCACATGTTTAGGGATCAGCCCACATTAAAGACCTAATGACATCTTTAGGGATCAGCCCACATTAAAGACCCACTGACATCTTTAGGGATCAGCCCACATTAAAGACCCACTGACATCTTTAGGGATCAGCCCACATTAAAGACCCACTGACATCTTTAGGGATCAGCCCACATTAAAGACCTAATGACATCTTTAGGGATCAGCCCACATTAAAGACCTAATGACATCTTTTTAGGGATCAGCCCACATTAAAGACCTAATGACATCTTTAGGGATCAGCCCACATTAAAGACCCATGGACATCTTTAGGGATCAGCCCACATTAAAGACCCACGGACATCTTCAGGGATCAGCCACATTAAAGACCTAATGACATCTTTAGGGATCAGCCCACTGTCACGTTCTGACCTTAGTTCTTTTGTTATGTATTTTCTTTAGTATGGTCAGGGCGTGAGTTTGGTGGGTTGTCTATGTTCTTTTTCTATGATTTGGGATTTCTGTGTTTGGCCTGGTATGGTTCTCAATCAGAGGCTGCTGTCAATCGTTGTCCCTGATTGAGAACCATACTTAGGTAGCCTGGTTTCACCTTTGAGTTGTGGGTGATTATTTTCTGTAGTGTATGTTCACCATCCAGAACTGTTTCGTTTATCGTTTTTGTTGTTTTGTTCAAGTATTCGTTTTCATTAAAAGGCATAATGAATACTTATCACGCTGAACCTTGGTCCTCCTCTCTTTCTCCCAACAACGAACGTTACACCCACATTAATTAAAGACCCACTGACATCTTTAGGGATCAGCCCACATTAAAGACCCACTGACATCTTTAGGGATCAGCCCACATTAAAGACCTAATGACATCTTTAGGGATCAGCCCACATTAAAGACCTAATGACATCTTTAGGGATCAGACAACATTAAAGACCGAATGACATCTTTAGGTGTCAGCCCACATTAAAGACCCACTGACATCTTTAGGGATCAGCTCACATTAAAGACACACTGACATCTTTAGGGATGAGCTCACATCAAAGACCCACTGACATCTTTAGGGATCAGCTCACATTAAGACCCCCTGACATCTTTAGGGATCAGCCCACATTAAAGACCTAATGACATCTTTAGGGATCAGACAGCATTAAAGACCGAATGACATCTTTAGGTGTCAGCCCACATTAAAGACCCACTGACATCTTTAGGGATCAGCCCACATTAAGACCCCCTCACATATTTCAGGGATCAGACCACATTAAGACCCCCTGACATCTTTAGGGATCAGCCCACATTAAAGACCCACTGACATCTTTAGGGATCAGCCCACATTAAAGACCCACTGACATCTTTAGGGATCAGCCCACATTAAGACCCCCTCACATATTTCAGGGATCAGACCACATTAAGACCCCCTGACATCTTTAGGGATCAGCCCACATTAAGACCCCCTCACATATTCAGGGATCAGACCACATTAAGACCCCCTCACATATTTCAGGGATCAGACCACATTAAGACCCCCTGACATCTTTAGGGATCAGCCCACATAAAGACCCACTCACATCTTTAGAGATCAGCCCACATTAAGACCCCCTGACATCTTTAGGGATCAGACCACATTAAGACCCCCTGACATCTTTAGGGATCAGCCCACATTAAGACCCCCTGACATCTTTAGGGATCAGCCCACATAAAGACCCACTCACATCTTTAGGGATCAGCCCACATTAAGACCCCCTCACATATTTCAGGGATCAGACCACATTAAGACCCCCTGACATCTTTAGGGATCAGCCCACATAAAGACCCACTCACATCTTTAGGGATCAGCCCACATTAAGACCCCCTCACATCTTTAGGGATCAGCCCACATTAAGACCCACTCACATCTTTAGGGATCAGCCCACATTAAGACCCCCTGACATCTTTAGGGATCAGCCCACATAAAGACCCACTGACATCTTTAGGGATGTGCTCACATCAAAGACCCACTCACATCTTTAGGGATCAGCCCACATTAAGACCCCCTCACATATTTCAGGGATCAGACCACATTAAAGCAACAAAAAGCTTACAGAAGCAACTCCACTCAAGGCAGGATTTCCCATTCTAGGACACGTGTCTGCTTGTGTGAGAATAAACGTTAATGTGAAGTGATATGGTTTTGTGGCTGTGTGAAAATTAACAAGCTTAGATGTTGAAATGAAGGGATGTTTGGTGGTTTAAGAATAACTAAATGTTAGAGTGTAGTTGATGTGCTGTCTTAGTGTGATCCTCTACAAGTTGAGTTCCTCAGCCCAGGCCAAGATGAAACCATTTAGGAAGGAGGGAGTGTTTCCCAGGGAGGCAGATTATGAAAAACTGCACCTTGTCTCTGCCTCTCTGTCCCACACTGATCTCTACACCTGCTCTGCTCTCTGAGGCATCTGATAAGCCCGTAGTTGCATGGTAAGCCCGGTACCAGTGTCTTCCATTGGGGGTAGCAATGCTAAAGCTATCTTTTGTAGAAGGGTATCACCTCATTGGGAGATGTTGCTATAGTGTCCCAGCAGCACAGTTGTCTTTGCCTCTCAGGCCAGTGGTATTAGAATGGGGCTCCCTTCAGATTCATCTGAAGGTAGTAGCAGTTGCCTATCTCTTCTTAATGCCTGGTGCCTAAGAACCACTGTCCAAATGCTGTCTGCATGTTAAGCAGTGTCCTCCCACTGTCTGGTATCTCCTACTAACACACACACCACCCTGCCTTAGTTAGATTTATCACACGTCATTGAGTCATTTCTCTCCACTTTTCATATTCCTGGAAATGATACAAACACTTCATTTTTGGGTAATTTAGTTAGACATATTTGTTCCATTTTTCCGAGTTTACTTCAGAAATACAGTGTAGACATTGTTGATGTTGTAAATGACTATTGTTGCTGGAAACGGCTGATTTTTTCAAATGGAATATCTACATAGGCGTACAGAGGACCATTATCAGCAACCATCAGTGGTGGGCCGTCAGGGCCAGCAAGGCCTTCTCTGCTGGCCTAAACATCATCAGAATATATATATATTTTTAAATATATTTTCCCACAAATATGTATTAAATTATTCCCCAGAGTAAGAGTTACACTCTTCATTTCATAGCTTTCCTCTTGGTTGCACTGCTTCCAGCCCCAGAGGTGGATTAATTTGGGTGGGACTGTGTAGGACTTCACTGAAGGCCCAGGACTCAGGCCCATGGCACGCCACTGGCAACCATCACTCCTGTGTTCCAATGGCACCTTGTGTTAGCTAATCCAAGTTTATTATTTTAAAAGGCTAATTGATCATTAGAAAATCATTTTGCAATTATGTTAGCACATCTGAAAACTGTTGTCCTGATTAAAGAAGCAATTACAACTGGCCTTCTTTAGACTAGTTGAGTATCTGGAGCATCAGCATTTGTGGGTTTGATTACAGGCTCAAAATGTCCAGAAACAAAGCACTTTCTTCTGAAACTCGTCAGTCCATTCTAGTTCTGAGAAATTAAGGCTACTCCATTTGAGAAATTGCCAAGAAACTGAAGGTCTTGTACAATGCTGTGTACAACTCCCTTCACAGAACAGCGCAAACGGTCTCTAACCAGAATAGAAAAAGGAGTGGGAGGCCCTGGTGCATAACTGAGCAAGATGACAAGTACATTAGAGTCTAGTTTGAGAAATAGACACCTCACAAGTCCTCAACTGGCAGCTTCATTAAATAGTACCCGCAAAACACCAGTCTCAACGTCACCAGTGAACAGATGACTACGAGATGCCGGCCTTCTAGGCAGAGTTCCTCTTTTCCAGTGTCTTAATCTTTTATTTTTATTAGCCAGTCTGAGATACAGCTTTATCTTTGCAAATCTACCTAGAAGGCCAGAATCCCAGAGTCGCCTCTTCACTGTTGACGTTGAGATGGGTGTTTTGCGGCTACAATTTAATTAAGCTGCCAGTTGAGGACTTGTGAGGCGTCTGTTTGGGTTTGTCATTTTAGGTGAAAATGGAAAACAAAAGGGTCCGATCCTTAAGAGGTTTTAAGGGAAACTCCAAATCTCCTCGCTCAAGAGTGAATGTCATGCTGAGACATAATCCTGTCCATCCAACCTTTAGAAGACCCCTTATTTTGCAATCATCATTGGTCGAAGACATTAGAACTAAATATCACAACACCACAAAAGTAAACGAGAGGCAGATAGATGATTGTAAGAGTAAATATTGGGAATATAGTGAAGCAGTACCGACTACTCACCCAGACTACTCTAGTTTTTTCAAAGAAGAAGGCTGGATTGGATGGAGATCATTGTACCTTTGTTTGGACGAAGAGAAACTGGGAAACTGTTGAATCTAAGAAGAGCATGAAATCCTTCTCTTTGAGGGATGATGTGAGTCGAATGGCTACAGGGAGGAAATAAACTGTTGCACAAAACAAAAAGATGCAAAAAAGGTTGCTGACAGACACAATGAAGAATCTACACAGGAAGTTCCTGTCAGAAAGTCAAGACTCAATCTCGTACCCTTTCTTCTCCACTTTTAGGCCCTTTTGGGTTGTGGCACCCACGGAAGCTGACCGTGAGGCATTCCAGTGTAAAACCCACAAGAATCTCCAATTCATGGCGAACAGCCTTTATAGCCGGGGGATTTTATTGTCCCAAAATCTTGAGGCGATGGCAGATGCCACTATGTGCAATCAATTCTAATACCTGTGCCTATGGAGTCAGTGGAGACTGCTGAGGGGAGGATGGCTCATAACAAGGGCTGGAACAGAGCAAATGGAATGGCATCAAACTATGTGTTTGATGCCATTCCATTCTTATTCGGCTCCAGCCATTACCACAAGCTTGTCCTCCCCAATTAAGTTGGCACCAACCTCCTGCGTGGTGAGTGTAAGGAGTGCCACCATGCCACTGACACGCTTGTGAAACCCCCATCAAACAAAGAAATTGCCCTGACCCCAATGGTCAATTGAGAGCTCCAGAGATTAAGAATAGAGGACCACAGTTACAGTGAAGAGGCAGGTGACTACTACCGAGGACAATCTTCTGATCTTCCAGGACAGTCTCTTCAGGTTCAGGCACCACCTTTTTGCAGTTACAGTGAAAAGGCAGGTGACTACTACTGAGGACGATCTTGTGATCTTCCAGGACAGTCTCTTCAGGTTCAGGCACCATCAGATGGCAGTATGCAGTGTACAGTTAGAGACCTGAGGGAGAGTCTCAAGCACAATGAGTGTTTCATCCATGTGGACTTCAGCGACAATTACTCCTGAAAATAATCCATTGAAGTCCAGTCGGTTCATTTTGGAGGATCGCGTTAGCAGGCAACGCTCCACACTGGAGTATTACATGCAGGGAGCACAGCTTTCACCTGTTGCCTTCCGCTCCATCTCCCACCAGCAATCTGGCCAGTTCTGGAGATGGTTAGAGGAGAGGTACTCAGAAGTTAACCGGCTGCACTTCTTCAGTGACGGGCCAGCAAGCCAGTATAAACAGATTTTTTTCGACTGAACCATTCAAGTGAGGCATTCACGACATACTGTAATCTGGAGTTTCTTTGAGGCCAGCCATGGCAAGGGTCTCCTGACGGTGTTGTAGAGACGCTGAAGAGATCAGCCGACAGGCTAGTGCACCTCAGAGAAGACATTCCAGATGTTGGGGGACTGTTCAACAAGCTGAAAAGTCAGGAATCATCAGTAGAGCTGTTCTTTGTCAGCGAGAACATTGTCGACACAAAAGTGCAGAAACTGTTTTTTTGCATGTCCATTTTTAAACCACAAAAAGGATACTTTGTCTAGTGGCTGTGTGAGTAGGGGAATGTTTGAAAAGTTTTTCTACTCTCAGTATATTGTCTCATCTCTTCTCAGGTAGCCCATCTAACTGCAGTGAAAGGCACAATGAAGATGCATCAACAGATAAGTGTGTTGCCAAGTCACATCAAGTACAGAGACATAACCTGTCTCTGTCAAAGAGATGCGACTGTCCCTGCTTTGAGTTAAAAGAAGCAACTTTAGAAGCTGCAGAGGTTCCGAGATCAACTCTAGAAGCTGCTGACGCTCCAAAATAAGCTCTAGAAGCTGCTGAGGCTCCAATATCAACTCTAGAAGCTGCTGAGGCTCCAATATCAACTCTAGAATCTGCTGATGCTCCAAGATCTCTGTGCACCATTGAAACCCTGTGGTGACCAGAGGTAATTTATGCTCAGCATATTGGTCAGTGGTGTGAGTCCTATGACAATGAGCCATACCCAGGAATCAGCACAGATGTGGAGGAGGATAACATCCAGGTCAATTGCATGCATGAGAAAAAAAAAATGTTGTATTCCTGCTTCTGTCTCCTGCTTCTGTCTCCTATCATTATACAACGTGACTGTTCTCTTATGCCATACTTTGTACATCTCCATTGTCAGTAGAAACCACTTTTTTTTAAAGCAATGGCCGAACAACATAGGCAAGATGCAGTAGATCGTATAGAGTACAGTATATACATATGAGATGAGTAATATAGGGTATGTAAACATTATATAAAGTGGCATTGTTTAAAGTGACTAGTGATACATTTATTACATTCAATTTTGAATTGTTAAAGTGGCTAGAGATGTGAGTCAGTCTGTTGGCAGCAGCCACTCAATGTTAGTGATGGCTGTTCAACAGTCTGATGGCCATGCGATAGAAGCTGTTTTTCAGTATCGGTTCCAGCTTTGATGTACCTCTACTGACCTCGCCTTCTGGAGGATAGTGGGGTGAACAGGCAGTGGCTCGGGTGGTTGTTGTCCTTGATGATCTTTTAGCCTTCCTGTGACATCGGGTGGTGTAGGTGTCCTGGAGGGCAGACCTCACTACCCTCTGGAGAGCCTTGCGGTTGTGTGCAGAGCAGTTGCCCTACCAGGTGGTGACACAGCCCAACGGGATGCTCTCGATTGTGCATTTGTAAAAGTTTGAGTGTTTTTGGTGACAAGACAAATTTCTGTTGCGCTGGCATGTAATTATTTAATCAGTGTTCATAAATTCCAATTATATTTATCTGTCTGATACCCAGAGTTTGTAAAGTTCTGGTCTTAAATAAAACAGACAGAATTCCCAGCTCACAATTGATCAGGTTCCAATTTATTTGTGAGAGCTCCAAAGTTTTCACAAATCCATTCCTTCTTATATCATCCTAAACTACGCACACACATACACACCACCACGGATTTTCTCACGAGTCTAACCACAGTTTATAACCCCACAACTGACCGTTCCAGGCTTCCCCAGACAACATAACTCTGGAGGAGCCCTCCCTGTTCTCTCTTATCTCCACATACATTCCTTTCTTCCTAGGTACATGCCATATAATCCCTTCCTAATGGACAAACATGATTTAATACTACAAGAAAGACAGGTCAGAATTCTTGCCAGTTATAGTGCAGTATACCTCATTTAGTCATTATTGATAAAAAATCCCATAACATGCACCTTCTTCACCACGCTGTCTATGTGGGTGGACCATTTCAGTTTGTCCGTGATGTGTACGCCAAGGAACTTAAAACTTTCCACCTCAGGTAGGGTGGAAGTGATATGATCCTTGACCAGTCTTTCAAAGCACTTCATGATCACGGAGGTGAGGGCTACGGGGCGATAGTCATTTAGCTCAGTTACCTTAGCTTTCTTGGGAGGGGGAAACAATGGTGGCCCTCTTGAAGCATGTGGGAACAGCAGACTGGGATAGGAATCGATTGAATATGTCCGTAAACCCACCAGCCAGCTGGTCTGTGCATGCTCTGAGGATGCGGCTAGGGATGCCGTCTGGGCAGCATTGCGAGGGATAACATGTTTAAATATTTTACTCACGTTGGCTGCGGTGAAGGAGAGCCAGCAAGGGTTGGTAGCGGGCCGTGTTGGTGGCACTGTATTGTCCTCAAAGCGAGCAAATAAGTGTTTAGTTTGTCTGGGAGCAAGACATTGGGGTCCGCAACGGGGCTGGTTTTCTTTTTGTAGTCCGTGATTGACTGTAGACCATGCCACATACCTCTTGTGTCTGAGACATTGAATTGCGACTCTACTTTGTCTCTATATTGATGCTTAGCTTGTTTGATTGCCTTGCAGAGGGAACAGCTACGTTGTTTGTATTCGGTCATGTTTCCGATCACCTTGCCCTGATTAAAAGCAGTGGTTTGTGCTTTCAGTTTTGCTCGAATGCTGCCATCAATCCATGGTTTCTAGTTGGGGAAGGTCTAGTTGGGGAAGGTATTACTAGTCGCCGTGGGTACAACATCATCGATGTACTTGCTAATAAACTCGCTCACCGAATCAGCGTATACATCAAGGTTGTTGTCTGACGTTATCCGGAACATATCCCAGTCCACGTGATTGAAGCAATCTTGAAGCATGGAATCAGATTGGTCGGACCAGTGTTGAACAGACCTGAGCACGGGCGTTTCCAGTTTTAGTTTCTGTCTATAGGCTGGGAGCAACAAAATGGATTCTCCGAACATGCTCTCTTTCATGCTAATCTCCTTTTATAACTTATTCTTCACACTTATACAAAGAATTTCATCCAGTTTGCTGTGTAGATCAAAAGCAACAAATTGATTCAAACCTTCCTTGAAATGACCTTTGCAGACAGCATGTTCAGGTTGCTTGTTAGTAGAATGCAGACCTCAGTCTCTGTTAAAAACGTCTTAGGGCTGCAATCCCGTTAACGGGATGATATGACAACAGCCAGTGAAAGTGCAGGGCGCCAAATTCAAAACAACAGAAATCTTATAATTAAAATTCCTCAAAAATACATGTATCTTATACGGTTTTAAAGGTAATCTTGTTGTTAATCCCACCACAGTGTCCGATTTGAAATAGTCTTTACAGCGAAAGCACCACAAACGATTATGTTAGGTCAAAAAATTGAGTTTACATTGGCGTGTTAGTTCCAAAAACATCCAGTGATTTTGCATAGCCACATCGATTCAACAGAAATACTCATCATAAATGTTTATGATAATACAAGTTATACACATGGAATTATAGATATACCTCTCCTTAATGCAACCGCTGTGTCAGATTTCAAAAAAACTTTACGTAAAAAGCAAACCATGCAATAATCTGAGACGGCGCTCAGAAAATTTATCAAATTAGCCGCCATGTTGGAGTCAACAGAAACCAGAAATTACATGATAAATATTCCCTTACCTTTGATGATCTTCATCAGAATGCACTCCCAGGAATCGCAGTTCCACAATAAATGTTTGATTTGTTCGATAATGTCCGTTATTTATGTCCAAGTAGCTACTTTTGTTAGCTTTAGGTACACATATCCAAATGCTTGTGCGTTTGGACAAAACCTTTGGACAAAAACTTCAAAAAGTTATGTTACAGGTCGAAGAAACATTTCAAACTAAGTATAGAATAAATCATTAGGATGTTGTTATCATAAATCTCCAATAAAGTTCCAACCGGAGAATTCCTTTGTGTCTACAGAAGCAAGTCGATATCATGTGGAATGCGCGTGACCAGGAAATGGCTCTCTGCCAGTAAGCTGACTCATTCAGCTCTTATTCAGTCCCACAACACAGCAAGTTTCTAAAGACGGTTGACATCTAGTGGAAGCCCTAGGAAGTGCAATTTCATTCATATCCCTGGGTTGAAAATATACCAACCTCACCCAATTCTCACTTCCTGTTTGGATTTCTTCTCAGGTTTTTTCCTGCCACATGAGTTCTGTTATACTCACAGACATCATTCAAGCAGTTTTAGAAACTTCAGAGTGTTTTCTATCCAATACTAATAATAATATGCATATATTAGCAACTGAGACTGAGGAGCAGGCCGTTTACTCTGGGCACCTTTCATTCAAGCTACTCAATACTGCCCCTGCAGCCATAAGAAGTTAATAGCCCCTCCTCCTGTGCTCCTCTTCTGTCCAGGGTAATTTATGTGCAGGAGAGGTGAGTGAGACTGGGGAGGGGAGCTCTCAGTGATAAATAGCTGACAGGATGTACAGCGGTAGCAGATTCAGGTTAGCAGGGTGCTGCAGAGCATGGCTCTGCGTCATTACCACTGTCACAGCCCTACTTGAGAGAGATGATGCTCTGCTCTACTGGGTGGCCAGCTGTACCTGGGGCTTCCAACATAGTTGACTTCTGGACTGGGGGCAATACACTGAGTAAAGCATTTCAGTTAAGTGAGTAAAACTGAGTAAAGTTATGTCTGAATTACTATTGCCCCGTTGCACTCACATCTGTAGCCATGAAATTACTTAAAAGGCTGGTAATGCCTCACATCAACACCATCACCCTAGAAACTCTGGACACACTCCAATTCGCATACCGCCCCAACAGATCCACAAATGACACAATCTCTCTTGCACTTCACACTGTCCTTTCCCACCTGGACAAAAGGAACACCCATGTGAGAATGCTGTTAATTGACTACAGCTCAGTGTTCAACACCAGTGTACCCTCCAAGCTCATCACTAAGCTAAGGACCCTGAATTAAACAGCTCCCTCTGCAACTAGATAGGGGACTTCCTGAAGGGCCGCTCCCAGGTGGTGAGGGTAGGCAACAACACATCCTCCACACTCAACTTCAACACTGGTGCCACTCAGGAATGCGTGCGGGACTGTTGTGGAACATGTTGAGGACTTCAAGTGTCCACATCACTAAGGAACTATCATGGTCTACACACATCAATACAGTCGTGAAGAGTGCATGGCAACGCCTCGTCCCCCTCAGGAGGCTGAAGCCATGCAGATCCTCAAAATGTTATACAGCTGCACCATTGAGAGCATCTTGAACGGCTGCATCACCGCTTGGTATCCAACCTCAAGTCGCTAGAGGGTAGTGTGTAAGGCCGAGTAAATAAGTGAGGACGCGCTCCCTACTATTCAAGACCTCTATACCAGGCGGTATCAGAGGAAGGACTTAAGAATTGTCAAACACTCCAGCCACCTGAGTCATAGCGGCGGTGGTGTAGCCTAGTGGTTAAAGAGTTGGGCTAGTAACCGGAGGGTTGCAAGTTCAAACCCCTGAGCTGACAAGGTACAAATCTGTCGTTCTGCCCCTAAACAGGCAGTTAACCCACTGTTCCTAGACTGTCATTGAAAATAAGAATTTGTTTTTAACTGACTTGCCTAGTTAAATAAAGATAAAGTAAAAAAATAGACTGTTCTCTCTGCTACCGCATAGCAAGCTGTAACGATGCACCATGTCTGAAACCAACAGAACCCTGAATATCTTCTACCACCAAGCTATAAGACTGCTAAATAGTTAGTTAAATAATTAACCAATAGCTACCTGGAATATCTGCATTGACCCTTGTTGCACTAATCTCTTTTGACTCATCACATGCACTGCTGCTACTGTTTATTATCTATCCTTTTACCTAGTCACTTTATCCTCACCTATATGTACATATTTACCTCGTACCCCTGCACATTGACTCAGAACTGGTACCCCGTGTATATAGCCAAGTTATTGTTACTCATTGTGTATTTATTTTCTACTATTTCCCCCCCAAAAATTCTGCATTTTTGGGAAGGGCCCGTAACTAAGTATTTCACTGGTAGTCTACATCTTTTGTTATGAAGCATGTGACAAATACAATTTGAGTAGATTTGATTTGAATATGGCCCTCTGTTTTTTCCCAACCATGAGATCTGACTTGAAACAAGTCATAGCCCAAGTTATATACTCTCACTAGGACCAAGAGATTTTCTGAACGGGAAACAATGCATGGTCCTTCTGTGAAGGATTTGCTGATTGTTAGGAGATAGAACAATCACTATTCAACTCTTGTCTGCCGTTCTACACAATAGATCTATTACAGTGTGTTCTGTCCTTTTGAATGTCATTTCAGAGCCAAGTGCCTTCAAGCAAATCTCAGGAGAGGGACAGGCCTGTTCTCCCTAGAAACACATTACAGATTGCCCTTTTCTGTCACACAGCAAACAGCATGTCCAATAAGCATCCCATGCTGCATGCAATATAGCGGTGGCTACTGCTAACTAGCATGAGTACAAAAAGGGCAGTTTTCTAGGAAAATTAGAAGTATTTCAATCATCTGGATGTATCATTGTGGATAAACACAACATTTGGAGTACAGTGGCATGTCCCCTCCCTGCATTGAGGTATGTTTTCCGACTCATATCTCGCGCCGGTTCCACAGTGTCTGAATGTAACCATGATTGCGTTTTGACCCCAGTGCAGCTAGCTTAACGTTAGGGTCGTAACGTTAGGGTCGTAACGGTAGGGTCGTAACGGTAGGGTCGTAACGGTAGGGTCGTAACGATAGGGTCGGTATCATCGGCTACATGCATTATAGCCCTGTGGCCACTTTCATGTGTCAGGAGGACATGAGAGAATGTTCTAAAAGATAGACTGCAGAATCCTGTTTTATTGGAACTATGGTGTAGATTTCTCTTTAATTATCTCAAATATGGCCACCATATCAACATTTGCAAGTGTTGCAATCTGATATTTTGCTCTTTACCATGAGCTTTTCTAGAGCAGCAAGGTGTTTTGACAATCAGCTTTTCAACGACTCATTCCTCAGTAGCTGTATCTGTAGCCATATAAAGTGACAATTTGGCTTTAACGGTTCTTTAACAATGCACATACATGGTTTACTACTGCATTGATTAGGCCTAAGTCAGTGTTGCCTCCACAATTCGGAGGCTGACTCTGGTCGGTTCCCCAGAGCAGAGGCTCTGTCTGTGGGCAGAGGAGAATTAAGGCCTGGATCTCCATTGTCGGTGTGGCCTGGCTTTGGTTCCTGGATGAACCACATGGCCTGAGGACGTACAGGGAGTGGGAGCCATTCCAGTTTAATGAGAACATGGAGGGTCTAAATCAGGATCTCTTTCTCATAGACTCCAGGTAGTTTACTGGTGCTGAGTGACATCTTTTTGAATGAATTAGTGACATAATTTTGTGCTCAAGTGGTGCTGGTACGGAGTGTTGCAGTTTGTTGGGTTGTAATGCTCTTTTGGTTTTTACATTGAGGGGAGGCTATTACACTTCCAGGTGGTATTTCAACCACAAGAGAAGAGTAAAGCAAATCAATTGCCATGGTGTAATGCGTTTTATTTATCTTTTTGGACACAATTACGATCCAAAGATATAGCTAGACCCAACTTGTTTGTTCATGTCACGGATTCCCCCGGTACTGCTGCTCATTCCGTGCACCAGCTCCAGAGGTCTACGTCACCGCCCTCTAGGCGCCACTGAGCTGTTTCATTACGCACACCTGGTTCCCATTTACCCTGATTAGTAATTGTATATATTTGCCCTCTGTTCACCATTGTCTTGTCGGTTATTGTTGGTCTTGTGTACCTGTGCTTTCTGCTTTTGTGTTGCGTGTACTCGTTATTACGGGTCTCGTCCCGTGTATTGTTGTGCACTTGTTATTACATGTCTCATCCCTTGTATTTATTAGAGACTTTAACCTCGCTCTTTTGTTTGGGTTACATCCCTGTGTTTTTTGTATACGTGTTTGTTTTGGGCTTCGTCCCCATGCCTTTCATGGCATGTTGTATTTTTGGGTGGAGTATTAAAACCCCCTATTATGTATTCCTACGCCTGTCTCCAATCATTTATACAACGTGACAGTTCAGCTGCTTCCAGAGAAGAAATGTCCTCATATAAAATACCACTGCTGGGAAATAGGCTAGGATTTGAACTACGCTGAACAAGAATATAAACGCAACACAAGCGTTGGTCCCATGTTTCATGAGCTGAAATAAAAGATCACAGAAATGTTCCATATGCACAAAAAGCTTATTTCTCTCAGAATTTGTGCAGAAATTTGTTTACATCCCTGTCAGTGAGCATTTCTCCTTTGCCAAGATAATCTATCCACCGGACAGGTGTGGCATATCAAGAAGCTGATTAAACAGCATGATTATTACAAGTGCACCTTGTGCTGGGGACAAAGCTCCACTGTAAAATTTTTGTCACACAACACAATGCCACAGATGTCTAAAGTTTTGAGAGTGTAATTGGCATGCTGACTGCAGGAATGTCCACCAGAGGGCGTCAAAGGAAGTGGACCAATGTGCAGTGTGGTGAGCGTACATGTTCTTTTATTTTAAAACAAAACAACGAAAGAAACAACCGCGAAACTTACAGGGCTAGGTGCCACAAACAAAGTTAACTACCCATAACGAAAGGAGGGAAAAAGGGCTACCTAAGTATGGTTCCCAATCAGAGACAACGATAGACAGCTGTCCCTGATGGAGAACCATACCTGGCCAAAACATAGAAACACAAAATCATAGAAAACAAAACATAGAATGCCCACCCCAAATCACACCCTGACCAAACCAAATAGAGACATAAAAAGGCTCTCTAAGTTGAGGGCGTGACAGTACCCCCCCCCCCAAAGGTGCGGCTGCAAAACCTGAACCTATAGGGGAAGGTCTGGGTGGGCATCTATCCGCGGTGGCGGCTCAGGTGCGGGACACAGACCCCGCTCCACCACTGGCTCACCCCACTAGTGTGGGGACCCTCGTCGCTGACCCCGGACTGGGGACCCTCGTTGCGGGCCCCGGACTGGGGACCGTCACTGCGGGCTCCGGACTGGGGACCGCCGCTGCGAGCTCCGGACTGGGGACTGTCGCTGGGGGCTTCGGACAGGAGGCCGTCGTTGGAGGCTTCGTGCCATGAAATCCTCACTGGAGGCTTTGTGCCATGGAGCATCACTGGAGGCTTCTTGCCATGGATCGTCACAGGAGGCCTGGTCCTTGAAGCAGGCACAGGACTCACCGGGCTGGAGAGACACACAGGAGGCCTGGTGCGTGGGGCGGGCATCGGATACACTGGGCCGTGAAGGCAGTCTCGAGCACAGAGCTGGCACAACCCATTCTGGCTGGATGCCCACTTCCACCCGGCAAATGCGGGACGCTGGCACAGAGTACACCGGCCTGCAAATGCTCACTCGATACACCGTGAGCATCACCCCATAACACGGTGCCTGACTCGTCACATTCTCCCCACGGTAAGCACGGGGAGTTGGCTCAGGTCTAACCTCCAACTCTGCCAATCTCCCCGTGTGCCCCTCCCCAAAAAATTTGGGGGGCTGCCTCTCGTACCAGCTTCGCTGACTTGACTCCTCATATCTCCGCCGCTCCGCCTTAACTGTCTCCATCTCCTCCCTTGGACGGCGATACTCCCCGGCCTGCGTCCAGGGTCCCTTTCCGTCCAGGATCTCCTCCCATGTCCAGGAGTCCTCCTTACCACGCTGCTTGGTCCTTTGGTGGTGGGTAGTTCTGTCACGGCCGTTAATGGAAGAAGACCAAGGCGCAGCGTGTTGAGCGTACATTTTCCTTTCTATTTCAAAATGTCACCAACAAACGAAAAAACAACCGTGAAGCTTACAGGGCATTAGTGCCACAAACAAAGTTAATTACCCACACTGAAGGATGGAAAAAGGGCTACCTAAGTATGATTCCCAATCAGAGACAACGATACACAGCTGTCCCTGATTGAGAACTATACCCGGCCAAAACATAGAAAATAGAACATAGAATGCCCACCCAAATCACACCCGACCAAACCAAAATAGAGACATAAAAAGCTCTCTAACGTCAGGGCGTGACACCAGAGCTGTTTGCCAGATAATTGAATGCTAATTTCTCTACCATAAGCTGCCTCCAACATAGTTTTAGATAATTTGCCAGCAAGTCCAAACGGTCTCACAACCACAGACCACATGTAACCATGCCAGCCCAGGACAACTGAAGAGTTTCTGCACAACCTGTCAGAAATCTCAAGGAAGCTCATCTGTGTGCTCGCCATCCTCATTAGTGACCTGACCTGACTGCAGTTCGGCATCGTAATCGACTTAATTTGTCAATTGCTCACCTTTGATGGCCACTGGCATGCTGGAGAGGTGTGCTCTTCATGGATGAATCCCGGTTTCAACTGTACCGGGCAGAAGGCAGACAGCGTGTATGGTGTTGTGTGGATGAGCGGTTTGCTGATGTCAACGTTGTGAACAGAGTGCTCTTTGGTGGGGTTATGGTATGGGCAGGCATAAGCTACAGACAACGAACACAATTGCATTTTATCGATGGCAATTTCAATGCAGAGATACTGTGTCAAGATCCTGAGGGTCATTGTCGTGCCATTCATCCGCCATCATCACTTCATGTTTCAGCCTGATAATGCACGCCCCATGTTGCAAGGATCTATAAGGTCAGGGCGTGACACACCAGATACTGACTGGTTTTCTGATCCTCGACCCAACCTTTAAGGCATCTGTGACCAACAGATGCATATCTGTATTCCCGGTCATGTGAAATTCATAGATTAGGGTCGAATGAATTTATTTCAATTAACTAATTTCCTAATATGAACTGTAACTCGGTAAAATCTTTGAAATTGTTGAGTTTATATTTTTGTTCAGTGTAAAATAAACCCTTAGATTTAAACAGAGCATAAATAGACATTTCTATTTAATTGCAACATCACACATTTTCTCAATAGGCCCTTAAGCTACACGTTACACAAGTGAGCAATGTTTTCTTTTGTTGCTCTAGTTTTAGCCTGTATGTGATTGTCATTGCATTTTCATTGTAACGATGTACGCTGAGATTCAGGAAACAAGTTCAGGGAGTGAATACATTTTAATAAACAAACATGAACAAAACAAGAAACACGAACAGCGCACCGACATGAAACAGATACAATAACGCCTGGGGAAGGAACCAAAGGGAGTAACATAAATAGGGCAGGTAATCAAGGAGGTGATGGAGTCCAGGTGGGTGATTAAAAATCAGGGTTATTCCACCAAATATAGATTTCTAAACTCTGCCTAAGTTAAAACATTAGTATTGTGTTGTTTAAAAATTAATATGAACTTATTTTCTTTGCATTATTCGAGATCTGACAACACTGCGTCTTTTTTGTTTGTTTGACCAGTTGTCATTTTCTGCAAATAAATGATCTTAATGACAATATTTTTATTTGGAATTTGGGAGAAATGTTGTCAGTAGTTTATAAAATAAAACAAAAATGTTAATTTTAGCCAAACACATACCTATAAATAGTAAAACTGAGAAACTGATCATTTTGCAGTGGTTTCATAAATAGGCGACCCCCCCCCCCCAAAAAAACACAATTCTGCACTAACTGTAATTTGGGAGCACAAATAAATAATAAATAATCATAACATTTAAAACTCAATAAATCTAAAAAAATATATACAAAAATAAGACTCATAAATATCAAAAATAACTAACTGTCACGACTTCTACCGAAGTCGGTTCCTCTCCTTGTTCGGGAAGTGTTCGGCAGTCCACGTCACCAGTCTTCTAGCCATCGTCGATCCATTTTTCATGTTCCATTTGTTTTGTCTGGTTGTCACACTCACCTGGTTTCAATTCCCTAATTACATGTATATGTTCCCTCTGTTTCCCCCATGTCCTGGTGGGGAATTCTGTCAGGGGTAACTGGTGGCAGGGAAGTCAAACGCAGGAGAGCAGAACTTGGTAAATAGCCGGAGCTGTTTAATGTACAAAACTACCGGCATACAAAAATAACAAAAACACATGGGCACAAAACCCATATCGCACCAGTTACATAAAGCACACGTACTTACAATAAAACATTCCCGACAAGGACATAGGGGAAACAGAGGGAACATGTACAACATGTAATTAGGGAATTGAAACCAGGTGAGTGTGACAACCAGACAAAACAAATGGAACATGAAAAATGGATTGACGATGGCTAGAAGACCGGTGACGTGGACCGCCGAACACGGAGAGGAACCGACTTCGGCAGAAGTCATGATACTAACAAAGACAAATAGAAACAAATTTGTGTTGATTCGGCACTCAAGCATCAATACATTACCCATGCCCCAACACTGTCAAACAAGAGTCAAGACTTCACCTAGGTGGTGTGCAGACTGGTTTACATGATTCTTAACAATTTCGACACAAACTTGAGAAAAATAGAACAATATTTCTGTGAAACTATATATTCACAGTATTATGAATGAATTGGGGTTTATTTGGTAGCATTTTGTAGTGTGACTGATTTGACTAATTGGATTAGTACTGTACAAAGTTAGAGGTGCGCTCTTTGATAGATTCCTTCGCTCCCCCTACCTCGGGCTTCCAGTGGGGAGACCTGAGGTCAATCTAAATGTCTCTATTCCAATATTTTAAGTGCTGGCGCCCAGTGCCGCCCCTGGCAAGATGCTGACCTGGGCTGCTGCCCATGTTGCCTATACCTAAATCCGTCACTGGGTTTTTATTAGGATCCTCATTATCTGTTGCAAAAGCAGCAGCTACTCTTCCCGGGGTCCACACAAAACATGAAACATAATACAGAATGACATGATACAGAACATCAATAGACAAAAACAACTCAAGGACAGAACTACATATAAAAAATGTAAAGGCACACGTAGCCTACATATCAATGCATACACACAAACTATCTAGGTCAAATAGGGGAGAGGCGTTGTGCCGCGAGGTGTTGCTTTATCTGTTTTTTGAAACCAGGTATGCTGTGTATTTGAGTAATATGAGATAGAAGGAAGTCTCATGCAATAATGGCTCTATATAATACTGTACACTTTCTTGAATTTGTTCTGAATTTGGGGACTGTGAAAAGAACCCTGGTGTCATGTCTGGTGGGATAAGTGTGTGCGTCAGAGCTGTGTGTAAGTTGACTATGCAACTAAGTGATGCAGTCAGTCTTTCCTCAACTCTTAGCCAAGACAGACTGGCATGCATAGTATTTACATCAGCCCTCTGATTACAATTAAGAGCAAAATGTGCCGCTCTGTTCTGGGCCAGCTGCAGCTTAACTAGGTATTTCCTTGCAGCACTAGACCACACAACTGGACGATAATCAAGATTAGACAAAACTAGAGCCTGCAGAACTTGCTTTTTCGAGTGTGGTGTCATAAAAGCAGAACATCTCTTTATTACGAACAGACCTCTCCCCATCTTTACAACCATTGAATCTATATGTTTGGACCATGACAGTTTACAATCTAAGGTAATTCCAAGTAATTTAGTCTTCTCAACTTGTTCAACAGCCACACCATTCATTAACAGATTCAGATTCAGAGGTCTAGAACTGAAGGAATGATTTGTACCAAATACAATGCTCTTACTTTAAAGATGTTCAGGACCAGTTTATTACTGGCCACCCATTCCAAAACAGACTGCAACTCTTTGTTAAGGGTTTCATTGACTTCATTAGCTGTGGTTGCTGATGCGTATACGGTTGAATCATCAGCAATCATGGACACGCATGCTTTGAGTAGGGGGCCTAGAGAGCTGCCCTGTGGTACACCGCACTTTACATGTTTGACATTCGAGAAGCTTCCATTAAAGAAAACCCTCTGAGTTCTATTAAATAGATAGCTCTGACTCCACAATACGGCAGAGGTTGCAAAGCCATAGAACATAAGTTTTGTCAACAACAGGTTATGATCAATAATATCAAAGGTTACACTGAAATCTAACAGTGCAGCTACCACAATCTTCTTATTATCAATTTCTTTCAACCAATCATCAGTCATTTGTGTCAGTGCAGTACATGTTGAGTGCCCTTCTCTATAAGCATGCTGAAAGTCTGTGGTTATTTATTTTTTTTACAGAGAAATAACATTGTATTTGGTCAAACACCATTTTTTCCTACAGTTTGCTAAGAGCTGGCAGCAAGCTGATAGGTCTGCTGTTAGAACCAGAAAAGGCTGCTTTACCACTCCTGGGTAGCGAAATTACTTTGGCTTCCCTCCAGGCCTGAGGACAAAGACTTTCCTCTAGGCTCAGGTTGAAAATATAACAGATAGGTGTGGCTATAGAGTCAGCTAGCATCCTCACTAGCTCTCCATCTAAGTTGTCAATGCCAGGAGGTTTGTCATTATTGATCAACATTAGTAATGTTCCACCTCTCCCACACTAACTTTACAAAATTAAAAATTACACTGCTTTTCTTTCATTATTTGTTTTTTTATGCATGAATACAATTGCTCACTGTTCATTGTTGACATTTCCTGCCTAAATTTGCCCACTTTTCCAATGAAATAATCATTAAAATAATTGGCAACATCAAATGGTTTTGTGATTTATAAGCCATCTGATTCAATGAAAGATGGAGTTGGATTTGTCTTTCTACCCATAATTTCATTTAAAGTACTCCAAAGTTGTTTTCCATCATTCTTTATATCATTGATCTTGGCTTCATAATAAAGTGTCTTCTTCTTGTTGAGATTAGTCACATAATTTCTCAATTTGCAATAAGTAAGCCAGTCAGATGTGCAGCCAGACTTATTATCAACTCCCTTTTCCCCATCTCTTTCAACCATACCGTTTTTCAATTCCTCATCAATCCATGGAGCCTTAACAGTTCTAACAGTCAGTTTCTTATCAGGTGCATGTTAATCAACCATTTCATAAATGCATCAAGTGCAGTGTCTGGATGCTCCTCATTAATCACATCAGACCAACAAATATTTTTAACATCATTCACATAAGAGTCACAGCAAAATATTTTGTATGATCTCTTATACACTATTTTAGGCCCAGCTTTTAGAACTTGGCTTTCCTGGATATAGCCACGATATTGTGATCACTGGGTACTAATACAGCTTTAGAATGTGATTGATACATGTGGATGGTCTTGTTCCTGTAGTGTTTGTAAACACCCTGGTAGGTTGATTAATAACCTGAACCAGATTACAGGCACTGGTTACAGTAAGAAGCTTCCTCTTGAGCGGACAGCTTGATGAAAACCAGTCAATATTCAGGTCCCCAAGAAAGTAAACCTCTCTGTTTTCATCACATACACTATCAAGCATTTAACACATATTATTATGATTCTGACCATTAGCAGTTGGTGGCCTATAGCAACACTCCAAAATAAAAGGCTTAAGATGTGCCAAGTGAACCTGCAACCACAACACTTCAATAACACTTGACATAAGATCTTCTCTAAGCATTACAGGGATATGGCTCTGAATATACAGCAACACCTCCCCCATACACATTTCTGTCTCTTCTATAGATGCTCTATCCTTGTATTGCTACTGATCAAATGAATTATCTAAGTGAGTCTCAGAAATGGCTAATACATGAATGTTATCTGATGTTAGCAAGATATTGATTTCATGAACCTTATTTCTAAGGCTACATATATTAATATACACTATTTTCAGCCCTTTCCTGGGTAACTTATCAGAGATATACATAATACTGAAAAGAGCAGACAAAGGAAGATAAATAAATATACATTCAGCAGTAATTAATCAATTGGTGAGCGTGTGTGTGTGCTGCAGGGTTGAGGCTACGAACCCATAGGCTTGGCTCTCTCATCCGTTCCATTCTTCTGGGATGGAGGGTGGACAATGAGCCTGTCATAGTGGATGTACACAATGTCCTCACGTGCTCTGGCAGCTTTGATGGCTGAGGATCAGTTCTTTCCTCTTCTGGCGCACTGCTTCAGGATAGTCCTTGTTGAGGAAGATATACGTTCCTCTCAAGTTTTTGGCTCTTTCTAGAACAGCTACCTTGTCCTTGAACCTCAGGAACTTGAACACTATCGGCCTGGGCCTATCACCTGGGCCGGTGGTGGGTTTTCCAGTCCTGTGGGCGGGCTCCACCTCAACCTGTGGTCCATCTTCAATTTCTCAGAGATCATTTCCCTCACTTTGTTCTCAGACTCGGTCAAGGTCTCATGTGGAGATTCTGCAATTCCGTCCACAACCATGTTGTTCCGCCTTGATTGGCCCTCGAGTCTGATTTATCTGTCATTGTTATCATGAATTCACACACAGAACTGATGTCCTCTCTCAATGTCTTACAGATTGCTGTCATCTTGCCGTTCTCCTGTTTCAACTCATCGAGCCAACCCTGGGAGAACTGCAAACTGTTCTTCAGGTCCTGGACCTCTCTGGTCAGGTCAGGTCATCCATTATTTTATTAGTAGAATCCACGAGTATTTGGACAAAACACTTGAAGCTATTTTCTTGTTGTTGTAACAACTGCTTGTAGGTCTCTTTTTGTTAGTTTAAAAGATCCCTCACGTGTGATAGAGAGACACCACTGTGCTCAACGGTACTCCTGTCGGCTTTGGTCTTGGTAGCTAGCAACGTAGGTTACGCTGTTACTTCCCGCAGTTCCAGACTGGGCAGGTAACGGGGAAAATTGAAAACAACTAACAACAGGGATCTAGACAACCACAAACCCGGGACAATAAGTGGTCCCAGCCACAATGGCTAACCGCGTCGCGGGCTGCGTTCAAGAAAACCTTGCTAGCTTGATATGCAGCTAGCTAGCAGCTAGGCTAGCTGCAATGCCAAATAGCTCCTCAGACCAGTCCTTGGTCGGCAGGATCACTGGAAAGAGACAAGCAGTCCCAGCAACTGATACCAACTACGTTGCGGGATCCAAACTAAGAAGCTAGATAGCTACCAATAACTTTCCAATACACTTTCAAACAACAAACTTTTCAAATAAACAAAACCGAGTTCTTCCTCGTTTCGCATTCAACGGTGAATATGATAGTTGAGAGTGGTGTTGTGTTGCGGGAGACACAGACATCGGTATTCCCTTTTGTGAATCCGGCGAAGAAAGTTATACTTCCTAATGTGCCTCCATTTGTTAGAGACAAACTGTTGGAGTGAGAGTTATCTCGTCAGGGACAACTTGTATCTACAATAAAGAAGGTTATTTTTGAATGCAAATCTCCTTTGCTGAAACAAGTCGTATCTCATAGGAGACAAGTGCACAAGATTTTAAAGAAGGATACTGACAAACTGAATTTAGCATTTAGTTTCAAGATTGATGGGTTTGATTATGGAGTTAGGAGTTTAGGAGTTCAAGAGGAGAGTGAAACAATGGAAAATGAAGCAGCTGTACAGAGGAGTAAGAGGAAGAGTTTAAGGGGTGGTGAAGGTTCTAATTCTAAGAGGAAGGTAGAGATTGATAAATCAGTTGAGAATAAACATGTTGTAGAGATGATGGAATTTTCTTCTGGGGATGATAGCGATAGTAAGGCATCTGATGCGTCACAACAAAATAGCGAGAGAAATGGTGTGGAAGGGAGGTTGGGATTGTAAAGGTCAAAAGGGAAGAAATATATGCAGGATTATAATGTAATAGATGTTTTATCCTGAAAGTGAATTGTTTATTGAATCAGCAAAGTTTCTGATGTTAAAAATAACAGGGGGAGATTTGACAAGCCCAGAAATTGCTAGACTAAAGAAAGTGGTCACGAGAGTGACAAGTGAGGTAAATTCTAAAGGAAATGAAAGAGTTCAGTCGCAGCCTTAACTCTATAAAGAGATGTGTTTTCTGTTTCTTACTCTGTATTTTTGTTGCAGCCATGAGCAGTTTTAAGATTTCTTATTTAAATGCAAATGGGGAAAGAGACAAAAAAAGAGCAGTAGTGTATGAGTTAATAAAGGGAATGGGATGTGACATAAGTTTTCTACAAGAAACGCATAGTAATACATATATATTTATTTAATCTTTTTTTAACCAGGTAGGCTAGTTGAGAACAAGTTCTCATTTACAACTGCGAACTGGCCAAGATAAAGCAAAGCTGTTCGACACATACAACAACACAGAGTTACACATGGAGTAAACAAACATACAGTCAATAATACAGTAGAAAAAAAGTATATATACAGTGTGTGCAAATGGGGTAAGATAAGGGAGGCAATAAAATAGGCCATAGTGGTGAGGTAATTACGATAAAGCAATTGAACCCTGGAGTGATAGATGTGCAGAAGATGAATGTGCAAGTAGAGATACTGGGGTGCAAAGGAGCAAAATAAATAAATAAATAAATACAGTATGGGGTAGAGGTAGTTGGATGGGCTATTTACAGATGGGCTATGTACAGGTGCAATGATCTGTGAGCTGCTCTGACAGCTGGTGCTTGAAATTAGTGAGGGAGATATGCAGGGCAGTTGACCAGGGTAGGGGTAGCCGGGTGGAAAGCATGGCCAGCCGTAGAAAAATGCTTATTGAAAATTCTCAGTTATCGTAGATTTATTGGTGGTGACAGTGTTTCCTTGCCTCAGTGCAGTGGATAGCTGGGAGGAGGTGCTCTTATTCTCCATGGACTTTACAGTGTCCCAGAGTTTGTGCTACAGGATGCAAATTTCTGTTTGAAAAGGTTAGCCTTAGCTTTCCTAACTGCTTGTGTATATTAGTTCCTAACTTCCATGAAAAGTTGCATATCATGGGAGCTATTTGATGCTAATGCAGAACGCCACAGGATGTTTTTGTGCTGGTCAAGGGCAGTCAGGTCTGGAGTGAACCAAGGGCTGTATCTGTTCCTGGTTAAAAAATTTTTGGAATGGGGCATGCTTATTTAAGATGGTGAGGAAGGCACTTTTAAACAATAACCAGGCATCCTCTACTGACGGGATGAGGTCAATATCCTTCCAAGATACCCGGGCCAGATCGATTTGAAAGTCCTGCTCGCTGAAGTGTTTTAGGGAGCGTTTGACATGGCCGGGGTGTTTAGCATGTCACAATTTAGGTCACCTAGCAGCACGAGCTCAGAAGATAGATGGAGGGCAATCAATTCACATATGGTGTCCAGGGCACAGCTGGGGGCAGAGGGTGGTCTATAGCAAGCGGCAACGGTGAGAGACTGGAAAGGTGGATTTTTAGAAGTAGAAGCTCGAATTGTTTGGGCACAGACCTGGATAATATGACAGAACTCTGCAGGCTCTCTCTGCAGTAGATTGCCACTCCGCCCCCTTTGGCAGTTCTATCTTGTCGGAAAATGTTATAGTCAGGGATGGAAGTTTTTGGTGGTTTTCCTAAGCCAGGATTCAGACACGGCTAGTACATCCGGGTTGGCAGAGTGTGCTAAGGCAGTGAATAAAACAAACTTGGGGAGGAGGCTTCTAATGTTAACATGCATGAAACCAAGGCTATTACGTTTACAGAAGTCAACAAATGAGAGCGCCTGAGGAATGGGAGTAGAGTTAGGCACTGCTGGGCCTGGATTAACCTCTATATCACCAGAGGAGGAGTAGGATAAGAGTACGGCTAAAGGCTGCAAGGACTGGTCGTCTAGTACGTTCGGAACAGAGAGTAAAAGGAGCAGGTTTCTGGGCGCGATGGAATGGATTCAAGGCACAATGTACAGACAAAGGTATGGTAGGATGTGAATACAGTGGAGGTGAACCTAGGCATAGAGTGACTATGTCACCGCATGTGTGGGAAGTGGAACTGAAGGGTTAGCTAAGGCATATTGAGCAGGGCTAGAGGCTCTACAGTGAAATAAGACAATAATCACTAGCCAGAACAGCATTGGACAAGGCATATTGACATTAGGGAGAGGCATGCGTAGCCGAGTGATGATAGGGGTCCAGGGAGTAGTTAAGCTGGTTGGAGATCCGGCGATTCAGACAGCTGGCGGGCCAGGGCTAGCAAGCTAGCAGAAGGGCCTTAGAGGTACGTCGCGATGGAAGAAGTCTGTTGTAGCCTTCTCATGTGGAGCCTCCTCGTACAGACCAGCTGTGATGGATTAGTAAGGTTCCGTGTAGTAAAGGGGCCCAGTCCAATTGGCAAAATGGGTATAGTGGCCCAAGAAATTGTCCGATGGACCTATTCAGCTAACAGTGCGATATGCTCTAGACAGCTAGCTGGCTGCAGCTAGCAGGCTAGCAGATGGTTATTCAGGGGATGTCGCGATGGAGGGACCTGTTGCAAAAAGAACCCTCGGGCAGATTATGGCGGTAGTCCAGTCGTGATGGATTAGCAGGGCTTTGTGTAGTGAAAGGGGTCCAGACTAATTGGCAAAATAGGTATTGTAGCCCAAGGAGTGGCTGATGGACCTCTTCAGCTAGCCAGGAGATGGGCCTAGCATGGGCTAGCTCCCGGCTAATTGTTGCTTGCTTCGGGACAGAGACGTTAGCCAGGAGTAGCAACTCGGATTGCAGCTAGCTGGATAATGGACAAAGAAGAATATAGAAAATTAAGTTCTGTGGCAACAGGAGTGGCGGGGGAGGGCAGTGGTGTGCAGTCATAAAAACTCAAAAAGTGGGGGTGTGTCCATCCTGTTGTAACGTCTCTTGTCAGAATGAGGATCGGACCAAAGTGCAGCGTGGTAAGTGTTCATGATAATTTAATTTAAAACGAACAGTTCTGTAAGGCAAATCAACTATACAGAAAACAACTTCCCACAAAACACAGGGTGGGAAAAGGCTACCTAAGTATGATTCCCAATCAGAGACAACGATAGACAGCTGCCTCTGATTGGGAACCACACTCGGCCAAAAACAAAGAAATAGAAAACATAGAAATAAAAAACTAGAATGCCCACCCTAGTCACACCCTGGCCTAAACAAAATAGAGAATAAAAGCCTCTCTATGGCCAGGGCGACACCTGTTCTCAAAAGGTTTTTTGCCTGTCATATGAGGTTGAAGAGGTAATTGAGGGCAGGTTATTAAAAGTTAGAGGGAGAAATAAAAACGTCACTATGTATCTGATAAATGCATATGCCCCAGTAGTGGCAGTTGAGAGGGTATGTTTTTTAGTGACTATCAATTAACATTGAGAAATATAATACTGAGTAGTATTTATTTACTGCTGGGGATTTCAACTGCAGAGTCATTGATTTCACAAAGAACCTCATATAGCCTCAATGACTTTAAAAAAATGCCTTATTGTAACACATGAACTATGTGATATTTGGTGTAGTCAAAAGACAATACACATGGGCCAATGTGAGCGAGGACACCAACTCTCTGGCCAGGTTAGATTGGTACTCAAAACAATAAAATCTATCTCCAGGTATGTAAATCAAGTGTGATAACACCATTAGGATTATCTGATCATTGTTTTATAACAGAGGTGGTGTACATTAACGCTGTAAACCCCAAAAGTGCATACTGGCGTTTATTGAGGGATGCTCACTACAGGAAATGTTGTAGTTTTTTCTGGGAGAGGTGGAGGTCTGAAAAGGCCAGTTTTGTATCCCTTCAACAGTGGTGGAATACAGGGAAAATCCAGATTCAACAATTATGTAATACACAATGAATGTCAGCATAGATATCACCAGATCAATGAACACCATAGAGTCTGAAATAGTGGAACTCCTGAAGTTAGTTGAGACCACAGGAGATCAAGGACATACTAAGGCACCAAGAGGGAAAAAAGCTGCATTGGCAGACCTGTTGGGTATCAGAGCACAGGGGGCATTGGTGAGAAGGAAGTTTCAGGGAATCTCTGAAATGGATGCCTCATCCAAATTTTTCTTCGGTTTAGAGAAAAATAATGGACAAAGAATAATTCTTCATTGCCTCAAATCAGCTGTTAAACAAGAGTTCACTAGCCCAAGTGAAATTAGAAAGAGGGCAGTAGAGTTCTATGCTGAGCTCTACAAGTGTGAGTACAAAAAGGATAAAACAGCGACACAGCAGTTCCTTGATGGGTTCCCACAGGTGGCTGCAGAAGCTCAGGTTGAACTAGAGGTGACCCTGGGAAGGTAAAGAACTGGAGGCCGGTGGCCTTAATGTGCACTGATTATAAATCCTGTCCAAGGCTTTGTCCAACAGGCTGAGGGAGGTGATGGGGAAAATCATACGGTCCAGTCCAACTGATTCCAGATTTTTGGGATGTCTCTAGGGCTATTGGGTTGGATGCTGGTCTAATTTCAATTGATCAGGAAAAGGCATTTGACCAAGTTGAACACCAATACCTATGGTGCACTTTTGAGGATTTTGGTTCCAGCTCTGGTTTTATTGCCATGAGCAGGGTGATATATGGTGACATTGAAAGTGTATTGAAAGTTAACGGTGGCTTGAGTGCTCATTTTAAAGTGTGTAGAGGAAATAGGCAGGGGTGTTCATTGTCCGGAATGTTGTACGCCATCGCTATAGAGCCACTACTAAATAGCATTAGAAGTTGCACTGAAGGGGCGTACTTTTCAGAGAATATTCCTCTGATTCATCTCTCAGCCTATGCTGATGATGTAGTCTTTGGTGAAAAATCAAGCGGAGGTGGATAGTTTGAGTCTCATGGTTGATCGGTTTTAGGGAATATCCTCTGGAAATGATTGGGAAAGGAGTTATGCTTTACAGATTGGGAAATGGTTTGGAGGGATCATGGCTTTACCAGGAGAGTTGGAATGGTGTAAGGGAGGTTTCAAGTATCTTGGAGTGTACCTAGGGGATGAGGGGACAATGGAAAAAAATTGGAATGGGGTGGTTGAAATGGTGGAAGTGAAGATGAGGAGATGGCTGTGGTTGTTATCTCAAATGTCATACAGTCATACTCTGCACTGTGGCATCGGTTGTTATTTTTAGAGCCTTCTGGCCAAGGTACAGGCAATTCTTGTAGATTTTTGGGGGGATAATATCAAGTGTTTTGTATTTGTCAAAAGAGGAGGGGGGACAGTTTAATTTTAATCAAAGGTTGCTTTGTGGAGAGGGGTGGCAGGTCTGGTATTACAGAATGTAGGGGGATTAGATTTAAAGAAGGCTTTATTTTTGGTTGATAGTAGCCAGATTTCTAGGGATGGAGTACCTCCGTTTTACAGAGGCCTTCTTAGGGTTTGGAGTTGTCATGTCTTTGGCTATGCCGGATTAAGTGATATGACATGCTATTCTATAAAAATCCTTTCTCTGTAATTAATATTACCTGATTAAGCTAATCAGGTAGATAATTAACAAAAAAGTTAGGGCACCACGAAAGAATGTTTATAGAGCTGTTATCTTCCAAATAAACTCTTAAAGACCTAGAAAGGCTTTTCAAGAGTCCTTCAGTAGAGTCAAGAGAGGAAAAGGAGAAAGGTATTTATGCGGAGTCATAAACCTTACCCACAGGCCAACGTCATGACAGAGTACAATGAAGGTGTCCAGACGTACTACGGCAGAGTCAGTGCATTGCTAACATGTACATTTTCTGAGTAGGAAAAAGGGATACGGTAAGGATGTAATATGTGTTTTTAAAGGATTAGAAAAAGCGAGAATAAAAGTGGATTTTGAGTTATTCTCGGCTGTAAAAGATCTCCCATTGTTTGAGGAGAAGTGGATTTATGAAGGAGCAGTATGTTTTGTGGAGTAGGGGAAATTATTTTTTGTTGATGAAATAAGTTGAGTGTAAATAATTTATATTTTTTACGTGTTTACAGTGGGGAGAACAAGTATTTAATACACTGCCGATTTTGCAGGTTTTCCTACTTACAAAGCATGTAGAGGTCTATAATTATTTTTATCACAGGTACACTTCAACTGTGAGAGACGGAATCTAAAACAAAAATCCAGAAAATCACATTGTATGATTTTTAAGTAATTAATTAGCATTTTATTGCATGACATAAGTATTTGATCACCTACCAACCAGTAAGAATTCCGGCTCTCACAGACCTGTTAGTTTTTCTTTAAGAAGCCTTCCTGTTCTCCACTCATTACCTGTATTAACTGCACCTGTTTGAACTCATTACCTGTATAAAAGACACCTGTCCACACACTCAATCAAACAGACTCCAACCTCTCCACTATGGCCAAGACCAGAGAGCTGTGTAAGGACATCAGGGATAAAATTGTAGACGTGCACAAGGCTGGAATGGGCTACAGGACAATAGGCAAGCAGCTTGGTGAGAAGGCAATAACTGTTGGCGCAATTATTAGAAAATGGAAGCAGTTCAAGATGACGGTCAATCACCCTTGGTCTGGGGCTCCATGCAAGATCTCACCTCGTGGGGCATCAATGATCATGAGGAAGGTGAGGGATCAGCCCAGAACTACACGGCAGGACCTGGTCAATGACCTGAAGAGAGCTGGGACCACAGTCTCAAAGAAAACCATTAGTAACACACTACACCGTCATGGATTAAAATCCTGCAGCGCACGCAAGGTCCCCCTGCTCAAGCCAGCACATGTCCAGGCCCGTCTGAAGTTTGCCAATGACCATCTGGATGATCCAGAGGAGGAATGGGGGAAGGTCATGTGGTCTGATGAGACAAAAATATTTTTTTATCATAGGTACACTAAACTCCCCTCGCTGTGTTTGGAGGAAGAAGAAGGACGAGTACAACCCCAAGAACACCATCCCAACCGTGAAGCATGGAGGTGGAAACATCATTCTTTGGGGATGCTTCTCTGCAAAGGGGACAGGACGACTGCACCGTATTGAGGGGAGGATGGATGGGCCATGTATCTCCTCCAACAACCTCCTTCCCTTAGTAAGAGCATTGAAGATGGGTCGTGGCTGGGTCTTCCAGCATGACAACGACCCGAAACACACAGCCAGGGCAACTAAGGAGTGGCTCCGTAAGAAGCATCTCAAGGTCCTGGAGTGGCCTAGCCAGTCTCCAGACCTGAACCCAATAGAAAATCTTTGGAGGGAGCTGAAAGTCCGTATTGCCCAGCGATAGCCCCGAAACCTGAAGGATCTGGAAAAGGTCTATATGGAGGCGTGGGCCAAAATCCCTGCTGCAGTGTGTGCAAACCTAGTCAAGAACTACAGGAAACGTATGATCTCTGTAATTGAAAACAAAGGTTTCTGTACCAAATATTACGTTCTGCTTTAATGATATATTAAATTATGTATTTAATGATGTCTGTCTGTCTGTCTCTGTCCCTCTCTCTCGCCAATCTTATTTTATTGAATTTGCACTGCACTTTATATTTGAATCCTCTTGAAATAACTCTGCATGTTTCTTGAATTTTTTTAGGAACTGAGTTTAGCTCCAATGTGATTTAGCCTTGAAGGTACAACGATGGTATTTTAAGAAATGAATCCAAAAAGGCAGCTAGGCTGCTTTGGGGGATAATGTCTTATCTACTATCAGCTTTTCTCCATCTAAAGTTCAATATATCTGTCCAGAGATCAGTTAATAACATGGCACCTCTGGGCCAGATCCTTCTTGGTCTGTTTCAATTAGAGCTTCTTATTGCCCCCCCCCCCCCCCCCCCCCCCCCGACGGCCTGACACTATGTAAAAAGTGCCACAACTACCCAGAGGTGACAGAAACCAAATGGTGAATGCTGCCCCACAGTGAGTCTCATGTTTACACAGGCTAACATTGTCTAGTCCACCTCCACTCGATAACTGTTTGGCTCCCCTTCCAGCCATTTCTGTTTTCAAAGGGAAGAAAAGGGATGGCTATTCATTAAAAAGGCTGACTAAAGGCAGCTCCAGACACAAACTCTCCCTCTCACTCTGAAGTTGACATGTTAAGTAACTCTCTCCATTCCCTCAGCCAGGGAATTTAAGCTCAGCAAAGAACTCAGAGTAGTTCGTTTTTTTTAACAAGGTTTTTGATTTCTCAACCACTTAAGCTTTGACAGGCACTCTTCAGACAGAGGCCAATAAAGCACAAAGCTAGTTACATTCATAGCCACATGTATAATAGGCTTCTGGATGGAGTGAAATGTTTGTCAGTTTCAAAGGAAGTAGTAAAGGTGGTTTGGCAAGTGTCATAGTTTAGTTTCTCTATGGTATATTCTGCTCTTCCACTTTTAGATGTCTGGTACTCTGACAGTATGTCAAGACATGCCAAATCAAAGGTTTTGTATGAGGCTCTACATCTCTAGGCCTGGATTCCATTGTCTAACATTGAGAGAGAATATGCCTGTTATGCATGTCAAATGTCTACCTAGAGACTGCTCACTTACAAAAATGAAATGAGAAGGTTACATACGTATCTCCCTGGATATTACACCATCTAAGAAAAATGTCAACCCAGAAATCTATTTTCTGTTTGTCATTTCTGCTGTGACCAAGTTTAGAATCCTAACTGTTTGTGGCTGTTATAGCATGTGTTTGTTCCCCCCCCAAAACTCAAAACCGCTAACTCCCTTAATTTCAATACATTTTTCCATGGTACAGAGAGAAAAAGTTGCAGTTTTAAAGCTAATCTCCTGCTATTCTACACATTTTGATATCATATGCTATCTGCGTGCCCAATCGGTAATCTGGCCATGGGAATCAGAGAGAGGGGAAGGGCACTGTGATTAGTCTCCTCTGGGATATCCTGGCAGGGCACTGTGATTAGTTGTCTCTGGGATACCTGGCAGGGAAAATAAGGCGTAAGGTCATCAGAGTATTCATTAGCTCCGTCTTTCCTCCAGCAAGGGACCTCCACAGCTCTCATTCCCTCAGGGCCTGCTGGTTGCTGGCTGGCCAGCAGTCATTTATTGTCCTGGGTATAAATAGGATGGCAGGGTCGATGGGGCAGGTGGTCTGATCTGCCCGCACAGCGTCCAGCCCCATGCCTGGCTGTATGGCAGGGCACAGAAAGGAATGTTTATCCCAATGCCTGACAATTACATCTCATTATTGATCATCTGTGTAGAAGCACACCAGAGTTACAGAGGAGGTGCCGTAGATGGAGGGATAGGCTCAAGTAAAACAAATCTATGCAGGTTTATGAGAATCTGTTCAGTATAGGCCAATAGAATGACACTTTCAATTTCAGAGGTGGTTTTTGTATTGACTGAACTATACATTACATTTTAGCTCATCTAGTTTTTCTAGTCTACTTTTGTTTGTTTATGAGGTGTTACAGCCCTAGAGGTTTGCTTTGAGGATCTTACTCTTATCACATAAATAAGGTCAACTTTTCACTTCACTGAAATATAATTAAATTAACTGTATCACAAAAATAAATCCTATTATTTGTGTAGGACATATCTTTGTGTATGTTTTGTGCATTGGAAGTGTGGAGGCAGATTATATTGTTTGTGAAGGAAAGAATTTTGAAAAGAGTTTTATGAAAGAACTCGATTAGCAGTCCTGGAGCCAATCTCTCCCTGGATGTGCTATCGCAGTCAAACATTCCACATGACAAGACTTTTCCCCTGCGTTCCAGGAAGGTGACATTTCTGGGAGTAAATGGTCTGTCACAGTGTCTTTGTTCCCCTCCACCTTTCCACCAGAATCTCTCCCCCAACCTTCCCTCTGTCTCTGTCCTCCTTCCCCAGTATATTTCCCATTTCTCCCTTCCCCCTGTACCCATCTCCATTCTCCTTGCACCAGTATATGCCCCATTCCTCATCCCCGAGTTTGTCCCCATCCATCCTCACCCACCAGTCTCTGCCCCCTCCTCACTCTCCGGTCCATGCTCTCTCCCACAGTCAGTTAAACCAGCTCCTCTCCATTGGAGGTTGAAAATGGCTTTAGGAGCAGTTTCTCCAGCGCCGGCAGAAAACAGCAGGTCTGCTGAGCTGTTCTCAGAATGGGGACTTTTAATCTGGGGAGGCAGGCTTTCCCTCCATCATCCTGCCAAAAGAGACCGCAGCAAATGCTGCACAGCCGTTCATGCTCCACAGCAAGATAAGGCTCCCAGACAGAAGTCCTTTCTGCTAGGCCCCACCCACTACAATGGAGAGGAGACATAAGTCCTTTCTGCTAGGCCCCACTCACTACAATGGAGAGGAGACAGAAGTCCTTTTTGCTAGGCCCCAATGACTACAATGGAGTGGAAAGGAAATACGTGACCGACACACCTGAATGTTTTGAATCAGTTTAACCTCCTTTTCAATGTTGAGCCTTCTGTTTTATCCATAAATTGTAATTGTGTGTGTCAGCTGAAGAAGTGACGTGTAATTGATCTTGCAGGGAAGCAAGAATCTAGACATACCTTTAAACCACGTGGCTTTGCATAGTGTTTTCTCTGCTTCCGAGCATAATACTTGTATTGGCCATGCTGTACAGTATATTACTTTTTAGCTATAGATACTGTAGATATCTGTTCATTACATCTGATGATCTTTTGAAACAATTCACTTTTTCTTCTAAACACCTGGCAGCAGATGTACCTATATCAATTAAATGAGACTGAGAACATATTTCAATGGATTCACCACTTGAAGTCAGTTCAGTTGCTATGCAACATGAAGACAGTGTCTCGTCTTTGTGGTTATTTTCTCCTCAGCCTTGTCGACTTCTGCTGCTTTGCTACTAAATGTCCCCGGTGTCTTCAGACGGCCTTGTGGGAAATGTTACTGTCAGTGGGTTTGAGGAGTGGGAATCAGCTTGATGTTTTCCCAACCAAGACAGGCACACTTAAATTACAGAGACCCAGAAGAGGCCCAGGCCATCCAACCCGTTTGTCTCATGAATAAAAGTGAGGATTCGTTTGAGAATACAGATGTGACCAGTAATAATGTGGAAACAGTCAGGTCTGTGGTGCAGATTGAGTCAATCTTTCCCCCCTTTTTTATGTAGTCTTAAAGTAAAATCTGACATATCCTTAGCAGCATGCCAATCATGCTTAATTTGACTTTTTCTTAGTACTGTGTGTACCAAACATTCACTTGAATGCAGTTTGTTGCACATTACCTTTTTTGAATGTCACGATTGAACCTTTGCATGTGTCACCAAGCTTTGCAGAACACCATAGAGAACCACCATAATCATAGAGAAATGTGGTAGAAAGCCGAGGCAGTACAAATCACAGTATAATAGAATGTGTTTACATTGATGTTGTTTTGTTACCCCAAAGACATCAATTTAGAAAATGTTCTTTACTTTGACTGCCTGAGGGAAATTAATTTGCTTTGGGTCACTTTCTATGACCACAGCGGTGCTAATAACCAGTTAAAACAACAGCCCATGTCAATGATGTGATTGGTTAAATTTGTTGTTTATTTAAATAAAGTGTTTTTGCTTGTCTAGCAAGAAATGTACTTAGTCACAGCGGTCGGAGACAATAGCAAGCAGGAATCTCTGAGCCAATGGCAGCACCCTGGGAAACAGTAAAGCCATTTCGCTCCAGCAGACCACTTAATAGCTTGGCTGATGCAGAGGCTGGTAATCCATCAGTCAATTGGGCCAGACAGAGATGAGCAGTCTGCTCAGTGCCCTGACCAATGTGTGAAGAGACATGGGAAGGACAGTGGAGCTCCTCTCATGGCCTCTGGTGATGAAGAAGCATGCCTCACTTTAAATTACATTTGGAAGATAGCAAGGTAGCACTTCACCTGAGCTGGCTGTAGACCATTTTGATGAGTAATTTAGAGGAGGTCTTGAGGGTTTTGATTTTATGTTGTGGCCCATCTGTCCTTCTGACCCTGTAAACCTAAGCTGTCCTTTGAACTATGTGACCATGGTGGTCTTTGGATACCTGTTGTTGCTCACGCTGACAGGGCTCTGTGTGTATGTGTATAGCTGAGATGAGAATGCCATATTGCACTAGAGAGCAGTGGGCTGGTACCTATACTCTACCTCTAATTGGTAATATCTGAAGGAAGTCAAAGCTTGTGTTTGTAGCCAATCATAGAGATCAACACTGTATTATCGTCAGAAGCCTCAAACATCAGAATCAACCACTCCATCTATAAAACAGTAATTGACAACTACAGATTTGTGGTTATATTAAATATGTAGCCTACATTTGAGGAGTGCTGAAACATATTGTTTGCCACAGAATGTCAGGCTATTTCTGTGTGTGTTCTCTGTGGTTAACTCTGCCCACCTCCCAGTCATCTTTAATGCAAAATCTCACCTCTTGCAGAGAGTAAGTCTAATGTGAAAAAAGTTGAACCCAGAAAGTAATTTCCTCTCTCTCCTCATTCCAGCATACAGGCAGACAGTCCGTCTAACGGCCTTGCGACAATATAGCCATTGGGCGTCCAGCATTGCCATCAGCCATCAGCTGATGAGGAAATTCTTCTTTTGAAATCAATGAAAGCGGCTTCACTGCCCGTGTTGCACTCGCTTTGCATCATGTCTAATGTCAGCTTCCAAGCCCAAGATTCGCAGAGGTTCAATTCTCGATGGCTGACGCGCGTGTTCATTCTATATTGTGAATTTAAATAGTGATAAATAAAGTTGATTTTGGTTGCACATGGCCTCCACTAGACACCACTGGTTATTTTAGTAAGATTTATTAAGTCAAAAAGTTACTACTACCAGCTAGCTAACTACATTGACTAGCTTGGTTCACATTGTAAACAAAAGCAACTTGTGTAAGGGATGGATTGATATTTATAGAATGATTACCTGAAGGAAAATGGAAAAGGGTCATGCTTTTTCAATTTCAGTCAGGGGGAGGGTTTACAGTTGAGGATTTGAAAGGCGTCTTCTTCTCAAACTAGACACTCTAATGTACTTGTTCTCTTGCTCAGTTGTGCACTGGGGCCTCCCACTCCTCTTTCTATTCTGGTTAGAGACAGTTTGCGCTGTTCTGTGAAGGGAGTAGTACACAGCATTGTATGAAATCTTCAGTTTCTTGGCATTTTTCGCATGGAATAGCCTTCATTTCTCAGAACAAGAATAGACTGACGAGTTTCAGAAGAAAGTGCTTTGTTTCTGGCCATTTTGAGCCTGTAATCGAACCCACAAATGCTCCAGATACTCAACTAGTCTAAAAAAGGCCAGTTTCATTGCTTCTTTAATCAGGACAACAGTTTTCAGCTGTGCCGGTTACGACAGAGCCTGGGCGCGAACCCAGGGACTCTGATGGCACAGCAGTACAGCGCCCTTAACCACTGCGCCACCCGGGAGGCCTGAAATCAAGGACATTTCTAAGTGACCCCAAACTCTTGAACGGTAGTATACAGTATGTATACTGAAAGATATACTAAAAACGTATTGGTGCTCATCGGCCACTGGACATAAACATTACAAAACAAGGTTGAAATGGCTAATTCAACAATGAGTGGTTTGGAAGGAATCAGTGGCTAACTGCAAGCATTGCAAAGCAATCATTAGCCTGCTATTCAGTGGAGTGGCTGTGTGGTGCCAAGTCTAAGATTAAGGGTTTCTTTTCCTAGTTTAAAATGATAAACACTCAACATTGGCCATGCTGTCAATGAAGCATGATTTGTGCCGCGCTCAAAACAACTGTTCGGAACTGCAAAATCTGACTTTAGTGATTTCAAGATAACTGGGAACTGGAAAAAATGAGCTATGATGGGAAAAAATAATTTTGAAATTTCATCCAACTTGGAATTTTAAATCCGGAACTCGGGCCTCTTTCTAGAGCTTCGACCTGAAGATCACTGATGTCATCATGATTCAACCTTTTGTTGTTGAGTTCCCAGTTGTCTTGAAAGCACCATCAATCCAGAGAATGGCAGACTTTGATGACAAAGTCTGATGACAAAATTTGCCCACGAAGGATCGCCGTGCCACCTTCCTGTTCAAGTGAGCGCAACAAGGTGAGTCCAAAAATGTCTGGTATGCTGCTGCATAATTTATGTCATTTGCCAGGGAGATACAGTATGTACTGTATACTGGAGCTAATAAAGTAATACTAAGAGTATGTTGTGTAGTAAGCTGTTAGTGGCCCTTGTGCCTCACCCTAATCATTTGGTCTATTTTTACCTCTTAATTTTGCCTAATGTTCTGACTTGATAGTGCACAAGTAGCCTATAACCTGTTTTTGAGAAATGTAATCATTGAATATTGTAAGAGCTTTCATTGTCTTCTTATATGCCCCTTTATTTATCCTACGGTTCTGACTTGGTGTACAGGGAGAACACTATCAGCTGCCCATGTTCTGAATTCTGAGGCTGAATTAACTGTTTCTGTTACGGTTTTCTTCGGGTGAAGTAGTGTCGGACCAAAATGCAGCGTGGTATTCTTGAAACATGTTTAATGATGAAGAAAACACGAACAATACAAAAACAACAAACGGAACGTGAAAACCTATACAGCCTATCTGGTGACAACAAACACAGAGACAGGAACAATCACCCACGAAATACTCAAAGAATATGGCTGCCTAAATATGGTTCCCAATCAGAGACAACGATAATCACCTGCCTCTAATTGAGAACCAATTCAGACAGCCATAGACTATGCTAGAAAACCCCACTAAGCCTAAATACCCAAAACCTACGAAAAATCCCAATACATAAACATACCACAAAATAAACCCATGTCACACCCTGGCCTGACCAAATAAATAAAGAAAACACAAAATACTAAGACCAGGGCGTGACAGAACCCCTACCCCCCCAAGTTGCGGACTCCCGGCCGCACACCTAAACCCATAGGGGAGGGTCCGGGAGGGCGTCTGTCCACGGTGGCGGCTCCGGCTCGGGACGTGAACCCCACTCCAACCAAGTCTTAGTCCTGCACCCTGGGTCTACCCCCACACTCCTCCCCCTCCCCAGCACAAACAAAAAACTCCCCACCTCCTCCTGCACCCAGTCCTGAGTCTTGTTAGGTGTGTCCCCACCCAACAGAAGTTGAGGGCCTGGGGAAACCAGCAGCAACCCAGAGGTTTCTCCCACCCCCATCACTCTCTTGGCCATCCCCTCCCTCTCACTGTCGGCCAATCGCACCCTCCTCTTCATTCTCTTCTTTGGTGATGGCGGCAGTGGAGAGATACCACCCTCCCCCCCCGCCAGCTCCTCCACCATACCCCTCATCTCTTCCACCAGGGCACTTTCCCCCCACTCCACTTGCTCTTCCACCGTCTCCTTCTCCACCACTCCTCCCTCGCTTTCTTCTCTCTCATGCTCCTCCACTCGCTTGCCTTCTTCCGCCGCTTTTCCTGGTTCTCCCACTCCCGTGCCTTCCGTTTCCTTCTCTCTTCCATCCGCCACTTCTTGCTCCTCCTCCTTTCTTGCGACCCTCCCCTCTGGACCTGTACTCTGGTCATGAGGCATTCTTCCTTCCCCTCCTCTTCTTCCCCCACCCCCCGCTCCTGCTCCCCCCCCAGCCACAGACGCGTATGACGCGTATGAGCCGGACACCCCCGCCACAGGTGTGCTAACGAGCCACACCCGTGGCACGCCTTAGGCTCGTCACAATCCTTCGCCTCGTGCTCCCCAGATCCACAAAATCTGCATTTTCTTGCGCTGCACGAGGCGAAGATGTGGCCATAGGCCATACAGCGCCTGCAAAATGGAGGCTGACGTGCATAAAACAACGTCCCCCTGTCAGCCCCCAGGGAGAACATAGCAGGAGGATGGAGGTAGCCACCATGTCCCTTTGGGTCCTACCTGAGGAGGGCCTGGAAGCCTCTCCTCCCATTCCAAAACCCAAGGGAGTCTTTGAGGTGCCTTGCTGAGGAGACGTTATCCATGTATCTCCCCAGAAAGGCCCTAACAGTTTGTGGGCAACGTTTGTCACCGTTATAGTTAAATTGTTTAGTGTTGTGTTGTGTAGTGGCTTTGCTGTCATGCATCCCACATTTTTTTGGGGTTTGCACCACCAAGTTCTACATGCTAAAATCGCCACTGCATGACTGATAGCAAGGCAACACGCTCTGTGTAGCAGGTAGAACGTCACAATGACACGACTGATAGCAAAGCAACACCATGCTTATAGTGGTGCTGAAGTCATTCTCGGGTTGCAATGTAACCTTGGTGTCAGCATTCTGAACTGGCATTTGCAATTGCCGGCACATTGCCACAGATGACATTAATGACATCAGGTATTGCAATCAGATTTGATGATAGTGCTCTGCAATATGATTGAATTGGTATTAATTGTCTTGTCTTCAAACAATTAATGATTTAAGCTTTGCTTTATTAAGCTACCGCTCTGCTCTGTAAAGAGGCAAAGGACTGTAGCAGGGTGTAACGGCTGTCGTCGGTGGAAGAAGGTGAGGACCAAGGCGCAGCGTGGTAAATGTTCATGATTTTAATTTAATCAAAACTGAACACTAAACAAAATAACAACTAGGAAGAACGAACAAACGAAACAGCTGTCTAGTGATGACACACAAAACAGAAACTAAACACCTACGAAATACAACGACACCTGCCTCTGATTGAGAACCATACCAGGCCAAACTCAAAAACCAACCTAGAATAACAAACTCACGCCCAAACTCACGCCCCGACCATACTAAAACAAAGACAAAACAAAGTAACAAAGGTCAGAATGTGACACAGGCTAAGTGGTGGGCAGAGAAATGTTGAATAGAGAAACAGAGCCTATTTCCATATCCTTACTGCAGCAATGTTGAGCTAACAGTGAAACAACTCAGCCATCATTAATGGTTACGGCTCATCTGACTCATCACCATTTAACATTCTATCTAAATTGAATTTCTTGGCAGACCTTTTTACTGTTCACTGGTTAAACAGGGTTGGAAACATTTGTAAACCTTGTGTGTTTTACTGACCCAGCAGGAGACCTGAGCCCAATCTAATAATATATAATCATATACAAAGCACAGTCATTTTACCTATGGGTGTTTTGTGGAATTGATCCCACTACCTTGGCGTTACAAGTGCTCTATCAGACTGAGCTACAAATGACCACACTCTGAAATGATGTGAAGGTAATCAGCAAGAACATTGTGGCGAAAAAGATTAAATAACCACTTGCAGCATGTTTACCAGATGTACAATAATGAGATTTTCCATTTCTTGCAATAATCAGCCATCATGGAGTGGAGTGCTCATGTGTGCTATGTTTCTTTGAGAGATTAAAATCTTTATGGATACTTTGTTGAGAAACCAACATACCATTCCCCTCCTTGCACAGGATCATAGATGTCATTATTATGCACAACAGTACAAGTACAAGGTACTATACTACATTGAAGCTGACATTTTGTTAAGACATCACCATCCCCCCCCTTTTAAATGGATTACATTATATACATTATTACAGTACAGCGCTAACACAGCCTACTGTACTAGAAGCCTGTTCATCTCAATGGAAGGTGAATGGCAGCAGTCTACATGGTCTTTTCAGGGAATGTTATTAGCTCACCTCTCGTACTAGACAGAGAACAGGCTCCAGAGCCTTTTGAAAGAGGGTTATTAACCATTAAGATTAGTGTTGAGGATGACAATGAACATCTGACCAGACTCACCAGCATTCAGCTTTCAGTCTCAGCCTGCATGGAGAGAGCTAGCCCTATGCAATGGGCTGGTTGAATCAGGAGGTCTGCTGCTCTTTTCATTCATCTCAGATATTACCTCTGGAAATGGCCAGATGTTATATGAATGAAGGGTAGGATATTATTATATTGCCCTTAACAATGTTGGTCCTATCTGTTTGATGTCAAACTTTAAACGTTAAACGTTGTTGTTTTTCACCCTTGGCTTGCCATGGCAGTGATCTTTAACCATTTCTGTTGTTAAAAATTTTAAAAGCAGAGAGAGCACGCCCCTATCCACATCGAAGGGGCCGCAGTGGAGAGGGTAAAAAGCTTAAAAGTCCTTGGCGTACACATCACTGACAACCTGAAATGGTTCCTTCACACAAACAGCGTGAGAGTATCCTTTAGGGCTGTATCACCGCCTGGTATTGCAATTGCACCACCCGCAACCGCAACCGCAGGGCTCTCCAAAGGGTGCTGTGGTCAGCCCACGCTTCACCGGGGGCACACTGCCTGCCCTCCAGGACATCTAACAGAGCAAAGTACAGAGAGAGCCTTGATGAAAACCTGCTACAGAGCACTCAGAACCTCAGACTGGGGCGAAGGTTCACCTTCCAACAGGAAAACGACCCTAAGCGACCTTAAGCACACAGTCAAGACACAGCAGGAGACAAGGCGGCAGGGTAGCCTAGTGGTTAGAGAGCTGGACTAGTAACCAAAAGTTCAAATCCCCGAGCTGACAAGGTACAAATCTGTCGTTCTGCCCCTGAACAGGCAGTTAACCCACTGTTCCTAGGCCGTCATTGAAAATAAGAATTTGTTCTTAACTGACTTGCCTAGTTAAATAAAGGTAAAATAAATACAAATAAAAACAAGTGTCCTTGAGTTGTCCAGCCAAAGCCTGGACTTGAACCCGATCAAACATCTCTGGAGAGACCTGAAAATAGCTCTGTTGCGACACTCCCCATCCAACCTGACAGAGCTTGAAAGGATGTGCAGAAAATAATGGGAGAAACTCCCAAAAACAAGTGTGCCAAGCTTATAGCATCATACCCAAGAAGATTTGAGGGTGTAATCGCTGCCAAAGGTGCTTCAACAAAGTACTGATTTTACTTATGTAAATGCGATATTTCAGTTTCTTATTTTTATAAATTTGCAAAAAAATCAAAACATGTTTTTGCTTTGTAATTATGGGATAGAATGTGTAGATTGATGAAGAACAAATACAATTTAATACATTTTTGAATAAGGCTGTAACGGTAACAAAATGTGGAAAAAGTCAAGGGGTCTGAATACATACTGATATTTCTTAATTTCTTAATTTTTCTGGATTATGTGTGTATTGATTTTCTGGTTTGTGGCATTTTTACTGTGTCAAAGTTCCAGGGGGCAGGGTAGGGAGACAGAGAATGGTAGGTGGGAGAACACTGCCTTTTGCAGCGGTATGTAGGCCTCTTTTTGTCCATTTCTCTCCTTTCTCAAGCATCCATCATCCACTAAGACGTGAGTAGTTGTGTCAGGGAGAGTTGAGCCAATCAAAGCTGCTTTGAGGCATTGACTTGGGAAGATAATAAGTATTTTATTCCTCCTAAATCTGGTAACTGTAGATTACACATCCAGGTACTCTCAGGAACCTCACAGTACCTCCATATGCTTTCTGTTCAATATAATACCCTGAAGTCATCAATCATGATATTGTGAGGCATTTATGAAATTTCCCAATTCGATACCCTCTGTTTGTTGATAATTAATATGGAAAATTAACGACAGATGCTTGATATAATTTTTGGAGGGAAAGAATTCCACAAAGGGTTGATTTAGCTCTGTCACCAGTTTGCTTTTCTTATCCAGCTGGTATTGAATGTTATTTATTTTTCCATTTGTTTGTTGGTGAAATGTAATGTCCTCGAGTGCTGCCAGGATCCTTACCTGCCAAATTCTGGGCTGGGGCTGTGTGTGATAAAGCTGGGAATGATTTCCCTTGTCTTTCTATTGGCCATCGATGAAAGGTGAACACGTGCTTATGGATGTTTAACAAGGCCCACTGGCTCCCGGGCCACTCGTAAATAACGGAACTGGAAACTCTCACAAACCCGCCTTCAGTGGGAGGTGCTCAGTCTAGGAGGCTGGATCCTTTGGGATGAGACTGTCTGCTACGACGCCTCTGTGGCTCAGATTCATTTGTTGATCGCCCTCTGTTGCTTAAGGCGTGGTTTCTTAAACCATGCATAGGCCCTAAGTAAGATCAAATTCCAGCACTGCTACAGCTTTCTCTTTCTCTTTCTACTAATTGGTTATTGGGTTTACAGTATGCATGGATTGTCTGAAGCTTCTCTCTGTGGATGTTGGATTGGATTAACAAGTAAATATTTGACAAGCAAATAGTTTCTGTCAGTTTTGAACTGCTCTAAAGATTAGAGTTTAATTCAAACAGACGGAGGTTCCCTTCAAACATGGAATTGCTTCAAATGTTGTCAACTAAAATCGTCCCCTTCAATCCACTTTAATATTATGAATTCTGATTAGATGAGAACCATTTGTTACGTCTGGGCGTCTGCCTTACAACATGGTGCCGTTGCCAGATATCCAACACGTCTATCACTGGCGATTAGTGATGTTGTTTCCCTGCGTGTGTAGAAGCCTGACAGAGGCTGTCAAGTCTAAAACATGCCAGCAGGAACTCATTAAATTAATAAATGTGTGCCACAACCACATTGTCCAATAAGAGCTGCAGTCCTAGGAAAATTATTTAATTTATAAGACAAAAGTGGCCTTTCTATAAAACTGATTTTCTAAGGAAATAGTAGACAATGCTAACTTGTGGTTAGCGGAGTCATATGACTTGGGAACAAAAAAGAAATTGTGCACAGCAGAGTGGAAATGCTATTATTGTGTCCATCGGATGTCATCAACACCTCGATACCCCATTTGGCTTAAGGCTAGGCCACAGTGCTAAAGAAAACAATGGATGACATTCTACTTGGATTGGCAGAGCAGGTCAAAATAATAATAAGATGCTCTGGATCGGTTCTTGATCAATTCTTAATTATTTTCAAAACATTCAAGCACTCTTCAATGTTCAATGCCTTTATTTTAAATGGACATTACCACAAGGATATGTAAAAACATTTGACTATTTACCTTTGACTCTCTATCACCTTTGTGACATAGCCTTGGTCATGGTCCCTTCCGGCAGTGAACCACAGAAGGGCAAAAGTCTTCTAGAGCTCCATCTATTATAACACTGTATTTGTGCAGTCTGGTTCAGTCTACACCGATGCCTCTTGTTCAATTTGTCCTCCAGCCCTAAATTAATGTTCCCATGGTGGAGCAGTGTTATAAAATGAAGCCACTCATGTATTATTAGGATGTCTGTATGAAGCCGTGTCTTATTAGCATAGGTCTAGGGAGTATACCAAATTCAAAAACAAGTTAGACTTTCAGTGGAGGTCAAATTTTGAACCAATCAGGGAAACCTGACATCGTTGATTATGGTAACTGATATTTCGTACAATGACAACGGTATGCTTAGGGCCTTGAACTTGGATATGTTTCTATATATCAAGGCCAAGAGGGTTACAGTGCAGCTGAGCATGGTTTTGAAATGTACAGGTATCTGGTGTTATACCACTCAACGTCATGTTAAGCACTGCCTTTCCCCTCAGCTGAACCAGTGTAGTACCTTTTTCAGTGATCTCAACAGAAGGGAAAAATGCTTCCTCTTGTAGTCCCTATGTTGAAGATGAGGTACTTCATCATACAGATAACCTGGCAGACAGAGGCAGAACTACGTTATAGGGAACGGAGGAAAGTGGTGCTTGTGAAGTATAGTTCAGCTTGGTTTAAGTTTTTATGATTAATCCAATGCTCAGTAGGTAATCCACTGATACTGAATCTCTGTTGGTCTGCAATGCCTCTGCTGCTAGTCCCCTCCAGTGCGGCCAGAGAAGATTAATGGAGTCAGATGAGCTGATGTGTTCTCTCTCTCCTCCATCACAATGCGGTCATGTTGACTCTCTCTGATAAGACTCACTGAGGGGTCCTCTGATCTCTGCCCGCCACAGGCTTTTGCTCCAATTCTGAATGAACCTATGATGAATAATGTGCTCAACGTTGTGTGAAAATGCATGTAAACAAACAGAATCCATTAGGCTCAGACGTCAGTTCAACATCTAGTTTTGATTTACGTTTGGTTAAGTTGTCAACCAGCGTGACTTCAACAATAAATGTCATCATGTCATTGGATTTAGGTTTAAAGTTGGGTGAAAAAAAGATGAAAAGCTGTTACGTTGATAACTTTTTGCAAATCCAATTAGTTTTCATGTTCATTCAACTGAAATAAAGTGGAATCAAATCAAATCAAATTTGATTGGTCACATACACATGGTTAGCAGATGTTAATGCTAGTGTAGCGAAATGCTTGTGCTTCTAGTTCCAATAATGCAGTAATATCTAACAAGTAATCTAACAAATTCACAACAACTACCTTATACACACAAATGTAAGGGATAAATAAAAATATGTACATATAAATATATGGATGAGCGATGGCCGTGCGGCATAGGCAAGATGCAGTAGATGGTATAGAACAGTATATACATATGAGATGAGTAATGTAGGATAGGTAAATATTATTAAAGTGCCGTTATTTAAAGTGACTAGTGATACCTTTATAAAATCTATTTATTAAAGTGGCCAGAGATTTGAGTCAGTATGTTGGCAACAGCCTCTCTGTGTTAGTGACAGCTGTATATCAGTCTGATGGCCTTGAGATAAAAGCTATTTTTCAGTCTCTCGGTCCCAGCTTTGATGCACCTGTACTGACCTCGCCTTCTGGATGATAGCGGGGTGAGCAGGATGTGACTCAGTTGGTTGTTGTCCTTGATGATCTTTTTGGCCATACTGTGACATCGGGTGCTGTAGGTGTCCTGGAGGGCAGGTAGTTTGCCCTCGGTGATGCGTTGTGCAGACCGCACTACCCTCTGGAGAGTCTTGCGGTTGAGGGCGGTGCAGTTGTCGTACCAGGCAGTGATACAGCCGGACAGGATGCTCTCGATTGTGCATCTGTAAAAGTTTGTGAGTGTTTTAAGTGACAAGCCAAATTCCTTCTGAGGTTGAAGAGGTGCTGTTGCGCATTCTTCACCATGCTGTCTGTGTGGGTGGACCATTTCAGTTTGTCTGTGATGTCTACACCAAGGAACTTAAAACTTCACACCTTCTCCACTACTCTCCCGTTGATGTGGACAGGGGGGTGCTCCCTTTGCTGTTTCCTGAAGTCCATGATCATCGCCTTTGTTTTGTTGACGTTGAGTGAGAGGTTATTTTCCTGACACCACACTCCGAGGCCCCTCACCTCCTCCCTGTAGGCCGTCTGGTCTTTGTTGGTAATCAAGCCTACCACTGTAGTGTCGTCTGCAAACTTGATGATTAAGTTGGAAGCATGCTTGGCCATGCTGTCATGGGAGTACAGGAGAGGGCTGAGAACGCACCCTTGTGGGGCCCCAGTGTTGAGGATCAGCGAAGTGGAGATGTTGTTTCCTACTCTCACCACCTGGGGGCAGCCCGTCAGAAAGTCCAGGACCCAGTTGCACAGGGCGGGGTCGAGACCCAGGGTCTCAAGCTTAATGATGAGTTTGAAGGGTACTATGGTGTTAAATGCTGAGCTGTAGTCAATGAACAGCATTCTTACATAGGTATTCCTCTTGTCCAGATGGGATAGGGCAGTGTGCAGTGTGATGACAATTGCATCGTCAGTGAACCTATTGGTGCTGTAAGAAAATTGGAGTGGGTCTAGGGTATCAGGTAGTGGGGAGGTGTTAGGATCCTTGAATAGTCTCTCAAAGCACTTCATGATGACGGAAGTGAGTGCAACGGGCGATAGTAATTTAGTTCAGTTACCTTAGCTTTCTTGGGAACAGGAACAATGGTGGCCATCTTGAAGCATGTGGGGACAACAGACTGGGATTGATTGAATATGTCCGTAAACCCACCAGTCAGCTGGTCTGCCCAAGCTCTGAGGACATGGCTAGGGATGCCGTCTGGGCCGGCAGCCTTGTGAGGGTTAACACGTTTAAATGTTTTACTCACATTGGCAACGGAGAAGGAGAGCCCACAGGCGTTGGTAGAGGGCCGTGTCAGTGGCACTGTATTGTCCTCAAAGCGAACAAAGAAGTTGTTTTATTTGCCTGGGAGCAAGACGTTGATGTCCGCGACTGGGTTGGTTTTCTTTATGTAATCCGTGATTGACTGTAGACCCTGCCACCTACCTCTCGAGTTTGAGCCGTTGAATTGCGATTTGATTTTAAAGCGGTGGTTCGCGGCCTTCAGTTTTGCGCGAATGCAGCCATCAATCCACGGTTTTATTTGTCACAGTGGGTACGACATCTCTGATGTACTTGCTAATTAACTCGCTCACTGAGTCAGTGTATACAGCAATGTTGTTGTCTGAGGCTATCCGAAACATATCCCAGTCTATGTGATCGAAGAAATCTTGAAGCGTGGAATCCGATTGGTCAGATCAGTGTTGGACAGACCTGAGCACGGGTGTTTCTTGTTTCAGTTTCTGTCTATTGTTTGGGAGCAACAAAATGGAGTCATGGTCAGATTTGCCAAAGGCAGGGTGGGGGAGGGCTTTGCGGAAGTTAGAGCAGCAATGATCCAGAATGCTACCAGCCCGTGTCGCGTTTTCGATATGCTGTAGAATTTAGGAAGTCTTGTTCTCAGGTTAGCTTTCTTAAAATCCCCAGCTACAATAAATGCAGCCTCTGGATGTATGGTTTTCAGTTTACATAGAGTCCAGTGAAGTTCTTTCAGGGCTGACGAGGTATCCGCTTGGGGGGGATATACACGACTGTGACTATAATAAAAAATAATTATCTTGGAAGATAATGCAGTCGGCATTTGATTGTAAGGAATTCTAGGTCAGGTGAACAAAAGGACTTGAATGAATTCCTGTATGTTGTTGTGATTACACCATGAGTCGTTAATCAATAGGCATACACCCCCGCCCTCCTTCTTACCAGAGAGATGCTTGTTTATGTCAGCGTGATGCATGAAGAAACCATGGTGGATGTACAGACACCGACAACATATCCCAAGTGAGCCATGTTTCCGTGAAACAGAGAATGTTACAATCTCGGATGTCTCTCTTGAAGGCAACTCGTGCCCTAATTTCGTTCACCTTGTTATCTAGAGATTGGACATTGGCGAGTAATATGCTCGGGAGCGGTGGATGGTGTGCTCGCCTTCTGAGTCTGACCAGTAGGCCGCTCCGTCTGCCTCTCTGCAGCGACCGTTGTTGTTTTGGGTCGGCCTCTGGGATAAGATCCCATGTCCAGGGTGAAGGTCCAAACAAAGAATCCGTATACCTGGTCGTAATGTTGGTAAGTTGACATCGCTTTTATTTCCAATTTCCGACCATCTCTGTCGGCACCATCTATAACAACGTTGATTCAACCAGTTTTTGCCCAGTGGGAACAGCCTGAGAATGAGAATGAAAGGTGGTGAGTTAAGATACTGGTATTTTGGAGCATATGAAAAGCAGCTTTGTCCTGCACCATTTTCTAATTTAAACTATTTGAAAAATTCTGTGATCGGCCTACATTTCTTTGACCACCATGTGCACGAGCATACACTGACTGTACAAAACATTAGCCTAAATTCTTTGGGGCATGGACTGTACAAGGTGGTGAAAGCGTTCCACAGGGATGCTGGCCCATGTTGACCACAGTTGTGTCAAGTTGGCTGGATGTCCTTTGGGTGGTGGAGCATTCTTGATACACACAGGAAACTGGTGGGTGTGAAAAACCCAGCAGCCTTGCAGTTCTTGACACACTCAAACCGGTGTGCCTGTCACCTACTACCATACCCCGTTCAAAGGCACTTAAATATTTTGTCTTGTGCATTCACCCTTTGGATGGCACACATACACAATCCATGTCTCAAGTCTTAAAAATCCTTCTTTAACCTGTCTCCTCCCATCATCTACACTGATTGAAGTGGATTTACAAGTGACATCAATAAGCGATCATAGCTTTCACCTGGATTCACCTGGCCAGTCTGTCATTGAAAGCGCAGGTGTTCTTAATGTTTTGTACACTCAGTATAGTATAGTGTAAGTAAAATAACCAAAACCTACCATTTGGTATAACTGGTGGGATCAAATCGGCGGACATCTCACACACCAACCCAATATCTTAACCATCAGAACAAGAGGAAATCCATGTGGTCTGAGGGTGATATTTGGTGTTACGTTAAGTTTCAGGGCTTCCTCATCACGAAATCATCCAAATCACCTTAGTCCATGTTTAGACTGAATACCATAACCAATCATCTGCTGTATGTTTAACCTCTATGGGATCGGTGTCCCTCCACCGAGAGCTAACGTGCGCTAATGTGAGTAGCATGACATTGTTTCCCAGGACATGTCTTATATGGGCAGAAGGCTTACATTCTTGTTAATCTAACTGCACTGTCCAATTTACAGTAGCTATTACAGTGTGAAAATACCATGCTATTGTTTGAGGAGAGTGCACAACAACAAAAAACTAGTTTGATACATTCACCTCTGAAGGTAAATAATGTTCTTACATTCAGTAATCTTGCCCTGATTTGTCATCCTGAGGGTCCCAGAGATAAAATGTAGCATAGTTTTGTTTGATAGAATCTATTTTTATATTCAAATGTAGGAACTGGGTTCCCGCCCTGCCATCTAGATGTGTGATAGTTAGTGTATAAGCTAATGATCCATCATGTATGACATTCCTGGGAGTGTGTAAATTTAAATGTTGTATTACCATATCATTTTTGTATGTTCTCTAAAGTTGCGTATGTAATGTACTTAAAAATGTATCAATTGACCAATTCGGCACATTTTGGCAGACTTGATTAAAAATATTGTCCAGTATTGAAATGCTTCACTGCTGAAATCATGTGGCCAACATCTAAATTGCGCCTAAACTGCAATAATACATTATGGCCTTTCTCTTGCATTTCAAAGCTAATGGAGAGAAAAAAAATAAATATTTGTTTGTATTAACTTTCATCCGGTCCAATGTGTTATATTCTCCTACATTAATTTCATATTTCCACAAACTTCAAAGTGTTTCCTTTCAAATGGTATTAAGAATGTGCATATCCTCGCTTCAGGTCTTGAACTACAGGCAGTTTTAGATTTGGGTATGTTGTTTTAGGCGAAAATTGAAAAAAAGGGTCCGATCCTTTTAAGGCACTTTGTAAAAGTTTATTTTGTCTGTTCACTTGTCTCTACTTTTAGTTCTGTACTACTTTCATTTGCAGGGCTGTCATTATAAGCAGCTATTTTTCTTTCTCTTCTCCCCTAAAGAATTCAGATTTTGGGTCCGTTTTCAATTTGAATGGTATCCACGTCCTCAGCAAGACTGTCTGGTATAATGATTGCAATTCTCTCTGGAGCCATTCTCCCCTCTCTGCGTCTCACGTTTAAGCCTGCATCTGAACATGCATTTTCTTAAGCGTGCAAGAATACTCCTTTCCCAGACTTCGGCTCATGTTATTAATAATCATTACACATTTGCTGCCTCCTAAGTTGGCAATGTAAGCAGGGTTCTTTAACGGTAATAAAATGCTTATGGGTGGGAAGGAATTAAAAATTTCAGTAATAACGGGATGGTAAAATTGGGTGTTTTTATGGCTGATGAATGGTCGTTGTTGTGTGAGAGAGGGTTGTTTCATCTCTCAATGCCTTTAGAGAACTATTTTCCTCATCTGTCAGTTCAGTCTGGAGAGCAGTGATTTTCTCAAGATTGTTTTGCAAAAGGGCGGTCGATTAATAACCTCCTGTGACTCCCCATCCCGCATGCGGGAGCGTAATCATCGACTGACACTAATTAGCATAACGCAACGGACATAAATATTCCTAGAAAATATTCCTATTCATGAAAATCACAAATGAAATATATTGAGACACAGCTTAGCCTTTTGTTAATCACCCTGTCATCTCAGATTTTCAAAATATGCTTTACAGCCAAAGCTAGACAAGCATTTGTGTAAGTTTATCGATAGCCTAGCATAGCATTTTGTCCAGCTAGCAGCAGGTAACTTGGTCACGGAAATCAGAAAAGCAATCAAATTAAATCGTTTACCTTTGATGAGCTTCGGATGTTTTCACTCACGAGACTCCCAGTTAGATAGCAAATGTTCCTTTTTTCCAAAAATATTATTTTTGGAGGCGAAATAGCTCCATTTGTTCTTCACGTTTGGCTGAGAAATCGCCCGGAAATTGCAGTCACGAAAACGCCGAAAAATATTCAAAATTAGCTCCATAATATAGACAGAAACATGGCAAACGTTGTTTATAATCAATCCTTAAGGTGTTTTTCAAATATCTATTCGATAATATATCCACTGGGACAATTAGTTTTTCAGCAGGACCGATTGGAATAATGGCTACCTCTGTATTTTACGCGAGAGTCACTCTGGGAGCCATCAGGTGACCACTTGCGCAATGTAGCCGCTTACGGGCATTCTTCAACATAAATGCGTAAAACTACGTCACAATTCTGAAGACACCTTGGGGAATACGGAGAAAGAGTAATCTGGTTGATAGCCCATTCACTGCTCAATAGGGACGCATCAGAACGCAGAGCTTTCAAAACATGAGTCACTTCCGGATTGGATTTTCTCAGGCTTTCGCCTGCAACATCAGTTCTGTTATACTCACAGAAAATATTTTTACAGTTTTGGAAACTTTAGAGTGTTTTCTATCCTAAGCTGACAATTATATGCATATTCTAGCATCTTGTCCTGACAAAATATCTTGTTTACTACGGGAACGTTATTTTTCCAAAAATGAAAATACTGCCCCCTAGTCACAAAAGGTGCTGTAGTGGTTGGGATGCTGTGTGCAGGTGGAACAGTAGGCAATGTGTGTGAATTTTAAGTGTCTTTCAAGCTGTTTCTGTTGGATTACCCCCTTACTCACTCTGTAATTCTGTAAATAGCATCATTAGCATGTTCGCTGCAGTTCTACATTATCCTGGCTAGCGTTGTTCACTGCAGTTCTACATTATCCTGGCTAGCGTTCTTCACTGTAGTTCTACATTTGCATGGTCTGTCATTTTAAAGTAGCCTGGTTCATGTTTTGCAGATTATAATTTTCCATTATTAGCCTGTTAGTGCATTTTTTGCTCAGTTTCTTTGGCATCTCTTCACTGCTAAATATGTATTTACAGCCATAGCAGCCTCTGTTTTCAGTTAAAGTGCCTGCTGGAGCCCATTCAGTGTATAATTTGAAGGGCAGACTGTTATTCATCCAAGACCTTAACATTTATTAGAGTGTCACGAACGTGAGGAGAGGCGGACCAAGGCGCAGCGGATGTTGAGTTCCACATATTTATTATAAAGTGAAACTTAGCAAGAACAAAACAAATAAATCAATAAACTAACAACGAAACGTGACTACGTGGTGCACATGCACAAAACACAAAATAATATCCCACAAACACAGGTGGGAACAATAACTACTTAAACATGATCCCCAATTAGAGACAACGATTACCAGCTGCCTCTAATTGGGAATCATACAAATCACCAACATAGAAATAATAAACTAGAACCCCACATAGAAATAATAAACTACAATACCCCCCAGTCACGTCCTGACCTACTACACCATAGAGAAACAATGGCTCTCTATGGTCAGGGCGTGACATAGAGTGCATAGAAAGAGAACAACATTCAGGTACCTGGTGCCAGGGGGAACATACGGTCTTGTAATTTCTACCTGAATCAGAAGATCCTCAGAAGGTCATCAGTGGGTGAAATTAAAGACCTGTTGAGGCTCTCAGCAGCACCAACTATCAAACATGTCAGTCAGATGTCTAGGACACTTGACTATATGGATGGGCATTTTCAATGGCAGGAGGAGACACAAGAAGAAGTTGAGCGGTTTGACTGTTGGTGACTAGGGATTTTACGACCAGTTGAGAAAGTTTGAACTAATTATTAGTGAAGCAACTTTGAGATTCACAAATTGAAGTTCTCTCTAGCAAGTTCTCTCTAGCAAGCTTTGACACTGTTCATACAGGCTAACAATCAACCAATGTGCTGAAGAAAGAAACTTGTTCTAGTGAGCAGTGAATATGTGCTGTTACCCCCTTGACTTGAAGAGCAATCTAATTTGTACAGGGGGGTGTACGTACAGTATGGGGAGAGCAAGGGCCTTCAATTTGATCTAAATACTCCAGCGAGGTGCTTTGAGGTTACAAGCAGAATAGAATAAAATACAACATTTAGTTATGTGTTTAGCGTCTTTGTGCAGTTCACAGAATATGTCCACTGTAATTGGTATCTCTGTGGGTCGTCTCCTCTGAACTGAGACAAATACTTTAAATTCCTCTCAGCCGATGATATCATTTTGGAGATTCTGCTCATCAAATAAAAGTGCATCACATTCCTCTCTGTGGGGTTTCCTAAAACAACCATTACTGGTCTGTAACGGCCGTTGTTGGTGGAAGAAGGTAAGGACCAATGCGCAGCGTTGTAAGTGTCCATACTGATAATTTATTATCACGAGAACACTAAACAAAATACAAAGGAGGATGAACGAAACGAAACAGTCCTGTCTGGTGTAGACACAAAACAGAAAACAAATCACGCACCACTCAAGGGTGAAAAACAGGCTACCTAAGTATGGTTCTCAATCAGGGACAACGATTGACAGCTGCCTCTGATTGAGAAACATACCAGGCCAAACACAGAAATACCAAATCATAGAAAAACTAACATAGACAACCCACCCAACTCACGCCCTGACCATACTAAAACAAAGACATAACAAAAGAACTAAGGTCAGAACGTGACATGGTCTCCTAAAACAACCATTACTGGTCTCCTAAAACAACCATTACTGGTCTCCTAAAACAACCATTACTGGTCTCCTAAAACAACCATTACTGGTTTCCTAAAACAACCATTACTGGTCTCCTAAAACAACCATTACTGGTTTCCTAAAACAACCATTACTGTGAATAACAATAATGAAGGTGATATGTTGGAGCAGACCATGTTGCTATTTCCCCTGTCTTTTGTTTAGTCTGGGTTAATCACATTCACACGGAGGAAGAATAGATCAAAGAGAACGATAGACTCAACAACAGAACACCTGTTTCTGTCCTGTTGGCTATTATTCACCATGACACTTGAGGTGTACTGGTAATGAACAGATCTGGACCAGTGTTGGTGCCGGACCTGGATCTCTACTCTCTAAGAGACAAAGAGGGGGGGGGGGGGGGGGGGGGGGATGATGAAAGGAATGGTGGGATGGGTTGGGAAGAGGGGTGGATGGAGTAGGTAAGAGGAGCCAGTAGGAACCAAGAGATCTATTTAAGTTCCAAGTTTGAGTCAACGGCACATTGGGGCGGCAGGGTAGCCTAGTGGTTATAGCGTTGGACTAGCAGGCGAAAGGTTGCAAGTTCAAATCCCCGAGCTGACAAGGTACAAATCTGTCATCCTGCCCCTGAACAGGCAGCACTGTTCCTAGGCCGTCATTGAAAATAAGAATTTGTTCTTAACTGACTTGCCTAGTTAAATAAAGGTAAAAAAAAAAATGCACAAGCATTTTCAATAAAAAGTCAGACATATACAGATATTCCCCTAATGCAGAATAAAGCTGTTGTTAGGGAGGATCAGGAGCGCTCATGAGTAGAAGAGGGATCTTTGTGACCTTTACAGTGGCTTGAGTGTGTGTTGGCATCATGGCATGACTGATGCAGATTGTCATAGCAGGAGAAAGCCAATTACTCTGGTCATCACGATACCCTTAGGGCCTCTTTCAGTCTATTATAAGACATCACAGTGAGTATTCTCTGTGCGTCGGTCTCTGGCAGCTTTGTGTTTTTGTATTTTCCTCCATGGTGTCCCCCAAGGCTGAGTGTACATTCTACATTCACAGGGACCCTCCTGATCCACAGCTCTTTCTGGTTCAGATGAGTTTTTCCTCTACAAAGCAAAAGGGCCATGCCTATCAAAGAAGCACAGTGAGTTATCATCTTTCTCTACTCAAGACAAAGCACCTTTATTGTGACCCTTATTACCCAGTTCTCTTGGTGTCCTTGAACCAGCCGCATAAATGATGAGCTGAGATCCCAGTATGGCATATTGGTGCTCTCTTGAACAGCATGGATCTAAAGAGAATGAACAGAGAATCATGGAGCCATTGTTGTTGCTGTTTCTTCACAGGAGCATCACTGAGAGACCAGAGGGGCTGAGATCAGAGGAAGTGCCACCACAACGCCATAATGTACAAGGACAACAGATCAGGACGAGCAGCAGATAAGAGCTCAGCGTGTCTGTGTTCTAGTTTGCATGTGGAAAGAGAGTCTGGAAGGGAGCATACACACCGCAGCCCCAGAGGCGTTCTCAGGTGCAGTGTCCAGATTTCATGGCTCTTAAGGGGTTTTTCTTGCCCAAATTCCTGCTGCACACCTGATAAGACTGTATTTGTCCCCTAGTGGAGGTTTCATTCTATCCAGTAGAGCCTCCTCTCTTCTGCCCAAACCCCTGGAGCTACCCCCACTTTAACACGGGCTCTCCCCAACCCCCGTGGAGCTACCCCCACTATTACACTGGCTCTCCAACCCCCCCCCTGGAGCTAACCCCACTATTACACTGGCTCTCCCCAACCCCCCTGGAGATACCCCTACTATTACACTGGCTCTCCCCAACCCCCCTGGAGCTACCCCCACTATTACCCTGGCTCTCCCCAACCCCCCTGGAGCTACCCCCACTATTACACTGGCACAACATTATCTCAGGGGCTTCCATCATCTCATTTATCATTTTTGTGTTTTCCATGTTTCATTTTGTTTGATTGTGTACAGAGACAATGGAACCTGCAGTGCTCTCTTTATTTGTTTTCACTGTCAAGGTTTCTGATTCGAGTAGCGTACAACTCATCCAAGCTTACAGGGAGAGGTGACTTGACAGCACTTAGACATGGATAGCAGAGACATGCAGACACCACTCCAATATGACACAAACCCCGCTGGAAAGCTAAACTCATTTCCTATGGAATAGCAGATAGGCAAATATGTCAAGTATTGCTCTATTGTTTTAGGGCAAGCAATCAAGAGAAAAAATGTAAAGTACAAAACATGGGATGTGAAATATGTTTAAATATATATTATTATTTGACCTACAGGTTTGCAAAGGTGACTGACAATGTAATATTGCAAGGTTTTTGACATCTTAGCTTACATTCAAGTGTTCCAACATTTCACTACAGCTGAGGGGGTTGACTCAACGCTATCAGAATAATCACAGGCTTTTATTTCAGAGGCTCTCAGAGGGGTGGGCACAGGAGAGAGAGAGAACGTGAGGGATTAAAACCAGGATGAAAAATGGAGTGGTGTGAGAGATACAGAGAGAGCATGGGGAGAGGGAATGAAAGCGTCTCTTCTCTTGCCGGGATTTGGTAGATGAGTGTGTCAACTCCTATTATGTTCACACAGTGTGGTGCACAGGTTGGTCAGGTGATAATGAATGTACAGTGTCTGGCCTCTTTCTCTCTCTGGCCTCCCCCATCCTCTCTATCGCTCTCTGGCCTCTAAAGGCATTGTACCTCTGGCCTCTAAAGGCAGGTAGTCTAGCGGATAAGAGCGTTGGGGCAGTAATTGCAAGGTTGCTGGTTTGAATCCCCAAGCCAGCAAGGTGGAAAAAAAATCTGCCATTCTGCCCTTGAGCAAGGCAGTTAACCCCCAATAATAACTTGTTCCGGGCACCGATGATGTCGATTAAACCAGACCCCTCACCTCTCTGAATCAGAGGGGTTGTTATAAATGCGTAATACATATTTCAGGTGAATGCATTCAGTTGTGCAACTGACTAGGTATCACCATTCTCTGTATCTTTGGCCTTGCAGTCTGGTGTCTGATCTCTCTCCCACTCCCATCCTCTATCTGTGCTCGAGAGAGAGCATTCTTGTAGTCTAGCAGCATGAAGTGTTCAGCCTCCTCTGTCTGTGGTAGTGTATCTTCCCTCAGCACTGCTACTCTCTTATATATACTTCATCTCTAACTGGCCTCTGTATGTCTGTCTGTTTTTCTGGCAGCCAACAACGTCACATCTCTGTGATTACTAACTGGAGCTTGAGAACCTTGTCCTCTCAGTGGCCTTTGATGGTATAGCCACAAAGTTCAGGGCTACCACACCCTTTTAATTGGTGAGTGTAAGGGGCAGGGCAGAAGGTGGTGGGCTGGACATGTATTGACTTAATAGTTTCCTTTTAAGTTGTGAATGAAATTGGAATGCTCTGAGATAAGAGAAATGATGATTATGAATCTAGAGTATGATGCATAATGGCTGTTAAATTGGCAGGCTCAGCTGCAGGCAGATAAGGTTCGGTGGGTTTCAATGACTCTAATTAGAATGGTTGTGTTGGTTCCATCTCGTTAATGCCTCAGGACCTGTAACCTGAGGGCCTCTGAGGGTGTTTCTGCTACAGCTTCTGTCAGTTGTGCTTAGAGTTTTCAACACTTGACCTTGAGTCTTATTCACCAAGCTTGTCAGACCACTGTTAATGTTGAATAAGGGCCGGATTTTTCTGATGCTTGTCTGGGCAGATGGCACATTAGGTGCCTGGATCACAGTTAGCTGCACTTCTCCGCTGCCAAAACGCATTAGAATACCCACTTGTACTGATGGACCATTTGTGATTGTGTAATAGCCTAGGCCAGGGTTTATCAACTGGATTCAGCTGCGGGAGGATTTTTTTCTTGAGTGGATGTTCGGGGGGCTGAAGCATAATTAGAAATAATTTGTAGACTGCATAATGACTGCAAGAAGCCCAAAGAGATATAATGTTTGATTTCAGCAGAAGGTTCAGCAGAAGGACTAAAACGTCATCCTTTCAAACCTTCCTTACATTTGTATGTGATCACATATCTCTCTATTATGCATGGAAATACTTTAGAACGGATTCTAAAAATTAAAATCACTTGTGATGATTAAGACCATATATATAGATAAAAGATTTCTGAGCAAAAATAAATGCTCAGAAATCTTGGGGGGCCAAATAAAATCACCCAAGGGCCAAATTCGGGGCACCCTGTTGGACATGTGGCATTCCAGTCTGCATTTGCTGTGTTGAGCAAACACAGACATTTCCGTTCCCATTCCTTAACCTTTCTCTTTTTTGGTTTGTGAATTTGAGCACCATGACCAGTGTGGACTGATGGTGGGGAGCCCCTGCTGTTGACTGGGGTTTAGCTATAGACTGAGGTAAAGAGGTATTCTGCATTCTGTATGAAACCTGCTACCATCAATATTCATGCTGGTGGGGACTTCCTGGAGATCAGCTTGCCTCTGTATCTTTCACTTAATCCAATTTACAGAATGTTGCCAAGGCTTCCACCTCCCCCTTCTCACCCGAGAAAATGTTGATTTCAGCAGAAGGTTCTGGAACAGAAAACTCCACAGCCCCAGTGTCTTTTCCATGGTCCCTCTGTCCTCCCAGAGCTCATATAAATCAATTCAAATTTTATTTGTCACATACACATGGTTAGCAGATGTTAATGCGAGTGTAGCGAAATGCTTGGGCTTCTAGTTCCGACAATGCAGTAATAACCAACGAGTAATCTAACCTAACAATTACAAAACTACTACCTTATACACACAAGTGTAAAGGGATAAAGAATATGTACATAAAGATATATGAATGAGTGATGGTACAGAACGGCATAGGCAAGATGCAGTAGATGGTATCGAGTACAGTATATACATATGAGATGAGTAATGTAGGGTATGTAAACATTATATTAAGTAGCATTGTTTAAAGTGGCTAGTGATATATTTTTACATCAATTTCCATCAATTTCCATTATTAAAGTGGCTGGAGTTGAATCAGTGTGTTGGCAGCAGCCACTCAATGTTAGTGGTGGCTGTTTAACAGTCTGATGGCCTTGAGATAGAGGCTGTTTTTCAGTCTCTCGGTCCGTGCTTTGATGCACCTGTACTGACCTCGCCTTCTGGATAATAGCGGAGTGAACAGGCTGTGGCTCGGGTGGTTGTTGTCCTTGATGATCTTTATGGCCTTCCTATGACATCGGGTGATGTAGGTGTCCTGGAGGGCAGGTAGTTTGCCCCCGGTGATGCGTTGTGCAGACCTCACTACCCTCTGGAGGGCCTTACGGTTGTGGGCGAAGCAGTTGCCGAAACAGGCGGTGATACAGCCCAACAGGATGCTCTCGATTGTGCATCTGTAAAAGTTTGTGAGTACTTTTGGGGACAAGCCGAATTTCTTCAGCTTCCTGAGGTTGAAGAGGCGCTGCTGCGCCTTCTTCACGACGCTGTCTGTGTGGGTGGACCATTTCAGCTTGTCCGTGATGTGTACGCCGAGGAACTTAAAACGTTCTACCCTCTCCACTACTGTCCCGTCGATGTGGATAGGGGGGTGCTCCCTCTGCTGTTTCCTGAAGTCCACAATCATCTCCTTTGTTTTGTTGACGTTGAGTGTGAGGTTATTTTCCTGACACCACACTCCGAGGGCCCTCACCTCCTCCCTGTAGGCCGTCTCGTCGTTGTTGGTAATCAAGCCTACCACTGTAGTGTCGTCTGCAAACTTGATGATTGAGTTGGAGGCGTGCATGGCCACGCAGTCGTGGGTGAACAGGGAGTACGGGAGAGGGCTCAGAGCGCACCCTTGTGGGGCCCCAGTGTTGAGGATCAGCGGGGTGGAGATGTTGTTATCTACCCTCACCACCTGGGGGGCGGCCTGTCAGGAAGTCCAGTATCCAGTTGCACAGGGTGGGGTCGAGACCCAGGGTCTCGAGCTTGATGACGAGTTTGGAGGGTACTATGGTGTTAAATGCTGAGCTGTCGTTGATGAACAGCATTCTCACATAGGTATTCCTCTTGTCCAGATGGGTTAGGGCAGTGTGCAGTGTGGTTGCGATTGCGTTGTCTGTGGACCTATTTGGGCGGTAAGCAAATTGGAGTGGGTCTAGGGTGTCAGGTAGGGTGGAGGTGATATGGTCCTTGACTAATCTCTCAAAGCACTTCATGATGACGGAAGTGAGTGCTACGGGGCGGTAGTCGTTTAGCTCAGTTACCTTAGCTTTCTTGGGAACAGGGACAATGGTGGCCCTCTTAAAGCATGTGGGAACAGCAGACTGGGATAAGGATTGATTGAATATATCCGTAAACAAACCAGCCAGCTGGTCTGCGCATGCTCTGAGGATGCAGCTGGGGATGCCGTCTGGGCCTTTAGCTTTGCGAGGGTTAACACGTTTAAATGTTTTACTCACGTCGGCTGCAGTGAAGGAGAGTCCGCAGGTTTTGGTTGCGGGCCATGTCAGTGGCACTGTATTTTCCTCAAAGCGGGCAAAAAAGTGATTTAGTCTGTCTGGGAGCAAGACATCGTGGTCCGCGACAGGGCTGGTTTTCTTTTTGTAATCCATGATTGACTGTAGACCCTGCCACATACCTCTTGTGTCTGAGCCTTTGAATTGCGACTCTACTTTGTCTCTATACTGACGCTTAGTTTGTTTGATTGCCTTGCGGAGGGAATAGCTACACTGTTTGTATTCGGTCATGTTTCCGGTCACCTTGCCCAAGTATTCCACCAGGAATAACACAATCTGGCCAGTGGAGACACTGACTTAATGAGGTGATTATCTACTAATCAGCACTCAACGAGAGGGTGAGGGTGGGAAACAGAGAGGAAGAAAAGAGAGAAGGAAGAGGGAGAGTGTGATACAGGGTCCAAAGGAAGGATGGGTAGTGAGAAGGAAATAGACGGACAGAGGAAGTGGTGAAAGAAGGGAGGGCTCCATCCTTAGCTCTGGTTCAGATCGATGGGCAGTCTCTCCATCCACAAAGGGCAGTGGAGCTAATGAAACACTATGAATCGTTAGATCTGACATTTTCCCCTCCCAGTCTGAGCTATAATGGTACGTTTCATTGATCTCAAAATGGATGACACCAAATACCAGGGCAGTCCTTTAAACTCTGTCAGGCTTTCTGGTGAGCAGAACCTTCAAATATCATCCACTCTCAAATTCTGAAAGCTTTGCAGAGCAGTGATCTGATACCTCTGTTTGATTGGAAAGGGAATATTAGTATAGCATTCAATACTATCTACTCTTCTGATCATAATGTGTGCAAGGGGCTTCTAGTTCCGACAATGCAGTAATAACCAACGAGTAATCTAACCTAACAATTACAAAACTACTACCTTATACACACAAGTGTAAAGGGATAAAGAATATGTACATAAAGATATATGAATGAGTGATGGTACAGAACGGCATAGGCAAGATGCAGTAGATGGTATCGAGTACAGTATATACATATGAGATGAGTAATGTAGGGTATGTAAACATTATATTAAGTAGCATTGTTTAAAGTGGCTAGTGATATATTTTTACATCAATTTCCATCAATTTCCATTATTAAAGTGGCTGGAGTTGAATCAGTGTGTTGGCAGCAGCCACTCAATGTTAGTGGTGGCTGTTTAACAGTCTGATGGCCTTGAGATAGAGGCTGTTTTTCAGTCTCTCGGTCCGTGCTTTGATGCACCTGTACTGACCTCGCCTTCTGGATAATAGCGGAGTGAACAGGCTGTGGCTCGGGTGGTTGTTGTCCTTGATGATCTTTATGGCCTTCCTATGACATCGGGTGATGTAGGTGTCCTGGAGGGCAGGTAGTTTGCCCCCGGTGATGCGTTGTGCAGACCTCACTACCCTCTGGAGGGCCTTACGGTTGTGGGCGAAGCAGTTGCCGAAACAGGCGGTGATACAGCCCAACAGGATGCTCTCGATTGTGCATCTGTAAAAGTTTGTGAGTACTTTTGGGGACAAGCCGAATTTCTTCAGCTTCCTGAGGTTGAAGAGGCGCTGCTGCGCCTTCTTCACGACGCTGTCTGTGTGGGTGGACCATTTCAGCTTGTCCGTGATGTGTACGCCGAGGAACTTAAAACGTTCTACCCTCTCCACTACTGTCCCGTCGATGTGGATAGGGGGGTGCTCCCTCTGCTGTTTCCTGAAGTCCACAATCATCTCCTTTGTTTTGTTGACGTTGAGTGTGAGGTTATTTTCCTGACACCACACTCCGAGGGCCCTCACCTCCTCCCTGTAGGCCGTCTCGTCGTTGTTGGTAATCAAGCCTACCACTGTAGTGTCGTCTGCAAACTTGATGATTGAGTTGGAGGCGTGCATGGCCACGCAGTCGTGGGTGAACAGGGAGTACGGGAGAGGGCTCAGAGCGCACCCTTGTGGGGCCCCAGTGTTGAGGATCAGCGGGGTGGAGATGTTGTTATCTACCCTCACCACCTGGGGGGCGGCCTGTCAGGAAGTCCAGTATCCAGTTGCACAGGGTGGGGTCGAGACCCAGGGTCTCGAGCTTGATGACGAGTTTGGAGGGTACTATGGTGTTAAATGCTGAGCTGTCGTTGATGAACAGCATTCTCACATAGGTATTCCTCTTGTCCAGATGGGTTAGGGCAGTGTGCAGTGTGGTTGCGATTGCGTTGTCTGTGGACCTATTTGGGCGGTAAGCAAATTGGAGTGGGTCTAGGGTGTCAGGTAGGGTGGAGGTGATATGGTCCTTGACTAATCTCTCAAAGCACTTCATGATGACGGAAGTGAGTGCTACGGGGCGGTAGTCGTTTAGCTCAGTTACCTTAGCTTTCTTGGGAACAGGGACAATGGTGGCCCTCTTAAAGCATGTGGGAACAGCAGACTGGGATAAGGATTGATTGAATATATCCGTAAACAAACCAGCCAGCTGGTCTGCGCATGCTCTGAGGATGCAGCTGGGGATGCCGTCTGGGCCTTTAGCTTTGCGAGGGTTAACACGTTTAAATGTTTTACTCACGTCGGCTGCAGTGAAGGAGAGTCCGCAGGTTTTGGTTGCGGGCCATGTCAGTGGCACTGTATTTTCCTCAAAGCGGGCAAAAAAGTGATTTAGTCTGTCTGGGAGCAAGACATCGTGGTCCGCGACAGGGCTGGTTTTCTTTTTGTAATCCATGATTGACTGTAGACCCTGCCACATACCTCTTGTGTCTGAGCCTTTGAATTGCGACTCTACTTTGTCTCTATACTGACGCTTAGTTTGTTTGATTGCCTTGCGGAGGGAATAGCTACACTGTTTGTATTCGGTCATGTTTCCGGTCACCTTGCCCAAGTATTCCACCAGGAATAACACAATCTGGCCAGTGGAGACACTGACTTAATGAGGTGATTATCTACTAATCAGCACTCAACGAGAGGGTGAGGGTGGGAAACAGAGAGGAAGAAAAGAGAGAAGGAAGAGGGAGAGTGTGATACAGGGTCCAAAGGAAGGATGGGTAGTGAGAAGGAAATAGACGGACAGAGGAAGTGGTGAAAGAAGGGAGGGCTCCATCCTTAGCTCTGGTTCAGATCGATGGGCAGTCTCTCCATCCACAAAGGGCAGTGGAGCTAATGAAACACTATGAATCGTTAGATCTGACATTTTCCCCTCCCAGTCTGAGCTATAATGGTACGTTTCATTGATCTCAAAATGGATGACACCAAATACCAGGGCAGTCCTTTAAACTCTGTCAGGCTTTCTGGTGAGCAGAACCTTCAAATATCATCCACTCTCAAATTCTGAAAGCTTTGCAGAGCAGTGATCTGATACCTCTGTTTGATTGGAAAGGGAATATTAGTATAGCATTCAATACTATCTACTCTTCTGATCATAATGTGTGCAAGGGGCTTCTAGTTCCGACAATGCAGTAATAACCAACGAGTAATCTAACCTAACAATTACAAAACTACTACCTTATACACACAAGTGTAAAGGGATAAAGAATATGTACATAAAGATATATGAATGAGTGATGGTACAGAACGGCATAGGCAAGATGCAGTAGATGGTATCGAGTACAGTATATACATATGAGATGAGTAATGTAGGGTATGTAAACATTATATTAAGTAGCATTGTTTAAAGTGGCTAGTGATATATTTTTACATCAATTTCCATCAATTTCCATTATTAAAGTGGCTGGAGTTGAATCAGTGTGTTGGCAGCAGCCACTCAATGTTAGTGGTGTCTGTTTAACAGTCTGATGGCCTTGAGATAGAGGCTGTTTTTCAGTCTCTCGGTCCGTGCTTTGATGCACCTGTACTGACCTCGCCTTCTGGATAATAGCGGAGTGAACAGGCTGTGGCTCGGGTGGTTGTTGTCCTTGATGATCTTTATGGCCTTCCTATGACATCGGGTGATGTAGGTGTCCTGGAGGGCAGGTAGTTTGCCCCCGGTGATGCGTTGTGCAGACCTCACTACCCTCTGGAGGGCCTTACGGTTGTGGGCGAAGCAGTTGCCGAAACAGGCGGTGATACAGCCCAACAGGATGCTCTCGATTGTGCATCTGTAAAAGTTTGTGAGTACTTTTGGGGACAAGCCAAATTTCTTCAGCTTCCTGAGGTTGAAGAGGCGCTGCTGCGCCTTCTTCACGACGCTGTCTGTGTGGGTGGACCATTTCAGCTTGTCTGTGATGTGTACGCCGAGGAACTTAAAACGTTCTACCCTCTCCACTACTGTCCCGTCGATGTGGATAGGGGGGTGCTCCCTCTGCTGTTTCCTGAAGTCCACAATCATCTCCTTTGTTTTGTTGACGTTGAGTGTGAGGTTATTTTCCTGACACCACACTCCGAGGGCCCTCACCTCCTCCCTGTAGGCCGTCTCGTCGTTGTTGGTAATCAAGCCTACCACTGTAGTGTCGTCTGCAAACTTGATGATTGAGTTGGAGGCGTGCATGGCCACGCAGTCGTGGGTGAACAGGGAGTACAGGAGAGGGCTCAGAACGCACCCTTGTGGGGCCCCAGTGTTGAGGATCAGCGGGGTGGAGATGTTGTTATCTACCCTCACCACCTGGGGGGCGGCCTGTCAGGAAGTCCAGTATCCAGTTGCACAGGGTGGGGTCGAGACCCAGGGTCTCGAGCTTGATGACGAGTTTGGAGGGTACTATGGTGTTAAATGCTGAGCTGTCGTTGATGAACAGCATTCTCACATAGGTATTCCTCTTGTCCAGATGGGTTAGGGCAGTGTGCAGTGTGGTTGCGATTGCGTTGTCCGTGGACCTATTTGGGCGGTAAGCAAATTGGAGTGGGTCTAGGGTGTCAGGTAGGGTGGAGGTGATATGGTCCTTGACTAATCTCTCAAAGCACTTCATGATGACGGAAGTGAGTGCTACGGGGCGGTAGTCGTTTAGCTCAGTTACCTTAGCTTTCTTGGGAACAGGGACAATGGTGGCCCTCTTAAAGCATGTGGGAACAGCAGACTGGGATAAGGATTGATTGAATATATCCGTAAACACACCAGCCAGCTGGTCTGCGCATGCTCTGAGGATGCGGCTGGAGATGCCGTCTTGGCCTTTAGCTTTGCGAGGGTTAACACGTTTAAATGTTTTACTCACGTCGGCTGCAGTGAAGGAGAGTCCGCAGGTTTTGGTTGCGGGCCATGTCAGTGGCACTGTATTTTCCTCAAAGCGGGCAAAAAAGTGATTTAGTCTGTCTGGGAGCAAGACATCGTGGTCCGCGACAGGGCTGGTTTTCTTTTTGTAATCCATGATTGACTGTAGACCCTGCCACATACCTCTTGTGTCTGAGCCTTTGAATTGCGACTCTACTTTGTCTCTATACTGACGCTTAGTTTGTTTGATTGCCTTGCGGAGGGAATAGCTACACTGTTTGTATTCGGTCATGTTTCCGGTCACCTTGCCCAAGTATTCCACCAGGAATAACACAATCTGGCCAGTGGAGACACTGACTTAATGAGGTGATTATCTACTAATCAGCACTCAACGAGAGGGTGAGGGTGGGAAACAGAGAGGAGGAAAAGAGAGAAGGAAGAGGGAGAGTGTGATACAGGGTCCAAAGGAAGGATGGGTAGTGAGAAGGAAATAGACGGACAGAGGAAGTGGTGAAAGAAGGGAGGGCTCCATCCTTAGCTCTGGTTCAGATCGATGGGCAGTCTCTCCATCCACAAAGGGCAGTGGAGCTAATGAAACACTATGAATCGTTAGATCTGACATTTTCCCCTCCCAGTCTGAGCTATAATGGTACGTTTCATTGATCTCAAAATGGATGACACCAAATACCAGGGCAGTCCTTTAAACTCTGTCAGGCTTTCTGGTGAGCAGAACCTTCAAATATCATCCACTCTCAAATTCTGAAAGCTTTGCAGAGCAGTGATCTGATACCTCTGTTTGATTGGAAAGGGAATATTAGTATAGCATTCAATACTATCTACTCTTCTGATCATAATGTGTGCAAGGGGCATCATCAATTCTCTGTGGAGAGACAGAGACATCTGTGATGTACAGCTTCTCTCTGTGTGATGGTTCAACATTAGAGCTCAACATTAGAGCTGCACAGTATCTATTGGAGACATCTTTGAAACCATACCCCAGGAACCTTGTTTTTCTCTGTGAGCTTTTCAGAATAGCAGTGAAGATGTTTGAGCAGAAGAATACTTGCTCACAACACACAATGAATCACAGCCATTATAGATGTAAATCAAGTTAGTTATTGTTTAGCATGATTACCTTAGATCAGAGGTGATCAACTCTGCCTGATATACCAACAGGTGTTTGTTTATTGTTTATTGATGTTTATTGTCATGTATCTTGCTCTGGAGGCAGAACTGGGCAATTTCCCCTAGATGGGAAGCTGCAAAATTGGGTATATCTTAAAAATCCTGGAATACTAAACTGTGCTTTTTGGCCCTAATTTATGGTTAGGCTAGCAATGTGGTTAAGGTTAAGGTTAAGATTAACGTCAAATTTTATGACTTTGTGGCTGTGCCAGCTAGTGACTACTCTGCAGAGCTTCCTTCAGACAAGATTCATTACAATAAATGCCAACCCTGCGGTATTCCAGCTCAAATATGGAGTTACTATGGGAATGGACGGGTTGAAATCCAGTTGCACTCTGCAATTAGATTTATAACCCTGATTAAAGAGTTAGCTCCTGAAGACATTTCTGCAATGGCAAAGTTTCTTCTTGTAATTTTTAAAGGAAGTGGAAACGTGCCAGCAAAATGACTTTGATTTATCATACCCTTCATTCAAGCCACACAGTTCATTTGGCTGAAGAGGACAGCTAATGTACAATGCTAACCATAAAAACCAATGAAGGTTTCTTTCATTTGTTGTAGCAAAAAGGCAAATTAGTATTTGATTTAAATGCACTCTTGAACCAAGAAAGCAAATGAAAGAACATAATTGTTTGGGAAAAAAATGCAAACATCATTCCCTAGGCCTAGAGAGACACAGACTCACTTTTATTCATTTTCTATTTGGTGACAGAAGTAATTTAATTCAGTCTGGGGATCATTTAGATTATTTATGACCAGTCTGTTTTGGCGAAAAACGAGGACACAGAAAAAGGGGCTGTCTGAATGAGTGTTTCAGCAGCTCCATCCAATGCAGCTACTTGGAAGCCTTTTTAGATCTTACCATACTGGTCATAAAACAGTTTCAGTAACACTCCTGCTGATTGAGTCCAAGTAGTGGGCTTCTATTTAAGGATCCATGATCCTGGACCATCAGACAAAGCTAGTTAATGTCAAATTTTTAAAATAGCTTTAGGTCAAGTGGCTCAACAGATTTGGCTGTCCTTTAAAACTGTCAACTGAACTCGAAACCGCACATCTTCCTTTTGTGTTCCTTCCAGTACATTCTCCTTACAATTCTGAGGGCATGTTCATGTACACAAAGACATACGGTATGTTTTAGGGTGGTGTGTATTTACATCTTCTAATATGAGTCACTTGCCAATCATCTTTTCTGGCTAACAATGAAGTACCTTACTGTGATTATTTTTAAATTAAAATAGCCAAAAAGGGACAAAAATAGCTTCTTAGCAAAGAACCATTTCTCAAGCAAGAATTTGGTTAGGACTGTTTGGGAGTGGTCTGAGTGGGGAGGGGAAAACTGAAAACTAGCTGTTATTGGTAGAGAGGTTTGGAGCTCTTCTTACTGGTCTATTAACTAATTAACCATCCAGCGATGTCACCAGGCAGGCCAAAACTCCATCCCACCACGACAGGCTGACATTTCAGGCGGTTTTTCAAACAGCTCTTACACTAAAAGGGCATTTTCGTAATTTGACAGTATTATTCCAAACTCATAATGTGGAAATATATATGAAACACAGGAATATCACGTTTTTAATTGCCCTGGGCCTTTAACAACATGTTTAGTTTTTTTATACATTTGCCTTGAGTCTTTGCTCTGATGTATTTTTCAGTCAGTGTTGCTATGACACTCATTCTGCAAGAGCTACTGACTGTAAACATGCAATTTCCATAATATCCAGGAAATGACTGCAGATTGAGCACCCAACACTACTGCTTTACCAACAACAGACACCTAATATATTTCTCTGATTGCGTTAAAGGGATACTTCTGGGTTTTAGCAATGAGGCCCTTTATCTTCTTCCCCAGAGTCAGATGAACTCGTGGATACAATTTGTATGTCTCTGCATGCAGTTTGAAAAAAAGTTGCTAACTAGTATTGCTAATTAGCGTTAGCGCAAGGACTGGAAGTCTATGGGTATCTGCCAGTTAGTACTGGCTCGCGAAACTACCTCTAACTTCATATTGGACACAGAGACATAAAAATGGTATCCATGAGTTCATCTGACTCCGGGGATGTACAGTGCCCTAAGAAATTACTGGGACAGTGACACATTTTTTGTTGTTTTGGCTATGCACTCCAGCACTTTGGATTTGAAATGATACCATGACTATGAGGATAAAGTGCAGACTGTCAGCTTTAATTTTAGGGTATTTTCACCCTATATTTAAATTTGAGGGTATTTAAACAGTTCACCCTATATGGATGAAAATACCCTCAAATTAAAGCTGACAGTCTGCAGTAACCTCATAGTCATTGTATCATTTCAAATCCAAAGTGCCGGAGTACAGAACCAAAACATCAAAAAATGGTTCACTCTCCCAATATTTACAGAAGCGCACAGTAGGTTAAGGGTCTCATCGCCAACATCCAGAAGTATCCCTTTAAGGTTGTTTAAAAATCTATCCTAGGAATGTTTTAATGTTTATGTAGACAGTCTTTGTCTCATTCGTTTCCACCTTGGAATCAGTCTGACAGATCTTATCCCACTGGGCACACACTGGTTGAATGAATGTTGTTTCCACGTCATTTTAATAAAATTACACTGAACCAATGTGGAAAAGACGTTGTATTGATGTCTGTGCCCAGTGGGATGTAAGTTCTGTAGTTTGTCTCCAAACTCTTTGGAACTGCTGGATGCCCTGACGGCAAATCTGAACCATTTACAAAGAGAAATTGATAGTAAATGCACTTTCTTTTTAAAACTACAGACAGGACAAAAGATACAATATTGTTTGTCCCATTAATTATTTTTCTCAGACACTTTTTTAAGACTCCAAAGCTTCTAGACTATTTAGTCTACATTCAACAATTTTGGGGGGTTGTTGTGATGTTTGCTACATTCAGAAAACAACGGATTATGGAGCCAGTTTGACTAGTTTCACCTTCAGAAGTCAAATTAGTCGGACTAGGCACTCAAATCAAATCAAAATAAAATATATTCCTAAAGCCCTTTTTACATCAGCTGAAGCCACGAAGTGCTTATACAGAAACCTAGCCTAAAACCCCAAACAGCAAGCAATGCAAATGTAGTAGCACGGTGGCTAGGAAAAACTCCCTAGAAAGACAGAAACCTAGGAAGAAACCTAGAGAGGAACCAGGCTCTGAGGAGTGGCCAGTCCTCTTCTAGCTGTGCCGGGTGTAGATTATAAGAGTACATGACCATTAAGGCCAAATCGTTCTTCAAGATGTTCAAACGTTCATAGATGACCAGCAGGGTCAAATAATAATCACAGTGGTTGTAGAGGGTGCAACAGGTCAGCACCTCAGCAGTAAATGTCAGTTGGATTTCCATAGAGGAGCATTCAGAGGTTGAGACAGCAGGTGTGGTAGAGAGGGAGGGAGAGAGAGGAGGGAGAGAGAGAGAGAGGGAACGGGCGAGGGAGGGTCGAATACAACAGATCCGGGATAAGATAGCAAGTCCAGTAAACATGCTAGGGTTCCATAGCTGCTTGTAGAATAGTTGAATCTTGAGCAGCAGCACAACAAGGTAGCATGTCTGGTGAACAGGTCAGTGTTCCATTGCCACAGGCAAAAAAGCAGAAACTGGATCAGCAGCACGACCAGGTGGACTGGGGACAGGGAAAGCCAGGAGTCATCAGGCCAGGTTGTCTTGAGGCATGGTCCTATGGTTTAGGTCCTCCGGGAGGGGAGAAAGAGTTGTTGGGAGATTTAGAGTAAGCATACTTAAGTTCACACAGGACACCAGATAAGACAGGAGAATTTCACCAGATAGGATAGACTGACTATAGCTACCCGGCACATAGACTATTGCAGTATAGATACTGGAGGCTGAGACGGGAGGGTCGGGGGACACTGTGGCTCTGTCCGATGACACCCCCGGAGAGGGCCAACCAGGCAGGATACCCACTTTGCCAAAGCACAGCCCCCACACCACTAGAGGGCTATCAACAGATCACCAACTTACTACCCTGAGACAAGGCTGAGTATAGCTCACGAAAGATCTCCTCCACCGACGAGCAAAACCGGACAAGAAGATCACGTCAGTGACTCAAGTCGAGTATTGCAAAAAAAGCCTGGAATGACGTAACACACCCCTCCGAAGGATGACATGGAAGAGCACTAGTAATCCAGTGACAGCCCCCGTAGTAGGGTCAGAAGCAGAGAATCCCAGTGGAGAGAGGGGAGCCGGCCAGGCAAAGACAGCAATGGTGGTTTCGTCACTCCAGTGCCTTGCCTTTCACCTTCGCATCCCTGGGCCAGACTACACTCTATCATAGGACCTACTGAAGAGATGAGACTTCAGTAAATACTTAAAGGTTGAGACAGAGTCTGTGTCTCTCACATGGATAGGAAGACCAATCCATAAAAATGTTTATAAAAAAAGCCCTTCTTCCAGCTGTTTGCTTACAAATTCAAGGGACAAGAAGGAGGCCTGTGTCTTGTGACCTTAGCGTACATGTAGGTATGTACACCAGGACCAAATCGGGGAGATAGTTCGGAGCAAGTCCATGTAATGCTTTATAGGTTAGCAGTAAAACCTTTAAATCAGCCCCAGCCTTAACAGGAATCCAGGCTAGCACTGGTTTAATATGATCAACTTTTTTGGTTCTAGTCAAGATTCTAGCAGCCGTATTTAGCACTAACTGAAATGTAATTAGTGCTTTATCTGGGTAGCTAGAGAGTAGAGCATTGCAGTAGTCTAATCTAGAAGTGACAAAAGCATAGATTCACTTTTTTGCATAATTTTAACGAATATGGTTAAAAGAACTCCGATACCTTGACTTTGTTTTCTTAAAGACAATTTGCGACAACTTTGGAAGTATGGTTGGGGTCATTGTCCATTTGGAAGACCCATTTGCGACCAAGCTTTAACTTCCTGACTGATGTCTTGAGATGTTGCTTCATTATATCCACATAATTGTCCTACCTCATGATGACATCTATTTTGTGAAGTGCACCAGTCCCTCCTGCAGCAAAGCACCCCCACAACATGAGGCTGCCACCCCCGTGCTTCACGGTTGGGATGGTGTTCTTCGGCTTGCAAGTTTCCTCCAAACATAACGATGGCCATTGTGGACAAACAGTTCTATTTTTGCTTAATCAGACCAGAGGACATTTCTCCAAAAAGTCCGATCTTTGTTCCCATGTGCGGTTGCAAACCGTAGTCTGGCTTTTTTTATGGTGGTTTTGGAGCAGTGGCTTCTTCCTTGCTGAGTGCCTTGCTGGGTGCCTTGCTGAGTGCAGTGTTATGTCGATTTAGGATTTGTTTTACTGTGGATATGTATACTTTTGTACCTGCTTCCTCCAGCATCTTCACAAGGTCCTTTGCTGTTATTCTGGGATTGATTTGCACTTTTCCCACCAAAGTACGTTCATCTCTAGGAGACAGAACGCATCACCTTCCTGAGCGGTATGACAGCTGCGTGGTCCCATGGGGTTTATACTTGCGTACTATTATTTGTACAGATGAACGTAGTACCTTCAGGCGTTCGTAAATTGCTCCCAAGGATGAACTAGACTTGTGGAGGTCTACAATTTTTTTTCTGAGGTCTTGGCTAATTTCTTTAGATTTTCCCATGATGTCAAGCAAAGAGGCACTGAATTTGAAGGTAGGCCTTGAAATACATGCACAGGTACACCTCCAATTGACTCAAATGATGTCAATTAGCCTGTCAGTAGCTTCTAAAGCCTTGACATAATTTTCTGGAATTTTCCAAGCTATTTAAAGGCACAGTCAACTTAGTGTATGTACACTTCTGACCCACTGGAATTGTGATACATAGGTGAAATAATCTGTCTGTAAACAATTTTTGGAAAAGCTACTTGTGTCATGCACAAAGTAGATGTCCCAACCGACTTGCCAAAACTATAGATTGTTAACAAGAAATGTGTGGAGTGGTTGAAAATGTAGTTTTAATGACTCCAACCTAAGTGTATGTAAACCTCTGACTTCAACTGTAGGTGGTTAACTGATTTTTGTACTCTGACATCCTTAGGTAGGTGGAGAGAGTCTGGAAGGGCATCTAGGAATCTTTGGGTTGTCTGAGAATTTATAGCGCAGCTTTTGGTAATCCTTGGTTGCGGTATTCAGAGTATTTGTTGCGAATGCAAACGTAATGAGATGGTAGTCCAGGATTATGAGGAAAAACATTTAGATCCACAATATGCATAGGTCCGGAGATAAGTTGGGCAAATCCCACTGAGTCGATGATGGCTCCGAAAGCCTTTTGGAGTGTGTCTGTGGACTTATCCATGTGAATATTGAAGTCCCCAAAAATGTTAAATGTATTTGCCATGACTACAAGGTCCAATAGGGAATACAGGGAATTCAGTGAGGAACTCTGTGTATTGCCCAGGAGGCATGTAAACAGTAGCTATAAAAGGTGATTGAGTAGGCTGCATAGATTTCATGACTAGAAGCTAAAAACATGAAAACACAGTCATTTTTTTGTTTTTGTAAATTGAAATTTGCTATCGTAAATGTTAGCAACACCTCCGCCGTAGTGGGATGCGTGGGTTTATGGTCACTAGTGTAACCAGGAGTTGAGGACGCATTTAACACAGTAAATTCATCAGGCTTGAGCCATGTTTCAGTCAGGCCAATCATATCAAGGTTATGATCAGTGATAAGTTAATTGACTGTGACTGCCTTGAAAGTGAGGGGTCTACCATTAAGTAGTCCTATTTTGAGATGTGAGATATTATCACAATGTCTTTCAACAATAACATGAATGGAGGAGGTCTTTATTCCAGTGAGATTGCTAAAGCGAACGCCACCATGTTTAGTTTTGCCTGGCCTGGATGGAGGCACAGACGTGTGCTAGTGGCAGACTCCACTAAGCTGGCAGGCTGGATAACAGCCTGTTGCCTAGCCTGCACCATATCTCATTGTGGAGCTAGAGAAGCTAGAGCCCTGTCTATGTTGGTAGATAATGTGAGAGCACCCCTCCAACTTGGATGGAGTCCGTCTCTCCTCAGCAGGCCAGGCTTGGTCCTGTTTGTGCCACAGGGTTCAATTCTTGGACCGACTCTCTTCTCTGTATACATCAATGATATCGCGCTTGCTGCTGGTGAGTCTCTGATCCACCTCTACGCAGACGACACCATTCTGTATACTTCTGGCCCTTCTTTGGACACTGTGTTAACAACAGTCCAGGCAAGCTTCAATGCCATACAACTCTCATTCCGTGGCCTCCAATTGCTCTTAAATACAAGTAAAACTAAATGCATGCTCTTTAACTGATCGCTGCCGATCGCCGCCTGTCCAACATCACTACTCTGGACGGCTCTGACTTAGAATACGTGGACAACTACAAATACCTAGGTGTCTGGTTAGACTGTAAACTCTCCTTCCAGACCCACATCAAACATCTCCAATCCAAAGTTAAATCTAGAATTGGCTTCCTATTTCGCAACAAAGCATCCTTCACTCATGCTGCCAAACATACCCTTGTAAAACTGACCATCCTACCAATCCTCGACTTCGGCGATGTCATTTACAAAATAGCCTCCAATACCCTACTCAACAAATTGGATGCAGTCTATCACAGTAAAATCCGTTTTGTCACCAAAGCCCCATATACTACCCACCATTGCGACCTGTACGCTCTCGTTGGCTGGCCCTCGCTTCATACTCGTCGCCAAACCCACTGGCTCCATGTCATCTACAAGACCCTGCAAGGTAAAGTCCCCCCTTAGCTCGCTGGTCATCATAGCATCCCCCACCTGTAGCACGTGCTCCAGCAGGTATATCTCTCTGGTCACCCCCAAAAGCAATTCTTCCTTTGGCCGCCTCTTCTTCCAGTTCTCTGCTGCCAATGACTGGAACGAACTACAAAAATCTCTGAAACTGGAAACACTTATCTCCCTCACTAGCTTTAAGCACCAGCTGTCAGAGCAGCTCACAGATTACTGCACCTGTACATAGCCCACCTATAATTTAGCACAAACAACTACCTCTTTCCCTGCTGTATTTATTTTATGTTATTTATTTATTTTGCTCCTTTGCACCCCATTATTTTTAGTTCTACTTTGCACATTCTTCCACTGCAAATCTACCATTCCAGTGTTTTACTTGCTATATTGTATTTACATTGCCACCATGGCCTTTTTTTTGCCTTTACCTCCCTTATCTCACCTCATTTGCTCACATCGTATATAGACTTGTTTATACTGTATTATTGACTGTATGTTTGTTTTACTCCATGTGTAACTCTGTGTCGTTGTATGTGTCGAACTGCTTTGGTTTATCTTGGCCAGGTCGCAATTGTAAATGAGAACTTGTTCTCAACTTGCCTACCTGGTTAAATAAAGGTTAAATAAAAATAAAAATAAATAAAATTGTGGGGGAGTCCCAGAAAGAGGGTTGGATATCTACAAATTATATATTTTGGGAAGGGCAGAAAACTGTTTTCAACCAGCGATTGAGTTGTGCAAGTCTGCTTTAGAGCTCATCACTCCCCCTAACCGGGAGGAGGCCAGAGACAATTTCTCGATGCCAACACGTCTTTCTAGCTAAATTACACACTGAAGTTATGTTGGGCTTGGTGACCTCTGACTTTTTCATCCTAACATCGTCAGAGCTGCTAACTCTCATGCATTGGCTTTGAGACACACGCATTTGACCCTATTATCGCGGCTCTCGTCTTATATCTCACGCACTGTCAGCGCATTAACCTTTCAACTGTCCTTAAAATCTTTTTGAAATCAGAGCATCCGCCCCTGCAATTTAACATCATGAGCTGAACCTCTATCATTGTCCTGTCTTGCCACAGCATTGTGAACCGTGGCACATTTAAACTATTGTTCTAGTTATATAAAAGATCAAGAGGATTGGATGCGCGTTTTAAAGAAAAGCCCCTCAAGATTAGAGTGGGGCTGAATGGAGAGAACATTCTCCACTGACTTTATAAAACTGTAAAAAGAGCAACACAGTAGTGCTGTTTTATTTACAATGTTGTCAACTAAATGAGGTTGCTGTTACTCCTGTCCCTATTATTGCAGAAGGCAGTCTTTTGACAGCATGTACTAAAGTCCATTTAATCCACACCTGCATTAGTCCACTCGTTTGGTGATTGGCATTTAGCCTGTGACAAAGAAAAGGCAGCAAACTGTTCTATAGTACCTCACAAAACGTAAACACATCATATTTTGTCTAAGTAGAGTAAAATGATGGCAAGAATCTTCAATTAGTAGGCATAAACCACCGGAATATTGATATTCAGTAAATGTTTCTTGAAGGTTGGGTGATCTTGAGAAATGAACTGTTATAACAGGCAAGGCAGAGCCTTGTAGTGGTAACACCCCCCAGCAAGTGTCTCATACAACTTTCCACCTGAGAACAGGGATCAATCCCTGCTTCTAACATTCTCACTGTTTCTAGAATTTGCCTGTCTCCCTATCTCATTTCATTACTGTCTGAATAAAGTGTCAAACCACCTAAACAATATGTGAACTTTTTTTTTGCATACTTTACATTTCACACCCCAAAAGTTGCAGAATTTTCAGTGTTTATTTGATATATTCAAATCATCCTGATTATACCTAATTTTCCACCCTGGTCATAGGCCTAAGCCATGTCAAAATACATAAGAAGGAAATTAGCCTTAAAACATTCAAATCTTCTTTGGGGAGGACTCCAGTCTAGGGATTGTGCCATCGGGCAATACAATTCACATAGCAAATCTCACTCAAAGCTTTCTTCAAAAGTTGGCAGCCTTGACTAGTACCTGTATTTACTGGTGGCACAGACGCTGTATCATCCTTTCCTACACTTGCCTAACGATTGTGTCTGAAGCCAAGCTTGCAACTCGGCTATCCTCACCATAAGGAGATAGTTCTCCTGTATATTAAGAGTACAGCGACTGCAATGAGAGGGCATAATGTTACTTAGCTTTATCTTTTTCCGTGCGGAGTAGGTCTTGCAGGTCTATGTCCAGATAAAGCATCTGAGGTGAAAAAGTTTAATTAAAAAAGTTGTGTGAGGACAAAACTAAGACCTTGGTAAACTTGTTTAAATACAGTTTGATTAAATAGTTATTAAGAGTGAAGTGGAAACGAACAACGGTTCAGCTGTGAAGTGGTAGGCCGCACAAGCTCACAGAATGGAACCGCTGAGTGCTGAGGTGCGTAGCGAGTAAAAATCGTCTGTTCTTGGTAGCAACACTCACTAACGAGTTTCAAACTGCCTCTGGAAGCAACGTCAGCACAAGAACTGTTCGTCTGGAGCTTCATGAAATGGGTTTCCATGGCCGAGCAGCTGCACACAAGCCTAAGATCACCATGTGCAATGCCAAGTGTTGGCTGGATTGATGTAAAGCTCGCCACCATTGGACTCGGGAGCAGTGGAAACGCGTTCTTTGGAGTGATGAATCACACCATCTGGCAGTCCGACGGACAAATCTGGGTTTGATGCCAGGAGAACGCTACCTGCCCGAATCCATAGGCCCTTTCCTGTTTCAGCATGACAATGCCCCCGCGCACAAAGCGAGGTCCATACAGAAATGGTTTATTGAGATCGGTGTGGAAGAACTTGACTTGCCCAGACAGAGCCCTGACCTCAACTCCATCGAACACCATTGGGAACTCAGAGATGTTGACCAAGCAACATGTTAAATCATACTCTATCTCTGGTCCTTATTAAGATCATCGTTATCTTTCCGCCATGACACATTCCACAGGTTCCTCATACGCAACGTCAAACCACTCGTGTCATGACGGAAAAGGTCACATGTGGAACTCTGATACCTTCACTCCCCCCTACGTCCGGTCCATCCTACATCACTGATGTTTTTTAATGGTTTTACTCTGAGGGGAATAGAGGGTGGGTGTATGGGAGCATGAGTTGTTGATTCCACTCTATGTACAGATGAGAATAGCATTCACCGACATACTAAGGAGGTCTGGCTTCTTCTTGAAATGGTAAACTAGATTGCAATGGACTTGAAAAAGGTCAAATGTACTAATTTCCTTTAGTCTACTTCATTTTTTCAAGATTGTCAGGCCCGAGGTTAAATCATCACACCAGACTGATCACAGTCTCTGCTTGCTTACAGTACGAGTGTGCATTATTTATTAGGCCTTGAGTTCTGCGCTGGGAGAGGCTCACAATTAGTGTGCCTGTGTGTGAAGTCCATATGAACATCACCCTCAATGACACATGACCTAACTCTGTGTGCTAACAGTGGTGCCCACAGCTGGCACTCCAAGGAACTGTGGCACACTTCCCAAGGTTGAAGACTGATCATTACTTGCTTCATTGTACTGTAGGTCTACTTCAGGAGATGATGTTCTTTGCATAATCAATAGTTATATTTTTATGCCATGAACTAACAGACAGACAGACACACACACACACACACACACAAGTCAGTTGGAATCAGCCACAAGTATGTACATTAGCCTACACAACCTGCCATAGCCTATAACACATATACTACATACTTTAGATATGTACAGGCAGCCTAATGGACGGGCAGCCTAATGGAGGGGCAGACTAACTAGATTAAACTGACACTTGCTATGTTTACAGTGCTTTTTTCAAGTAGCATATTATAATATTCAATGAAAGAGGCTTGCCAACAGATCTATTCCGATCATCATCTATAATGATTAGGATGACAATGATGAACTATGGGCCGTTCGCATTTGTGGAGACCGACAAATAACTTGTCAGTGGCGGTAGGCTACTAGGAGGAAGCAGGCAGTACGTGTGCAAATCACTGTTGCGCGTAATCTCATACTCGCCTGCTAATTTTTACTGGAAGTATTTTGTGTACTATTGTGAACGTCTATGTATCCGGGCATTTCACCGTGTATGCAAACTTTACAGAGCTAAAAGCATCCTCCACTCTCTTTGTCCACTGCAGCCCATTCTGCATGCGGAGCAGATCGGACGTGGAAATTGTATCCTTCGCTCAATCCAAGGAATATATTTTGAACATACGTGATACAGAAGCCGGAGGGAGTTCACTCTCTGGACTGGAACAATGTTTCTCTTGCAGTATACAGGTATGTTAAAATGTACGCTTATTCCGTCCCTCAATAGGCTACATTAACCTATATATCGCTGCCTCTGTACTGTTGTAGGTAGCGAGAGCGCACTCCGTTCCATTAACGTTGGTTCTGCATGACTCGCGGAATGAATGATAGTAAAACAATGACGATTTTAGAATAGAGTCGTGTTACTTATTTGTTGACATCATAGGTTCAGGAATAATAACTGAAATAGCCTACACCACGATAAGAGTGACGGAAGCAAGAAGACCGCGTGCGCAAATGTGCTAGCAGTCGTTCCCGGGGGTTGACAGGGTTTGCTGGTCTATGGTTTGCTGAGACGCCTGGACACAACCCATATATATCCCATTCCATTTATCCCTATCGCAAATTATGGATGTAGATTAAATGGGGAAATGTCCATATATAGCTGAAACAGAACAACTACTAGTATGCACCTGAGCACACCTGACAAGCGAAAGTCTGCGGCTGGCGCGTCATCCTAACCGCTTGCATTTGTCTTAATTAAATAACCTTCTTTAACTTTTATTGAATCTGCCCTCGCACTTGGCATTTCTCACATGTCGTGTCTTTTTTCTATCATGACAAGTAAATTGGACGACCACCAGCCACAATGTTCACCAAGCTACATGTAACTGCCAAACTAATGGAAACACTTAAGTAAATGCCTAGCTGGCAATGAGGAATCGGCCCAGAAGCGGCCCTCTTCCGGTGAGCCGGAACTGATTGAATCGGTGGAGAAACTGGTTTGGACTCGGCTGGAATCAAAATCGGCCCAAGTACATCGGGTCCGTTTCTGTGGAAGCGGCTGGATGCACATTTGAATAAATGGATACAAAATTACCCGATTTAGTAATTTTAAATATTACTATTATACATTTTATACATACAAATTATACCCATCCACAAAAAAACATGTTGTCTCAGCGGAAACACCATACATCTGGTGTTAGCGTGTCAACGTGCATGCGCCTATCCTGCCACAGAAGTCGCTACAGCGCGATGGGACAAGGACATCTCGGCTGGCAAAACCCTCCCCTAACTAGGACTACACCGGGCCAATTGTGCTTTGCCTCATGGATCTCCTGGGTGCAGTCGGCACAGGTCTCGAACCAGCATCTGTACAAACGCAGTTTGCACTGCCATGCAGTGTCTTTGACCGCTGGGAAGTTCCATCCATGTAGTTTTTAATGCTTATCAATTGCTTTTTACAAAGTATCAAAATACTAAAATACTACACTGGACTTTTAAAGAATTTCATTTAAATGTTTATTGTATTTTTTGATCACAGAACAATGAGGAAAATATGGAAAAATACATAAATAATACAATGTTAATTATATAAAGAAGCCTGTGTAATCATCTGCCAGAGAGTAGCCCCAATCGGCCCGAACCCCAAGTAATACATTTGGGCCAGATAACTTACACCGGAATCAACACGTGCTCAATTCTCTCAATTCCTAGCCATAAGTAATACTGCCGAAAGCGGCCCAGACTCTGGCCACATGACTTCGGCCGAGTCTGACTCTCAGCCGAGTGCCCCGACTCTCAGACTGAATTGGCCCAGATCCACTGTGTTAGCTGGGTGAGGGATACAAAGTATAATGTTCCTGATCCATTGTTCCTGAGCTAATTAAGCACTTAACATCCGATCATGCTTAAGGTTATGAATACAAATGCTGGCAGGCCATTATTTTAGCTACCATGGTTATGCCTCCATATGATGACAGTGCCCTCATCCACAGGGCAGAGTGGTCACTGGATGGTTTGATGAGCATGTAAACCATATGCCATGGCCATCTCAGTAACCAGAGCTCAACCCAATTCAACACTTATGGTAGATTCTGGATGGGCGCCTGAGACAGCGTTTTCCACCACCATCAACAAAACATCAAGTAGATTCTTTTTGTGGAAGAATGGTGCCGCATCCCTACAGAAGGTTAAGAGTTCACCGACTACCATAGACGAGCTAAGACTCCCTGCCCTTTTCATTACACTATGATCAGAGCCGGCTGCAGACAATGATCAGCTAGGGGAGTCTGAAAATACACCCCCCCCCCCCCCCCCCCCCCACACCTTGTAGGCCTACCCAGTATTGGATGATTGGCTTGACAATCTCCAAATGTAATTCAACTTGTTGGGGGTTTTGTAACAGTTGTCGCTTTCCATTCATCAAATGACAGCTGCACAGTTTGGATGCTGGAATTATATTTTTGATGAATGTGCACAGGTAGCCTACAGGAGACATTTGAAGTAGCCTAATAAGATTCAAATGTGACTGGTTGTGTTTATGCCACACAGTAAAGGTAATACTTAAGAGTTAAATGACAAATATTTAGGCTGTATTGAAGTGTTAGGTTCTAGGTGGCGAGGAATAGCTGCTCGGATTGGAGAGGAGGCAGAGTGTGTATTAAGCTTTCCTGATTAACTGGGGCTGCTGGGAGCATATGTGGCCACACTATTATAGGACAACTTGGGAGAATGATGATCAGCAACAGACAGCACATCTCACCATTAGAAGTAAAAATACAGCCAGACTGGTCTGCTACTGTGCTTTTCTAGACCTAAATTGTTACGAGTAAACCCACAACTATTCCAAATGGAATAGTTCATCAAATGACATTTTCACTGCAGATTACAGACTACAATTGAGTACTCACTTGAAAACAATGATAAAATGATTCATTGCATTGTGACATATACACTGGGAGTCAGGAAGCAGGTGCAGAAGGTAAGTTTAATGATCAGAAAAGGCATACAAACAAAACAGGAAAAGCGTACTGAACGTGAACAAAACCAATACTGCCTGATGACTAAGGCTACTGAGGGCTAAATAAAGGGAGAGGAATCAAGGTGATGATGAGGTCCAGGTGTGCATAACGATGGGGAACAGGTGTGCGTGATGATGATTGCCAGGACCGGTGGTTAGTAGACCGGCGACTTTGAGCGCCGCAGCGGGAGTAGGCATGACAGTGGTGTTATAGGCTAGTCTATGTAATATATTTGTATTATCCCTAAACAAATTAAATAGGGGAGCTTTTTGAGTTACGTGTCTCATGTCTTCACTGTTCTTTCATGCTCAATGATGCACCTGGCCTCTCCACTGCCTATCAGCTATTCCTCTTTGTTTAGGGGAATTTATATTGAAAATTGGTGCAATTAGCACCGAGATGCAGTGCCTTACACCGTACCCAAATAGGCCACGTGCCATCGAGCGCAAATTGTTTATCCCCCCCACACCAAACGCGATCACGACATGCAGGTTGAAATATCAAAACAAACTCTAAACCAATTATATTAATTTGGGGACAGGTCGAAAAGCTTGCAGTTGCTAGCTAATTTGTCCTATTTAGCTAGCTTGCTGTTGATAGCTAATTTGTCCTGGGAAATAAATGTTGAGTTATTTTACCTAAAATGCACAAGGCCCTCTACTCCGACAATTCATCCACACATCAACCAAATCGTTTCTAGTCATATCTCCTCCTTCCAGGCTTTTTCTTCTTTGGACTTTATATGGCGATTGTCATAGTTACCACGACCGACCGAACTCAGTTCATCTTTAACCAATGAGGAGATGGCATGTGGGTATCTGCTTCTATAAACCAATGAGGAGATGGGAGAGGCAGGACTTGCACCGCTTTCAGTCTCACAAATAGAACTGACTTCTATTTTAGCCCATGGCAACGAAGACGCTCGTTGGCGCGCACAAGCGGTGTGGGTGCAATAATTGAATAACATGCATGTTTACATTTATTTTGCAATGCTTGTGCACGCGGTCAGCATGTTAGACCACTGCGCCACTCGGAAGCCCAGGTAAGCATAGGCCAGAGGTGGGACCAAGTCATTGTTTTACAAGTCACAGGTAAGACTCAAGTCCCATGTCAAGTCTCAAGTCAAGATCGACAAGTCCCAAGTCAAGTCTCAAGTCCTAAACTTTGGGTTTTGAGTCCTAAATAAGTCAGTGTGCTCTTCACCAAATTTAATACCATTTCATATTTTTAACAACGGTAAGATTTAGTATATTAAATTTACACTAATCATGAATGCTTTTAAAAATATATTTAATTTCCAAATAAACTTTATATTTCCATGGAAATACATGGGTAGCCATGAGAAAGACACATCAATATGGCAACAAAAACTAAATATTGTAGTGCTCTCTCTCTCTCTCTCTCTCTCTCTCTCTCTCCAGATATACTCTAGACACCTAAAACAATCCTGCTATAAAGTTACAATCCTTTATTAAAAGGTACATCAAAACAACTGCTACTAAACTTCAAGTAGTCCTACAATGTCTGAGAATTTTTTTTATCCCAAAGATGGGAGGTAAAACCTGAACATGGAGACTGTGTGTTTGTGTGTCTGTAATGCATAAACAGTTTCATTTCTTCTCTTATCTCAGTGCCCTATGATGCATTGTATTTGCAAAGACCAAATTCCATAAAAGTCTGTCAGTCATTTGTGCACGATGAAGCCACAGTATGATGCCACCATGGCTGAAGGCACGCTCCACCGGAGCACTGGAGGCACTGCCATGAACCTGATGGCCACTCGAGACAGTGAAGGAAGAGCCTTCATGTTCATTGCCCAGAACAAGAGGGCATTTTGTCCTTTGCCTATGTCAAGGTAGTGACTTAGCTGTAGTGCTGGAGTGGTCTCAACAACTTCTGTCTCTTACAGTATGCTGCAAACAGCCCTTCTTCTTGTCCAAGTCTATGGTCCTCTTGCTCTTCCTCATCAACAAGAGGCACAGCTTGCTCAGTCCCTGCAGCATCTTGCAGAATCAGTTCTGGCAAAACATGTAAAAGCATAGCAGAAACAAAAAGGCCGGTATAAGAGTATTGGTGATGCAGTGGGTTAAACTGAATAATTATTATTGTTGCAGTCAATTGGATCAAATTACGAGAAAAACTTACATTAAACTCAATATTTACCTTTCACTCTTTGTGCAACCTCCTCCTTGACCAGCACATGTTGCTCCACCCACATCCGAAGAAAAAGTTGGATCCAAGGCAGCTGCTTTGAGGTAAACTGGATCTGAAAAGGGGGCAGTGATTCCAACTTGTGTCCTGGACATTTTCACATTGATGAAGATTCCAAGAAATCTTTTGTTCAGGGATGCCTGGAGACTTCTGACCAGGCTGCTCAGAAAATGTTCCAGGTGGTGATTCAGGAACAGGACAGAGGGAACAACAATACCTGTTGCTCCAAATGGTTTCAGGATGTCCACCAACTCCTTCAACCTATTCCCCTCCCATACTCATCTTTCGGTCGGGCCAAATGTCCACTGTGACTGAAACTTGGTCTGCGTTGCTCAACTGAGTTTTCAGTTTTGAACTTCTCGCTGTAGCGAGGTTCTCTACTTTTGATGTCAATGTTCTGCGACACACTGGGCTGTACTTACTGTCAACCACTGACAGAAAGTGACAAACTGTGGTTTTCCACAATAGACAGACGCAAGTTGCAATCGATAACCATGTCGGACAGTATTGCAGTGTTGATAGCTTTCTGATGAGGATGATTCATGCTGTACTGCCCTACACAGGTCTCCATGAACTGTGAGTTTGGAGACTTGTGGTTGACTTGTGACACTTGTTCATCTGGAATTGTTCAAATCTGTAAGAGGAAAGCATATTAAAAAATTATTGAAAAGTAAAAAAAAAAAAAAAAAAGTTTTGGGTGACTACAGCGTAGACTTTATATCCGAAAATAATAATTTTGGGTATCATCTTTCCAAGTGCTCCATCTGAATTCACCCGCTGACGTCCATCTGCACTGCCACTCGCAACCTTTTGTCTGCTGGCACAATTTGATTGGCTGCTGTCCGATTCAAACTGTAATCCGTTAAATGAAAAGTTGATGTGCTGCACACTTTTTAAAATATGATTTTTCATATTTGGGCTTGGGGGAGGGTATCAAGTCAGTTTGAGTCAAAAGGCTCAAGTCCAAATGAAGTCACAAGTCATTGGTGTTAAAGTCCAAGTCAAGTTGCAAGTCATCATATTTGTGACTTGAGTCTGACTCTAGTCCAAGTCATGTGACTCAAGTCCAAACCTCTGGCATAGGGTACTTTGTAGTTGACATTGAATTGATAACATTTAATTGAAGGTTTTTGGGAAATCCTTTCCATCTACCAGAAGATTTTTCATTAGGGTCATCGCTAATGGCTACACAAAGTGGTAACTCACTTATGCCCAATAAAAACAGTACCAGTGCTGAGCAATTAATCAACATTTCATTTTTTGGGGTGTTATTAAACAAGTAATTGACCGACGTTGGTTCAATTACTTGAATAAAATTTAGTTTGTTTTTTGTTGAGCTCATCGTGCTGTTTCTCTAGAGAGAAATAATTAATGAAAGAAATCAAGTCAAGATCTATGTGGGACGCAGGGCTTGTTATGGTGGTATCAATGATTCGGGAGACAGGCGCAGGAATGCGTAAGAGGGTTTTTTATTAAGCCCAAATTACGACGTGCTGTGTAAAGGCACAGGGACGAAGACCAAACAAACACGTAACAAAACACAGGGTAGAAACACAAAACAAAAGAGTGAGGAGTACCTAAAATAAATAACACACGCGCACAATGATTAACACAGGACGAGAGACAGTTCGTGAAAGTATGCCTAATCTACTTTGGAGAACTAGTAAATTGATTTTGTCAGACAGCTCTGCAGTAGGCTTAGGCAGGCAAGCTAAAAAGGATGACAAAAGACAGTGCAGTATGGGGAGTACATCATGTATATTTTTTCTTTATTTTTCCTTATTTAATCTTTCACCGTTATTTAACCAGGTAGGCTAGTTGAGAACAAGTTCTCATTTACAACTGCGACCTGACCAAGATAAAGCAAAGCAGTGCGACACAAACAACAAAACAGAGTTACACATGGAATAAACAAGCGTACAGTCAATAACACAATAGATAAAAATAAAGTCTATATACAGTGTGTACAAATGGCGTGAGGTAAGGCAATAAATAGGCCATAGTAGCGAAGTAATTACAATTTAGCAAATTAACACTGGAGTGATAGATGTGCAGATGATGATGTGCAAGTAGAAATACTGGTGTGCAAAAGAGCAGAACAGTAAATAAATACAATATGGGGATGAGGTAGGTAGATTGGATGGGCTATTTACAGATGGGCTATGTACAGCTGCAGCGATTGGTTAGATTAGTTAGTTAGTGCTATCCATGATCCTTGGGACGTCCCTACCCTAAACCATGACCCTAATCTTAACCCCTACCCTTACCCTAACCAAAACTCTTACCTAACCTTCACCCTAACCTTAACCCTTACCTTAACCATGTTAATTGTCAACTTCAATGGGGTGATGTCCGAGTTGGGATGACCCAAGGATTCCGTTTAGACTTTTACGTGTAATTACCGGGGCAGCATACTCAGTCTTCAAATTAACATGCTTTCTCTGCTTCACTCTTGCACTCTGTCTCGGCTGTTGTCAAGTTTTTAGCCTCCGCTGTTTCTGACCATATGGAATTTACTCAACATCTCTCACCTTTCAATTGTGGAAAGTGAAGAGTAATTGCAGAGTCGGCATGCAATCAGAGATGAGTGGAAAACATTCAGTCATTAATTATGAAAGGAAAACATTTTTCAGACGGAGCAGCCTGTAGTCCAAACAACTTGAGTTTGAATCAAATATGGCACTGTAGCCTACAAATAGGTTGTGACTAGTGAGCAGTTTTTTTGTCCTTCGCTATACTTGAGGTTTCCAGTCTTTCTTAAGGAATATCAATGGAATAACTGTAATTATAATGTATAAAAAAATTGTAAAAAAATTACTTACCACATGATCTATCTTTTTTAATTTATGTGTACTTACATACTTGTAACAATGCTTATTTATTTTGCCCACATTGTTACCCAATTAGGATGACAGAATAGCCTATAGGCAATAGGAAATAGCCTATTGCTTGCTCCCACCTCCTCCCGTGGCCAGGGCACAAACATCTAGTGAGCATCTGTCAATTACCTTGTACCCTGCACATTGACTCGGTACTGGTACCCCCGTGTGTATAGCCATGTTATCGTTACTCATTGTGTATTTATTCCTTGTGTTATTATCTTTATTTCTATATATGATTTATCTTTCTTTAACTCTGCATTGTTGGGAAGGGCCCGTAAGTAAACATTTCACTGTTAGTCTACACCTGTTGTCTACGAAGCACCTGACAAATAAAATGTGATTTTGATTTGTCTGAGTGAATCAAGGTTGATTAATCTAGTGAGCATCTGTCTGAGTGAATCAAGGTAGATTCATCTAGTGAGCCTCTGTCAGAGTATATCAAGGTTGATTAATCTTGTGAGCATCTGTCTGAGTGAATAAAGGTTAATTCATCTAATTTTATTTGTCACATGCGCCGAATACAACAGGAGTAGAACTTACTGTGAAATGCTTACTTACAAGCCCTTAACCAACAATGCAGTTTTAAGAAAATAACAGTTAAGAAAATATTAAATAACTAAATAAACGAAAGTAAAAAATAAAAAATAACACAATAAAATAACAATAGCAAGGCTATATACAGGGTGTACCGAGTCAATGTGCGGGAGTACAGGTTAGTCAAGGTAATTGAGGTAGGGTAAAAATGGGTAGCCATTTGATTAATTGTTCAGCAGTCTTATAGTTTGGGGGTAGAAGCTGTTAATGAGCCTTTTGAACCTAGACTTGGCCCTCCGGTACCACTTGCTGTGCGATAGAAGACCGAACAGTCTATGACTTGGGGGGCTGGAGTCTTTGACACTGCCTAGTATACAGTGGTTCGTCCTTTAAAATTTGCAGCGTACTGCAGCACAGCTTGCGTGGTGCCGCAGAATTCTATGGCAGGTTATTTAAGTGCCAACCACTGGTACCATTCATACAAGTTAGTGCTAGTTTTACCACCAGAGGACATTTTTGAGAAGCATTTGATAGCCTTCAATAGTGACAGTACTAGAGAATTTAAAACCTTTTTTTTAAGAACATAGTATATGGGACTGATTTTAAGACATTTTGCATAAATTAATGGGCTATTAAAATACTGTACATGGTGTCCAGGTCAGGATAACCAAAACATTTCTTTATTAAAGACTATCAGCAAGAATGTTTGTACTTATTTATTATGATCCAATGCCATGAATGAGTGAGTCACTCAGCTTTACGTAGGTGCCGCTATATGACTGTGCCATCAACTTGATAATATTTAACGATATTATTACGAGGTTATTTATTTTCCAAAAAAATGAAAGTGAGCGATTGTAATCTGAATAAAAGCTCAAAATAATATTTGTAAAGACCAAAACATTTGTTTGTTTTTAGAGGGAGAGAAACGCTGGGCCAATTGTGCGCCGCCCTATGGGACTCCCAATGACGGTCGGATGTGATACATAATAGTGGATACAGCTGGAGAACTGCAAGACAATTCCATTGTGTTCCACTCGGGAGCCATGACCAATATGACCAATATGTATTGTCCTGCTAATAACAGGGTTAATAATCAATCTATGAGAATATCCAAGAGGCTTTTATATAATTCTAAATTATTATTAATAATAATAATCGCTTTCTTTTAAAAAATTAAAATATTTTGAAGATTATTTAGTTTTCGAAGAATGTAACATGAGTGCAAAAAAGGCCATTCTTGAACATGGGGTGAGACATTGTTACTAATTTGTAAATAAAGCCAGTTTGTTACTTAGAATGATCTATTTATGTTTTTAGAGGGAGAGAAACCAAAAACCTACAGTCATCTCATGGGTCTACCAGTCAAGGCATTGAACCAGCATCTGTAACAACACAGCTTGCACTGCTATGCAGTGTCTTAGACCATTGCGCCACTCAGGCACTGTCCATCTTGACTGGTCGGGAGTGGGCTTCACTACAACATTAAGAGCAAAATAATCCTAACAAAATAAGATAAGAAAAACCTTAGTGTAACAACAGTTTTAGTAAGTAATACTGAAGTTGTGCACAAGTTTCTATTTCGGTTTATTTCGCCCATTCATTGTCAGTTAGAGACATAGTATACCCAAAAGCATAATTAGTGCTGTAACTCCCCCTTGCGCTGGTCTGGAGCAATGAAGTGGTGACGCAAGGTACTGTACTAAACCTAACATTACCTCTAAGTACTGCAGTTTAATCACAAAACCTTTAGTGGAGCAACCACTGTAGAGGTCCTGGACGGCAGTAAGCTTTGCGCCAGTGATGTACTGGGCCGTACGCACTACCCTCTGGAGCGCCTTACGGTTGGATGCCGATAAGTTGCCATACCAGGCGGTGATGCAACCGGTCAAGATGCTCTTGATGGTGGAGCTGTAAAACTTTTTGAGGATCTGGGGAGTCATTCCAAATCTTGTCATTCTCCTGAGTGGGAAAAACATTGTCGTGCCCTCTTCACGACTGTCTTGGTGTGTTTGGACCATGATAGTTTGTTGGTGATGTGGACACCAAGGAACTTAAAGCTCTCGACCCGCTCCACTACAGCCCGTCGATATGAATGGGGGCGTGTTCGGCCCTCCTTTTCCTGTAGTCCACGATCAGATCCTTTGTCTTGCTCATGTTGAGGTAGAGGTTGTTGGTGCCTTCCTATAGGCTGTCTCATTGTTGTCGGTGATCAGGCCTACCACCGTGTCATCAGCAAACTTATTGATGGTGTTGGAGTCTTGCATGGCCACACAGTCGTGGGTGAACAGGGAGTACAGGAGGGGACTAAGCACGCACCCCTGAGGGGCCGATGGCAGATGTGTTGTTGCCTACCCTTACCACCTGGGGGCGGCCCATCAGGAAATCCAGGATCCAGTTGCAAAGGGAGGTGTTTTGTCCCAGGGTCCTTAGCTTAGTGATGAGCTTTGTGGGTGCTATAGTGTTGAACACAGAGCTGTAGTCAATGAACAGCATTCTCACATAGGTGTTCCTTTTGTCCAGGTGGGAAAGAGCAGTGTGGAGTGCAATTGAGATTGAGTCATCAGTGGATCTGTTGGGGCGGTATGCGAATTGGAGTGGGTCTAGGGTTTCTGTGTGATGGTGTTAATGTGAGCCATGACCAGCCTTTCAAAGCACTTCATGGCTACAGACGTGAGCGCTATGGGGCGGTAGTCATTTAGGCAGGTTACCTTAGTGTTCTTGGGCACAGGGACTATGGTGGTCTGCTTGAAACATGTAGGTATTACAGACTTGGTCAGGGAGAGGTCCAAAATGTCAGTGAAGACACTTGCCAGTTTGTCCATGCATGCCCTGAGTACACGTCCTGGTAATTCGTCTGGCCCCGTGGTCTTGTGAATGTTGACCTGTTCATCCGACGAGCATCAGAGCCGGTGTGGTAGGATTCAATCTTAGTCCTGTATTGATGCTTTGCCTGTTTGATGGTTTGTTGGAGGGCATAGCAGGATTTCTTATATGCATCCGGATTATTGTCCCGCTCCTTATAAGCAGCAGCTCTAGCCTTTAGCTCGGTGTGAATGTTGCCTGTAATCCATTACTTCTGGTTGGGATATGTACGTTGTAACGGCTGTCGTCGGGAGAAAGAGACGACCAAGGTGCAGCGTGGTAAGTATTCATTGTAATTTAATCAAGAATGAATACTGAAACAAAAAACAATACACGACAAACGAACAGTCCTGAACGGTGCAACAAAACACAGAACAGAAAATAAACACCCACGAAACACAGGTGGAAAAAGGCTACCTAAGTATGATTCTCAATCATCAGACAACTAACGACACCTGCCTCTGATTGAGAACCATACTAGGCCGAACACAGAAACCAACAGAAAAACAAACAGACTGCCCACCCCAACTCACGCCCTGACCATACTAAAACAAAGACAAAACAAAGGAACTAAGGTCAGAATGTGATATACGTATGGTCACTGTGGGGATGACGTCATCGATGCACCTATTGATGAAGCCGGTGACTGAGGTGGTATACTCCTCAATGTCATCGGATGAATCCCAGAGCATATTTCAGTCTGTGCTAGCAAAACAGTCCTGTAGTTTAGCATCCGCTTGATCCGACCACTTTTGTATTGAGCGAGTCACTGGTACTTCCTGCTTTAGTTTTTGCTTGAGTGAATCAAGGTTGATTCATCTTGTAAGCAATCAAGGTTGATTGCTCCCTCTGAACACGATGAAGAAAAGGTCCACCATGCACTCTGACAGCCGTTTACCATCATACTGTACAGCTCCTCAATGTTCAATGGGGAGGGCATCTGTAGATTCCTCATAATGGAGTGAGAAGGAGAGAAAGGGAGGGAGCCATATGAATTTGAGGAGCAATGAGAACGAGAGTGCTGCAGAGAGACGGAGCATGTTTCAGAAAGATCTTTCTGATTTGAGTTCACTGTGGCCCCAGGATAATGTTGCTGTGGAATACATGGGGAAGACGGAATGCAGAGAGAAACATTGTAAAATGTGAGGAGATATGGCAGCTTCGGAAAATTGTATTTTTTTAATGTGGAGACTGAGGTTCAAATTTGCTAACAATTCAGCAGAAAGTGTACTTGTTGTAGTCATAGCTTTAGGGAAAAGAGAATCAGCATATTGAAATATGAGTCAGAGATAAAGAAAGCTCTTTCTCTGTGGATACCTCTAGCAGTGTGTGGGAACAGGGGTTTCAGGGGTGTACACTGCTGAAGGGGTGTAAAGCACACTCCTCCTAATCTTGTTATGGTTCTTTCATGAGGGCTTAGAGGCCCCAAAAAGAGATGGGCTCTTTCAGGGTTACTATAGAGTTGCTATAGATACAAGCCTCATTCCCTGTCATATTTGTGGCTACTGGCTATTTGCTAGTTTTTGCCGCCATGTTGTAGAGGGAGTAGTAGGATTAATGGTCTTGCCCCACTGCAAGTAGTTCATTATGAACTCTAAGGTGTTCCAGCTACTGTATTTGGTCCCTTAGGAGTCTCTACCAGATGCATCTCAGAGACAGAGGTGGGTTTCCACTCTAGAAAGAACCCCCAGCTCTACTCAAATCAAATCAAAATCAAATCACATTTTATTGGTCACATACACATATTTAGCAGATGTTATTGCGGGTGTAGGGAAATGCTTCCTAGCTCCAACAGTGCAGTAGGACCTAACAATTCACAACAATACACACAGATCTAAAAGTAAAAAAATGGAATTAAGAAATATATGTGACCAGTGATTCCATGTCTATGTACAGCCTCAAAAGTTTGGGTTGAGTAACGGGGTGATAGCTGGCTAGTGATGGCTATTTAACATTCTGATGGCCTTGAGATAGAAGCTGTTTTTCAGTCTCACGGTCACAGCTTTTATGCACCTGTACTGACCTCGCCTTTTGGATGATAGCGGGGTGAACAGGCCGTGGCTCGGGTGGTTGATGTCCTTGATGATCTTTTTGGCCTTCCTGTGACATTGGGTGCTGTATGGGTCCTGGGGGGGAGGCAGTGTGCGTTGGGCAGACCGCACCACCCTCTGGAGAGCCCTGCGGTTGCGGGCTGTGCAGTTGCCGTACCAGGTGATGATACAGGATGTTCTCAATTGTGCAACTGTAAAAGTTTGTGAGGATCTTAGGGGCCAATGCCAAATTTCTTCAGCCTCCTGAGATTGAAGAGGCACTGTTGCGCCTTCTTCACCACACTGTCTGTGTGGGTGGACCATTTCAGATGTACCCAGGGAACTTTAAGCTTTTCACCTTCTCGACTGCAGTCCCATCGATGTGGATAGGGACACGCTCCCTGTGCTGTCTCCTGAAGTCCACAATCAGCTCCTTTATTTTGTTGACATTGAGGGAGAGGTTATTTTCCTGGCATCACTCCGCCAGAGCCCTCACCTCATCCCTTTAGGCTGTCTCGTCATTGTTGGTAATCAGGCCTACTGCTGTTGTCGTCTGCAAACTTGATAATTGAGTTGGAGACGTGTGTGGCCACGCAGTCATGGGTGAACAGGGAGAATAGGAAGGGGCTGAACACGCACCCTTGTGGGGCCCCTGTGTTGAGGATCAGCGAAGTGGAGGTATTGTTTCCTACCTTTACCACTTGGGGGTGGCCCGTCAGGAAGTCCAGGACCCATTTGCACAGGGCGGGGTTCAGACTCTGAGTGCTTGGATTGGGATGCCGTCTGCGCCGGCAGCCTTCCGAGTGTTAAACCGCTTAAATGTCTCACTCACGTCGGCCACGGAGAATGAAAGCCCACAATCCTTGGGAGTGGGCCACGTCGGTGGCACTGTGTTATCCTCAAAGCGGGCGAAGAAGGTGTTTTGCTTGTCTGGGAGCAAGACATCAGTGTCCGTGACGTGGCTGGCTTTCCCTCTGTAATCTGTGATTGTCTGTACACCCTGCCACATACTTCTTGTGTCTGAGCCATTGAATTGCGACTCCAGTTTGTCTCTGTACTGACATTTTGTCTGTTTTATTGCCTTACAGATTGAATAACAACACTGTTTGTATTCAAACATATTCCCAGTCACCTTACCTTGGTTAAATGTGGTGGTTTGAGCTTTCAGTTTTGTGCAAATGATGCCATTTATCCACAGTTTTTGGTTTGGGTAGGTTTTGAATAGTCACAGTGGGAACAACACAGCCTATACACCTTAGACCTTAGCACGGGTACTTCCTGTTTGAGTTTCTGCCTATAGGAAGGGAGGAAAATTCTGATTTGCAGAAGGGAGGGTGGGGGAGGGCCTTGTGGTCATCCCGGAAGGGAGCGTAACAGTGGTCGAGAGTTTTTGAAGCATGAGTACTAGAGGCAATGTGTTGATAGAATTTCGCTAGCGTTTTCCTCAATATTGCTTTGCTTAATTAAATCCCCAGCTTCAATAAATGCGGCCTCAGGATATGTGGTTTCCAGTTTGCACAAAGTCCAGTGTAGTTCCTTGAGTTCCGTCTTGGTATAAGCTTGAGGGGGAATATACACGGCTGTGACTATAAACGAAGAGAATTCTCTTGGGAGGTAATACGGTCGGCATTTGATTGTGAGGTATTCTAGGTCGGATGAACAAAAGGACTTGAGTTCCACTACGTTATCACAATCATTTTATGAGTAGTTAATCACAAAACATACACCACTACCTTTCTTCTTCCCGGAGAGTTCTTTATTCCTGTCTGTGCCATGTACGGAGAACCCAGCTGCCTGTATGGACAGGGACAGTATATCTGGAGAAAGCCATGATTCCGTGAAACAAAGTATGTTACAGTCACTGATGTCTCTCTGAAAGGATATCCTGGCCCTGGCCCTTGTCTACTTTATTTTCCAGGGACTGAACATTAGTGAGTAATATACTCATTAGCAGTGGATGGTGTGCACACCTCCTGAGTTGGACCAGAAGTCCACTCTGAATACCTCTTCTCTGACGGTGGCATTTTGGAGCAGCCTCTGAGATAAGTTCAATTGTCCTGGGGGGTACGAACAAAGGATCCAATTCAGGAAAGTTGTATTTCTGGTCGTAATGCTGGTTACCGCTGCTCTGATATCCAAAAGTTATTTCCGGCTGTATGTAATGACACCAAAAACTTTCTGGACTAATAATGTAAGAAATAATACTGAGAAGTTGCTTAAGAGCTAGAAGCAGAGCTGCCATTTCATTACTCATATCAGCGTTCCATCAAATCAGTGACCATTGTTTTAATAATTGATTGTCAGAAGCAATTCCTCCTCTTTCCATCAACATCTTTATTTTATTTCCCCTAACTTCCATCTCAGTCTGATAATGGACACATGGAGTGAACCCCGATTTAGATAAGCTAAGACTTTAAGTGTTTTAGCACCTCTGCTCTTAAGACTTTGAGAGATCAAGTTCATTATTTAATTGCAATGTAACGCATATTATTGTCATCATCATCTGTACTTCATCTGAAGTACAATTGTTTTTATTTATTTAACCAGGCAAAAACAAATTCTTATTTACAATGACAGCCTAGGAACAATGGGTTAACTTCCTTGTTCAACAAGCAGAATGACAGAATTTTACCTTGTCAGCTCAGGGATTTGATCTAGCAAGCTTTCAGTTCCTAGCCCAATGCTCTAACCACTAGGCTACCTGCTGCCCCAATCCAACCTTTATTACATCGAATTGATTGTGCTGACCAACAATTACCTCTTTTAGGGGGTAGGCTAGTCAAGCGAGATAGTACTCTGTCTGAATTTGTTTATATTACTGATTAGAAAGTCTAAGCATAGGGATTTACCATATTTCCAATACTTCCCTGATTCAAAGCTCATTTGAATGCACCCGGCCTCCTATATTAGAAAGCAAATAATATACACTGCTCAAAAAAAATAAAGGGAACAGTTAAACAACACAATGTAACTCCAAGTCAATCACACTTCTGTGAAATCAAACTGTCCACTTAGGAAGCAACACTGATTGACAATAAATTTCACATGCTGTTGTGCAAATGGAATAGACAACAGGTGGAAATTATAGGCAATTAGCAAGACACCCCCAATAAAGGAGTGGTTCTGCAGGTGGTGACCACAGACCACTTCTCAGTTCCTATGCTTCCTGGCTTATGTTTTGGTCACTTTTGAATGCTGGCGGTGCTTTCACTCTAGTGGTAGCATGAGACGGAGTCTACAACCCACACAAGTGGCTCAGGTAGTGCAGCTCATCCATGATGGCACATCAATGCCAGCTGTGGCAAGAAGGTTTGCTGTGTCTGTCAGCGTAGTGTCCAGAGCATTTGAGGCGCTACCAGGAGACAGGCCAGTACATCAGGAGACGTGGAGGAGGCCGTAGGAGGGCAACAACCCAGCAACAGGACTGCTACCTCCGCCTTTGTGCAAGGAGGAGCAGGAGGAGCACTGCCAGAGCCCTGCAAAATGACCTCCAGCAGGCCACAAATGTGCTCAAACGGTCAGAAACAGACTCCATGAGGGTAGTATGAGGGCCCGACGTCCACAGGTGGGGGTTGTGCTTACAGCCCAACACTGTGCAGGACGTTTGGCATTTGCCAGAAAACACCAAGATTGGCAAATTCGCCACTGGCGCCCTGTGCTCTTCACAGATGAAAGCAGGTTCACACTGAGCACATGTGACAGACGTGACAGAGTCTGGAGACGCCGTGGAGAACGTTCTGCGGCCTGCAACATCCTCCAGCATGACCGGTTTGGCGGTGGGTCAGTCATGGTGTGGGGTGGCATTTCTTTGGGCGTTGCTCGCCAGAGGTAGCCTGACTGCCATTAGATACCGAGATGAGATCTTCAGACCCCTTGTGAGACCATATGCTGGTGCGGTTGGCCCTGGGTTCCTCCTAATGCAAGACAATGCTAGGCCTCATGTGGCTGGAGTGTGTCAGCAGTTCCTGCAAGAGGAAGGCATTGATGCTATGGACTGGCCCGCCCGTTCACCAGACCTGAATCCAATTGAGCACATCTGGGACATCATGTCTTGCTCCATCCACCAACGCCACGTTGCACCACAGGCTGTCCAGGAGTTGGTGGATGCTTTAGTCCAGGTCTGGGAGGAGATCCCTCAGGAGACCATCCGCCACCTCATCAGGAGCATGCCCAGAATTTGTAGGGAGGTCATACAGGCACGTGGAGGCCACACACACTACTGAGCCTCATTTTGACTTGTTTTAAGGACATTACATCAAAGTTGGATCAGCCTGTAGTGTGGTTTTCCACTTTAATTTTGAGTGTGACTCCAAATCCAGACCTCCATGAGTTGATAAATTTGATTTCCATTGATAATTTTTGTGTGATTTTGTTGTCAGCACATTCAACTATGTAAAGAAAAAAGTCTTTAATAAGAATATTTCATTCATTCAGATCTAGGATGTGTTATTTTTGTGTTCCCTTTATTTTTTTGAGCAGTGTATAATAATAAGAATGCCTTTCCGCTGTTTCGCTGTAACTGAGTTTCTTGTTTTCATACTGCTCTCCTCACGGTGGACAGGTATGCAGATTTTCCACTTCTCCAGCTCTGTGGATTGGCTAATTGAAAGATGTGGTATCCAGGGCTGAGGAACGATGTAACTGATCATTGCTAATGCAACAAACCCTGCTCTATCCCTGATAAGGAGACTCACTGTTTTGTGACCTGCTGGGTAAGCGATCTGAGGACTATTTTTATGTTTGTTGTGTTTCATGTCGGAGGAGGCCATTTTACTATGTGATGAGAGTAGTTAGATATTCATCCTCTCTGCCAGTTTCAACTCCCAGTGGAAATGAGATGTAAGTATGGAAACAATAAAAGTAAACAGAGGCAGTACATTCTATTTCAGCAGGTGCTGTTTAAATATATGTTTTTTTCTGATTCAATGGATTGGAGCACCATCTAACTGGACACTGTTATATATATTATTGTGGTGATATCAACCATTGAGCCCTTCCCCATCTGTTGAGCAGATGTTGTAGATTTTGTTGTAATAACGTAATTAAGATTCTATCAATGCCTCACCAGTCTTGCTTAATCTGTTGGTTGCTGGTGTAATAGTTGTTGTTTTACTTCCTTTGTTCCGATATCTGTGTCGGGTAGAAAACCCATCTGGGTCGACCTGATTGTTCAGCCGTGTGGGCCAGGCTATTCCAGATGAGCGATTGAGGAGAGAATGGTTTTTTTGTGTAACTGGAATTGGTTCAGTTGAAGGGTGTGTAGGAGTGTGTGGCAGTCAGATCCCTGAGAGCAGCAGCAGTCAGCCAGCCGCTCGTCTGGTCTAAAGCAGTGGAGGGAGCGGCATGTCTGTCTGGGAAGGGAACGTCTCAGGATCAACTTTGGGGCTCTGTGGAGCACAAAAACCACCTGATTGAGGGAGGCCTCTGTACTCAAGCACTTTGAGCCCCAGATTTGGGCTCAGGTCTCTGCAGTAGGGTTAGTGGGATAGAGACGTATTGCTATTGAATAAGGCAGAATTGAGGCTGTATAGCTATAGTTTAAAACCTTACTGAAGGTCTCACTGAGGAGGATGGAGGGAGATGAACTTTTCACCAGGGAGGATCATCTTCTCTGCTCCAATGGAACCTCTCTGCATCTTTCTTCTCACTCTCAAGGTCAACAGGAAGAGGCTTTCACGCTTCCACGTTTGCCTCAGCATTTTCCTGAGCCTGCTAATTTAACACCCCTGGGTGGAGGTGTGACCGGCTCAGCCACAGAAAGATGGATCTGTTCTGTATGTATGTGACACCAACATAAAAACACAACCCCAACAAAACACAAGTGTTCACTATACCGTTTTAGTAATTGCACCCCCATCAAAGCCCACTGTTCACTCTAGTATGGTAGTGTGTACTACTAAGGTCCCTAGCTGCTCTTGCAGAGCCTTACAGCAGCACTCTGGATGAAGGAGGAGTGATCTCTCTGGGTGAACCAGTAGCAATGATGTTGTTTATCACATTCTCTGCACAGTGTTCTCTCCAGAGATAAAGTGTTGCTCATGCATTTTGTTGTTGCTCATGCACTTTGTTGTTGCTCATGCACTTTTTCCCTTCCCAACACTGCCAGGAAAAACTATTTGAAGTAGCACAGTATGTCATGATGAATCGCCAGAGGGGTGCAAGACACATCTCTGAGTGTGCCTGTGTATCCTCCACTGACTGAGAAGGTACCTGCATATAACTGCTGGCTAAGTACAGATCAGGGTAAAACAATCACCTATTCTTTACTAATGTGTGTGCAACCAAATCATTTTTTTTTTACATAAAGGTTGCATTTTGCATGAGTATTATATGATAGTCTTTAATTTTAGAGGCAGGAAAAATTACCATAATTTTGCATGCTCATTTAGTAGTGAGTAATATATTGTGGCGTAAAGCACGGATTTAAACCCTCTTGACCAACACTTGTCTCATTACATTGACATGTTGAACATAGAGGAAGCAGAGGTTGTGGTTCAGTGGTTAGGTCCAGGGAACTGAGTTGTCCACTGAGATTGCCTGTCTGGAAAGCAGCCATCATTTTACAGTAATAGAGATGGAGAGCCTAGATCTCCATCGCCCCTGGTTTAGAAGGGAGAAAAAGCTCTCAGAAAAAAAATGTAAAGTAATGAAAAACAAAATGGCACCAGAAAAATGGATGCATCATGAACCAGAATGCATTATTAATACAATAGCAGAGAAGCTCTCAGGATGATGTGTTCAGTCTACATGGACACTGTGGCATTGAATAAAGGACATCTCTCTCTCTCAGTGAAAGACTGTTTGTCTTTATTTCCCCCTGGGAAATCATTTCAGAGTCCATGGGCTGTTTGCACAGAAAGTCCTCCAGACTTTTAGAGTACATTTACATCAAAAGTTCTGTTTACGCCAATAGTCACTCAGTACCTCTGTGAATGTTCAGACGAGAGTGAACCACAGAACTCTAGTGCCCGGTAGTTTTCCATTTGCTTCAGAAGGTATTTGCGTTGAATCTTATTTGGCGTTAACACACACACACACACACGTCTACCTACCCCCACTGTGAAGGGTCTTTCATGAACCTTGAAAAACTCAAAATTCATACATTTGGAGAAGCTATGAAGGCCCCTGTGTTTGATTGAAGGCAACAGGAGCTCAATGTAAGGCCTGTACTTGCCTGTTTACTGCATCCAGCTCGGTTAATAATGGGCTGCCTTTACTGAACACATTTTACAGACTAATGTTTGTTCAGCTACTTTTTTCTCTTCTTGAAGAATGAGAGGTCAGCCTGGTTTATTGCCATTTCTATTTTAGACCAGTGAAATGCATGCTCAGGTCAGCAGGATGCTTGAGGTCAAGTTCGGACCTCCCCTGGCCTGTTTCTGACTGAAGAATTGAGCTTAATTAGAATTGAGAATTTAGAATTGAACTCTTTAGTTCACAACCAGTCTGATCATGTCTCTTACCATTTATAGCCACTTGTGCAATATTGTAGCTAGCTCATTATTTCAGTTCTAAAATGTCATCATTGATCTCGTATTGTCATTAGGTTTAATCTGTTTTGCACAATAGACATGCTAGACTCTAGAGCTTTGTATTTTTTTTGTAGAAAATTGGCAGTAAAGTTTTTATTTATGTTACTGTTATTGGTTAAATTTTTCCGTATTATTAGTTGCAGATATAACGTTTTGGCCTTGTATTTTTTTATTTCACCTTTATTTAACCAGGTAGGCAAGTTGAGAACAAGTTCTCATTTACAATTGCGACCTGGCCAAGATAAAGCAAAGCAGTTCGACACAAACAAAAACAGAGTTACACATGGAGTAAAACAAACATACAGTCAATAATACAGTAGAAAAATAAGTCTATATACGATGTGAGCAAATGAGGTGAGATAAGGGAGGTAAAGGCAAAAAATAGGCCATGGTGGCGAAGTAAATACAATATAGCAAGTAAAATACTGGAATGGTAGATTTGCAGTGGAAGAATGTGCAAAGTAGAAATATAAATAATGGGGTGCAAAGGAGCTAAATAAATACAGAAGGGAAAGAGGTAGTTGTTTGGGCTAAATTATAGGTGGGCTATGTACAGGTGCAGTAATCTGTGAGCTGCTGTGACAGCTGGTGCTTAAAGCTAGTGAGGGAGATAAGTGTTTCCAGTTTCAGAGATTTTTGTAGTTCGTTCCAGTCATTGGGAGCAGAGAAGTGGAAGGAGAGGCGGCCAAAGGAAGAATTGCTTTTGGGGGTGACCAGAGAGATATACCTGCTGGAGCACGTGATACAGGTGGGTGCTGCTATGGTGACCAGCGAGCTGAGATAAGGGGGGACTTTACCTAGCAGGGTCTTGTAGATGACCTGGAGCCAGTGGGTTTGGCGACGAGTATGAAGCGAGAGCCAGCCAACGAGAGCGTACAGGTTGCAGTGGTGGGTAGTATATGGGGCTTTGGTGACAAAACAGATGTCACTGTGATAGACTGTATCCAATTTATTGAGTAGGGTATTGGAGGCTATTTTGTAAATGACATCGCCGAATTCAAGGATCGGTAAGATGGTCAGTTTTATGAGGGTGTTTGGCAGCATGAGTGAAGGAGGCTTTGTTGCGAAATAGGAAGCCAATTCTAGATTTAACTTTGGATTGGAGATGTTTGATGTGAGTCTTAGGAGTTTAGTCTAACCAGACACCTAGGTATTTATAGTTGTCCACATATTCTAAGTCAGAACCATCCAGATGCTACACATTTGAAAAAAGTTCTTAAAAAAAGATATCCTTATTTTTCTCCCATGTTGTGGAAGCTTGGCGAATTATAACAGTTTTGCTATTTTCAAACAACTCTCCCCCCTCCTTTCCCCACCCCCTTTCTCTACAATCCTAGAGTCATTCCCCTTTGCACGCTCGCTCCCTTTCGTCCTACAATGTGTAGATTTGTTTACATAGGCATAGCTACCTACCTAGGCAGCCATTTTATATGGCTACAGCAGCAGTCTACTAGCTAACCACTGGACACAGAATTTCAGGTGATGAAGTGAAATATAATGGTATAACTCCAAAAAGTAGTTGTATTGTCAAACCATATGGCAATGTTGTACTTTCAATTTGTCAACTTGCTGTGATGTGTTCTGTCGGTTCCCTTGCTAGTCTTGCTAGCTTGCTAACATTTGCAAAACCAAAGCTAGTTGAGACTATTGCACATCTAGCAAACTGCAATAGTTTCAACCTCGTCAAGTTGTTTTGTAATAGCCAATGTATGTAAGAAAGTATTTCACGTAGTAGCACATATAACATCTAGCTAACACCATTCATTGTATGCTTTAGTGGAAATTCTGTATTTACCAAATCATGAGAGCAAACCACACACAAGTCAGAGTTATCATAAAGTCCATCTTTAATTATATGAGCTCCATCACAAACCCTGTGACTCTCAAATCAATTCAGTGTCTATAAATGAATTCTCTGAGAGTGCTTACAAAACAGTTCTTAGTTTCATTTATAGCCAAGACACACCCATCTCAACTCACATGACGAATAACAGATCTTAGGAACATTACAAAGGAAGACTTTACTTGAGAGAGGAGTATCCCATAGCCAGACAGCATTAGCTATAAATTATTGTTCAGTTTGCTCTCCTAAAAAGAGGTTCTACTTCTCGTTCTTGGTACAACATAGTACCAAGACATTAGGATATATATCAATTGTCATTTTAGACACTCCCATTCTGGACAAGTTCACGGAGACAGTGCCTGGCACACAGACATTGTGGAGCCAAGAGATCATTGGTTCCCCCTCAATCATCCCTTCACATGGTTTAAAATATATGTTTACATATGAAGACAAGCTTGACCTCTCCCCTCTCTGCAGCCAAAGTAACTGAACCCTGACAGAGAACAGAACTGCAACCGGCCAACAGTATTATCCAATAATTATTATTATTATCCATTATCTCACATAAGCATGCAATAAAAATAAAACATCTTATCTATGTTACCCAACTATTCTGATTAATCCTCAACAATGCGCAGGTTGCGTTGGAAAGTGTTGATGGCAGTCAGACTAGCAGGGCAAGAGGCAGGGTTTGTCACGTTCATCATAACGAGGAGACCAAGGCCCAGCTTGATATGAATACATACTTCTAGACTTAACGAAGACCACTAAACAAAACGACCGTGACGCTAATACAACAAGTGCTGACATGCAACTACACATAGACAATAACCGACAAACCCAAAATGGCAACCTAAATAGGATCCCCAATCAGAGACAACGATAAACAGCTGTCTCTGATTGGGAACCAATTCAGGCCACCATAGACCTATAATAAACCTAGACTAAGAAACACCCCTAAATATACATATAACCCTAGACTGGACAAACAAGCATACCCACCCTCGTCACACCCTGACCTGACCAAAATAATACATTAAACATAGAAAACAAGGTCAGGGCGTGAAGGGTTAGAGGGAGAGTCAGAGCCACAGGACAGATAGGCAGAGGCAGGGGTAGAGCCAGGGGCAGAGGACGGATAGGCAGAGGCAGGGGTAGAGCCAGGGGCAGAGGACAGATGGGCAGAGGCAGGGGTAGAGCCAGGGGCAGAGGACAGATGGGCAGAGGCAGGGGTTGAGCCAGGGGCAGAGGACAGAGAGGCAGGGGTAGAGCTAGGGGCAGAGGACGGATAGGCAGAGGCAGGGGTAGAGCCAGGGGCAGAGGACAGATAGGCAGAGGCATGGGTAGAGGGAGAGCCAGGGGCAGATAGGCAGAGGCAGGGGTAGAGCCAGGGGCAGAGGACAGATAGGCAGAGGCAGGGGTAGAGCCAGGGGCAGAGGACGGATAGGCAGAGGCAGGGGTCGAGGGAGAGAAATTTGGATAAGGAGAGGCTTTTTGCTCTCCGAGGTGATGGCTGAATGGCTGCCACACAGGTTTGTATTATGTTGAAAAAATACATACAATACACACAATACATTTTAACAAAAACAAAAATAAACTATTTTTTCTTTAATAATTAATGTATGGACAGAATCATTTGTGGCTGAATACATTTTGGTTTTTGGTAGTTCTCCACACATACTACATTCACATGTACAGTGCCTTGCGAAAGTATTCGGCCCCCTTGAACTTTGGGACCTTTTGCCACATTTCAGGCTTCAAACATAAAGATATAAAACTGTATTTTTTTGTGAAGAATCAACAACAAGTGGGACACAATCATGAAGTGGAACGACATTTATTGGATATTTCAAACTTTTTTAACAAATCAAAAACTGAAAAATTGGGCGTGCAAAATTATTCAGCCCCCTTAAATTAATACTTTGTAGTGCCACCTTTTGCTGCGATTACAGCTGTAAGTCGCTTGGGGTATGTCTCTATCAGTTTTGCACATCGAGAGACTGAATTTTTTTCCCATTCCTCCTTGCAAAACAGCTCAAGCTCAGTGAGGTTGGATGGAGAGCATTTGTGAACAGCAGTTTTCAGTTATTTCCACAGATTCTCGATTGGATTCAGGTCTGGACTTTGACTTGGCCATTCTAACACCTGGATATGTTTATTTGTGAACCATTCCATTGTAGATTTTGCTTTATGTTTTGGATCATTGTCTTCTTGGAAGACAAATCTCCGTCCCAGTCTCAGGTCTTTTGCAGACTCCATCACGTTTTCTTCCAGAATGGTCCTGTATTTGGCTCCATCCATCTTCCTGTCCCTGCTGAAGAAAAGCAGGCCCAAACCATGATGCTGCCACCGCCATGTTTGACAGTGGGGATGGTGTGTTCAGGGTGATGAGCTGTGTTGCTTTTACGCCAAACATAACGTTTTGCATTGTTGCCAAAAGTTCAATTTTGGTTTCATCTGACCAGAGCACCTTCTTCCACATGTTTGGTGTGTCTCCCAGGTGGCTTGTGGCAAACTTTAAACGACACTTTATGGATATCTTTAAGAAATGGCTTTCTTCTTGCCACTCTTCCATAAAGGCCAGATTTGTGCAATATACGACTGATTGTTGTCCTATGGACAGAGTCTCCCACCTCAGCTGTAGATCTCTGTAGTTCATCCAGAGTGATCATGGGCCTCTTGGCTGCATCTCTGATCAGTCTTCTCCTTGTATGAGCTGAAAGTTTAGAGGGACGGCCAGGTCTTGGTAGATTTGCAGTGGTCTGATACTCCTTCCATTTCAATATTATCGCTTGCACAGTGTTCCTTGGGATGTTTAAAGCTTGGGAAATCTTTTTGTATCCAAATCCGGCTTTAAACTTCTTCACAACAGTATCTCGGACCTGCCTGGTGTGTTCCTTGTTCTTCATGATGCTCTCTGAGCTTTTGACGGACCTCTGAGACTATCACAGTGCAGGTGCATTTATACGGAGACTTGATTACACACAGGTGGATTGTATTTATCATCATTAGTCATTTAGGTCAACATTGGATCATTCAGATATCCTCACTGAACTTCTGGAGAGAGTTTGCTGCACTGAAAGTAAAGGGGCTGAATAATTTTGCACGCCCAATTTTTCAGTTTTTGATTTGCTAAAAAAGTTTGAAATATCCAATAAATGTCGTTCCACTTCATGATTGTGTCCCACTTGTTGTTGATTCTTCACAAAAAAATACAGTTTTATATCTTTATGTTTGAAGCCTGAAATGTGGCAAAAGGTCGCAAAGTTCAAGGGGGCCGAATACTTTCGCAGTGCACTGTATTTCTCCATACATACTACTTTTAATAGACACATGATCTAGGTTGATCAATTTACAGTAGAAACTAGTGTTTGAATTGGCTTTGAATTAATCGTAGACCTTGACCATACAAAAGAGAAATACCTTTAGTGGGGTGTGGAGAGAAATATCACATTCTGACTTACTAATAATAGGCCATGTGTGCACCTGTTCATTCAGGAATTCCTCCTCAGGGAGCTGGATGATGCAGACAGCAGAGAGGTGGTGAGACTGATGTGTCAGCAAGTTTTTTTTCTTTGATGTCTAGAGATTTACTGGCGGCAGAATGGTGAGCCACCACTTGCACATGTACCAGGTGCACCTGTGGCAACTGCAGGGAGATGCCTACAGACAGAGAGAGGAAGTGTTGCGGTCAGGGACCAGACCTCTGTGTTAGCCAGCTGCCACATTTCACCCATTACTGCCTAGGCAACGGATATTTAAGTTTGCACAGGTGGTATAGGGTGGAAGTGTTGGCAGTGGCTGATGCAGCTGAGCCTGGAGATGATGCCTGGGAGTATCGGCATGCTGCCTACACACCGTTTGTGATGTAGCAGCATGGTGCCCTTGGTGCAGGAAACCGAGTTGACATCCCCAATTGCTGTGTTTGGAGAATCAGTGACACTTTCCCTGATCCCCATTCACAGTACGCTGGGTTCCACCTTGGCCGCTAGGATTCTCAATGCATGTGGCATGATGCCATACTAGTGTTGTGCCCAAACACTGTCTGTTGCCAGACCCTTATTGGCATGACATTAGTATGGTATCATGTCACTTGCTGTGAACAGAACACAACCTCTCTCTCAGTTTGCACTCTCCACACACATCTTCAAGACAAAAAACCTTCTTAGTGGGCACACCATGTCATATCAATTATTCTAAAGGTTAATGGTTTATTTCTCACTCAAGTGAAATTTTAAATGAGAAAAATTCAGAATTTCACACAATGTGTGCTTGAATAAATAATGTTACATTAGTTTGCATCTTTTTTGGGGGGGATATAATGTTTCAAAGCTAAAATTGTACACATTTTTACCTTTGTCTATATTGAAAATTGGTTACCATTGTGACATAATCCTACAGTTGAAATGCCACCCTCAAAACAACAGTTAATGCCAATGACTAGTGCCACCCTCAAAACAACAGTTAATGCCAATAAGGACTTATTCCAAGCCTTGCTATTCAAGGAGACATGATATCCAGTGAAAAGACAGAGGCGCGAAATGATTCGGTTATGGTAACAATATTCCAGAGGAGGTTTCAAGTGGAATATAAAACACATAACTACCTCTGGACAAATTAACTCAATGACATATAATTAAAAGTGGTAATCAGGGAGTCGTCCATGACCGCAGGCTTCCCCCCACTTCTTGTGTTGTTTAAATATACAATCTATGGTTATGAGAGAGTGGGAGAGCGCATACAATGCATTTGGAAACTATTCAGCCCCATGACTTTTTCCACATTTTGTTATGTTGCAGTCTTATTCTTAAAAAATGTCCCTCATCAATCTACACACAATTGCCTATAATGACTAAGTGAAAACAGGTTTATAGAATTTTTTTCAAATGTATTAAAAATAAAAAACAGAAATACCTTATTTGTGACCCGATTTCAGGAAACTAGGCGTATGTCGCAAGTCATGACTTCACAGGAGAGCCTTTTGAACGTAAAACATATTGTAACGACCCTGGGTTTATAAGCGCGGAAATCGACTCTGCCGCACTAGCATGCTTTTGCGGCACAGTCGATAGCGCGCCGGACCTCGGGCTCGAATGGTCGAGGGTTCGAGACCTGCTCCCTGCTGTTCCATTACAATATTTTTTTTATCAAAATGCGTTTTTTGGCAGAAATGCCTTCTCGAACATGTGAACTTTCATGTGCCTTAATATCAAACTTGTATGTCATCTGTAAATACGAACAAAATAGTTAAATTACGAGCCTAGTTGGTTTAGCCACAGAAAAAGGCAGCGACCTTCAGGCTAGCCATGATTGGCTGAGATAATGAGTGGGCTGGACATGCTGAGAGATGAGTTTGGATTGGTCGGTGTTGCATCTTGTGTCTATAAAATGAGCTGCTTGTAATACGTAAATAATTGTTTCTACTGCAGTCTTTTTTTCGAATGATATTATCTTAGCCATGGAGAACTGCAAATATGTTGCTACTGCTCTCAATAACATTACTGCCCTGAATTTATCAGGCAAAGGTCAGTGGGAAAAAGTTGTGATGGACTACTTTCTGGATGACGATCGTGCCATGCAATGCTGACTCTCTCATTTCATAACACATTTTGAAATCAGTGGAACACAACGAGCCTAACAAGCTGTGCAAACTAAACGGAAACAACACAGGATGTCTTATAAAAGGATTTGCAGTCTGCTGTGAAGCTTTCATCCATGTATACAGGTAAGAATCTAGCTACAGATTCAGATATTATACGTTTCTAATTTTGTCAGTTGTTTTCATTGCAAGTTAAAGCTTGCTGTTAGCTAGCCAGCTGGAGTTTGATGGCTGGCTTCCTAACATTATTTGGTTAACTTTAGCTTGCTATGGCAATTGGTTTATATTGCTAGTAACGTTACTCTATCTATCTAGCTAATGTTAACATTACATGTCTAAACAAAAGATCCTAAGTTAAAGCTTGCTGTTAGCTAGCTGGCTTGCTAGCTAACATTAACTTATGTGTATGAATTTTGTGTAACGTTAGTGATGTTTTCTCAGAATGCCATTTCGCATGGCTAGTTGTAGCCTAATGTTAGCTAGCTAACATTTAACTTATTGCTTAACTTTAGCTAGCTATGACAATCAGTTTATATTGCTAGTTAAAACTTGCTTTTAGCTAGCCAGCTGACATTAGATGGTTTGCTAGCTACAGTAGCTAACATTACCTGTATGAACTGTGTGTAGTGATATCTCAGAATGCCATTTCGCATCTATTGTATAATAATGCAAAAATATTTATATCTGGAATTTGTCTTTCAGCATTAATCAGTAGAACACGCCTGACTCCACCAGTCATACAGTCATCAAAAAGACTTCTGGCCCAAGCCGGCAAAGACAGTAGCGCAGTCATCAACTACATGCACCATTTCTTCAAATACGGAGTTGGGAAAACACGTGTGGACCTGAATCGTGATAACTGCAATGTCCAAAACAAGAACAAGTTTCCACCACAATTTGGACCTTCACTTCCTGATCACAGTTTGCCCCTAACTTGTGCTTCGGCCTCATCAAGCAGCGCTTCAGAAAGACCAGAGTGAACACTTTGTCTGAGATTGTTGGTGTTGTGAAGGACAGCACTGTGACAGGGCTCAACATCTCACAGCTAACCAGACTAGATGATGGTACGGTGCTGATGGAAAGCTATGGCTGGCAACATCACCTGACTCCTTACTTCAACTTTAGTTGCCCTGGCTGTGTGTTTCGGGTCGTTGTCATGCTGGAAGACCCAGCCACGACTCATCTTCAATGCTCTTACTGAGGGAAGGAGGTTGTTGACCAAGATCTTGCGATACATGGCCCCATCCATCCTCCCCTCAATACGGTGCAGTCGTCCTGTCCCCTTTGCAGAAAAGCATCCTCAAAGAATTATGTTTCCACCTCCATGCTTCACGGTTGGGATGGTGTTCTTGGGGTTGTACTCATCCTTCTTCTTCCTCCAAACACGTCGAGTGGAGTTTAGACCAAAAAGCTCTATTTTTGTCTCATCAGACCATATGACCTTCTCCCATTCCCCCACTGGATCATCCAGATGGTCATTGGCAAACTTCAGACGGGCCTGGACATGTGCTGGCTTGAGCAGGGGGACCTTGCGTGCCCTGCAGGATTTTAATCCATGACGGCGTAGTGTGTTACTAATGGTTTTCTTTGAGACTGTGGTCTCAGCTCTCTTCAGGTCATTGACCAGGTCCTGCCGTGTATTTCCGGGCTGATCCCTCACCTTCATCGTGATCATTGATGCCCCACGAGGTGAGATCTTGCATGGAGCCCCAGACCGAGGGTGATTGACCGTCATCTTGAACGACTTCCATTTTCTAATAATTGTGCCAACAGTTGTTGCCTTCCCACCAAGCTGCTTGCCTATTGTCCTGTAGCCCATTCCAGCCTTGTGCAGGTCTACAATTTTATCCCTGATGTCCTTACACAGCTCTCTGGTCTTGGCCATAGTGGAGAGGTTGGAGTCTGTTTGATTGAGTGTGTGGACAGGTGTCTTTTATACAGGTAATGAGTTCAAACAGGTGCAGTTAATACAGGTAATGAGTGGAGAACAGGAAGGCTTCTTAAAGAAAAACTAACAGGTCTGTGAGAGCCGGAATTCTTACTGGTTGGTAGGTGATCAAATACTTATGTCATGCAATAAAATGCTAATTAATTACTTAATCATACAATGTGATTTTCTGGATTTGTGATTTAGATTCTGTCTCTCACAGTTGAAGTGTACCTATGATAACATTTACAGACCTCTACATGCTCTGTAAGTAGGAACACCTGCAAAATCAGCAGTGTATCAAATACTTGTTCTCCCCACTGTATAAAATGTAATATTGATGTGTGTGTGATCCATGCATTTTCCTTGACATCCAAAACTACTTGTTACATTTTGACAGGAAAATTGTCAAATTCAATCATTTATCAAGAGATCATCCCTGGTCATTTATGCCTCTGATCTGGCATACTCACTAAACACATGCTTTGTTTGTAAATTATGTCTGAGTGTTGGAGTGTGCCCCCTACATCAATAACAAATAATACATTTGTGCCGTCTGGTTTGCTTAATATAATGAAGTTGAAATGGTTTATACCTTTGATAGTTAAATACATTGTTCCCCTGGCTATCTGTCAATTTTTATTTATTTTTTTAAATACAATTGTGCCATCTGGTTTAATATAAGGAATTTGAAATTATTTATACTTTTACTCAAGTATGACAATTTGTACTTTTTCCCACCACTGGATGTGGCTTGGTTATAGCATTTTTTAACATGACCAATCAATTTAGACAAGTGTATCTGGGTAAACGTCATCTAACATTTATACAAATATTTTTATCTGAACACCTGGATTTTTTCCCTTATTGTAGGCTACTACCACTTTTAGTCTTTAGCACATGACCTCATGTGAATCCTTAGAGATGGGTGTGGCTGGCTTAAGAGGGTGTGAACAATCCTGAATGGGTGTAGACAAAGTAGAGCGCTAGTAGGTACCAAAACATTCAAAGGCCCTTTTCTCAAAAGTGATTTAAAAAAAAAATACTCTCTGGGATATGTGGGACGCTAGCCAGAGAAAACGCAGAGTGCCAAATTCAAATAAATTACTATAAAAATCTAACTTTCATGAAATCACACATGTAAGATACCAAATTAAAGCTACACGTGTTGTGAATCCAGCCAACATGTCAGATTTCAAAAAGGCTTTTCGGTGAAAGCAAACAATGCTATTATCTGAGGATAGCACCTCTGTAAACAAAGAGAATCATATTTCAACCCATCAGGCGCGACACAAAACGCAGAAATAGAAATAGAAATCATGTCTTACCTTTGACGAGCTTCTTCTGTTGGCACTCCAATATGTCCCATAAACATCACAAATGGTCCTTTTGTTTGATTAATTCCGTCGATATATATCCAAAGTGTCCATTTATTTGGCGCGTTTGATCCAGAAAAACACCGGTTCCAACTTGCGCAACGTCACTACAAAATATCTCAAAAGTTACCTGTAAACTTTGCAAAACATTTCAAACTACTTTTGTAATACAACTGTAGGTATTTTTTGAAGTAAATAATCAATAAAATTGAAGACGGGATGATCGGTGTTCAATACAGGAAGAAAACAAACTGACGCTACCTTTCTGGTCACGTGCCTCTAACAAACAGTACACTTGAAGTGACCCTCGTTTTGAACAGGGCTACTTCTTCATTACACAAAGAATAGAAATTGATTGAGGTTTTTAAAGACTGGTGACATCCAGTGGAAGCGGTAGGAACTGCAAGAAGGACCCTTAGAAATCTGGATTCCCAATGAAAACCCATTGAAAAGAGTGACCTCAAAAATAAATACATCTGAATGGTTTTTCCTCTGGGTTTCGCCTGCTACATAAGTTCTGTTATACTCACAGACATGATTCAAACAGTTTCAGAAACTTCAGAGTGTTTTCTATCCAAATCTACTAATAATATGCATGTCTTATCTTCTGGGGATGAAGATAAGGATGAGGGATGAGTTTGGCAGGCAGTTGAATTTGGGCATGCATTTAATCCGGATGTGAAAATACTGTGTCCTGTCACCAATAAGTGATAACCAAGTAAGTTGACTGCAAACACAATCTCATTTACAGCAACAACCTAGGGAATAGTTACAGGGGAGATGAATGAGCCAATTGTCAGCTGGGGATTATTAGGTAACCATGATGGTATGAGGGCCAGATTGGGAATTTAGCCAGGACACCAGGGTTAGCACCCCTACTCTTACAATAAGTGCCATGGGATCTTTAGTGACCACAGAGAGTCAGGGCACCTGTTTAACACACCATCTGAAAGACAGCACCCTACCCAGGGCAATGTCCCCAATCACTGCCCTTGAGTATTTTTTTTTTAGACCTGAGAAAATAGTGCCTCCTACTGGCCCTCCAACACCAATTTCAGCAGCATTTTGTCTCCCATCTAGGGACCAACCAAGACCAACCCTTCTTAGCTTCAGAAGCAAGCCAGCAGTGGGATGCATGGTGGTATGCTGCCCAGTTTACAATTGTATCAACTTTCAAAGTACAATTACTTTCCCATTGTTCCTCAAAAATGGTGTGTATGATATACCATTTTGTAGCTCAGAGTCTCTACTTTTATCCAATGTAAAAAACGGAAATTCAAATTTTGCTACATAAGACCGAATCTAGGTGATGAGTCACATTTACATAAGTATTCAGACCCTTTGCTATGAGACTTGAAATTCAGCTCAGGTGCATCCTGTTTCCATTGATCATCCTTGAGATATTTCTACAACTTGATTCAATTCAATTGATTGGACAGGATTTGGAAAGGCACACATCTGTCTATATACGGTCCTACAGTTGACAGTGCATGTCAGAGGAAAAACCAAGCCATGAGGTCGAAGGAATTGTCCGTAGAGCTCTGAGACAGAATTGTGTCGAGCCACAGATCTGGGGAAGGGAACCAAAAAATGTCTGCAGAATTGAAGGTCCCCAAGAACACGGTCTTAAATAGAAGAAGTTTGTAACCACCAAGAATCTTTGTAGAGTTGGCCGCCCGGCCAAACTTAGCAATCGGGGGAGAAGAGCCTTTGTCAGGGAGGTGACCAAGAACCCAATAGTCACTCTGAAAAAGCTCCTCTGTGGAGATGGGAGAACATTTCAGAGGGACAACCATCTCTGCCGAACTCCACCAACAAGGCCTTTTATGGTCGAGTGGCCAAACGGAAGCCACTCCTCAGTAAAAGGCACATGACAACTTGGAGTTTGCCAAAAAGCACCTAAAGGACTCTCAGACCATGAGAAATAAGATTATGTGGTCTGATGAAAACAAGATTGAACTCTTTGGCCTGAATGCCAAGTGCCACATCTGGAGGAAACCTGTCAGAAAAAAATATAATTGTTACTATAAGGGGCAAAGAATTCTGTACTGGAAAAAAGAAATGAAATCCACGCATTGGGGAGACAGTTTTTCCCCAGAAAAGGGCTTTATTACAGACAAAGATACAGTTACAGTTTCAACAGCTGTCCGGTTGGCTGGTCTCAGACAATCTCGCAGGTGAAGAAGCCAGATGTGAAGGTTGTAAGGCCAGTTGGACACACTGCCAAATTCTCTAAAACGACATTGGAGGCAGCTTATGGTTGAGAAATGAACATTAAATGATCTGGCAAAAGCTCTGGTGGACATTCCTGCAGTCAGCATGCCAATTGCACGCTCCCTCAACTTGAGACATCTGTGGCATTGTATTGTGTGACAAAACTGCACATTTAGAGTGGCCTTTTTTTGTCCCCAGCAATATGCCACACCTGTTAGGTGGATGGATTATCTTGGCAAAGGACAAATGCTCACTAACAGGGATGTAAACAAAGCTGTGCACAACATTTTAGAGAAATAAGCTTGTGTGTATGGAACATTTCTGGGATATTTTATTTCAGCCTATGAAACATGGGATCAACACTTTACATGTTGCAGTTATATTTTTGTTCAGTGTGCATTTGCTCAAGCATACTTGATTGGGTGGATGCCAACCAATGTCTAAATAACGTTGGATGTTCAAAGATACAAGTCTGTGACATCCTTCATTGCATGTAGAGAAATACAACAAACCCATCTTAGATTTGGATTTACTCACCAATTCAATGAGGTTTGCTGTGCCTCTCGAACTGATTTGGACCTCAAAGGGTGGAAGGACATAGCAATCTTCACCTGTTCCCCGGTTGTGGACCGGCCACTGATCCACAGGTAGCGCAAGAAAGTTTGTCAGATTTATGAAGCTGTCTTCATAAGTGATGGATGCATGCTTGCCAATGATGTCATCCTTGCAAATCACTTAATGTGGTTCAGGTGTGTTTGTGGATGGAGGTGTGTCTGAAGAGTCTTCTAAAAGAAGAGTCATGCACTGCTTCTTCCACACTGATGACCGGTAGTCTATCAATGGAGATCCACCCATTCTGTTTTAACACATAGAACACAATGTGGATAATCATATTCTTTGTCCGAGCTGCTGTCCCCAGAATCTTCAAACTCGGCAGAATCCTCTTCATCAGAATCTTCATTCACCTGTGATTTCTTTTAGGGACTCCAGGTCTCATCAGCACCACTCTCGTCAGCACCGATTTCATCATCCCAATTGATGCTATCACAAATAAGACAGAATAATAATCAAATTGTAAATTGTAAATCCAAACAACAAAGTAAGCATACTAGCACATCACAAATACCAAGAAAAATCTTACACTTACACACTGTTCAGTAGGTCATTGACCTAATCTTAATTTACTGCTATGGTCTCTTCGGAAATGCTCCTATTAATCAGGCTAAATAGAAGTGAAAGGACATAACAAAAAAACATACTTTGACTGAATAAGATCTGTACAACACATATAGGGTAATGATGTCTGGGAATAATTAACAAACTATTTTTTCATTTTTGCCTTCTGTTGCCTCCATGGTGCTCCCATCTAGCTCAACCACTCCAGGCTCCTCATCCCCCCTTTAGAAAAAGACAGTTGGTTACACTCCAAGCATATAGTATCTTCATTACTGGCAAACATTTTGAATACTAGAGAGGAAGACTTGACAGTAAGAGAGAGATACACCCCCACATAGGCTACTCAAAGACAGCCGGCACAAAGAGGGACACAAAAACACAGAAACCAACCATAAATTATGCACATACAAGAAAGATCAAACAACCCAATAGCCATCATTGAAAGGATTATGGAAAAGGTATATAGCTGTTCTCCAATTGAAATTAAGCATGTGTTCTCATCTATCTGACAGTGTGGTGCTGGAAGCCACTCCAATGCTTGATAAAGCAGGCAGAGCTAACACTTTCCTTGGAGTGGATTCTGGTGGGACCTTTTCATAACTAGAAGATTACATTTTTATTTTGCACATGTCCCATTATTATATCACAAGTCACATTATATCTAGCTAGCTACCTTGCTAATGTAAGTCACAAAACCTAGCTAGGGTCTGGGGTCGTCTGCGTAGAGGTGGATCAGATACTCACCAGCAGCTTGAGAGACATCATTGATGTATACAGAGAAGATAGTCGGCCCAAGAATTGAACCCTGTGGCATCCCCATTGAGACCTCCAGAGGCCCGGACAACAGGCCCTCAGATTTGACACACTGAACTCGGAGAAGTAGTTGGTGAACCAGGCGAGGCAATCATTTGAGAAACCAAGGCTGTTGAGTCTGCCGATGAGGATGTGGTGATTGACAGAGTCGAAAGCCTTGGCCAGGTCAATGAATACGGCTGGACAGTATTGTTTCTTATCGTTGGCGGTTAAGTTATGAAGGGTGCGACCCAATTGCGTAGCCTCCAGAGGCATGCAGAGGCTACATCGAGCTCCCAAATGTTGTAACAATCTGGAGGGCTCTGTGTAGCTCCGCATTGATATGATTGGTTGACGGTAGGTAGGGGTGGTACATCCTGTATAAACACAAACTAACTTCCTTGAGCTTTGCACTGCTCTGTGAAGTGCAAAAAGTGTGAACGACCTGACTTCTGCTGAGTGCACATCACTGTAAATGCTGCATGGCCAATGCAGATGTCAGATTGACCATGCGCCCAGATGCACAATGCACTTCTTTCTCCAGACTGTGCTGTCTCCCTCCATTTTGTGCACATTCATTGTTTTATAACTTAATTGTGTGAATAGTTTGCATTTGATTGTAAGTGTATATCCAGACAGCCAACCCAGACAGGATGACCACATCAGTGAATAAACCCACTCAGGTGACGCACCCCCTCCAGGGATGGCATGAGAGAGCCCCAGTAAGCCAGTGACTCAGCCCCTGTAATAGGGTTAGAGGCAGACAATCCCAGTGGAAAGAGGGTAACCGGCCAGGCAGAGACAGCAAGGGCGGTTCGTTGCTCCAGAGCCTTTCCGTTCACCTTCCCACTCCTGGGCCAGACTACACTCAATCATATGACCCACTGAAGAGATGAGTCTTCAGTAAAGACTTAAAGGTTGAGACCGAGTTTGCGTCTCTGACATGGGTAGGCAGACCGTTCCATAAAAATGGAGCTCTATAGGAGAAAGCCCTGCCTCCAGCTGTTTGCTTAGAAATTCTAGGGACAATTAGGAGGCCTGCGTCTTGTGGCCTGCGTCTTGTACGTGTAGGTATGTACGGCAGGACCAAATCAGAGAGATAGGTAGGAGCAAGCCCATGTAATGCTTTGTAGGTTAGAAGTAAAACCTTGAAATCAGCCCTTGCTTTGACAGGAAGCCAGTGTAGAGAGGCTAGCACTGGAGTAATATGATCACATTTTTTGGTTCTAGTCAGGATTCTAGCAGCCGTATTTAGCACTAACTGAAGTTTATTTAGTGCTTTATCCGGGTAGCCGGAAAGTAGAGCATTGCAGTAGTCCAACCTAGAAGTGACAAAAGCATGGATTAATTTTTCTGCATCATTTTTGGACAGAAAGTTTCTGATTTTTGCAATGTTACGTAATGTTAAAAAGCTGTCCTTGAAATGGTCTTGATATGTTCTTCAAAAGAGAGATCAGGGTCCAGAGTAACGCCGAGGTCCTTCACAGTTTTATTTGAGACGACTGTACAACCATTAAGATTAATTGTCAGATTCAACAGAAGATCTCTTTGTTTCTTGGGAGCTAGAACAAGCATCTCTGTTTTGTCCGAGTTTAAAAGTAGAAAGTTTGCAGCCATCCACTTCCTTATGTCTGAAACACATGCTTCTAGCAAGGGCAATTTTGGGGCTTCACCATGTTTCATTGAAATGTACAGCTGTGTGTCATCCGCATAGCAGTGAAAGTTAACATTATGTTTTCGAATAACATCCCCAAGAGGTAAAATATATAGTGAAAACAATAGTGGTCCTAAAACGGAACCTTGATGAACACCGAAATTTACAGTTGATTTGTCAGAGGACAAACCATTCACAGAGACAAACTGATATCTTTCCGACAGATAAGATCTAAACCAGGCCAGAACTTGTCCGTGTAGACCAATTTGGGTTTCCAATCTCTCCAAAAGAATGTGGTGATCGATGGTATCAAAAGCAGCACTAAGGTCTAGGAGCACGAGGACAGATGCAGAGCCTCGGTCCGATGCCATTAAAATGTCATTTACCACCTTCACACCGTCTCAGTGCTATGATGGGGTCTAAAACCAGACTGAAGCATTTCGTATACATTGTTTGTCTTCAGGAAGGCAGTGAGTTGTTGCGCAACAGCCTTTTCTAAAATTTTTGAGAGGAATGGAAGATTCGATATAGGCCGAGAGTTTTTTATATTTTCTGGGTCAAGGTTTGGCTTTTTCAAGAGAGGCTTTATTACTGCCACTTTTAGTGAGTTTGGTACACATCCGGTGGATAGAGTGCCGTTTATTATGTTTAACATAGGAGGGCCAAGCACAGGAAGCAGCTCTTTCAGTAGTTTAGTTGGAATAGGGTCCAGTATGCAGCTTGAAGGTTTAGAGGCCATGATTATTTTCATCATTGTGTCAAGAGATATAGTACTAAAACACTTGAGCATCTCTCTTGATCCTAGGTCCTGGCAGAGTTGTGCAGACTCAGGACAACTGAGATTTGAAGGAATACGCAGATTTAAAGAGGAGTCCGTAATTTGCTTTCTAATAATCATAATCTTTTCCTCAAAGAAGTTCATGAATTTATCACTGCTAAAGTGAAAGTCATCCTCTCTTGGGGAATGCTGCTTTTTAGTTAGCTTTGCGACAGTATCAAAAAGGAATTTCGGATTGTTCTTATTTTCCTCAATTAAGTTAGAAAAATAGGATGATCGAGCAGCAGTAAGGGCTCTTCGGTACTGCACAGTACTGTCTTTCCAAGCTAGTCGGAAGACTTCCAGTTTGGTGTGGCGCCATTTCCGTTCCAATTTTCAGGAAGCTTGCTTCAGAGCCTGGGTATTTTCTGTGTACCAGGGAGCTAGTTTCTTATGAGAAATGTTTTTAGTTTTTAGGGGTGCAACTGCATCTAGGGTATTGTGCAAGGTTAAATTGAGTTCCTCAGTTAGGTGGTTAACTGATTTTTGTCCTCTGGCATCCTTGGGTAGACAGAGGGAATCTGGAAGGACATCAAGGAATCTTTGTGTTGTCTGTGAATTTATAGCACGACTTTTGATGATCCTTGGTTGGGGTCTGAGCAGATTATTTGTTGCAATTGCAAACGTAATAAAATGGTGGTCCGATAGTCCAGGATTATGAGGAAAAACATTAAGATCCACAACATTTATTCCATGGGACAAAACTAGGTCCAGCGTATGACTGTGACAGTGAGTGGGTCCAGAGACATGTTGGACAAAACCCACTGAGTCGATGATGGTTCCGAAAGCCTTTTGGAGTGGGTCTGTGGACTTTTCCATGTGAATATTAAAGTCACCAAAGATTAGAATATTATCTGCTATGACTACAAGGTCCGATAGGAATTCAGGGAACTCAGTGAGGAACGCTGTATATGGCCCAGGAGGCCTGTAAACAGTAGCTATAAAAAGGTGATTGAGTAGGCTGCATAGATTTCATGACTAGAAGCTCAAAAGACGAAAACGTCATCATTTTTTTTTTGTAAATTGAAATTTGCTATCGTAAATGTTAGCAACACATCCGCCTTTGCGGGATGCACGGGGGATATGGTCACTAGTGTAGCCAGGAGGTGAGGCCTCATTTAACACAGTAAATTCATCAGGCTTAAGCCATGTTTCAGTCAGGCCAATCACATCAAGATTATGATCAGTGATTAGTTCATTGACTATAATTGCCTTTGAAGTAAGGGATCTAACATTAAGTAGCCCTATTTTGAGATGTGAGGTATCATGATCTCTTTCCATAATGACAGGATTGGAGGTGGTCTTTATCCTAGTGAGATTGCTAAGGCGAACACCGCCATGTTTAGTTTTGCCCAACCTAGGTCGAGGCACAGACACGGTCTCAATGGTGATAGCTGAGCTGACTACACTGACTGTGCTAGTGGCAGACTCCACTATGCTGGCAGGCTGGCTAACAGCCTGCTGCCTGGCCTGCACCCTATCTCATTGTGGAGCTAGAGGAGTTAGAGCCCTGTCTATGTTGGTAGATAAAATGAGAGCACCCCTCCAGCTAGGATGGAGTCCGTCACTCCTCAGCAGGTCAGGCTTGGTCCTGTTTGTGGGTGAGTCCCAGAAAGAGGGCCAATTATCTACAAATTATATCTTTTGGGAGGGGCAGAAAACAGTTTTCAACCAGCGATTGAGTTGTGAGACTCTGCTGTAGAGCTCATCACTCCCCCTAACTGGAAGGGGGCCAGAGACAATTACTCGATGCCGACACATCTTTCTAGCTGAGTTACACGCAGAAGCTATGTTGCGCTTGGTGATCTCTGACTGTTTCATCCTAACATCGTTGGTGCCGACGTGGATAACAATATCTCTATACTCTCTACACTCGCCAGTTTTAGCTTTAGCCAGCACCATCTTCAGATTAGCCTTCACGTCGGTAGCCCTGCCCCCCGGTAAACAGTGTATGATCGCTGGATGATTCGTTTTAAGTCTAATACTGCGGGTAATGGAGTCGCCAATGACTAGAGTTTTCAATTTGTCAGAGCTAATGGTGGGAAGCTTCGGCATCTCAGACCCCGTAACGGGAGGAGTAGAGACCAGAGAAGACTCGGCCTCTGACTCCGACCCTCTGCTTAATGGGGAAAACCGGTTGAAAGTTTCTGTCGGCTGAATGAGCGACACCGGTTGAGCGTTCCTACCGCATTTCCTTCCAGAAACCGTGAGAAAGTTGTCCGGCTGCGGGGACTGTGCCAGGGGATTTATACTACTATCTGTACTTACTGGTGGCACAGACGCTATTTCATCCTTTCCTACACTGAAATTACCCTTGCCTAGCGATTGCGTCTGAAGCTGGGCTTGTAGCACAGCTATCCTCGCCGTAAGGCGAGTACAGCGACTGCAATTAGAAGGCATCATGTTAGTGTTACTACTTAGCTTCGGCTGTTGGAGGTCCTGACGAATCGTGTCCAGATAAAGCGTCCGGAGTGAAAAAGTTGAGGAAAAAAAATATATATAAATGGTAAATAAAAAGTAAAAACCGTAAATTTGTCAGGTAGCAAAACAGGTTGGCAACAAAACGCACAGCAACTCGAAAACAAGTCTGCAAGTATTGTCAAGAGGAGTTAATCAAGGGTGTCCGCTGTCCCCATATCTATTCATTTTGGCCATTGAAATGCTTGCTATTAAAATCAGATCCAATAACAACATGAGAGGATTAGAAATCCAAAGCTTAAAAACAAAGGTGTCCGTGTATGCCAATGACTCAAGTTTTATATTAAGTACGCAAGCTAGATACCTGCAATGTCTTATTGAAGATCTAGATAACTTTTCTGTACACTCTGGACTAAAATCTAATTATGATGTAGTACAATGTGTACAATATTACGTATTGGATCTTTAAAAAATACAACTTTTACATTACCCTGCAGTTTACCTATAAAATGGGCTGGTGGTGAAGTAGACGTACTTGGTTTTTATATGACAAAATATATAAATAAGCTCTTCACAATGAATTTCAATAGAAAACTTGTCAAAATAGACAAGATCCTGCAACCACGGAGAGGTAAATACCTGTCTATTTATGGAAACATCGCCCTGATTAACTCCTTAGTCATATCTCAGTTTGCTCACTTATGGCGCTGCCTACTCCTGATTTGTTTTTCAAGTCATATGAACAATAAATATTTTGCTTTATCTGGGACGCTAAATAAGACTAAATGAAACGTGCCTATCTATTAAAGGAATATGAATTGGGTGGGTTGAGATGATTAAATATAAAAGCACTGAACCGCCCTATAAAAGCTTCACTTATTCAAATGTTTTACTTGAAGCCTAAATGATTCTCAAGTAGATTACTAAGAAAAGCTCATCCATTGTTTAAAAATTGCCTTTTTGCCTTTGTTCAGATTACCATGTCTCATTTTCGATTAATTGAAAAGGATACTTTTTCAAAGTATCTCTCTTTTTCAAACAAGCATTGTAGAGCTGGCTACAATTTCAATTTCATCCCCCTGAAAAGATAGAACAATATTATGGCTGAACTCAAATGTGCTGGTTGATAAAATACCTGTATTTATGGGAAAGATGTTTGAAAATTGTATTTTGTTCTTAAATGATATTGTAAAATGGAATGGTATAGATATCCTTCATGGAGTTATCACGGGAAGATCTGCTCAATCCAAGAGTACAACCAATTGATTACAGCATTACCCCAAAAATGGAGGAGGCAGGTGGCAGTGGAGGGAGGTAGGGAACTGGCCTGTCTGCCCAATATAAAGGATCAAAGCTGGTGGGGGAATAAAAATAGCATATATAGGAAAGTATACCAGTTTCATTTGAGGACCAGACTGTGCCATACTGATTTCAAAATAGTTGGGAATAGATTTTTGATGTACCGATTCCATGGTACAGGGTGTATGAGTTGATTTATAAAACAACGCAAGATTCAAGACTTCGTGCTTTTCAGCTAAAATTATTATATAAAATTCTTGCTGAATGTTGAATATTTGGGGCATAAAATCATCGAAACTCTGCAGATTTTGTTGCGAGGATACAGAATCAATAGACCATTTATTTTGGTATTGCCCTCGGGTAGCCTGTTTCTGGTCTCAGGTTCAGGAATGGCTGAGCATAGCATTGATCTAAAATGGACCCTATAAATAGTACTGTTAGGAGATCTGTAGAGACCGGTTCAGTCAATTACTAATATACTAATACTCTTATTAAAAGTATTTATCTTCAACTCGCAATCTGTGGATTCGATTAGATTGAAGTTGTACGTTAAACATCACAGCATAGTTGAAAGATATGTTTGTTTTGCATAGAAACCCGAAGTGGGTGGCCAGCAAAGATAGATGGGATGGGCTGAGGGAAGCTGAAGGTTGGGATGTGGAATTGAAGACAAGTGGGAGTGGAGTTGCTAGGCGGGAGACAGAAGGATAAACTTTTTTTTAAAGTCTAAATAAAACATAATAAAAAGTATGTTTGAATGACTCTGCGGGGCAGTGTTTTTACAACTAATGCCGGTTTGCCTGAGGTTGATGCCGTGAAGGTGTTTGTACACATGCATATACACACACTCTCATTCAAATAAACACATACAAAAACACACACATACATGTAATAGTGCCAGACATGCACACAAACATATAGAGTTGGCATTGATTTTAGTTGTCCTTGATGTCTTTAAAAAAAAATAATAATAATTTTTTGCATTGTTGTTTGCTGTTTTCTTCTGTATTTTTTCTCTTTAGTTCATTCTCTTGGTTATTGGTGCATTGGGGGGATCTTCGGGGTGGGGAACTGTGGGAGGGGTCTCGAATGATTGAGGGACAGGTATTGGGGTTCATGTTTTTTGGCCTGGTGGGAGATCTGTTAAAGTGCCCTTGAGCAGGACATTGATCCTGGATGCTTCTGTGTGTCGCTCAGAATGGGAGTCTGTTGGATGACTGGCATGATGTAGTTGTTGAGCGGCTTCACTGCAAGTATATTGTATGTTTCGGATATTCAATAAAACAATAAACATTTAAAAAAAGGGTAGAGCTGCCGTTTTCAAGGAGCGGGACTCTAACCCGTAAGCTTATAAGAAATCCAGCTATGCCCTCTGATGAACCATCAAACAGGCAAAGCATCAATATAGGACTAGGATCGAGTCTTCCTACACCGGCTCCGACACTTGTCGGATGTGGCAGGGCTTGCAAACTATTGCAGACTACAAAGGGAAGCACAGCCACGAGCTGCCCAGTGACACAAACCTACCAGACAAGCTGAATTACTTCTATGCTCGTTTTGAAGAAAGTAACACTGAAACATGCATGAGAGCATCAGCTGTTCCGGATGACTGTGTGGTCATGATCTTCGTAGCCGATGCGAGTAAGACCTTTAAACAGGTCAACATTTACAAGGCCGGATTACCAAGTTGTGTACTCCGAGCATCCGCTGACCAACTGGCAAGTGTCTTTACTGACATTTTCAACCTCTCCCTGTCTGAGTCTGTAATACTAACATGTTTCAAGCAGACCACCATAGTCTCTGTGCCCAAGAAGACTAAGGTATCCTGCCTAAATGACAAACAACCAGTAGCACTCACGTCTGTAACCATGAAATGCTTTGAAAGGCTGTTCATGGCTCACATCAACACCATTATCCCAGAAACCCTAGACCCACTCCAATTTGCATACCGCCCCAACAGATCCACAGATGATGCAATCTCTATTACACTTTACAAAAGTAACACCTATGTGAGAACGTTATTCATTGACTAAAGGTCAACGTTCAACACCATAGTGCATTCAAAGTTCATCACTAACCTAAGGACCCTGGGACTGCAACCTCCCTTTGCACCTGGATCCTGACAGGCTGCCCCCAGGTGGTAAGGGTAGGTAACAACACATACACCACATTGATCCTCAACACGCGGGCCCCTCAGGGCCATCAGTAAGTTTGCAGATGACACAACAGTGGTAGGCCTGATCTCCGACAACGACGAGACAGCCTATGGGGAGGAGGTCAGAGACCTGGCCGTGTGGTGCCAGGACAACAACCTCTCCCTCAATGTGATCAAGACAAAGGAAATTATTGTGGACTACAGGAAAAGGAGGACCGAGCATGCCCCCATTCTCATCGACGGGACTGCAGTGGAGCAGGTTGAGAGCTTCAACTTCCTTAGTGTCCACATCACCAACAAACTAACATGGTCCAAGCACACCAAGACAGTTGTGAATAGGGCATGACAAACCTATTCCCCCTCAGGAGACTGAAAATATTTGTCATGGGTCCTCAGATCTACAGCTGCACCATCGAGAGCACCCTGACTGGTTGCATCGCAGCCTGGTATGGCAACTGCTCGGCCTCTGACCGCAAGTTACTGCAAAGGGTAGAGTGTACGGGCCAGTACATCACTGGGGCCAAGCTTCCTGCCTTCCAGGACCTCCATACCAGGCGGTGTCAGTGGAAGGCCCTAAAAATTGTCAAAGACTCCAGCTACCCGTGTCATAGACTGTTCTCTCTGCTACCGCACGGCAAGCGGTACCGGAGCTCCAAGTCTAGGTCCAAGAGGCTTCTAAAACAGCTTCTACCCCCCCAAGCCGTAAGACTCCTGAACAGCTAATCAAATGGCTACCCAGACTATTTGCATTGCCCCCCCCCCCTTTTACGCTGCTACTACTCTCTGTTTATTATCTATGCATAGTCACTTTAATAAATCTACCTACATATTACATATTACCTCAATTACCTCGACTAACTGGTGCCCCCGCTCATTGACTCTGTACCGGTAACCCTTTATATTTTATATTCCCCTTTATATTTTACTGCTGCTCTTTAATTATTTGTTACTTTTATTTCCTTTTTTATTTCTTATCTTTTTTTAACTTTTCTTAACTGCATTGTTGGTTAAGGGCATTTAAGTAAGCATTTCACTGTAAGGTCCTGTTTTATTTGGCGCATGTGACAAATTAAATTTGCTCCAATTTTCTTTAAATTACAGGACTTTTCTGAATAGCTGTGCTATTGAGTCCTGCACTCTCTTTGTATCATCTGTGGTCAGGCCTTGTCAAATACCAGGACAAAGAGTTCTGTAGTGTTGGGATCTGCACCCACTTAGAGCAGCCTGCATCCTGAGCTTTTCTTACAGCACCAAGGCTTTTAGTCTCACAGACAATATGGAGGTAGAAGGACTGGATATGGAGGTTTCATGATGGCTGCAACAAAACCCATTGAAGTTGTACTACAGAGCACTGCTCCCTTTGTGTTTTTGTCAGCTACAAGAAAGTACAAAAGCTCTTGCATTAAATCGCTGTCTCCCCACATACACTTTAGCAGAAGACTTTGCACTTACACCGTAATGCAACATCCTTTCAGACAAACTACCATTGCAAATGGAATCATGATAGTGAAAGGAAATCAAAGGAAATCCATTAAAAGGCATGACCCCCTGTGGTTCCTGTCAGCGTTCATCTCTTCATCTCTCCTGGTGGTGTGAGTCGTCCAGACAGTTTGCTCTCTCTCTGTGTGAGATGTTATTTGCATCCTCATCTTAGCTCTGACAGGTTATCACAGGTGTCTGTAATTATCTCTGGCCCTCTCTCTGGCCTTATCAAATGTCAAATATATGAATTAAGATTTTTTAAATAATGACAAAGCTGTAAAACATTATCCTAAATACAAATCATCAACTTAGTGAATACCATTGGTGTTTAAACTCATGAACAATATGGACACAGATATAAAAAAATATCATACTATACTCTATATGAATCATTTGTGAAAAAGCTATTAATGTATAAATTACCAAAGTTATGATAGATTGCCAGAAGATTTTCTATGAATTACCATTAGTGACACACAGCAGCAGGTCTCAGCTGGGCAGCCAGTTTAGAGACATGCCAGGACTTGGATTCACCATCATTACACTGTCATTCTACCTAGTTGCTGGCTACACTTACTGTAATTTACTCTGTGTAAGAGGCTCTGCTACATGACTGGAAGGTAAGCATATGAGCCTGAATTCCCTCTCCTCCAGCCAGCCAGTCTGTCACAGGAGCCCCTCAACAGCCCAATGAGCAGCATGTCATTCATCTTCCCATACTCCCTCATGTCCCCCTTGTGCCCCCCGGAACTTCAGCGGTGACACGGGGACAGGCTTGTATCGCCTCCTGCTGGGCTGCTGCATCATATAGTCTACCACTGCAAACACCAACACTACCATGTCACCTCAACCCAACAACACATAACCCCACCACATACCACTCAACTACCATGTCACCTCAACCAAACAACACATAACCCCACCACATACCACTCAACTACCATGTCACCTCAACCCAACAACACATAACCCGACCACATACCACTCAACTACTATATCACCTCAACCCAACAACACATAACCCCACCACATACTACTCAACTACCATGTCACCTCAACCCAACAACACATAACCCCACCACATACCACTCAACTACTGTAACAGCAGGTTTGGAACATCCACATATAGCAGAAACGCCATTCCAGTCCCCCCCCTTATTCCTCCCTCGTGCCTCCTGAACCTTAAGTGCTGACATGAGGACGGCTCATCTCTCCTCCCGCTGGGCTGCCTAATGCATCACATACCACTCTAATGCATCATACCACCACCACCACCACACACACACACACACACACACACACACACACAATATAACCCAACTGCTCCAGCCTTACAACACATAAAACACAACACGTTCCATTCAACTGCAAATACCGAGGGTTTCTAACATCCACACATCGCAGAAATGCCACTTCAGCCCTGACACAATGTAGACTCACCATCATCATTTCCTCACTATCGGAAATGTCCCATCCCTCAGACTAGATAGAGCAGAAGTTCTGAAGACCAGAACACTTCAGCACACACTCTTCTGTCAATCAGCCCTCCACACAGGCTCCTAATGGCCCCTCAGCATCACTCCATCTGTCCTGTATTTGAGATGTGAAAAGCTTCTCTCTGTGTTGATGTGCTGTTAATAGTTGTGATGAGTGTAATGATCCTCCCCTGGGGTGCTGTACTGTGCTGAGGGGTTTTAGGAGGACCTTCCTGTTGCTGTACTGTACTGAGGGGTTTTAGGAGGATCCTCCTGGGTGCTGTACTGTACTGAGGGGTTTTAGGAGGATCCTCCTGGGTGCTGTACTGTACTTAGGGGTTTTAGGAGGATCATCCTGGGTGCTGTACTGTACTGAGGAGTTTTAGGAGGATCTTCTTGGGCGCTGTACTGTACTGAGTGGTTTTAGGAGGATCTTCCTGGGTGCTGTACTGTACTACAGGGTTTTAGGAGGATCTTCCTGGGTGCTGTACTGTACTGCAGGGTTTTAGGAGGATCCTCCTGGGTGCTGTACTGTACTGAGGGGTTTTAGGAGGATCCTCCTGGGTGCTGTACTGTACTGAGGGGTTTTAGGAGGATCCTCCTGGGTTCTGCTGTTCTCCACTGACTTCATGTCACTGAACACAGCTATTACAGAGGGAAGGTAATTGTATCCACAAATCAGCTGATGGCTCAAATCAAATCAAACTGTATTTGTCACATGCGCCGAATACAACAAGTGTAGACCTTACTGTGAAATGCTTACTTACAAGCCATTAACCAACATTGCAGTTCAAGAAGATTTAAGAAAATATTTACCAAATAAACTAAAGTAAAAAATAATAAAAGGTAACACAATAAAATAACAATAACAAGGCTATATACAGGGGACCGGTCAGTGTGCAGGGGTACAGGTTAGTTTGTACATAAATAATAAACAGCGAGTAGCAGTAGTGGGGGGGGGGGGGGGGGGGGGGATTGTTCAGCAGTCTTATGGCTTGGGAGTAACTTTTTGGTCCTAGACTTGGTGCTCCTGTACTGCTTGCCATGCAGTTGCAGAGAAAACAGTCTATGACTTGGGTGACTGGAGTCTATGACAATTTTATGGGCTTTCCTCTGACACCAATGAACTATCATGGTCCAAACACACCAATATAGGTTTATAGTGGCCCCACGGCTTCATGGGGGAGGCTGTCCGGCGTTTTGATGTATTGGGGGGCCTCAGAGCTGTTAGAGGAAACGTTGCTTGTTATGAATGAACCACACTGGAACCCAACGAATCAAGCTCTACTCTTCATCTGTCAATGACAGAGCACCTGCCCTCTATGCAAACTAAGTCTTCCTATTAGAAGTGTTTGGCTAATCTGGAATGAGGAGATAAGTTTAGCAGCTTTCATTAGTTCCTGAATTGTATTTCTGTCAGATTTGCTGGTTTGTAGGCCCACTTCAAACGCTGGTTCATTTTGGAACACTTCGTCACCTCAACTGAACAGAAAGTGATTCATATGTTTCCTGGACTTGAATTGCCTTGAAAGTCTTGACCTTTATAAGGAGTGAGGACAAGTTCTGTAAGCTTGTAACAGAGAGATGGACCGTGACCATGTTGTTTTAGTCATCTGTTACACTTTGCTTCCCTCTGAACTGAAAGAAGAGGTCAGAGTGTCTGAAGCAGTGAGTTTATATACAGCATTGGCCTGAAGCAGCTCAGTGGGAGAGGATCAGCTCGTCTTAACCTCACAGACAACAGCAGGATGCATGCTTCTCCCCTCTGAACCCTGTATTTTCTCCCCCAGGGTCATGGACATGTCATTGGGGAAGAGTGTGTGGACTGGGTGAAAAGCCAAAGAACATCGCTGTGCATTTTTCCAGAACTCTTTTCTGCTACCTCAGTCTCTGATAAGAGCAACATATGAACGTTCTTTGAACCTCACTCCCCATCTCCTCCCTCTCTCTTTCTTGCCCCAAATAGTACAAGACAGTAGTCAGTGAGGCAGAGAACAGTGAGGATTAATTGTGTTCTGTAGGTACAGAGGGCATCAGCAGCGGCCTGCTATTTTGGGCCCTGGTGATCCTCCATATGCTGGATGAAATCTTTTCCTCCTCTCCTGGCATGTTAGCTTTAGCGTGTTAGCGTGCTCACTGACCAGCAGCTGCAGTGAGACAAGACAGGACTGGGCCACTCTCCAGGAGTACCACAGAGCAGTGCAGCTCAGCCCAGCCAGCAGAACCAACAGGCAACCCCCAGTTCCCATATCACACCCCCACAACCTAATGAATCGTTCTGGGAACCTTTAACAGACCCCATTCTGTTTGCCCGGAGGCAGCAGAGCCACCAGGCAGCCCTTCAGCATCCTGGGCCGTTAGTCTCTGCTGTGGAGCCGTTGTCTGAAATAGCCTTTGACTATCTCTGAGACACAGACCCTTGCAGGATCCTCTCCTCTCATCATTAAAGGAAAATCACTGCTCTAAAGATGAACTCGCCTGCTCCTTCTTATATAGAATTAGCCTATTCTGTTTGAATGCAAATCTTTATTTATGCATGATTGTGCTGGATAATTAAGTCTGGTTTCTGTGTGTGTGTGTGTGTGTGTGTGTGTGTGTGTGTGTGTGTGTGTGTGTGTGTGTGTGTGTGTGTGCGTGCGTGCGTGTGTGTGCAAAAAAAAAATACCAATACACTTTCACACTCTAACATATATCCTTTTCAAATCAAATCAAATCATTTATTGGTCACATACAAGAGTTTAGCAGATGTTATTGCGGGTGTATCGAAATGCTTGTATACACAAACACTTTCTGGGCAAACAATGTAAGAAATAATACATAAAAGAAAACAAATCCTGCAAAGTTTCCCAAGAGCTAGAAGTGAGGCAGCCCTGTCGGCGACATGTAATGAATGAGTCATTGTGTTTGCAAATTTCAGATATCTAGCCTGTACATCTTATTTATCAACAGCTAGTTTGTTCAGGCTACATGGTATACAAGCATCACTGAACTAATAGGGCTAGTTTACTAGTGTGTCCTCTGCATTGTCTGTCACGCCCTGACCTTTTCTTTATTATTTTGGTTAGGTCAGGGTGTGACATGGGTGATGCATGTGTTTTTGTACTGTCTGTGGGTTTTGTATGTTTATGGGAGTGTATACTATCTAGGTGTTTATGTATGTCTATGGTTGCCTTGATGTGTGGATTCTGCACGTCTATGACTGTCTGTGTTACCTCATTCTCTGGCCTACTCTCTTTGCTGGGCCACATTTGGCCACCAGCTAAATTATCAATCTCCATTAAGGCCAGAGTAGCGAGTGGGTGTGATGGTGCTGATTTATCAGTAAAGGAGGAAACGGCAGAGGAAGAGCCTCCTGACTGATGGAGGCGGGACGCACTGACAGATGTCTGGGGCTGATGATGTCACTCTGGGGGTCACGGAGACGTCTTGATTAAAGAGATTTAGGATGCTGATGAAAAAACATCCACAGTCGACAGAAAAAAAAGCTACCGCGAAATTGGACTCTCAAGGAGGATTTGAAACTCCATCCAAAACAATTGTGCTCCATTAGGAGGGTCAAACAATCTCTGTTCAATGTTAGGTTCTAATTCTCAGAGTAGAAAACTCTACGGACACTATGAAAGCTTAGCCAAGTTTATTCTTTCCAGAGGGTCAATACAGCTGCATTAGACAAAATCATTTTCACACAAGCACTGATATTTAACCCTTCCTCCTAGGCTGAGTCTCCCCCTACACATCTGCACAAACATTGAATCTTTACTGCTAGGCAGGACACTAAGTGATACGGGCCATAAACGTTTATTTCTCCCTTAACGTGACCTGACCTGATCTCGACCCCCCCTTCATCACTAATCCTTTCCCCTTATCAATGCCTGCCACATGTGATCGCTTTCCCTGATACATTACCCTATATTTATAGGAATATTACATATTCTCAGAACCCAACATCATACAAACTAATCCTCCACCTCACTCATCATCACTGTTTTATAACATAGTTCTTAGGTCTTGATTCTGTCCCTCAGCCATAACTGAACGTTGAGCATTACAGTATAGTAAGCTACAAATTAATGCATCTTCTCAGTTTTAAAGGATACTGTCTGTTTAAATTCAGTTCATATACATACATGATGGGAAATCCAAGCCCAGTTACAATAACCGAATGAGTTAAAACATCCATGATCCAATTTTCCAAGGCCTAGTTGAATTATTGAATCAAATAAAATCTATGTTTATTGCTCGCGTACACAGATTTGGAGGTGTATTAGCAGGTTCAGTCAAATGCTTATGTTACTAGCTCCAACAGTGCAGTAGACTGTCTTGTACATACAATTCACTAGTTGTATTTAATATCAAGGGATGCTTATTTTAGCACACAACAGATCAAAGTACTCAATAGAGCTACGCTGGTCTTAAGTAGAGCCACATAGATCTCTATATAACCACAGCTGCTGGATCTAATGTGCTCCATGTGTTCCCTCTCTAGCATAGATTAGTAATGTAGACCTACACTGTAATTTGTCCTCTAAAATGTTCTCTGTCAAGTTATTAACCAAGAGTTCTCCACTAAGAGTCTTAGTGAGTTTGTGGGAAATTAGCTACAGCATCTGGCACTGTAGTAGACATATACATTATCTATCTGATTAGACCTATACATTATCTATCTGAGTAGACCTATACATTATCTATCTGAGTAGACATATACATTATCTATCTGGGTAGACCTATACATTATCTATCTGAGTAGACCTATACATTATATATCTGAGAAGACATACATTATCTATCTGAGTAGACCAATGCATTATCTATCTGAGTAGACCTATACATTATCTATCTGGGTAGAACTATACATGATCTATCTGAGTAGACCCATACATTATCTATCTGAGTAGACCTATACATTTAGTTTTAGGTTTAGTGAGTTTGTGGGAAATTAGCTACAGCATCTGGCACTGTAGTAGACATATACATTATCTATCTGAGTAGACCTATACATTATCTATCTGGGTAGAACTATACATTATCTATCTGAGTAGACCTATACATTATCTATCTGGGTAGAACTATACATTATCTATCTGAGTAGACCTATACATTATCTATCTGAGTAGACCCATACATTATCTATCTGAGTAGACCTATACATTATCTATATGAGTAGACATATACATTATCTATCTGGGTAGACCTATACATTATCTATCTGAGTAGACCTATACATTATATATCTGAGAAGACATACATTATCTATCTGAGTTGACATATACATTATCTATCTGAGTAGACCTATATATTATATATCTGAGTAGATACTCCAGAGAATTTTCCCCTTTTAAGCATGGGTCAATAATGTGGACCTACTCAGTCATTGTCCTCTAAAACAGTGGTGGGTAACTCCAGTCCTCGAGGGCCTGATTGGTGTCACATTTTTTCTCCATCCCTAGCAAACACAGCTGATTAATCAAATCGCATTGTAAACTGAAGATCATGATTAGGTGATTATTGGAGTTAGGTGTGTTAGCTGGGGCTGGGGCAAAACTGACACCAGTCAGGCCTTCAAGGACTGAATTTGCCCTGCTCTAAAAGGTTATTTCTAACACATGGCTTGGTTTCCTCTAAAAAGTAGATCACATGGCTTTCTGGGGAAATGTGGTCCTTGCCATGGGTGAAATATCTTCACTCTTTTGGTCAGGAAGGAGAAATAATAGGCTCAGTCCTCACTGGGGCACTTTGAGAGAGAACAGTCTTCTCTACGGTCAATTCACACAGACTCATCTCCTCATATTAATGTCATTCTGCTGGAATGAAGCTCCACATCCCCAACTCAAAGTGGTGCATCAGTATTCACACAGCTCAGCTCTCCATACACCACCTTACACCACTCCCCAAATACTCTGCCTGGCAAGGCTTCAGATGACCTTGACTTTAGTGTGTGTGTGTGTGTGTGTGTGTGTGTGTGTGTGTGTGTGTGTGTGTGTGTGTGTGTGTGTGTGTGTGTGTGTGTGTGTGTGTGTGTGTGTGTGTGTGTGTGTGTGTGTGTGTGTGTGTGTGTGTGTGTGTGTGTGTGTGTGTGTGTGTGCCTGCTATGGATCTGAGCACATGCAAACCGCTGACTTACTGACAGCCCCACATCAATCACCTCTCCTGCAATCAAATGTTTACCTTATCCCGCTTTGAGGGATTAAAGTTTAATAGTGGGGAGCGGCAGACCCCTGTAGATCTGCCTCCCCCTCAGCAGCCTGGACACCACAGAGGATGGAAGGAGGGAGGGACCCAGAACAGACCCTGCTGCAGCTGTTGCTCTGCTGGAGTCTACACTCAGTTAGACATAGACTCACCCACTCCCCTCCAGCTGCACACATGCACGCACACACTGGACTTGAGATGGCTAACAGGACCCCTAGCCTGTCTCTCTGGCTGATGGAGACAGATTGATGAATGGAGGGGAGAGAGCGAGAGAGAAAATTCAAACTGGGCCAGACAAGAGCATCTAGAGCTGTCCTGTGCGTTATCCACTAGTCTCTGTTGGGCCAATTACAACTATCGATGGCCACTAGATTCTCGCCAGCTGATCTCCCATTAAATCACCAATATGTGCTAAAATCACCCGCACAGCTGATATCAATTGTAACCATCATCCAACACCGATTTACTGCTTCATAACGCAGATTGGATGTCGGGGTTATGTTTTAGTCCTAGATTGCAAGCAACATTTTTCAAGACGTTTTCACCCTCTGGTGGGTATTAACATCGGAACAATTTAATCCTGCAATTTTAACTGACTAAGGGTGATTTATCTATTTGACATACTGTACTGAAAATTATTTCATTTCCTCGTTTACCACGGCAAATCTACTATGACAATGCAGCCTTCCCTACACATTTTATGAGTGAAAGAATTATGGTGTGGGATAAATGAATTTGTTTACAATTTATGTAATTCATTAATGATTTTACTTATCTGAATTGAATATGGCCATTTCTTATCAAGAGGGGATAGCCGAGTTGTGTGGATAACCAAGATGGTTTATTTATTTGTCTACAACATGATAACACTGAAAAGTGAACCTTTATATGTTCGTACAGGGCTCGTACAGGGCTCAGGGTTATTAGGCTAGTAGACCTACTGTACTACTTTATTTTACTTATTGAAGAAACAATGTCTGAATTGGAAAGAAATGTGGTAGGGAGAGTCATTTCTTATTATTTGGAAGTGATTATCTTAACCAATGAAACAGGTGCAAAGTGCTTTGTTTTATAATGATATTTAAATTGTCTTTAAATTGTCTATCATACGTTGCTGCAATCCATATCACTTTCATTTAGGCTGCAATGTGGTAATTAATAAAAAGTTGATCCTCAATAACTTTATTTTCGCAGAAGAGTAGCCTCGATGTAGGCATAGTTTGGCTAGGCAATTGTCTGCAGTGAATCGTGTTAACTAAATCATAGGCTACTTTTCCAGTCTAATTTTTCTATTTCAGTTGTATGTCATATTCTTCCATTTATATTTTTCCTTATTTCAATTGAGTTGTTCCTGATAGAATGTTACTTCATTGGGACGTGTGTATTGAACACAGACAATAACCATTTCCCATGCCATTTCCACTGTTAAGTATCAAGCCAGCTTGACACTTTGGAGCAGCGGTCTAAGGCATTGCATCTCAGTGCTAGAGGCGTCACTACAGACCCTGGTTTGATCTTGGCTTGTATCACAACCGGCTGTGATTGGGAGTCTCATAGGGTGGTGCACAATTGGTCAGCGTTGTCCGGTTTAGGGTTTGGTCAGGGTAGGTCATCATTGTAAATAAGAATCTGATCTTAACTGACTTGCCTAGATAAATAAAGATAAAATATAAAACAATGTCAGATCAGCTGGTCTGGTAGTTAATACCACTGCTGTGTTCGTTAATCTGTACTGTAGGTGCGCGTTAAGTTCTGCCTCTTCGTTGCAATACTGCCTGTGTGTTTCTGCTGGGTTGGTAATTAAAGAGGGGAGGCCCAGTAGAGTCTAGCTGTGTGTTATTTTCCCTATCTCTCCTCTTGTTTTCTCTCTAATCTTCCTGTAAGACCAGATAATTAATGGTGGGGCGGCAGGGGAGCCTGTGGTCCTCGTGTTAATGGAGCGGATTGGGCTTGTTTACCTAACTTCCCATTGCTCTCTCGTTAGGGTCTGGGCCAGGGCTAGTCAACGGTCCAGACTTCCTATTAGAGAAAAATGGGGCTCATGTGACCACTTATGAACAGTAGGATGGTACAGGAGTTGTTGTTTTACGAACAGTAGGATGGTACAGGGATTGTTGTCTTATGAACAATAGGATGGTACAGGGGTTGTTGTCTTATGAACAGTAGGATGGTACAGGGGTTGTTGTCTTATGAACAGTAGGATGGTACAAGGGGCTCTTTTATGAACAGTAGGATGGTACGGGGATTGTTGTCTTATGAACTGTAGGATGGTACAGGGATTGTTGTTTTATGAACAGTAGGATGGTACGGGGATTGTTGTTTTATGAACAGTAGGATGGTATGGGGATTGTTTTCTTATGAACAGTAGCATGGTATGGGGATTGTTTTCTTATGAACAGTAGGATGGTACGTGGATTGTTGTTTTATGAACAGTAGGATGGTACGGGGATTGTTGTCTTATGAACAGTAGGATGCTACAGGGATTGTTTTATGAACAGTAGGATGGTACAGGGGTTGTTGTTTTATGAACAGTAGGATGGTACGGGGGTTGTTGTTTTATGAACAGTAGGATGGTACGGGTGTTGTTGTCTTATGAACAGTAGGCTGGTACAGGGGTTGTTGTCTTATGAACAGTAGGATGGTACCGGGGTTGTTGTCTTATGAACAGTAGGATGGTACCGGGGTTGTTGTCTTATGAACAGTAGGATGATACGGGGGTTGTTGTCTTATGAACAGTAGGATGGTACGGGGGTTGTTGTCTTATGAACAGTAGGATGGTATGCGGGTTGTTGTCTTATGAACAGTAGGATGGTAAAGAGGTTGTTGTTTTATGAACAGTAGGAAGGTACAGGGGTTGTTGTCTTATGAACAGTAGGATGGTACGGGGGTTGTTGTTTTATGAACAGTAGGATTGTACGGGGGTTGTTGTGAACAGTAGGATGGTACGGGTGTTGTTGTCTTATGAACAGTAGGATGGTACAGGGGTTGTTGTCTTATGAACAGTAGGATGGTACGGGGGTTGTTGTCTTATGAACAGTAGGATGATACGGGGGTTGTTGTTTTATGAACAGTAGGATGGTACGGGGATTGTTGTCTTATGAACAGTAGGATTGTACGGGGGATGTTGTCTTATGAACAGTAGGATGGTACGGGGGTTGTTGTCTTATGAACAGTAGGATGGTAAAGAGGTTGTTGTTGTTTTATGAACAGTAGGACGGTACAGGGGTTGTTGTCTTATGATCAGTAGGATTGTACGGGGATTGTTGTCTTATGAACAGTAGGATGGTAAAGAGGTTGTTGTTGTTTTATGAACAGTAGGATGATACGGGGGATGTTGTCTTATGATCAGTAGGATGGTACAGGGGTTGTTGTCTTATGAACAGTAGGATGGTACAGGGGTTGTTGTCTTATGAACTGTAGGATGGTATGGGGGTTGTTGTCTTATGAACAGTAGGATGATACGGGGGTTGTTGTGAACAGTAGGATGGTACGGGGGTTGTTGTCTTATGAACAGTAGGATGGTTCAGGGTTTGTTGTCTAATGAACAGTAGGATGGTACAAGGGGCTCTTTTATGAACAGTAGGATGGTACGGGGATTGTTGTCTTATGAACAGTAGGATGGTACGGCGATTGTTGTCTTATGAACAGTAGGATGGTACGGCGATTGTTGTTTTATGAACAGTAGGATGGTATGGGGATTGTTTTCTTATGAACAGTAGGATGATACGGGGGTTGTTGTCTTATGAACAGTAGGATGGTACGGGGGTTGTTGTTTTATGAACAATAGGATTGTACGGGGGTTGTTGTGAACAGTAGGATGGTACGGGGGTTGTTGTCTTATGAACAGTAGGATGGTACAGGGGTTGTTGTCTAATGAACAGTAGGATGGTACAAGGGGCTCTTTTATGAACAGTAGGATAGTACGGGGATTGTTGTCTTATGAACAGTAGGATGGTACGGGGATTGTTGTCTTATGAACAGTAGGATGGTACGGCGATTGTTGTTTTATGAACAGTAGGATGGTACGGGGATTGTTGTCTTATGAACAGTAGGATTGTACGGGGGTTGTTGTCTTATGAACAGTAGGATGGTACGGGGGATGTTGTCTTATGAACACTAGGTTGGTACGGGGGATGTTGTCTTATGAACAGTAGGATTGTACGGGGGTTGTTGTCTTATGAACAGTAGGATGGTACAGGGGTTGTTGTCTTATGAACACTAGGTTGGTACGGGGGATGTTGTCTTATGATCAGTAGGATTGTACGGGGGATGTTGTCTTATAAACAGTAGGATGGTATGGGGGATGTTGTCTTATGAACAGTAGGATTGTACGGGGGATGTTGTTTTATGAACAGTAGGATGGTACGGGGGTTGTTGTTTTATGAACAGTAGGATTGTACGGGGGTTGTTGTTTTATGAACAGTAGGATTGTACAGGGGTTGTTGTTTTATGGACAGTAGGATTGTACGGGGGTTGTTGTCTTATGAACAGTAGGATGGTACGGGGGATGTTGTCTTATGAACACTAGGTTGGTACGGGGGATGTTGTCTTATGAACAGTAGGATTGTACGGGGGTTGTTGTCTTATGAACAGTAGGATGGTACAGGGGTTGTTGTCTTATGAACACTAGGTTGGTACGGGGGATGTTGTCTTATGATCAGTAGGATTGTACGGGGGATGTTGTCTTATAAACAGTAGGATGGTATGGGGGATGTTGTCTTATGAACAGTAGGATTGTACGGGGGATGTTGTCTTATGAACAGTAGGATTGTACGGGGGTTGTTGTCTTATGAACAGTAGGATGGTACAGGGGTTGTTGTCTTATGAACAGTAGGATGGTACGTGGGATGTTGTCTTATGAACAGTAGGATGGTACAGGGGTTGTTGTCTTATGAACAGTAGGATGGTACGTGGGATGTTGTCTTATGATCAGTAGGATTGTACGGGGGATGTTGTCTTATAAACAGTAGGATGGTACGGGTGTTGTCTTATGAACAGTAGGATTGTACAGGGGTTGTTGTTTTATGAACAGTAGGATTGTACGGGGGTTGTTGTCTTATAAACAGTAGGATGGTACGGGGGATGTTGTCTTATGAACAGTAGGATTGTACGGGGGTTGTTGTCTTATGAACAGTAGGATGGTACAGGGGTTGTTGTCTTATGAACAGTAGGATGGTACGTGGGATGTTGTCTTATGAACAGTAGGATGGTACAGGGGTTGTTGTCTTATGAACAGTAGGATGGTACAGGGGTTGTTGTCTAATGAACAGTAGGATGGTACAAGGGGCTCTTTTATGAACAGTAGGATGGTACGGGGATTGTTGTCTTATGAACAGTAGGATGGTACGGGGATTGTTGTCTTATGAACAGTAGGATGGTACGGCGATTGTTGTTTTATGAACAGTAGGATGGTACGGGGATTGTTGTCTTATGAACAGTAGGATGGTATGGGGATTGTTTTCTTATGAACAGTAGGATGGTACAGGGATTGTTTTATGAACAGTAGGATGGTACAGGGGTTGTTGTTTTATGAACAGTAGGATGGTACGGGGGATGTTGTCTTATGAACAGTAGGATTGTACGGGGGTTGTTGTTTTATGAACAGTAGGATTGTACAGGGATTGTTGTCTTATGAACAGTAGGATGGTACGGGGGATGTTGTCTTATGAACAGTAGGATGGTACGGGGGTTGTTGTTTTATGAACACTAGGTTGGTACAGGGGTTGTTGTCTTATGAACAGTAGGATGGTACGGGGGATGTTGTCTTATGAACAGTAGGACGGTACGGGGGATGTTGTCTTATGAACAGTAGGATTGTACGGGGGATGTTGTCTTATGAACACTAGGTTGGTACGGGGGATGTTGTCTTATGAACAGTAGGATGGTACGGGGGATGTTGTCTTATGAACAGTAGGATGGTACCGGTGATGTTGTCTTATGAACACTAGGTTGGTACGGGGGATGTTGTCTTATGAACAGTAGGATGGTACGGGGGATGTTGTCTTATGAACAGTAGGATTGTACGGGGGATGTTGTCTTATAAACAGTAGGATGGTACGGGTGTTGTCTTATGAACAGTAGGATTGTACAGGGGTTGTTGTTTTATGAACAGTAGGATTGTACGGGGGTTGTTGTCTTATAAACAGTAGGATGGTACGGGGGATGTTGTCTTATGAACAGTAGGATGGTACGGGGGATGTTGTCTTATGATCAGTAGGATTGTACGGGGGATGTTGTCTTATAAACAGTAGGATGGTACGGGTGTTGTCTTATGAACAGTAGGATTGTACAGGGGTTGTTGTTTTATGAACAGTAGGATTGTACGGGGGTTGTTGTCTTATAAACAGTAGGATGGTACGGGGGATGTTGTCTTATGAACAGTAGGATTGTACGGGGGTTGTTGTCTTATGAACAGTAGGATGGTACAGGGGTTGTTGTCTTATGAACAGTAGGATGGTACGTGGGATGTTGTCTTATGAACAGTAGGATGGTACAGGGGTTGTTGTCTTATGAACAGTAGGATGGTACAGGGGTTGTTGTCTAATGAACAGTAGGATGGTACAAGGGGCTCTTTTATGAACAGTAGGATGGTACGGGGATTGTTGTCTTATGAACAGTAGGATGGTACGGGGATTGTTGTCTTATGAACAGTAGGATGGTACGGCGATTGTTGTTTTATGAACAGTAGGATGGTACGGGGATTGTTGTCTTATGAACAGTAGGATGGTATGGGGATTGTTTTCTTATGAACAGTAGGATGGTACAGGGATTGTTTTATGAACAGTAGGATGGTACAGGGGTTGTTGTTTTATGAACAGTAGGATGGTACGGGGGATGTTGTCTTATGAACAGTAGGATTGTACAGGGGTTGTTGTTTTATGAACAGTAGGATTGTACAGGGGTTGTTGTCTTATGAACAGTAGGATGGTACGGGGGATGTTGTCTTATGAACAGTAGGATGGTACGGGGGTTGTTGTTTTATGAACACTAGGTTGGTACAGGGGTTGTTGTCTTATGAACAGTAGGATGGTACGGGGGATGTTGTCTTATGAACAGTAGGACGGTACGGGGGATGTTGTCTTATGAACAGTAGGATTGTACGGGGGATGTTGTCTTATGAACACTAGGTTGGTACGGGGGATGTTGTCTTATGAACAGTAGGATGGTACGGGGGATGTTGTCTTATGAACAGTAGGATGGTACCGGTGATGTTGTCTTATGAACACTAGGTTGGTACGATGGATGTTGTCTTATGAACAGTAGGATGGTACGGGGGATGTTGTCTTATGAACAGTAGGATTGTATGGGGGTTGTTGTCTTATGAACAGTAGGATGGTACAGGGGTCTTTGTCTTATGAACACTAGGTTGGTACGGGGGATGTTGTCTTATGATCAGTAGGATTGTACGGGGGATGTTGTCTTATAAACATTAGGATGGTACGGGGGATGTTGTCTTATGAACAGTAGGATGGTACGGGGGATGTTGTCTTATGAACAGTAGGATGGTACCGGTGATGTTGTCTTATGAACACTAGGTTGGTACGGGGGATGTTGTCTTATGAACAGTAGGATGGTACGGGGGATGTTGTCTTATGAACAGTAGGATTGTACGGGGGATGTTGTCTTATAAACAGTAGGATGGTACGGGTGTTGTCTTATGAACAGTAGGATTGTACAGGGGTTGTTGTTTTATGAACAGTAGGATTGTACGGGGGTTGTTGTCTTATAAACAGTAGGATGGTACGGGGGATGTTGTCTTATGAACAGTAGGATGGTACGGGGGATGTTGTCTTATGATCAGTAGGATTGTACGGGGGATGTTGTCTTATAAACAGTAGGATGGTACGGGTGTTGTCTTATGAACAGTAGGATTGTACAGGGGTTGTTGTTTTATGAACAGTAGGATTGTACGGGGGTTGTTGTCTTATAAACAGTAGGATGGTACGGGGGATGTTGTCTTATGAACAGTAGGATTGTACGGGGGTAGTTGTCTTATGAACAGTAGGATGGTACAGGGGTTGTTGTCTTATGAACAGTAGGATGGTACGTGGGATGTTGTCTTATGAACAGTAGGATGGTACAGGGGTTGTTGTCTTATGAACAGTAGGATGGTACAGGGGTTGTTGTCTAATGAACAGTAGGATGGTACAAGGGGCTCTTTTATGAACAGTAGGATGGTACGGGGATTGTTGTCTTATGAACAGTAGGATGGTACGGGGGTTGTTGTCTTATGAACAGTAGGATGGTACGTGGGATGTTGTCTTATGAACAGTAGGATGGTACAGGGGTTGTTGTCTTATGAACAGTAGGATGGTACAGGGGTTGTTGTCTAATGAACAGTAGGATGGTACAAGGGGCTCTTTTATGAACAGTAGGATGGTACGGGGATTGTTGTCTTATGAACAGTAGGATGGTACGGGGATTGTTGTCTTATGAACAGTAGGATGGTACGGCGATTGTTGTCTTATGAACAGTAGGATGGTACAGGGGTTGTTGTCTTATGAACAGTAGGATGGTACGTGGGATGTTGTCTTATGAACAGTAGGATGGTACAGGGGTTGTTGTCTTATGAACAGTAGGATGGTACAGGGGTTGTTGTCTAATGAACAGTAGGATGGTACAAGGGGCTCTTTTATGAACAGTAGGATGGTACGGGGATTGTTGTCTTATGAACAGTAGGATGGTACGGGGGTTGTTGTCTTATGAACAGTAGGATGGTACGTGGGATGTTGTCTTATGAACAGTAGGATGGTACAGGGGTTGTTGTCTTATGAACAGTAGGATGGTACAGGGGTTGTTGTCTAATGAACAGTAGGATGGTACAAGGGGCTCTTTTATGAACAGTAGGATTGTACGGGGGTTGTTGTCTTATGAACAGTAGGATGGTACAGGGGTTGTTGTCTTATGAACAGTAGGATGGTACGTGGGATGTTGTCTTATGAACAGTAGGATGGTACAGGGGTTGTTGTCTTATGAACAGTAGGATGGTACAGGGGTTGTTGTCTAATGAACAGTAGGATGGTACAAGGGGCTCTTTTATGAACAGTAGGATGGTACGGGGATTGTTGTCTTATGAACAGTAGGATGGTACGGGGATTGTTGTCTTATGAACAGTAGGATGGTACGGCGATTGTTGTTTTATGAACAGTAGGATGGTACGGGGATTGTTGTCTTATGAACAGTAGGATGGTATGGGGATTGTTTTCTTATGAACAGTAGGATGGTACAGGGATTGTTTTATGAACAGTAGGATGGTACAGGGGTTGTTGTTTTATGAACAGTAGGATGGTACGGGGGATGTTGTCTTATGAACAGTAGGATTGTACGGGGGTTGTTGTTTTATGAACAGTAGGATTGTACAGGGGTTGTTGTCTTATGAACAGTAGGATGGTACGGGGGATGTTGTCTTATGAACAGTAGGATGGTACGGGGGTTGTTGTTTTATGAACACTAGGTTGGTACAGGGGTTGTTGTCTTATGAACAGTAGGATGGTACGGGGGATGTTGTCTTATGAACAGTAGGACGGTACGGGGGATGTTGTCTTATGAACAGTAGGATTGTACGGGGGATGTTGTCTTATGAACACTAGGTTGGTACGGGGGATGTTGTCTTATGAACAGTAGGATGGTACGGGGGAAGTTGTCTTATGAACAGTAGGATGGTACCGGTGATGTTGTCTTATGAACACTAGGTTGGTACGATGGATGTTGTCTTATGAACAGTATGATGGTACGGGGGATGTTGTCTTATGAACAGTAGGATTGTACGGGGGTTGTTGTCTTATGAACAGTAGGATTGTACGGGGGTTGTTGTCTTATGAACAGTAGGATGGTACGGGGGATGTTGTCTTATGAACACTAGGTTGGTACGGGGGATGTTGTCTTATGAACAGTAGGATGGTACGGGGGATGTTGTCTTATGAACAGTAGGATTGTACGGGGGTTGTTGTCTTATGAACAGTAGGATGGTACAGGGGTCTTTGTCTTATGAACACTAGGTTGGTACGGGGGATGTTGTCTTATAAACAGTAGGATGGTATGGGGGATGTTGTCTTATGAACAGTAGGATGGTACGGGGGTTGTTGTTTTATGAACAGTAGGATTGTACGGGGGTTGTTGTTTTATGAACAGTAGGATTGTACAGGGGTTGTTGTTTTATGAACAGTAGGATTGTACGGGGGTTGTTGTCTTATAAACAGTAGGATGGTACGGGGGATGTTGTCTTATGAACAGTAGGATTGTACGGGGGATGTTGTCTTATGAACAGTAGGATTGTACGGGGGTTGTTGTCTTATGAACAGTAGGATGGTACAGGGGTTGTTGTCTTATGAACAGTAGGATGGTACGTGGGATGTTGTCTTATGAACAGTAGGATGGTACAGGGGTTGTTGTCTTATGAACAGTAGGATGGTACGTGGGATGTTGTCTTATGATCAGTAGGATTGTACGGGGGATGTTGTCTTATAAACAGTAGGATGGTACGGGTGTTGTCTTATGAACAGTAGGATTGTACAGGGGTTGTTGTTTTATGAACAGTAGGATTGTACGGGGGTTGTTGTCTTATAAACAGTAGGATGGTACGGGGGATGTTGTCTTATGAACAGTAGGATTGTACGGGGGTTGTTGTCTTATGAACAGTAGGATGGTACAGGGGTTGTTGTCTTATGAACAGTAGGATGGTACGTGGGATGTTGTCTTATGAACAGTAGGATGGTACAGGGGTTGTTGTCTTATGAACAGTAGGATGGTACGTGGGATGTTGTCTTATGATCAGTAGGATTGTACGGGGGATGTTGTCTTATAAACAGTAGGATGGTACGGGGGATGTTGTCTTATGAACAGTAGGATTGTACGGGGGTTGTTGTCTTATGAACAGTAGGATTGTACAGGGGTTGTTGTCTTATGAACAGTAGGATTGTACGGGGGTTGTTGTCTTATGAACAGTAGGATTGTACGGGGGTTGTTGTCTTATGAACAGTAGGATTGTACAGGGGTTGTTGTCTTATGAACAGTAGGATTGTACGGGGGGTTGTTGTCTCATGAACAGTAGGATTGTACGGGGGTTGTTGTCTTATGAACAGTAGGATTGTACGGGGGTTGTTGTCTTATGAACAGTAGGATGGTACGGGGGTTGTTGTCTTATGAACAGTAGGATTGTACGGGGGTTGTTGTCTTATTAACAGTAGGATTGTATGGGGGATGTTGTCTTATGAACAGTAGGATTGTACGGGGGATGTTGTCTTATGATCAGTAGGATTGTACAGGGGTTGTTGTCTTATGAACAGTAGGATGGTACGGGTGTTATTGTTTTATGAACAGTAGGATTGTACGGGGGATGTTGTCTTATAAACAGTAGGATTGTACGGGGGTTGTTGTCTTATTAACAGTAGGATTGTATGGGGGATGTTGTCTTATGAACAGTAGGATTGTATGGGGGATGTTGTCTTATGAACAGTAGGATTGTACGGGGGATGTTGTCTTATGATCAGTAGGATTGTACGGTGGTTGATGATGAGTAGTTGAGTGATGATGATTCTGTTATGGAGATTTGGACAGGAGACATTTGTGTTATTTTTCATGAATCCATAAAAGACTCTCAGCATGGATTTGTTGATGCAGTGGCCTAATTAACCAACTTTCAGTTTATTTGTGCCACATTGTAAATGTATAAGGATAACTTTTGTGGTCACTTAGTACAGGCATTCAATTCTTGCTCTCATGTGTCTGTTTTACTCACTGAGCAACATTAGAGTAGATGGCAATACGTGATAGTATTATGTATTTACCATCTGTATAGTTGTGTACATGCGTACTCATCCATTCTGCCTTAATGGGACATTCAGTAAAAATTCTGAATCTCAACTTCAGGTAGTGGTTATGACACGCAATATGGATAAATGTGGATTGGCAGTGATTTGAGTAGGAAGACATGTAGCTGCAGGTGAACATACCAGTGTAGAGATGTGACGGATATTACTGGGCAGCACTGCTCCTCTGGGGAGATATAACGGGTATTACTGGGCATCACTGCTCCTCTGGGGAGATATAACGGGTATTACTGGGCAGCACTGCTCCTCTGGGGAGATATAACGGGTATTACTGGGCAGCACTGCTCCTCTGGGGAGATATAACGGGTATTACTGGGCAGCACTGCTCCTCTGGGGAGATATAACGGGTATTACTGGGCAGCACTGCTCCTCTGGGGAACCTCCTGTTCAACTACCCCCTCGAGCCAAAACCTGACAAAGGCCTTTGAAGAGCTGTCATTCTCAGGCACAGAGCCAGGCCCTCACTAGCCCACAACAGAGCAGAGAGAGAAAGAACAGGTTCACACCTTTCTAACAGGTGTGGAGGAGAGAGAGAGATAATGGCAGGTAGAGGAGAGTAGATGTAGGCTAGAAGAGGAAAGGAGTGGATGCGAGAGAGGGATGGTGGGGAGATGCACAGAGGACCACAAAAGTAGCTCTGTATGTACAGTGGGTTTCTATGAAAAGACAGGCACAACACAACGTCTCTGATATTGACCAGAGGCAGGATCCAATCCCTGTGAGATAGTTGGAGGTGCAGCACTGTGTGTAATTGTGTTGGAACTAAGTGCACTCCCTATCTTGCCTGGGGCTAAACTCTACATGTTTGGTTCTCCTGCGTCCTCTGGTCTCCATGGCTCTACAACCCACTGCACAGGAGGTTTAACAAGAAGAGGGAGCAAAGTCCCATTGATTGGCTGATATACAGTACAAGACCTGACACAGTAGTTGGTTGATGTGTGACTTCTGGATGATGCACTCCCCGGGGCGCTGTGGCTGTTAGGTCTTGGGTGTACAAGCCAGGGCAGGCAGCCTTCAGATCTTCAAACAACTGGCGGAGCCACAAAATCAGACAGTTTGTCCGTTTTCCTCCACCCTGTTGGAAGCATAGCCTTGGCAACAGTTCTGCTGCAGTCGTCTATCTAATTCGTCTAGACTTTTTCCTCTTTTTCAATCACTTCAAATGTGTTTTGTCTCCGGTCAGAGAACATGGCCTTGATGCCTCTGTCACTGGCTTGATGTGAGTGGCTCATCAAGCAGGATTTGTAGAAAATAAGACTCTGAGGCAACGTGCAGGCAGCCCATCTCCTTATTTAGCAGTGTTTTTGTCGCTGTTAATTATCTTTGTTTTTGCCTCAGTGCCTCAGTTCTAAAACAGAACAGGAGCTGGATGCTAACGGTTGATGTTCCTTTCTTTTGTCACGTCAGCGAGAAGGGCCAAAGGGAGACTTTTGTCCACCGAGTTTACCCTCAAAATGAGTAAACAAACCAGGTCACTGCTCTTTGAGTACTCAAGAAGATAAGAATGCAAAACTTCATCGACATGAAGGTCGCTAACTCATTCACCCATCAATAAGGGTAATGTCGTACTGTTTTATTAATTGTCCATTTCCATTTCTGCAGCATGGCTGGGTAGGTTTCAAATGGCCCTTATGCTGTTTCAACACAGAGGTCCTTTGTTTAGTCAGATAAAAGGGGAGTTTTTGTGATCAGCATTCGATATCTCTTTCCTTTGTTTCCACCTCTTTGATCATCTTTCTGTATAAATACAGCATATCCAACAGTAGTTTAATGCTTAGGCCGTTGTGACCAAGGTTTTATTCATGGGTGTCCAGTGTTTCCATTTAATTTAGAGTCACTTTTGTTATGCTATACTGGGATTCATCATTCTTTCAGTAATCTGCTGCAGTTTCACACAGATTTTAATGCATATCTATCCTAGGTTTTATTCATGGTTGTCCAGCATTTCCATTTGATTTGGACTCCCTTGTCATACTGTAATTAATTGATCTGGTTCATGGTTATAGATGGATATTGTTCCATGACATGGGACAAGCTGTGGTAGCCTGTCTTAATGTGTGAAATGGGTATCAGGTAGTGTGGTAGCGTGTGTTTAGCAGAGTATGTTTCAGTAAGTGCTCTCCTAGATGGGTGCAACCACAGCTGGGGATATCAGTTCCAGAAAGGGTCTCTTCTCTTCTGTCCTTGTAAAGGCTCTTCTGTAGTAGTCTGACCGTCCGGCCCCAGATTTCCATGTGATCCTCGCTGCCTCATAAAATGGTTGACACTAAGGTGGATGGAAGCCCTGGTTTAATGGCCATAAAGATGCACAAAGGGCTCTACTGGAGTGCACTGCTCTCAAATGAATCACCCACTACATTCGATTGCATTGGCAATGATAAATCCTATATTCAGATCTTAAAGCTGTGCAGCAGGGAATAAACCTCAAGGCATCTTAAATTACCTTTACAGTTTTGCATAATCTCTCTTAATCCAGAAGTAATTTGGTCAGCTACTTGAATAAATTCTGTGTTCGTACGTGTTAGAAACTCAAAGTTCTGTCAAAAGCAAAGTCTCCATCCTCGCACTCACAAAAGGAAACTCTCAGCCGAAGCCCACCCTGCCAAAGCCCCCCCCCCCCCCCCCCCCCCCCCCCCCCCCCCAATGGACGCATGATGACATTTCTTAAAGAGGCAAATATGTAGTAGGACAACCTTGTCATCATTGTGATGAAGCCAGATTGTCTTTAGATGCAGTATAATGTTAGCTAGAGGGGAGACCACTGGATTTTAGCTGCTAATGTTAGCTTTGCTAGCTATTTTTGACAAACTATGCGAAATAAAGTAAATTTGATGACATGATAATGATACTAAATAGTTGCCTACTTTAGCAATGCCATCATATTTCCTGGCCACTATAGTGTAATTTAGAAACACTCATTAGTCATCACTCAGAATGACTGGCCTTATCACAACTTTAGGGCACCAGTGGTGGAGGGTGGCTTGAGAACGTTCATAACAATGGCATGACGTGACCGAGTGACGGAGGTGCAATTTATCAATAGCCAGAATAGCATTGTGATGTCAACTTTGACCCAACAAAATTTATCTCAGGTCTGCTCAGGTCTGCTCTGGTGGGCGCATCAACATTGTGGGTGGTTGTGTAATAATTCAGCCCAGGAGAGCTGTAATGGTATTGGGGAGCTATATGGAGATTTAAAGGAATTTATAATCTCAGAGGATTCTTTCCTTATTACAACCCCCTCTGTCATTTCTTTATGCCTACACAAAATCAGATAACATTTTCTGTTGCACAACCTCACTAACCTTTGTAACTCGTCACGTCCTAATCCTAATCCACAGTACACTCCGTCAGCATTGCTTAAACCCATCTTCAAAGAGTGTGTTTGTCTGTCTATGTGTGTGGCTTTGTTTATAATAACCAGTAAACACTGTCTGCCTTTAGATCTTTCTCCCTCCCGCCCCCCTTCCTTTTTAGAGCATTTAAAAAATAATCAACATCAGACACCTGTGACCCTCTGTTTGGATTCGGACAGAAACAAGGCAACAGTAAACATGTTGTCCCCCACAAATGATGCAGCGCCCCCCATTGGGCCAATTCAGATTGTGTGTGACGAACAAATGTCAGTTATTGTGTGTGACCACAGATAGTCCATTATATTGACCAGATACTCAAGTGGCCACTAAAAATGTAATGTCTTACAAAATGGAAGGCAATGGGTTTCTGTACAGCACTTTGAGATATCAGCTGATGCAAGAAGGGCTATATAAATACATTTGATTGGATTTTGATTAGCCTGAGTACCAGTCTCTTTAGTTAATCCACTTCCTGTACTTCATGTCACATGCTAAATGCCATGGTGTCACGGCTGGCTGAAGCACTGGACCAGGGTGCAGCATGGTAAGCGTACATTTGAACTTTATTTAAAAATGACGCCGACAAAACGAAGAACAAAAAAACAACCGTGAAGCTTTGGGCTATGTGCACTGAACAACTACAAAGTTAACTTCCCACAAAACAGGTGGGGGAAAAGGGTACCTAAGTATGGTTCTCAATCAGAGACAACAATAGACTGTCCCTGATTGCGAACCATACCAGGCCAAGACATAGAAATACAAAACATAGAAAAAAGGACATAGAATGCCCACCCTAGTCACACCCTGGCCTAACCAAATAGAGAATAAAAAGCCTCTCTATGGCCAGGGCGTGACACATGGCATTACATTTGGCAATGACAAGGATTGGCAAGGAGTAGAATGTTAGCTAAATAGACTAATTCTCAGACTAGAAGGCTGTCGGGAGGAGGCAAGATCAAGTGGGACCATTCTAGCCAATGAGCGGGCAGATACGTGTGAACAACAGGCACAACTCTGATATAGAGGGTTGCTAGGATGGCACGAGTCCTACTTATCACTCACAACAACCTAAGCACTACGAAATGTTTATTAGATCAAGTAAACCAGACTTAGTAAATAAGCCATTAAATGTTTTGTTAACTAAACCTCTACAGTCTCTCATTGACATCAATAAGAAACGCCTTGTTTGTTTTCTACCTGCTGGAATAGACCGATTTTAGAGCCCAGTTATCCCTCTCGCTTCGCCTCGCCTCTTCCTCTTTGGTGTGACTCACAAAGTTCAGTTAATTAATTACTATAACTCCCACCTTAGGCTAATCAGTGTGATTTTTTTTATTTGCAAGACTTTTGACAAGTTTTGTCAAAATTGGGTCAGTGCTCTCTGAGAGTTTCTACCATCTTGTATTTTACTTCCTTCTTTTGGCCAATTCTATTGGCATGCTGCTGCATTGTCACCTTTCAATGTGACCACATACATTACCTGCACCTCTTGGCGTATTTGTTCTGTGTAGTAAACCATACATCTCTTCGAGTTTATGTCCTCTGTAGTAAACCATACATCTTCAATTCTATTAAAATTGTTTAAGGATTGTATCTCTGTATTTGGCATTATCAAATCAAATTGTATTTGTCACATGCACCGAATACAACAGACCTTACTGTGAAATGCTTACTGGCTGGGGGCAGTATTGAGTAGCTTGGATGAATAAGGTGCCCAGAGGTGCCCTGAATAAGGTGCCCAGAGGTGCCCAGAGTAAACTGCCTGCTACTCAGTCCCAGTCCCAATAATATATGCATATTATTAGTATATTTGGATAGAAAACACTCTGAAGTTTCTAAAACTGCTTGAATGATGTCTGTGAGTATAACAGAACTCATATGGCAGGCAAAAACCTGAGAAAGAATCCAACCAGGAAGTGGGAAGTGGGAAATCTGAGGTTGGTCATTTTTCAACTCATTTCCTATGGAAGATACAGTGGGATACTGTTCATTGCACTTCCTCAGGCTTCCACCAGATGTCAACAGTCTTTAGAACCTTGTTTGATGCTTCTACTGTGAAGTGGGAGCTAATGAAAGGGGAATGAGTCAGAGGTCTGCCAGAATGCCTTGAGCTCGTGACGCTCATTCACGTGAGAGCGAGCTCTGTTCCATTGCTTTTCTACAGACAAAGGAATTCTCCGGTTGGAACATTATTGAAAATGTATGTTAAAAACATCCTAAAGATTGATTCTATACATCGTTTGACATGTTTCTACGGACTGTAACGGAACTTTTTGACATTTTGTTTGCTCCTAGTGAACGCGCTTCGTGAGTTTGGAGTTTACCAAACTCGCAAACAAAAGGAGCTATTAGGACATAAATGATGGACATTATCGAACGAAACAAACATTTATTGTGGAACTGGGATTCCTGGGAGTGCATTCTGATGAATATCATCAAAGGTAAGTGAATATTTACAAGGTTATTTCTGACTTCTGTTGACTGCACAATATGGCGGATATCTTTTTGGCTTGTTTGGGCACCCCATAGTGCCGGAAAACGTGTGTAAACAGGGCCTCTGCAGTTTGTAAGGCCGTAGGGAGACCAGTCAAAGGGAGGAGACGACAGGACTTCGAAAACAGATCCACAACGACCAGGATCATGGTGTAACCCTGTGAAGGTGGAAGATCAATCAAAAACCCCACCGACAGGTGTGACCACCACTGTTGAGGAACGGGTAAAGGTTGTAGCTTCCCTCTGGGCAGGTGTCTAGGAGCCTTGCACTGGGCGCACACCGAGCAGGAGGAAACATAAATCCTCACGTCCTTAGCTAAAGTGGGCCACCAGTACCTCCCATCCCATACCGCCTGGCGAGGATTCAGTCTCTTCGCCTGCCGGATGTACTCCATATTGCGGTGGTTAGTCCAGATGAGAAAAGGGTGTTTAGCCCCCTCAAGCCAATGCCTCCATGCCTTCAAGGCTTTTACGACAGCTAACAGCTCCCGGTCCCTCACATCATAGTTTCGCTCCGCCGGGCTGAGCTTCTTCGAAAAGAAAGCACAGGGGCGAAGCTTCAGTGGCATACCCGAACGCTGAGAGAGCACTGCTCCTATCCCAGCTTCAGATGCGTCCACCTCCACTATGAATGGCAAAGAGGGATCCGGATGAGCCAACACAGGCACCGAGGTAAACAGAGTCTTCAGGTGTCGGCCAATTACACACCGCTCAATGCGGTCGCTCTCCATTTCCACTCCTGAAGTGGAAATCCGATGCCCTAGGAAGGAGATGGATTGTTGGAAGAACAAGCATTTCTCAGCCTTGACATATAACATGTAACATGAAGTCCTACGAGTGTCATCTGATGAAGATCATCAAAGGTTAGTGATTAATTCCATCTCTATTTCTGATATTTGTGACTCCTCTCTTTGGCTGGAAAAAATGGCTGTTTTTCTGTGACTTGGCCCTGACCTAACATAATCGTTTGTGGGGCTTTCACCGTAAAGCCTATTTGAAATCGGACACTGTGGTGGAATTAACAAGAAGTGTATCTTTAAAATGGTGTGAAATACTTGTATGTCTGAGGAATTTTAACTATGAGATTTCTGTTGTTTTGAATTTGGCGCCCTGCACTTTCACTGGCTGTTTGTCATATCGATCCCGTTAGCGGGATCTCAGCCCTAAGAAGTTTTTAACCTCTTAAGGCTAGCGTCTCTCCTGGCCAATAATCTGCGGAAATGCGCAATGCCAAATGCTAATCATACATGATAAAACTCAAACTTCCATTAAAACACACATGCAGGGTACTCAATTAAAGCTACACTCGTTGTGAATCTAGCCAACATGTCAGATTTTTAAAATGCTTTTCGGCGAAAGCATGAGAAGCTATTATCTGATAGCATGCAACACCCCGAAATACCTGAAGGGAACGTAAACAAAATAATTAGCGTAGCCGGCGCTACACAAAACGCAGAAATAAAATATAAAATATTCATTACCTTTGACGAGCTTCTTTGTTGGCACTCCTATATGTCCCATAAACATCACAATTGGGTCTTTTTCCCGATTAAATCCGTCCATGTATACCCAAAATGTCAATTTATATAGCCCGTCTGATCCATGGAAAATCTCTGTTTTAAAACGCAACGTCATTTTTTTTTAATTAAAAAAGTTGCCTATAAACTTTTACAAAACACTTCAAACTACATTTGTAACCCAACTTTAGGTATTTGTAAACGTTAATAATCGATCAAATTGATCACTGGGCGATCTGTATTCAATAGCAGCTACTCTTGAAATCATGGTCCTTTGTCTCTCTCCCATAAGTCTCTTCCTGTTCCTGGAGGACAGGAAGGGCCTATTTCTCATTTCACCAAGGATTTAAACAAATGAAAATGCCAGTACTGGCGACATCGTGTGGAAGTTGTAGGGACTGCAACCTCACCGTTAACTATTTTTGCTTGCAATAAACAATTCAGAGACTGGCGGATGAATACTTTTCTGTGGTTTTTGTGACCAGGTTTTTCTTGGGAATTCGCTTGCTGTTCACGTTCTGTTATAGTCACAGACATTATTTAACCAGTTTTAGAAACTTCAGAGTGTTTTCTATCCACACATACTAATCCTATGCATATACTATATTCCTGGCATGAGTAGCAGAACGTTGAAATGTTGCGCGATTTTTAACAAAATGTTGAAATAATTCAGGGGAGCTTTAAGAGGTTTTAACCAACAATTCAAGAAATAGAGTTAAGAAAATATTTACTAAATACACTAAAGTTAAACAAACAAATAAAAAAGTAACTCAAGAAAATTAGATAACGATGACGAGGCTATATACAGGGGGTACCGGTACAGAGTCAATGTGCGGGGGTACAGGTAAGTCGAGGTAATTTGTACATGTAGGTTAGGGTAAAGTGACTTTGCATATGCAGCAAGTAGCAGCAGTGTAAAAACAACGTTTGGGGGGGTCAATGTAAATAGTCCAGTTCGGCATTTGATTAGTTTTTCACAAAGCTCAATTACCAATTGATCACTTTCACTCTTCACATGTGCAAACACTAATTGCGTAAATGTTCACTTTGCAATCAGACGTTTGGTATGGATAAAAAGGCCACAGGTGAGTACTCCTGTGTTTTTTTTATTTTTTATTTTACCTTTATTTAACTAGGCAGGTCAGTTAATTAAGAACAAATTCTTATTTTCAATGAAGGCCTAGGAACAGTGGGTTAACTGCCTTGTTCAGGGGCAGAATGACAAATTTTAACCTTGTCAGCTCGGGGATTTGATCTTGCAACCTTGCAACCTTTTGGTTACTAGTCCAATGCTCTAACCACTTGGCTACCTGCCGCCCCAAAACAATTGGAGAACAATGGAAGCAAACTTGGCAGAGAGAGGTAGCGGTGGAGGAAAACCAAGAACAAGGAGAGTAATCTCTGATGAAATTCGGGCGACTGTGGTGGACCATGTAGTCAAACATGGTTTTGCCTGGGCCTTCCGAGTGGTGCAGTGCTAGCTGTGCCACTAGAGATCCTGGTTCGAGTCCAGGCTCTGTGCAGCCGGCCGCGCCCGGGAGACCCATGGGGCAGCACACAATTGTCCCAGTGTCGTCCGGGTTAGGGGAGGGTTTGGGCGGCAGGGATGTCCTTGTCCCATCACTCTCTAGCAACTCCTGTGGCGGACTGGGCCCAGTGCGTGCTGACACGGTTTCCTCCGACACATCAGTGCGGCTGGGTTGTGTTTTGGAGGACGCACGGCTCTCGACCTTTGACTCACCCGAGTCCGTACAGGAGTTGCAGCGATGGGACAAGACTAACTACCAATTGGATACCACAAAATTGAAGAGAAAAAAGGGTAAAAAAACAAAAATGACATGGTTTTGCCTTGAGAAAGGATGGGCAGAGAATGCAGCCCAATCTGAGCTGCTTCATCAGCCGGACATTCCAAAATGAGAATAGGTATGTACTGCAGACATCTACTACTTTTACTACTTGACAGTAGTACTACATAAAGCACAGTAAAGACAGTAGATTCCAATACATACTGTAAGAGGAAACAAAGTAAATATTTCATGTATTACTGTATGAAATTGGGAGCTATACTACTTTAACATATTTATCTTGTTTACTGTAGTGTTTATTGTAGTGTATGCTATTTTGTTTTTGTAGAACTGAAAGACGACCATCACGTGGTGGTAGAACACGTCTATTTACAGACGAACAGGAGGCTGCCATTGTGAAATCCAACAACAGATAATTGAAAATCCTGCCATCTTCAATAACATCAGTGAGCTTATCAACCATATTCCGCGTCCTTAAGAAACACCATCTCCGGATGAAGCAGATCTACAGAGTCCCATTTGAAAGGAATTCCCAAAGAGTGAAGGATAAATGGTAAGTAATGTACTAGTATTACACTCTTGAAGCATTAGAGACACATTGATGTTACCAGTAAACTTTAGTATACAACAGTATTTACTGTCATTTCAGAGAATCATGAAGTTGGATGCAAGTCCCATCCCCTAGGAATAGGCTGGACAATAGAATGAGTCAACATTCACAGAAGGCTGAAAAAAGACAAAAGAATGTTGGTTATACTGGAACACTAGCGCGAGCCTATAGCAAATGAATGGAATCAATGGAATTAATGGAAACGTTCACAGAGCCTGTTTTGACTGGAGTGACGCTTAGAATTCCATTTAGCCTAAATGGCACCAAAAAATGCATCCCTTTTATTTTACCACTACAGTCTGTTCTCAGGACGAAACTAAAAAATAATAACTTGTGTAGAAAGTAGACATCCGCACCTCGATGGTGCGAAGTGTGCTTATGTCTGCATAACGAGGAAGTAGGGAAAAAAATGGACTAAAACCTTTGACTATTTCTGGTCTAGCGATCGATGACAGCAGACTACGATGCCCAAACTTATGTAATTAGAAAGAGGAGATTCTCATGATTAAAATGGTGTCCAACCTGAAAAAAATCTAAATATACACATTGCGAGATATTTGGCAAAATAGACACACATACCTATATTTTCCTATAGAAAACAATAGGATGACCTCTGAGTTCCATGAGTAATTTTTTGTTGTTGTTCTTATTTTAACTACTAGTATCGTGGGCAGGTCTCATTACCATCAATAGCAAAGCTGGCATCAATAGCAAAGCAGGCATCGTGTCGTAGAACAATAAGCTGGGAATGGAACGTTCGGGAAGGCGAGTTGGTGCCACGATGCTCAATAGAACAAATAGGAGCTGATTACTTCAAAACTTCGGCAAGCAGCTGGGACAGATGGTAATATTATGAAACTAGGCTCAATGGCAGATGCAATGAACTAGTTTTATCAGAAAAAAAACATTGTTAAAAATGTGTCCAGCCCACTAGAAACTCATATTCATAAATGAGTCTGGATTCAATTTAGCTAAGACGAGGAGGAGAGAAAGGAACATCATTTTTCAACGTGCCATCATTAAGGTACCTGGCCTGTGCGGGGAATGCTACCATATGCGCAGCTATGAGCCACAGTGGGGTCCTCCACCGCCATGCCACCCTTGGACCATACAATATACAGTATAACTACAAAATTTCAGTCTTTAAATAGATTCTGATAGTAGTGTTATGAAAATGTCACATTAGTGTGATCGCGGTTGTCACTAAGTTAGATTCATTTGATGTGTCTGTAGCGGCTTTACGGTCAGATGCCGAGCAGTTGCCCTAGCAGGCGGTGATGCAACCGGTAAGGATGCTCTTTTTTTATTTAAAAAAAATGTTACCCCTTTTTCACCCCAATTTTGTGGTATCCAATTGTTTATTAGCTACTATCTTGTTTCATCGCTACAACTCCCATACGGGCTCGGGAGAGACGAAGATTGAAAGTCATGCGTCCTCCGATACACTGCTTCTTAACACAGCGCGCATCCAACCCAGAAGCCAGCCGCACCAAAGTGTCGGAGGAAACACCGTGCACCTGGCAACTTTGGTTAGCGCGCACTGTGCCCGTCCCGCCACGGGAGTCGCTGGTGCGCGATGAGTCAAGAATATCCCTAACGGCCAAGCCCTCCCTAACCCTGACGGCGCTGGGCCAATTGTGCGTCGCCCCACGGACCTCCCGGTCACGGCTGGTTGCGAGAGAGCCTGGGCGCGAACCCAGAATCTCTGGTGGCAAATCAAATCAAATTTTATTTGTCACATACACATGGTTAGCAGATGTTAATGCGAGTGTAGCGAAATGCTTGTGCTTCTAGTTCCGACAATGCAGTAATAACCAACGAGTAATCTAGCTAACAATTCCAAAACTACTACCTACTAGCTAACAATTCCAAAACTACACAATGCTGTCTGTGTGGGTGGACCAATTCAGTTTGTCTGTGATGTGTACGCCGAGGAACCTAAAACTTGCTAGCCTCTCCACTACTGTTCCATCGATGTGGATAGGGGCGTGTTCCCTCTGCTGTTTCCTGAAGTCCACAATCATCTCCTTTGTTTTGTTGACGTTGAGTGTGAGGTTATTTTCCTGACACCACACTCCGAGGGCCCTCACCTCCTCCCTGTAGGCCGTCTCGTCGTTGTTGGTAATCAAGCTTACCACTGTTGTGTCATCCGCAAAGTTGATGATTGAGTTGGAGGCGTGCGTGGCCACGCAGTCGTGGGTGAACAGGGAGTACAGGAGAGGGCTCAGAACGCACCCTTGTGGGGCCCCAGTGTTGAGGATCAGCGGGGTGGAGATGTTGTTACCTACCCTCACCACCTGGGGGCGGCCCGTCAGGAAGTCCATTACCCAGTTGCCCAGGGCGGGGTCGAGACCCAGGGTCTCAAGCTTGATGACGAGTTTGGAGGGTACTATGATGTTAAATGCTGAGCTGTAGTCAATGAACAGCATTCTCACATAGGTATTCCTCTTGTCCAGATGGGTTTGGGCAGTGTGGTTGAGATTGCATCGTCTGTGGACCTATTTGGGCGGTAAGCAAATTGGAGTGGGTCTAGGGTGTCGGGTAGGGTGGAGGTGATATGGTCCTTGACTAGTCTCTCAAAGCACTTCATGATGACGGAAGTGAGTGCTACGGGGCGGTAGTCGTTTAGCTCAGTTACCTTAGCTTTCTTGGGAACAGGAACAATGGTGGCCCTCTTGAAGCATGTGGGAACAGCAGGCTGTGATAGGGATTGATTGAATATGTCCGTAAACACACCAGCCAGCTGGTCTGCGCATGCTCTGAGGGCGCGGCTGGGGATGCCGTCTGGGCCTGCAGCCTTGCGAGGGTTAACACATTTAAATGTTTTACTCACCTCGGCTGCAGTGAAGGAGAGTCCGCATGTTTTGGTTGCGGGCCGTGTCAGTATTGTCCTCAAAGCGGGCAAAAAAGTTATTTAGTCTGCCTGGGAGCAAGGCATCCTGGTCCGTGACTGGGCTGGTTTTCTTTTTGTAATCCGTGATTGACTGTAGACCCTGCTGGCGCTGCAGTACAGCGCCCTTAACCACTGCGCCACCCGGGAGGCTCTTGATGGTGCAGCTGTAGAACTTTTTGAGGATCTGGGGACCCATGCCAAATATTTTTTGTCTCCTGAGGGGGAAAAGGTGTAGTCGTGCCCTCTTCACAACTGTCTTGGTGTGTTTGGACCATGATAGTGTGTTGGAACTTGAAACGCTTGACTCGCTCCACTACAGCCCCGTCAATGTTAATGGGGGCCTGTTCAGCCCTCCTTTTTGCAATAGTCCACGATCAGCACCTTTTGTCTTGCTCACATTGAGGTAGAGGTTGTTGTCCTGGTACCACACTGCCAGGTCTCTGACCTCCTCCCTATAGGCTGCCTCATCGTTGTCTTTCATCAGGCCTACAACTGTTATGTCGTCTGCAAACTTAATGATGGGGTTGGAGTCATGCTTGGCCACACAGTCGTGGGTGAACAGGGAGTTCAGGAGGGGACTAAGCACGCACCCCTGGGGGGCCCCAGTATTGAGGATCAGCATGGCAGATGTGTTGTTGCCTACCCTTACCAACTGGTGGTGGCCCGTCAGGAAGTCCAAGATCCAGTTGCAGAGGGAGGTGTTTAGGCTCAGGGTCCTTAGCTTAGTGATGAGCTTTGTGAGCACTATGGTGTTGAACGCTGAGCTGTAGTCAATGAACAGCATTCTCACATAGGTGTTCCTTTTGTCCAGGTGGGAAAGGGCAGTGTGGAGTGCGATTATCCATTTCCATCACCCATTTCGCATTATATGTTTCGAATTACAATTCATATTATATGTTACGAATTAGCAAAACGTACAAATTTTACGAATTTGCTAAATGTACAATATGTTACAAATTTACAAAACACTTGATACAGTATCATACTAAATGGAGGGTCTCGGATTTATGTACAGAATAATACGAAATACTCTGAGACCAAGTTGCTTGTTGTATCCACTGTAATAAACCATAAATCTTCACCTTTATTAAGTGTTTAATCAATAACCTATCTCTTGATTTGATATTATCCATGTGCTTTCAGGAAAAACCCAGTGCATGGTTTGATCGTAATGGGACTGATGATTTATTTGAGTAGCATTGCAGTATGATATTGGAAACTTTAGCGTGTTAAAGCACCCTATAGTACTGTGGGCAGGCAGAATCAAGGAAGCTCCTAAAACCAAATATAAGTGTTGTAGTGACAAACACCCCTAAACACCAGAGAGCTCTCACCATCTTAATGCGTTTATCATCTTTAATGGGCTTCTGTCCTGTGATGACATTCATATCAGTAGCTCAGAATGGTTCAGCCAGGGCTCCTTACTATGTGGGCTGAATGGACTCTGCTGGCCTGGTTCCCTCTCACAAAGCTGCTACATTGTGATCTATGAACAGGCTAATTGCCCTTGCTCTTTACTGCAGTAATGGCCTCCGTGACCGAGTCATTTCCTGTCTCTAAAGGTCGTTTCCCTTCCCGGTTCAATCGTTTCCATCGGCACGACTCATAAACCCCGTGAGGGGAGCTGGTGGGAAAATATGTAATGTGCTTTAGTGTTATTTGTTTGAATTGTTTTCCCTCTTTAGTAGAAACAAGGAAAGCGCAAACAGCTGGGAATGCATAACTGGCTTCATTCGAGCCAACAGAAGGTTATCTGACCTCCCAATGCTGCCAGGCCACATTTGTGCCACACATCAACTCCACTGGGCCAGTCCGGGGAGACGCAGAGACCTCTCCAATGGCTCTGGAGAGTTTAGAATGGACTGGTCAAGCTGAAAGATCTGAGAATCCACCCTGTTTGGTGGTGGTGTTCAGTGGAACACTACAGGGACCCTGTGTTTTGGTTATCATTTTGGACATCAGTAGTCTAGCTCTACTTTCACAACAAGCACACTCTGAAAGTTACTTTTGCATTCTCTGCATGGTGACTGGATAGAGTTGTGGAGCGATGGAACATCGATCTGAATTATTGAAGTTCAAAAGGGAAAGAAATGGTTTCTTTCTTCTTTGTTGTGCTACAGAGCTGACTCACCATCTCACACCTGACGCAAGACTCCCTCTGTAGAGGGGTGCAGTTTCTGTGAGGTTAGCACCATGGGTCACATTAGAATGATGATTCAATCTGCCTGGTCTTCTTACTCTCTCTGTCTCCCAGATGACTCAGAGCTTTATTCCTCCGGAAGTTTTATTTTAAGACCTTTGAATAAATTATCATCATTGTGTGTTCAGTGGGTATGACTTGACTGAGCCCAATCTGCCATGACCTCTATAGCTCTTCCATTTCCCAGCCCTGAAGTGGAGTGAAGATATTGCTCTGAGTTCCCTTGTCCTACGCTGACCATTTGCTTTATACATGCCCTGGATATTAAAGTGACAGTCTTGGAAATGGTTCCTCAATGTGATTTCTCCTTTGCCTTTTCAACAGAAACCCTTCGTTGTTGTGGTTAATAACGTCTTCTGTGGTGCTAAACCACGCTTTGACACCAAGAGACACATCTACTCAAATGATTCATATGGTGAGTGCTAGCGCTGTCAGCCACAGTTTTGTTAGCTCTTTCATAGGTTACACTTTATTTGGTTAGTCTGGATTTTCCATCTGATGCTCTACAGATTAAATCAAATCCAATTTTATTGGTCACACACACATATTTAGCAGATGTTATTTCAGGTGTAGCGAAATTATTGTCTTCCTATCAATTCAATTCAAGGTGCTTTATTGGCAATGGAAACATATGTTAACATTGCCAAAGCAAGTGAAGTATATAAAATACAAAAGAGAAATAAACAACAAATATGAAAAGTAAACATTACACTCACAGAAGTTTCAAAAGAATAATGACATTACAAATGTCATATTATGTATATAGAAAGTGTTGTAACGATGTGGAAATGGTTAAAGTACAAAATGGAAAATAAATAAGCATAAATATGGGGTGATTTACAATGGTGTTTGTTGACCTTTTCTTGTGGAAACAAGTCACAAATATTGCTGTTCTGATGGCACACTGTGGTATTTCACCCAGTAGATATGGGAGATTATCAACATTGGGTTTGTTTCCAATTTTTTCCATGGATCTGTGTAATCTGAGGGAAATATGTGTCTCTAATATGGTCATACATTGGGCAGGAAGATAGGAAATGCAGCTCAGTTTCCACCTCATTTTGTGGGCAGTGAGCACTCAATAGCAAGGCTATGCTCACTGAGTCTGTACATAGCCACATCTTTCCTTAAGGTTGGATCAGTTACAGAGGTCAGGTATTCTGCCACTGTGTACTCTCCATTTAGGGCCAAATAGCATTCTAGTTTACTCTGTTTTGTTGTTAATTCTTTCCAATGTGTCAAGTAATTATATTGTTGTTTTCTCATGATTTGGTTGGGTCTAATTGTGTTGCTGTCCTGGGGCTCTGTGGGGTGTGTTTGTGTTTGTGAACAGAGCCCCAGGACCAGCTTGCTTAGGGGACTCTTCTCCAGGTTCATCTCTCTGTATGTGATGGCTTTCTTATGGATCGTTTGGGAATTGCTTCCTTTTAGGTGGTTGTAGAATTTAACGTCTCTTTTCTGGATTTTGATAATTAGCTGGTATCGGCCTAATTCTGCTTTGCATGCATTATTTGGTGTTCTACGGTGTATACAGAGGATATTTTAGCAGAATTCTGCATGCAGTCTGTATGCAGAGTCTCAATTTGATGTTTGTCCCTTTTGTTCATTTTGGGTTGGTGAGCGAACCCCAGACCTCACAACCATAATGGGCAATGGGTTTTATAACTGATTCAAGTATTTTTAGCCAGATCCTAATTGGTATGTCGAATTTTATGTTCCTTTTGATGGCATAGCTTTGTGGAAGTTACCTGTGGCGCTGATGTTTAGGCCAAGGTAGGTATAGTTTTTTGTGTACTCTAGGGCAACGGTGTCTAGATGGAATTTGAATGTGTGGTCCTGGCAACTGGACCTTTTCTGGAACACCATTATTTTGGTCTTACTGAGATTTACTATCAGTGCCTAGGTCTGGCTGAATATGTGCAGAAGATCTAGGTGCTGCTGTAGGTCCTCCTTGGTTGGTGACAGAAGCACCAGATCATCAGCAAACAATAGACATTTTACTTCAGATTCTAGTAGGGTGAGGCCGTGTCCTGCAGACTTTTTTTAGTGCCCTCGACAATTTGTTGATATATATGTTGAAGAGGGTGGGGCTTAAGCTGCATCCCTGTCACATCCCACGGCATTGTGGAAAGAAATGTGTGTTCTTTTGCCTATTTTAACCTCACACTTGTTGTTTGTGTACAAGGATTTTATAATGTTGTATGTTTTTCCCCCAACACCACTTTCCATCAATTTGTATAGCAGACCCTCGGGCCAAATTTAGTCGAAAGCTTTTTTAAATCAACAAAGCATGAGAAGACTTTGCCTTTGTTTTGGTTTGTTTGTTTGTCAATTAGGGTGTGCAGGGTGAATACATGATCTGTCGTACGATAATTAAAAAAAATGCCAATCTGACATTTGCTCAGTGCATTGAGGAAAGGTACGAGTCTGCTGTTAATGATAATGCTGAGGATTTTCTCAAGGTTGCTTTTGACGCGTATCCCACATAGTTATTGGGGTCAAATTTGTCTCCACTTTTGTGGATTGGGGTGATCAATTCTTGGTTCCAAATATTGGGGAAGATGCCAGAGCTATGGATGTTGGAATTTGTTGTCTGTATATTTGATCATTTCACTGAGGATACCATCACCACCACAGGCCTTTTTGGGTTGGAGGGTTTTAATTTTGTCCTGTAGTTCATCAAGGAGATTGGAGAATCCAGTGGGTTCTGGTAGTCTTTAATAGTTGTCTCTAAGATTTGTATATGATCATGTATATGTTTTTGCTGTATGTTCTTTGTTATAAGAGCCACAAAGATTGGAGAAGTGGTTTACCCATACATCTCCATTTTGGATAGATAATTCTTTGTGTTGTTGTTTGTTTAGTGTTTTCCAATTTTCCCAGAAGTGGTTAAAGTCTATAGATTCTTCAATTACATTGAGCTGATTTCTGACGTGCTGTTCCTTCTTTTTCTATGTATTTCTGTATTGTTTTAGTGATTCACCATCGTGAAGGCATAGACTAAGGTTTTTTGGGTCTCTATGTTTTTGGTTGGACAGGTTTCTCAATTTCTTTCTTGAATTTTTGCATTCTTCATCAAACCATTTGTCATTGTTGTTAATTTTCTTCGGTTTTCTATTTGAGGTGTTTAGATTTGGTAGGGAAGCTGAGAGGTCAAATATACTGTTAAGATTTTCCTTCTGTATTACAGTAGAACGTTTTGTCCAGGAAGTTGTCTAAAAGGGATTGAATTTGCTGTTGCCTAATTGTTTTTTGGTAGGTTTCCAAACCACATTCCATCCATCGAAAGCATTTCTTAATATTACTCAGTTCCTTTGGCTTTGATGCCTCATGATTGAGTATTGCTCTGTTCAAGTAGACTGTGATTTTGCTAGAGTCTGTAATCAGTGGGCTGACTGTGAATAATCTGAGACACTCTGGATTGAGGTCAGTGATAAAGTAGTATACAGTACTACTGCCAAGAGATGAGCTATAGGTGTACCTACCATATGAGTCCCCTCGAAGCCTACCATTGACTATGTACAAACAAAGCATGCGACAGAGCTGCAGGAGTTGTGCCCCTTTGGTTTGGGATAGGGTTTGTAGATAGTGCTAGGTTTAGAAGATAGTGATATGGTTACTTGATAGTGTTAGGGTTAGTAGGTAGTATTAGGGTTAATAGATAGTGTTAGGGTTGGTAGACAGGTTTAGGGTTAGTAGATAGGGTTAGGGTTAGTAGATAACATTATCTACCAACCCTAACCCTATCTACTAACCCTAACCCTATCTACTAACCCTAACCCTATCTACTAACCCTAACCCTATCTACTAACCCTAAACCTGTCTACCAACCCTAACACTATCTATTAACCCTAATACTACCTACTAACCCTAACACTATCAAGTAACCCTAACATTATCTACCAACCCTAACCCTAAGGTTAGTAGACAGTGTTCGGGTTAGTAGACAGTGTTCGGGTTAGTTGACAGTGTTTGGGTTAGTAGACAGTGTTAGGGTTAGTAGATATGGTTAGGGTTAGTAGAACATGTTAGGGTTAGTAGATAGTGTTAATAGATAATGGCAGGGTTAGGGTTAGTCGACAGTCTTAGAGTTAGAAGATATGGTTAGGGTTAGTAGATCATGTATGGTTAGTAGATAGTGTAAGTGTTAGTAGATAATGTTAGTGTTAGGTTTAGTAGATAGGGTTAGTATATAGTTTTAGGGTTAGTAGATTGTGTTAGAGTTAGTAGATAGTGTTAGTGTTAGTAGATAATGTTAGGTTTAGTAGATAGGGTTAGGGTTAGTAGATAGTGTTAGGGTTAGTAGATAGTGTTAGGGTTAGTAGATAGTGTTAGTGTTCGAGTTAGTAGATATTGTTAGGGTTAGTAGATAGTGTTAGGGTAAGTATATATAGTTAGGGTTAGTATATAGTGTTACGGTTAGTAGATATTGTTAGGGTTAGTGGATATTGTTAGGGTTAGTAGATAGTGTTAGGGTTAGTAGATAGTGTTAGGGTTAGTAGATAGTGTTAGGGTTTCTAGATAGAGTTAGGGTTAGTAGATAGTGTTAGGGTTAGTAGATAGTGTTAGGGTTAGTTGATAGGGTTAGTAGATCGTGTTCGGGTTAGTGGATATTTTTAGGGTTAGTAGATAGTGTTAGGGTTAGTAGATAGTGTTAGGGTTAGTAGATAGTGTTAGGGTTTCTAGATAGAGTTAGGGTTAGTAGATAGTGTTAGGGTTAGTAGATAGTGTTATGCTTAGTAGATAGTGTTAGGCTTAGTAGATAGTGTTAGGGTTAGTAGATAGTGTTAGGGTTAGGGTTAGTAGATAGTGTTAGGGTTAGAAGAAACGATTAGGGTTACTAGATAGGGTTAGTAGATAATGTTAGGGTTAGTGGATATTTTTAGGGTTAGTAAATAGTGTTAGGGTTAGTAGATAGTGTTAGGGTTAGTAAATAGTGTTAGGGTTAGGGTTAGTAGATAGTGTTAGGGTTAGAAGAAACGATTAGGGTTAGTAGATAGTGTTAGGGTTAGTAGAAAGGGTTAGGGTTAGTAGATAGTGTTACGGTTAGTAGATAGGGTTAGGGTTAGTAGATAGGGTTAGGGTTAGTAAATATTGTTAGGGTTAGTAGATAGGGTTAGGGTTAGTAGATAGGGTTAGGGTTAGTAGATAATGTTAGGGTTAGTGGATATTTTTAGGTTTAGTAAATAGTAATAGGGTTAGTAGATAGTGTTAGGGTTAGTGGATATTTTTAGGTTTAGTAAATAGTAATAGGGTTAGTAGATAGTGTTAGGGTTAGTAAATAGTGTTAGGGTTAGTAGATAGTGTTAGGGTTAGTAGATAGTGTTAGGATTAGTAGATTGTTTTAGAGTTAGCAGATAGTGTTAGGGTTAATAGATAGGGTTAGTAGATAATGTTAGGGTTAGTAGATAGAATTAGTAGATAGGGTTAGGGTTAATAGATAGTGTTAGGGTTAGTAGATAATGTTAGTGTTAGTAGATAATGTTAGGGTTAGTAGATAGGGTTAGTAGATAGTGTTAGGTTTAGTAGATAGGGTTAGTGTTAATAGATAGTGTTAGGGTTAGTAGATAGTGTTAGGATTAGTAGATTGTTTTAGAGTTAGCAGATAGTGTTAGGGTTAATAGATAGGGTTAGTAGATAATGTTAGGGTTAGTAGATAATGTTAGGGTTGGTAGATAGGGTTAGGGTTAGTAGATAGTGTTAGGGTTAGTAGATAATGTTAGGTTTAGTAGATAATGTTAGGGTTGGTAGATAGGGTTAGGGTTAGTAGATAGTGTTAGTGTAAGTAGATATCGTTAGGCTTAGTAGATAGTTTTAGGGTTAATAGATCGTTTTCGGGTTAGTACATAGTGTTAGGGTAAGTAGATATTGTTAGGGTTAGTAGATAGTGTTAGGGTAAGTATATATAGTTAGGGTTAGTATATAGTGTTAGGGTTAGTAGATATTGTTAGGGTTAGTGGATATTGTTAGGGTTAGTAGATAGTGTTAGGGTTAGTAGATAGTGTTAGGGTTAGTAGATAGTGTTAGGGTTTCTAGATAGAGTTAGGGTTAGTAGATAGTGTTAGGGTTAGTAGATAGTGTTAGGCTTAGTAGATAGTGTTAGGGTTAGTAGATAGTGTTAGAGTTAGTTGATAGGGTTAGTAGATCGTGTTCGGATTAGTGGATATTTTTAGGGTTAGTAGATAGTGTTAGGGTTAGTAGATAGTGTTAGGGTTAGTAGATAGTGTTAGGGTTAGTAGATAGTGTTAGGATTAGTAGATTGTTTTAGAGTTAGCAGATAGTGTTAGGGTTAATAGATAGGGTTAGTAGATAATGTTAGGGTTAGTAGATAGAATTAGTAGATAGGGTTAGGGTTAATAGATAGTGTTAGGGTTAGTAGATAATGTTAGTGTTAGTAGATAATGTTAGGGTTAGTAGATAGGGTTAGTAGATAGTGTTAGGTTTAGTAGATAGGGTTAGTGTTAATAGATAGTGTTAGGGTTAGTAGATAGTGTTAGGATTAGTAGATTGTTTTAGAGTTAGCAGATAGTGTTAGGGTTAATAGATAGGGTTAGTAGATAATGTTAGGGTTAGTAGATAATGTTAGGGTTGGTAGATAGGGTTAGGGTTAGTAGATAGTGTTAGGGTTAGTAGATAATGTTAGGTTTAGTAGATAATGTTAGGGTTGGTAGATAGGGTTAGGGTTAGTAGATAGTGTTAGTGTAAGTAGATATCGTTAGGCTTAGTAGATAGTTTTAGGGTTAATAGATCGTTTTCGGGTTAGTACATAGTGTTAGGGTAAGTAGATATTGTTAGGGTTAGTAGATAGTGTTAGGGTAAGTATATATAGTTAGGGTTAGTATATAGTGTTAGGGTTAGTAGATATTGTTAGGGTTAGTGGATATTGTTAGGGTTAGTAGATAGTGTTAGGGTTAGTAGATAGTGTTAGGGTTAGTAGATAGTGTTAGGGTTTCTAGATAGAGTTAGGGTTAGTAGATAGTGTTAGGGTTAGTAGATAGTGTTAGGCTTAGTAGATAGTGTTAGGGTTAGTAGATAGTGTTAGAGTTAGTTGATAGGGTTAGTAGATCGTGTTCGGATTAGTGGATATTTTTAGGGTTAGTAGATAGTGTTAGGGTTAGTAGATAGTGTTAGGGTTAGTAGATAGTGTTAGGGTTAGTAGATAGTGTTAGGCTTAGTAGATAGTGTTAGGGTTAGTAGATAGTGTTAGGGTTAGTTAACAGTGTTAGGGTTAGAAGAAAGGGTAAGGGTTAGTAGACAGTGTTAGGGTTGGAAGAAAGGGTTAGGGTTAGTAGATAGTGTTAGGGTTAGTAGAGAAATTTAGGGTTAGAAGAAAGGGTTAGGGTTAGTAGATAGTGTTAGGGTTAGTAGAGAAATTTAGGGTTAGAAGAAAGGGTTAGGGTTAGTAGATAGTGTTAGGGTTAGTAGAGAAATTTAGGGTTAGAAGAAAGGGTTAGGGTTAGTAGATAGTGTTAGGGTTAGAAGATAGTGTTAGGGTTAGTAGATAGTGTTAGGTTGAGTAGATATGGTTAGGGTTAGAAGACAAGGTTAGGGTTAGATTATGTTAGGGTTAGTAGATAGGGTGAGGGTTAGTAGATAGTGTTAGGGTTAGTAGATAGTGTCAGGGTTAGTAGATTGTGTTAGGGTTAGTAGATAGGGTTAGTAGATAGTGTTAGTAGATAGTGTTAGGGTTAGTAGATAGAGTGAGGGTTAGTAGATAGTGTTAGTAGATCGTGTTGGATTTTGTAGATAGTGTTAGGGTTAGTAGATATGGTATTTCTCTCATGTTCTCAACTTTCTTTTATTTTCCAGCACTCAGACACAATCCTAGTCATATTAACAACTCATGCTTGTTGTTGTGTCTTTAGAGCTTCTCTCTTACTACATTTCTGAAGGATATTTTCTTCTCTATCATATGAAACAGCTCGCTGTTGTGGTGCACTTTTGAGAATGGTTGAGAATTTTTTCCCTATTTGCTTTTTAGAACATACCCTCTTGTTACTGGCATGTGCTCATTGCTGTACTTATAATGTGAAGAAATAGCCTAATAGTTTATCAACATTTTAATCTGTTGCATCAGCCTCATTGATTTTTAGATATTTTTTGATGTACAGTGGTTATATGCATTTGGAATCTATCGCGTCCCACAACTCTCCCACAGTATGTTTCTATGATTTATTTATAGCACAGGATGACAAGCTCACCAATAGAATAGGTCCCTATGGGGAATCGTAGATTGACATAGGCTAGTGCTTTTGCTGTTCGTTACTCATCTTGTTGGCTGACGAAAGTAAATGTGGACAATTCTATCATCTTCAATATGCACCTTGGATTTCGATGAGAAAGACAGGCGCTGTTGCATCCCCATGGAATTTTTTTTATGGGGCATTTCCGCCACACAAGGGAGCATCAATGCCATAGCTGATGCCGCCGGATAATTTTAGGCCTGCTCTAGTCCCCAGAGCAGACAGTTAGCAGCATCAGTCCCCCCAGTGACGGCTACTTCAATACTTTACTAAAGCAGAACTATTCTATACTGGACTAGAGCAAAAAACGGATATACTGAACTAGAGCAGAACGCTTCTATACTGGACAAGAGCAGAAAGCCCAGATTCATGGAGAATGACAAGCAGGCATCTGACTATTCTTCTCTGGCTTATGACTGTATCCTGAAATAGCTTCAAAGGAGAAAGCCTCTCCGTTTGAAAGAGGGTTTTGGAGCTAAAGCAGTGATATCTCTCCCTTGTTCAGTCACTCAGGGGGATGATTCATTCGGAGACAGATTCAATCACATGGACTCACTTTCACCATGGGAACAAAGAGAACTCACACACAGAGCTCCTATTGGAGGATTGGATAGAGATGGAAAGAGAGGTGCCAAAAAAGCGAATCAGGAATTGGGGGATATGGCTTCACCTCAAATCCTCTATTTAAAGCAATTATTATAGGACCACAAGGGAGACTGCAGTAGAATTATAGATGTATAGACCGCATAAAGGTCCTAGAGTTGTACTTTATGTATGTCACACCCTGACCATGTTTTACTTTGTATGTTTCTATGTTTTGGTTGGTCAGGGTGTGAGCTGAGTGGGCATTCTATGTTACATGTCTAGTTTGTCTAGTTCTATGTTTGGCCTGATATGGTTCTCAATCAGAGGCAGGTGTTCGTCATTGTCTGCCCAGCGCCGCCTGAGCCACCCGTCTGCCCAGCACCGCCTGAGCCACCCGTCTGGCCAGTGCCGCCCGTCTGCCAGGAGCCGCCAGTGCCGCCAGTCAGCCAGGGGCCGCCAGTGCCGCCAGTCAGCCAGGGGCCGCCAGTGCCGCCAGTCAGCCAGGGGCCGCCAGTGCCGCCAGTCAGCCAGGGGCCGCCAGTGCCGCCAGTCAGCCAGGGGCCGCCAGAGCTTCCGCCCCTCTGCCCAGAGCTTCCGCCCCTCTGCCCAGAGCTTCCGCCCCTCTGCCCAGAGCTTCCGCCCCTCTGTCCCGAGCTGCCGCCCCTCTGTCCCGAGCTGCCCCTCTGTCCATTGAGAAGGGTCGCCGTGGTTAGGAGGCCACGGAAGCAGGCAATAAAGCGGACTAAGACAATGGTGAAGTGGGGGCCACGTCCAGCACCAGAGCCGCCACCGCGGACAGATGCCCACCCAGACCCTCCCCAATAGGTTCAGGTTTTGCGGCCGGAGTCCGCACCTTGGGGGGGGGGGGGGGGGGGGGGGGGGGGGTACTGTCACACCCTGACCATGTTTTGCTTTGTATGTTTCTATGTTTTGGTTGGTCAGGGTGTGAGCTGAGTGGGCATTCTATGTTACATGTCTAGTTCTATGTTTGGCCTGATATGGTTCTCAATCAGAGGCAGGTGTTCGTCATTGTCTCTGATTGGGAACCATATTTAGGTAGCTTGTTTGGTGTTGGGTTTTGTGGGTGATTGTCCTTGTTCCTGTCTCTGTGTTACTTTGCACCAGTATTAGGCTGTTTCGGTTTTCGTGTTACGTTTATTGTTTTTGTATTTGATTCGTGTTTACTTTGTTTCATTAAACATGGATCGCAATAGCCACGCCGCATTTTGGTCTGACTCTCTTTCACATACAGAAAACCGTGACAATGTAGTAGGTGTTAACTGTCAGCTACACATAATGTACTTTTTTAAAGAGTTTTGAAAGTGACATGGGTTAAGTCAGGTCAGACACATGAATAGCTGAATCACTTTAGATTAATGGGTTTGTATTTATTATTCCTCAGATCGTCTCTAGACAATATGCAATCAATACTGTGTCACTGTCCAGGTTGCAATCAATACCGTAACACGGTTTATGTTATAATCAATTCTGTGGCACGATTCAGGTTGCAATCAATACGGTGGCACGGTTTAGGTTATAATCAATTCTGTGGCACGCTTCAGGTTTCAATCAATACTGTGGCACGGTTTAGGTTATAATCAATTATGTGGCACACTTCAGGTTGCAATCAATACGGTGGCACGGTTTAGGTTATAATCAATTCTGTGGCACGCTTCAGATTGCAATCAATATGGTGGCACGGTTTAGGTTATAATCAATTCTGTGGCACGCTTCAGATTGCAATCAATATGGTGGCACGTTTTAGGTTATAATCAATTATGTGGCACGCTTCAGATTGCATTCAATACGGTGGCACGGTTTAGGTTATAATCAATTCTGTGGCACGCTTCAGATTGCAATCAATATGGTGGCACGTTTTAGGTTATAATCAGTACTGTTGCATGGTTCAGGTTATAATCAATACTGTGCCGCGGTTTATGTTATAATCAAGACTGTTGCACGGTTCAGGTTCTAATCAATACTGGGGCACGGTTCAGGTTCTAATCAATACTGTGACACGGTTCAGGTTCGAATCAATACTGTGACACGGTTCAGGTTATAATCAATACTATGACATGGTTCAGGTTATAATCAAGACTGGTGCACGGTTCAGGTTATAATCTAGACTGGGGCATGGTTCAGGTTATAATCTAGACTGCGGCATGGTTCATGTTCTAATCAAGACTAGAGCACGGTTCAGGTTATAATCACAACTGGGGCATGGTTCAGGTTATAATCCAGACTGGGAAACAATATTTACAGTGGTGTTTGTTCTTCACTGGTTGACCTTTTCTTGTGGCAACAGGTCAAAATCTTGCTTCTGTGATGGCAAACTGGTATTTCACCCAGTAGATATGGGAGTTGTTTTAGAATTCTTTGTGGATCTGTGTAATCTGAGGGAAATATTTGTCTCTAATATGGTCATACATTGGGCAGGAGGTTAGGAAGTGCATCTCAGTTTCCACTTCATTTTGTGGGTCTTGTGCACATAGCCTGTCTTCTCTTGAGAGCCAGGTCTGCCTATGGAGGCCTTTCTCAATAGCAAGGCAATGCTCACTGAGTCTGTGCATAGTCACATCTTTCCTTAAGTTTGAGTTAGTTACAGTGGTCAGGTATTCTGCCACTGTGTACTCTCTGTTTAGGGCCAAATAGCATTCTAGTTTGCTCTGTTTTTTTGTTAATTCTTCCCAATGTGTCAAGTAATTATATTTTTGTTTTCTCATGATTTGGTTGGGTCTAATTGTGTTGCTGTCCTGAGGCTCTGTTGCTGTGTTTGTGTTTGTGAACAGAGCCCCAGGACCAGCTTGCTTAGGGGAGGGACTCTTCTCTAGGTTCATCTGTCTGTAGGCGATGGCTTTGTTATGGAAGGTTTGGAAATTGCTTCCTTTTAGGTGGTTGTAGAATTTAACGTCTCTTTTCTGGATATTGATAATTAGCGGGTATCGGCCTAATTATGCTCTGCATGCATTATTTGGTGTTCTACGTTGTACACAGAGGATATTTTTGCAGAATTCTGCATTCAGTCTCAATTTGGTGTTGGTCCCATTTTGTGAATTCTTGTTTGGTGAGCAGACCTCACAACCATAAAGGGCAAGTGATTCTATAACTGACTCAAGTATTTTTAGCCAGATCCTAATTGGTATGTCGAATTTGTTGTTCCTTTTGATGGCATAGAATGCTCTTCTTGCCTTGTCTCTCAGATTGTTCACAGCTTTGTGGAAGTTACCTGTGGCGCTGATGTTTAGGCCAAGGTATGTATCGTTTTTTGTGTGCTCTAGGGCAACGGTGTCTAGATGGAATTAGTTTTTGTGGTCCTGGCAACTGGACCTTTTTTGGAACACCATTATTTTGGTCTTACTGAGATTTACTGTCAGTGCCCAGGTCTGGCAGAATCTGTGCAGAAGATCTAGGTGCTGCTGTAGGCCCTCCTTGGTTGGTGACAGAAGCACCAGATCATCAGCAAACATTTGACTTCAGATTCTAGTAGGGTGAGGCCGGGTGCTGCAGACTTTTCTAGTGCCCTTGCCAATTCGTTGATATATATGTTGAAGAGGGTGGGGCTTAAGCTGGACTGTAGGAAGAAATGTGTGCTTTTTCTTGGCTATTTTAACTGCACACTTGTTGTTTGTGTACATGGATTTTATGTTGTATGTTTTTCCCCCAACACCACAATCCATAAATTTGTGTAGCATACCCTCATGCCAAATTGAGTCAAAGGCTTTTTTTAAATCAACAAAGCATGAGAAGACTTTGCCTTTGTTTTGGTTTGTTTGTTTGTCAATTAGGGTGTGCAGGGTGAATACTTGGTCCGTCGTACGATCATTTGGTAAAAATCCAATTTGACATTTGCTCAGTATACAGTGGGGCAAAAAAAGTATTTAGTCAGCCACCAATTGTGCAAGTTCTCCCACTTAAAAAGATGAGAGAGGCCTGTAATTTTCATCATAGGTACACTTCAACTATGACAGACAAAATGAGAAGAAAAAAATCCAGAATGAATTATGGTTTTGGTGGAAAATAAGTATTTGGTCAATAACAAAAGTTTATCTCAATACTTTGTTATATACCCTTTGTTAGCAATGACAGAGGTCAAACGTTTTCTGTCTTCACAAGGTTTTCACACACTGTTGCTGGTATTTTGGCCCATTCCTCCATGCAGATCTCCTCTAGAGCAGTGATGTTTTGGGGATGTTGCTGGGCAACACGGACTTTCAACTCCCTCCAATGATGTTCTATGGGGTTGAGATCAGGAGACTGGCTAGGCCACTCCAGGACCCTGAAATCCTTCGTTGCCCGGGCAGTGTGTTTGGGATCATTGTCATGCTGAAAGACCCAGCCACGTTTCATCTTCAATGCCCTTGCTGATGGAAGGAGGTTTTCACTCAAAATCTCACGATACATGGCCCCATTCATTCTTTCCTTTACACGGATCAGTCGTCCTCGTCCCTTTGCAGAAAAACAGCCCCAAATCATGATGTTTCCACCCCCATGCTTCACAGTAGGTATGGTGTTCTTTGGATGCAACTCAGCATTCTTTAACCTCCTAACACGACGAGTTGAGTTTTTACCAAAAAGTTATATTTTGGTTTCATCTGACCATATGACATTCTCCCAATCTTCTTCTGGATCATCCAAATGCTCTCTAGCAAACTTCAGACGGGCCTGGACATGTACTGGCTTAAGCAGGGGGTCACGTCTGGAACTGCAGGATTTGAGTCCCTGGCGGTGTAGTGTGTTACTGATGGTAGGCTTTGTTACTTTGGTCCCAGCTCTCTGCTGGTCATTCACTAGGTCCCCCCGTGTGGTTCTGGGATTTTTGCTCACCGTTCTTGTGATCATTTTGACCCCACGGGGTGAGATCTTGTGTGGAGCCCCAGATCGAGGGAGATTATCAGTGGTCTTGTATGTCTTCCATTTCCTAATAATTGCTCCCACAGTTGATTTCTTCAAACCTAGCTGCTTATCTATTGCAGATTCAGTCTTCCCAGCCTGGAACAGGTCTACAATTTTGTTTCTGGTGTCCTTTGACAGCACTTTGGTCTTGGCCATAGTGGAGCTTGGAGTGTGACTGTTTGAGGTTGTGGACAGGTGTCTTTTATACTGATAACAAGTTCAAACAGGTGCCATTAATACAGGTAACGAGTGGAGGACAGATGAGCCTCTTAAAGAAGAAGTTACAGGTCTGTGAGAACCAGAAATCTTGCTTGTTTGTAGGTGACCAAGTACTTATTTTCCACCATAATTTGCAAATAAATTCATAAAAAATCCTACAATGTGATTTTCTGGATTTTTTTTCTCATTTTGTCTGTCATAGTTGAAGTGTACCTATGAAAATTACAGGCCTCTCTCATCTTTTTAAGTGGGAGAACTTGCACAATTGGTGGCTGACTAAATACTTTTTTGCCCCACTGTATACATATGAGATGAGTAATGTAGGGTATGTAAACATTATATAAAGTGGCATTGTTTAAAGTGGCTAGTGATACAATTTTTCCATTATTAATGTGGCTAGAGTTGAGTCAGTATGTTGGCAGCAGCCACTCAATGTTAGTGATGGCTGTTTAACAGTCTGATGGCCATGAGATAGAAGCTGTTTTTCAGTCTCTCGGTCCCTGCTTTGATGCACCTGTACTGACCTCGCCTTCTGGATGATAGCAGGGTGAACAGGCAGTGGCTCGGGTGGTTGTTGTTCTTGATGATCTTTTTGGCCTTCCTGTGACATCGAGTGGTGTAGGTGTCCTGGAGGGCAGGTAGTTTGCCCCCGGTGATGCGTTGTGCAGACCTCACCACCCTCTGGAGAGCCTTACGGTTATGGGCGGAGCTGTTGCCGTAAAGGGCGGTTATACAGCCCGACAGGATGTTCTCGATTGTGCATCCTGTAAATGTTAGTGAGTGCTTTTGGTGACAAGCCAAATTTCTTCAGCCTCCTGCGGTTGAAGAGGCGCTGCTGCGCCTTCTTCACCACGCTGTCTGAGTGGGTGGACCATTTCAGTTTGTCCGTGATATGTACACCGAGGAACTTAAAACTTTCCACCCTCTCCACTACTGTCCCATCGATGTGGATAGGGGGCTGCTCCCTCTGCTGTTTCCTGAAGTCCACGATCATCTCCTTTGTTTTGTTGACATTGGGTGTGAGGTTATTTTCCTGACGCCACACTCCAAGAGCTCTCACCTCCTCCCTGTAGGTCGTCTCGTCGTTGCTGGTAATCAAGCATACCACTGTAGTGTATTCTGCAAATGTGATGATTGAGTTGGAGGCGTGCATGGCCATGCAGTCATGGTTGAACAGGGAGCTGAGAACGCACCCTTGTGGGACCCCAGTGTTGAGGATCACCTGGGGGCGGCCCGTCAGGAAGTCCAGGACCCAGTTGAACAGGGCAGGGTCGAGACCCAGGGTCTCGAGCTTAATGATGAGTTTGAAGGGTACTATGGTGTTAAATGCTGAGCTTTAGTCGATGAACAGCATTCTGAACAGCATCTTCTTGTCCAGATGGGTTAGTGCAGTGTGATTGAGATTGCGTCATCTGTGGACCTATTGGGACGGTAAGCAAATTGGAGTGGGTCTAGGGTGTCAGGTAGGGTGGAGGGGATATGGTCCTTGACTAGTCTCTCAAAGCACTTCATGATGACGGAAGTGAGTGCTACGGGGCGGTAGTAATTTAGCTCAGTTACCTTAGCTTTCTTGGGAACCCTCTTGAAGCATGTGGGAACAGCAGACTGGGATAAGGATTGATTGAATATGTCTGTAAACACACTAGCGAGCTGGTCTGCGCATGCTCTGAGGATGCGGCTGGGGATGCCGTCTGGGCCTGCAGCTGGTAGCGGGCCGTGTCAGTGGCACTGTATTGTCCTCAAAGTGAGCAAAGAAGTTGTTTAGTCTGTCTGGGAGCAAGACATCGTGGTCCGCGACAGGGCTGGTTTATCTTTTGTAGTCCGTGATTGACTGTAGACCCTGCCACATACCTCTCGTGTCTGAGCCATTGAATTGCGACTCTACTTTGTCTCTATACTGACGCTTAGCTTGTTTGATTGCCTTACGGAGGGAATAGCTACACTGTTTGTATTCGGTCATGTTTCCGGTCACCTTGCCCGGCTAATAAACTCGCTCACTGAATCAGCCTATTTATCAATATTGTTGTTCGATGCTATGCGGAACATAGCTGAGAGGTCAAATATATGACTAAGATTTTCTACTGCCAAGTTTACACTTGTCCAGGAAGTTGTCTAAAAGGGATTGAATTTGTTGCTGCCTAATTTTTGGGGTAGGTTTCCAAACTACATTCCTTCATAGATAGCATTTCTTAATATTACTCAGTTCCTTTGGCTTTGATGCCTTATGATTGAGTATTGCTCTGTTGAAGTAGACTGTGATTTTGCTGTAGTCTGATAGGGGTGTCAGTGGGCTGACTGTGAACGCTCTGAGAGACTCTGAGAGATAAAGTAGTCTACAGTACTACTGCCAAGAGATGAGCTATAGGTGTACCTACCATGGGAGTCCAATATATCAACCCCTACAAACATTTCCATGAATTATAATCCCAACCATTATTCACATTCTATGTTGCTGCAGGGTTATTTTCCTGATGTGAGAAACTGGTCAAAATAGGATTCTATATCTATATGCATTCAAACATTCATGCATTTGCTCAAGCACATACTCACACACATACACTAAGAGATAAGCTGTGTGACTGGACTCAAGAGTGGCTGGAATACCTTTGTAAACTTTTTGAAACGCCAGCTTCAGCCCAGCCAACCAGCTATGTTTACGGCACATCCATCCATTCATCCGCCCGTCTTCCCACTCACACGTGGATTACATGGGGATTACTTTTAATTTGAATAAATGTTAATCATTTTAACAGTCTGTGGTGGAGAAACAACATCAGAGATGTGAAGGAAATCTAGGGTAGGCATTAGCATAGCCTCGATCCACATATTTTGTCAAAAGGAAGAAAACATGCAAAACACCCATTTTGAAAACAAATTGATGGAGTAAATAGACCGTGAAATCTGCAAATAAGAAACATATTTTCCTTTATGAGCAATACTGTAACTTGGAGTAACCAATGAAACATAGTGGATTAGATACTGTAACATGGAGTAACCGATGAAACATAGTGGATTAGATACTGTAACATGGAGTAACCGATGAAACATAGTGGATTAGATACTGTAACATGGAGTAACCGATGAAACATAGTGGATTAGATACTGTAAAAAGATAGGCTGTATAGGAAAATAACAGATAATATGAGAGAAACTGTTAACTGTAGTTTTAGCTGCTTCCAGCTGCTTCCAGCTGCTTCCAGCTATCCAACCCCTAGCAGTTTAGTCTATAAATGTTCTGAGCAGTTTCTTGCATATTATCTGTCATATGCTCCTGTCACTTCCAGCACCCACTTTCCCCTTATATACTGTTTGTCACAGTGCTCCTGCCTCAATCCCCCATCTGTTATCAGACTGATCACCGTAAATTACCACCAAGGAGGGTGTGTGTCGACCCCCAAAGGCGCATACTATACCCTCACTCACCTTCCCTCTCTCAGAATGAGCAGTAATGTAATACCGATCGGAGCAAAAAGAACTGCACATATTTGACCAGTTCACCCCAGCTGAGAAAGTGCTTATTAACCTCAATAGATAATGGACCACCAGTCAGTGACTCCCGCTGTTACGAAACCCTGCCACACAAGACGACTGACACAACATGCCACGACTGAAGCCCATCAAAGCCATCTGGGCTTGTGAGGGGTTTGACTCTTCTGTCCCTCCCTGATTCCTCTTTCATTAGCCAGCCAATCGGACCAGAGAGGCAGATTGACATTAGCTGTAAACCATCAACAGACTGGAAATGGCTTCACTGACAATTAAACTGACAGAGTAGCCATTTTCAGAGTCATTTCCATAACAGCATCTGTCTGTACCTTAACGCTGACATATAACATGTTGTAATGAGGCTGGTCCTTATGCCCAAGGTCTGCCTGTACAATAGTTATATTGCTACATGCTCTGATAAGACTGGATTCTATAACAATCCAGTGTGTGGTGGAGAGGGGACAGATGGGAAATGGAGTTTGAGGCTATGGTTTAGAGCTCCAGCGGGAGAAGGAGGATTTAGATGTCTGCCTTTTGACTTTATTACCATGTACGCTATGTAATTAGAAAGATTAGACCAAGGTTATCACACCACACACACACACACACACACACACACACACACACACACACACACACACAAACACGTATCCATAGGAGTTCATATGCCATTATCAGTATCTATAGTAACTGTTGGAGCTCTATACAACTCCACACATACACACAATGTTCCTGGTGAGCTGATGTGGGCCTTTGACAGTAGAAAGCTGATTAGACTGCAAACCAAAGATTCATTAGTCTAGTTTAATGGAATTGAGATGAGTGGATGGGAGATTTAAATAAATTAACCTTCAGCGAATCCCCAGAGGCATGTTGGAATGACAGGGGGCTGAGGTTGAATTCTCCTCTTGTCACTGATATAATGAATACTGATGACATGTTATTTGCCCTGGAGTCTGTTGTCATTTAACCCTGGACTCCAACCTGACACGTTGGAGGCCCAGCTGGAGAGAGAGATGGAGAAATGAAATGGCTTGGATGTTCTATTCAGGAACCAACACGAGAGAATCTCGAGTTTCTGACATCTTAACAGTGACAACCTGCTCTGTCTGCTGTGTGTGTGTGTGTGTGTGTGTGTGTGTGTGTGTGTGTGTGTGTGTGTGTGTGTGTGTGTGTGTGTGTGTGTGTGTGTGTGTGTGTGTGTGTGTGTTGAGTGCACATATACGTTTGGCGAAGTTAGCATCATTTGAAAATGTCAAATCTTTAGCCGGAAATAGATACATTTTTACCAGCCGGGAATAGATAAACTTTTACCAGACACCAACAGGGGAAATGTTCTGTGATTTTTACCGCTCGGCATATTATTAACATTCATTAGTGGCTTCTTGTGAAATGTGCTTAATATCCTCTGTGGTTTGGGTTCAGGCTATTAATACCCTGTTTGGGTTCAGGCTATTAATACCCTGTTTGGGTTCAGGCTATTAATACCCTGTTTGGGTTCAGGCTATTAATATCCTCTGTGGTTTGGGTTCAGGCTATTAATACCCTGTTTGGGTTCAGGCTATTAATACCCTGTTTGGGTTCAGGCTATTAATACCCTGTTTGGGTTCAGGCTATTAATACCATGTTTGGGTTCAAGCTATTAATACCCTGTTTGGGTTCAGGCTATTAATACCCTGTTTGGGTTCAGGCTATTAATACCATGTTTGGGTTCAAGCTATTAATACCCTGTTTGGGTTCAGGCTATTAATACCCTGTTTGGGTTCAGGCTATTAGTACCCTGTTTGGGTTCAGGCTATTAATACCCTGTTTGGGTTCAGGCTATTAATACCCTGTTTGGGTTCAGGCTATTAATACCATGTTTGGGTTCAAGCTATTAATACCCTGTTTGGGTTCAAGCTATTAATACCCTGTTTGGGTTCAGGCTATTTATACCCTGTTTGGGTTCAGGCTATTAATACCCTGTTTGGGTTCAAGCTATTTATACCCTGTTTGGGTTCAGGCTATTTATACCCTGTTTGGGTTCAGGCTATTAATACCCTGTTTGGATTCAGGCTATTAATACCCTGTTTGGGTTCAGGCTATTAATACCATGTTTGGGTTCAAGCTATTTATACCCTGTTTGGGTTCAGGCTATTAATACCCTGTTTGGGTTCAGGCTATTAATACCCTGTTAGGATTCAGGCTATTAATACCCTGTTTGGGTTCAGGCTATTAATACCATGTTTGGGTTCAAGCTATTAATACCCTGTTTGGGTTCAGGCTATTAATACCCTGTTTGGGTTCAGGCTATTAATACCCTGTTTGGGTTGAGGCTATTAATACCCTCGTTGGTTTGGGTTCAGGCTATTAATACACTCGGTGGTTTGGGTTCAGGCTATTAATACCCTCCGTGGTTTGGGTTCAGGCTATTAATACCCTCTGTGGTTTGGGTTCAGGCTATTAATACCCTCGTGGTTTGGGTTCAGGCTATTGATACCCTCGGTGGTTTGGGTTCAGGCTATTAATACCCTCGGTGGTTTGGGTTCAGGCTATTAATGCCCTCGGTGGTTTGGGTTCAGGCTATTAATACACTCTGTGGTTTGGGTTCAGGCTATTAATACACTCGGTGGTTTGGGTTCAGGCTATTAATACCCTCGCTGGTTTGGGTTCAGGCTATTATTACCCTCGGTGGTTTGGGTTCAGGCTATTAATACCCTCTGTGGTTTGGGTTCAGGCTATTAATACCCTCTGTGGTTTGGGTTCAGGCTATTAATACCCTCTGTGGTTTGGGTTCAGGCTATTAATACCCTCAGTTGTTTGGGTTCAGGCTATTAATACCCTCTGTGGTTTGGGTTCAGGCTATTAATACCCTCTGTGGTTTGGGTTCAGGCTATTAATACACTCTGTGGTTTGGGTTCAGGCTATTAATACCCTCTGTGGTTTGGGTTCAGGCTATTAATATCCTCAGTGGTTTGGGTTCAGGCTATTAATACCTTCTGTGGTTTGGGTTCAGGCTATTAATACCCTCAGTGGTTTGGGTTCAGACTATTAATACCCTCTGTCATTTGGGTTCAGGCTATTAATACCCTCTGTGGTTTGGGTTCAGGCTATTAATCCCCTCGGTGGTTTAGGTTCAGGCTATTAATACCCTCGGTGGTTTGGGTTCAGGCTATTAATACCCTCTGTCGTTTGGGTTCAGGCTATTAATACCTTCTGTGGTTTGGGTTCAGGCTATTAATACCCTCAGTGGTTTGGGTTCAGACTATTAATACCCTCTGTCATTTGGGTTCAGGCTATTAATACCCTCTGTGGTTTGGGTTCAGGCTATTAATCCCCTCGGTGGTTTAGGTTCAGGCTATTAATACCCTCGGTGGTTTGGGTTCAGGCTATTAATACCCTCTGTCGTTTGGGTTCAGGCTATTAATACCCTCAGGGGTTTGGGTTCAGGCTATTAATACCCTCTGTGGTTTAGGTTCAGGCTATTAATACCCTCAGTGGTTTGGGTTCAGGTTATTAATATCCTCTGTGGTTTGGGTTCAGGCTATTAATACCCTCAGTGGTTTGGATTCAGGCTATTAACACCCTCTGTGGTTTGGGTTCAGGCTATTAATACCCTCAGTGGTTTGGGTTCAGGCTATTAATACACTCTGTGGTTTGGGTTCAGGCTATTAATACCCTCAGTGGTTTGGATTCAGGCTATTAACACCCTCTGTGGTTTGGGTTCAGGCTATTAATACCCTCAGTGGTTTGGATTCAGGCTATTAACACCCTCTGTGGTTTGGGTTCAGGCTATTAGTCACCTCTACAGTATTTCGCATGGTGACATCTTTAGGGCCCTAAAAATCTGTGGTGCGGAGGACGCAGACCGAATCCAGACAAAATGAAATGTAACAATATACACTACTCTTCAAAAGTTTGAGGTCACTTAGAAATATCCTTGTTTTCCATAAAAATATACATGAAATTAGTTGCAAAATGAATGGGAAATATAGTCAAGACATTGACAAGGTTATAAATAATGATTTTTAATGGAAATAATAATTGTGTCTTTCAAACTTTGCTGTCGTCAAAGAATCCTCCATTTGCAACAATTTTAGCCTTGCAGACCTTTGGCATTCTAGTTGTCAATTTGTTGAGGTAATCTGAAGAGATGTCACCCCAAGCTTTCTGAAGCACCTCCCACAAGATGGATTGGCTTGATGGGCACTTCTTACGTACCATACGGTCAAGCTAATCCCACAACAGTTCAATAAGGTTCAGATCCGGTGACTGTGCTGGCCACTCCATTATAGACAGAATACCAGCTGACTGCTTCTTCCCTAAATAGTTCTGGCATAGTTTGGAGCTGTGCTTTGGTTCATTGTCCTGTTGTAGAAGGAACTTGGCTCCAATTAAGCGCTGTCCACAGGGTGTGGCACGCGTTGCAAAATGGAGTGGCAGCCTTTCTTCTTCAAGATCCCTATACCTTGTACAAATCTCCCACTTTACCACCACCAAAGCACCACCAGGCCATCACATCCCTCCACCATGCTTGACAGATGGCGTCAAGCACTCCGAATGTTCTTCTTCGTGATCCAAAACTTTTGAACGGTAGTGGATATCTATACGACTACTTTTTGCCCAAGATTAGCATAAGACTGAACAAAAGTCATCAGTGAGTCGTATTTTTCTTTACCTTTCTGAAACGGTAAAGCAAGAATGCCCTTGTCTGGGTGTGTGTGTTTGTCTACCACTTTGTGTATCTGTTAGCGATGATGATGATAATGATAACCGTGAAAGCCTATGTCTAACCGGCAGAATGATATCATGATTACTTGGAACAATCCAGTGGTCATTAGTTTAGCAAACCCTGCAATCACATGTGTGCTACAGACGCACGGCTAACCAATCAGGTCTCTTACTGGTACACACTTTAATATATATCTCTTCTCTAATCAGACCCTCCTCTCCTTTTATCAGACCCTTTTCCCCTCTTTTCAGACTCTCCTCTCCACCTACCAGACCCTCCTCTGATCAGACCCTCCTCTCCTCTTTTCAGACCCTCCTCTGATCAGACCCTTTCTCCCCTTATCAAACACTCATCTCCTCCTATCAGACCCTCCTCTCCTCTTACCAGGCCCTTTTCACCTTTTATCAGACCCCAATATCCTCTTATTAGACCTTCATCACTTCCTATCAGACCCTCCTCTCCTCTTATCAGACCCTCCTCTTACCAGACCCTTCTCTCCTCTAATCAGACCCTTCTCTCCTCTAACCAGACCCTCCTCTCCTCTTATCAGCCCCTCCTCTACTCCTAGCTGACCCTTCACTCCTCTAATCAGACCCTCCTTTCCTCGAATCAGACCCTCCTCTACTCCTAGCTGACCCTTCTCTCCTCTAATCAGACCCTCCTCTCCTCTTATCAGACCCTCCTCTTATCAGACCCTCCTCTCCTCTTATCAGCCCCTCCTCTACTCCTAGCTGACCCTTCTCTCCTCTAATCAGACCCTCCTCTCCTCGAATCAGCCCCTCCTCTACTCCTAGTTGACCCTTCTCTCCTCTTATCAGACCCTCCTCTCCTCTTATCAGCCCCTCCTCTACTCCTAGCTGGTCCTTCTCTCCTTTTATCAGACCCTCTTCTCCTCTTATCAGCCCCTCCTCTAATCCTAGCTGACCCTTCTCTCCTCTAATCAGACCCTTCTCTCCTCTTATCAGACCCTCCTCTTATCAGACCTTCCTCTCCTCTTATCAGCCCCTCCTCTACTCCTAGCTGACCCTTCTCTACTCTAATCAGACCTTCCTCTCTTCTTATCAGACCCTCTTCTTATCCGACCCTCCTCTCCTCTTACCGGACCCTTCTCTCCTCTAATCAGACCCTCCTCTCCTCTAATCAGACCCTTCTCTCCTCTTATCAGACCCTCCTCCTATCAGACCCTCCTCTCCTCTTATCAGCCCCTCCTCTACTCCTAGCTGACCCTTCTCTCCTCTTATCAGACCCTTCTCCCCACTTATCAGACCCTCCTCTCCTCTGATCAGACCCTCCTCTCCTCTTATCAGCCCCTCCTCTACTCCTAGTTGACCCTTCTCCCCTCTTATCAGACCCTCCTCTCCTCTGATCAGACCCTCCTCTCCTTTTATCAACCCCTCCTCTACTCCTAGCGGACCCTTCTCCCCTCTTATCAGACCCTCCTCTCCTCTTATCAGACCTTCCTGTCATCAGACCCTTCTCTCCTTCAATTAGACACTCCTCTTATCAGAATCTTTTCCCCTACTATCAGACCTTTCTCTCCTCCTATCAGACCCTCCTCTCCTCGTATCAGCCCCTCCTCTACTCCTCGCTGACCCTTCTCCCCTCTTATCAGACCCTCCTCTCCTCTTATCAGACCCTCCTCTCCTCTTATCAGACATTCCTGTTATCAGACCCTTCTCTCCTTCTTTCAGACACTCCTCTTATCAGAATATTTTCCCCTACTATCAGACCTTTCTCTCGACCTACCAGACCCTCCTCTTATCAAACCCTCCTCTGCTCTTATCAGACTTTTCTCTCCTCTTACCAGATCCTCCTCTTATCAGGCCCTCCTCATCTCAGACCCTTCACTCCTTATATCAGACCCTCCTCTCCTCTTAGCAGACACTTTCTCCCCTTATCAGACCCTCCTTTCCTCTTATCAGACCCTCCTTTCCTCTTATCAGACCCTCTTCTCCTCTTATCAGACTATTCTCCCCTCTTATCAGACCCTCCTCTCCTCTTATCAGACATTCCTGTTATCAGACCCTCCTCTCCTCTTATCAGACATTCCTGTTATCAGACCCTTCTCTCCTTTTATCAGACCCACCTCTCCTCTTATCAGACCCTCCTCTTATAATATCCTTCTCTTCTCTTATCAGAATCTTATTTCATCTTATCAGACCCTCCTCTCCTCCTATCAGACCCTCCTCTGCTCTTATCAGAACCTTTTCTCCCCTTATCAGACCCTCCTCTCCTCTTATCAGACCATCCTTTCCTCTTATCGGACCCTTTCTCCCCTTATCAGACCCTCCTTTCCTCTTATCAGACCCTCCTCTCCTCCTATCAGACCCTCCTCTGCTCTTATCAGACCCTTTTCTCCCCTTATCAGACCCTCCTCTCCTCTTATCAGACCCTCCTTTCCTCTTATCGGACCCTTTCTCCCCTTATCAGACCCTCCTCTCCTCTTATCAGACCCTCCTCTTACCAGACCCTTTCTCCCCTTATCAGACCCTCCTCTCCTCTTATCAGACCCTCCTCTCCTCTTATCAGACCCTCCTCTTACCAGACCCTTTCTCCCCTTATCAGACCCTCCTCTCCTCTTATCAGACCCTCCTCTTACCAGACCCTTTCTCCCCTTATCAGACCCTCCTCTCCTCTTATCAGACCCTCCTCTCCTCTTATCAGACCCTCCTTTCCTCTTATCGGACCCTTCTCCCCTTATCAGACCCTCCTTTCCTCTTATCAGACCCTCCTCTCCTCTTACCAGACCCTTTCTCCCCTTATCAGACCCTCCTTTCCTCTTATCAGACCCTCCTCTCCTCTTATCAGACCCTCCTCTCCTCTTATCAGACCCTTTTCCCCTTATCAGACCCTCCTTTCCTCTTATCAGACCCTCCTTTCCTCTTATCGGACCCTTCTCTCCTTATCAGACCCTCCTTTCCTCTTATCAGACCCTCCTCTCCTCTTACCAGACCCTTTCTCCCCTTATCAGACCCTCCTTTCCTCTTATCAGACCCTCCTCTCCTCTTACCAGACCCTTTCTCCCCTTATCAGACCCTCCTTTCCTCTTATCAGACCTCTCTTCTCCTCTTATCAGACTATTCTTCCCCCTTATCAGACCCTCCTCTCCTCTTATCAGACCCTCCTCTCCTCCTATCAGACCCTCCTCTGCTCTTCCCTTTTCTCCCCTTATCAGACCCTCCTCTCCTCTTATCAGACCCTCCTTTCCTCTTATCGGACCCTTTCTCCCCTTATCAGACCCTCCTTTCCTCTTATCAGACCCTCCTCTCCTCCTATCAGACCCTCCTCTGCTCTTATCAGACCCTTTTCTCCCCTTATCAGACCCTCCTCTCCTCTTATCAGACCCTCCTTTACTCTTATCGGACCCTTTCTCCCCTTATCAGACCCTCCTCTCCTCTTATCAGACCGTCCTCTCCTCTTACCAGACCCTTTCTCCCCTTATCAGACCCTCCTCTCCTCTTATCAGACCCTCCTCTCCTCTTATCAGACCCCCCTTTCCTCTTATCGGACCCTTCTCCCCTTATCAGACCCTCCTTTCCTCTTATCAGACCCTACTCTCCTCTTACCAGACCCTTTCTCCCCTTATCAGACCCTCCTTTCCTCTTATCAGACCCTCCTCTCCTCTTATCAGGCCCTCCTCATCTCAGACCCTTCACTCCTTATATCAGACCCTCCTCTCCTCTTAGCAGACACTTTCTCCCCTTATCAGACCCTCCTTTCCTCTTATCAGACCCTCCTTTCCTCTTATCAGACCCTCTTCTCCTCTTATCAGACTATTCTCCCCTCTTATCAGACCCTCCTCTCCTCTTATCAGACATTCCTGTTATCAGACCCTCCTCTCCTCTTATCAGACATTCCTGTTATCAGACCCTTCTCTCCTTTTATCAGACCCACCTCTCCTCTTATCAGACCCTCCTCTTATAATATCCTTCTCTTCTCTTATCAGAATCTTATTTCATCTTATCAGACCCTCCTCTCCTCCTATCAGACCCTCCTCTGCTCTTATCAGAACCTTTTCTCCCCTTATCAGACCCTCCTCTCCTCTTATCAGACCATCCTTTCCTCTTATCGGACCCTTTCTCCCCTTATCAGACCCTCCTTTCCTCTTATCAGACCCTCCTCTCCTCCTATCAGACCCTCCTCTGCTCTTATCAGACCCTTTTCTCCCCTTATCAGACCCTCCTCTCCTCTTATCAGACCCTCCTTTCCTCTTATCGGACCCTTTCTCCCCTTATCAGACCCTCCTCTCCTCTTATCAGACCCTCCTCTTACCAGACCCTTTCTCCCCTTATCAGACCCTCCTCTCCTCTTATCAGACCCTCCTCTCCTCTTATCAGACCCTCCTCTTACCAGACCCTTTCTCCCCTTATCAGACCCTCCTCTCCTCTTATCAGACCCTCCTCTTACCAGACCCTTTCTCCCCTTATCAGACCCTCCTCTCCTCTTATCAGACCCTCCTCTCCTCTTATCAGACCCTCCTTTCCTCTTATCGGACCCTTCTCCCCTTATCAGACCCTCCTTTCCTCTTATCAGACCCTCCTCTCCTCTTACCAGACCCTTTCTCCCCTTATCAGACCCTCCTTTCTTCTTATCAGACCCTCCTCTCCTCTTATCAGACCCTCCTCTCCTCTTATCAGACCCTTTTCCCCTTATCAGACCCTCCTTTCCTCTTATCAGACCCTCCTTTCCTCTTATCGGACCCTTCTCTCCTTATCAGACCCTCCTTTCCTCTTATCAGACCCTCCTCTCCTCTTACCAGACCCTTTCTCCCCTTATCAGACCCTCCTTTCCTCTTATCAGACCCTCCTCTCCTCTTACCAGACCCTTTCTCCCCTTATCAGACCCTCCTTTCCTCTTATCAGACCTCTCTTCTCCTCTTATCAGACTATTCTTCCCCCTTATCAGACCCTCCTCTCCTCTTATCAGACCCTCCTCTCCTCCTATCAGACCCTCCTCTGCTCTTCCCTTTTCTCCCCTTATCAGACCCTCCTCTCCTCTTATCAGACCCTCCTTTCCTCTTATCGGACCCTTTCTCCCCTTATCAGACCCTCCTTTCCTCTTATCAGACCCTCCTCTCCTCCTATCAGACCCTCCTCTGCTCTTATCAGACCCTTTTCTCCCCTTATCAGACCCTCCTCTCCTCTTATCAGACCCTCCTTTACTCTTATCGGACCCTTTCTCCCCTTATCAGACCCTCCTCTCCTCTTATCAGACCGTCCTCTCCTCTTACCAGACCCTTTCTCCCCTTATCAGACCCTCCTCTCCTCTTATCAGACCCTCCTCTCCTCTTATCAGACCCCCCTTTCCTCTTATCGGACCCTTCTCCCCTTATCAGACCCTCCTTTCCTCTTATCAGACCCTACTCTCCTCTTACCAGACCCTTTCTCCCCTTATCAGACCCTCCTTTCCTCTTATCAGACCCTCCTCTCCTCTTATCAGACCCTCCTCTCCTCTTATCGGACACTTTTCTCCTGCTATCAGACCTTTCTCTCCACCTACCAGACCCTCCTCCTATCGGACCCTTTTCTCCTCTTATCAGACCCTCTGCTCTTATCAGACCTTTTCTCCTCTTATCAGACCCTCTGCTCTTATCAGACCATTTTCTCCTCTTATCAGACCCTCCTTTCCTCTTATCGGACCCTTTCTCCCCTTATCAGACCCTCCTTTCCTCTTATCAGACCCTCCTCTCCTCCTATCAGACCCTCCTCTGCTCTTATCAGACCCTTTTCTCCCCTTATCAGACCCTCCTCTCCTCTTATCAGACCCTCCTTTACTCTTATCGGACCCTTTCTCCCCTTATCAGACCCTCCTCTCCTCTTATCAGACCGTCCTCTCCTCTTACCAGACCCTTTCTCCCCTTATCAGACCCTCCTCTCCTCTTATCAGACCCTCCTCTCCTCTTATCAGACCCCCCTTTCCTCTTATCGGACCCTTCTCCCCTTATCAGACCCTCCTTTCCTCTTATCAGACCCTACTCTCCTCTTACCAGACCCTTTCTCCCCTTATCAGACCCTCCTTTCCTCTTATCAGACCCTCCTCTCCTCTTATCAGACCCTCCTCTCCTCTTATCGGACACTTTTCTCCTGCTATCAGACCTTTCTCTCCACCTACCAGACCCTCCTCCTATCGGACCCTTTTCTCCTCTTATCAGACCCTCTGCTCTTATCAGACCTTTTCTCCTCTTATCAGACCCTCTGCTCTTATCAGACCATTTTCTCCTCTTATCAGACCATCCTCTCTTCTTATCGGACCCTTTCTCCTCTTATCAGACCCTTCTCTCCTCTTATCAGACCCTCCTTTCCTCTTATCAGACCCTTTTCCACTCTTATCAGACGCTCTCCTCTTATCAGACCCTCCTCTCCTTTAATCAGACCCTCCTCTTATCAGACAGTAATCTCCTCTTATCAGACTCTCCTATCCTCTAATCAGACCCCTCTCTCCTTCTATTACATCTATCAGACCCTTCGCTCCTCTTTTCAGACCCTCCTCTTCTCTTATCAGACCCTTTCTCCCCTTATCAGACCCTCCTCTCCTCTTATCAGACCCCCCTCTCCTACTATCAGACCTTTCTCTCCTCTTACCAGACCCTCCTCTCCTCTAATCAGACCCTCCTCTCCTCTTATCAGACCCTCCTCTTATCAGACCCTCCTCTCCTCTTATCAGCCCCTCCTCTACTCCTAGCTGACCCTTCTCTCCTCTAATCAGACCCTCCTCTCCTCGAATCAGCCCCTCCTCTACTCCTAGTTGACCCTTCTCTCCTCTTATCAGACCCTCCTCTCCTCTTATCAGCCCCTCCTCTACTCCTAGCTGGTCCTTCTCTCCTTTTATCAGACCCTCTTCTCCTCTTATCAACCCCTCCTCTAATCCTAGCTGACCCTTCTCTCCTCTAATCAGACCCTTCTCTCCTCTTATCAGACCCTCCTCTTATCAGACCTTCCTCTCCTCTTATCAGCCCCTCCTCTACTCCTAGCTGACCCTTCTCTACTCTAATCAGACCTTCCTCTCTTCTTATCAGACCCTCTTCTTATCCGACCCTCCTCTCCTCTTACCAGACCCTTCTCTCCTCTAATCAGACCCTCCTCTCCTCTAATCAGACCCTTCTCTCCTCTTATCAGACCCTCCTCCTATCAGACCCTCCTCTCCTCTTATCAGCCCCTCCTCTACTCCTAGCTGACCCTTCTCTCCTCTTATCAGACCCTTCTCCCCACTTATCAGACCCTCCTCTCCTCTGATCAGACCCTCCTCTCCTCTTATCAGCCCCTCCTCTACTCCTAGTTGACCCTTCTCCCCTCTTATCAGACCCTCCTCTCCTCTGATCAGACCCTCCTCTCCTTTTATCAACCCCTCCTCTACTCCTAGCGGACCCTTCTCCCCTCTTATCAGACCCTCCTCTCCTCTTATCAGACCTTCCTGTCATCAGACCCTTCTCTCCTTCAATTAGACACTCCTCTTATCAGAATCTTTTCCCCTACTATCAGACCTTTCTCTCCTCCTATCAGACCCTCCTCTCCTCGTATCAGCCCCTCCTCTACTCCTCGCTGACCCTTCTCCCCTCTTATCAGACCCTCCTCTCCTCTTATCAGACCCTCCTCTCCTCTTATCAGACATTCCTGTTATCAGACCCTTCTCTCCTTCTTTCAGACACTCCTCTTATCAGAATATTTTCCCTTACTATCAGACCTTTCTCTCGACCTACCAGACCCTCCTCTTATCAAACCCTCCTCTGCTCTTATCAGACTTTTCTCTCCTCTTACCAGATCCTCCTCTTATCAGACCCTCCTCATCTCAGACCCTTCACTCCTTATATCAGACCCTCCTCTCCTGTTAGCAGACACTTTCTCCCCTTATCAGACCCTCCTTTCCTCTTATCAGACCCTCCTTTCCTCTTATCAGACCCTCTTCTCCTCTTATCAGACTATTCTCCCCTCTTATCAGACCCTCCTCTCCTCTTATCAGACATTCCTGTTATCAGACCCTCCTCTCCTCTTATCAGACATTCCTGTTATCAGACCCTTCTCTCCTTTTATCAGACCCACCTCTCCTCTTATCAGACCCTCCTCTTATAATATCCTTCTCTTCTCTTATCAGAATCTTATTTCATCTTATCAGACCCTCCTCTCCTCCTATCAGACCCTCCTCTGCTCTTATCAGAACCTTTTCTCCCCTTATCAGACCCTCCTCTCCTCTTATCAGACCATCCTTTCCTCTTATCGGACCCTTTCTCCCCTTATCAGACCCTCCTTTCCTCTTATCAGACCCTCCTCTCCTCCTATCAGACCCTCCTCTGCTCTTATCAGACCCTTTTCTCCCCTTATCAGACCCTCCTCTCCTCTTATCAGACCCTCCTTTCCTCTTATCGGACCCTTTCTCCCCTTATCAGACCCTCCTCTCCTCTTATCAGACCCTCCTCTTACCAGACCCTTTCTCCCCTTATCAGACCCTCCTCTCCTCTTATCAGACCCTCCTCTCCTCTTATCAGACCCTCCTCTTACCAGACCCTTTCTCCCCTTATCAGACCCTCCTCTCCTCTTATCAGACCCTCCTCTTACCAGACCCTTTCTCCCCTTATCAGACCCTCCTCTCCTCTTATCAGACCCTCCTCTCCTCTTATCAGACCCTCCTTTCCTCTTATCGGACCCTTCTCCCCTTATCAGACCCTCCTTTCCTCTTATCAGACCCTCCTCTCCTCTTACCAGACCATTTCTCCCCTTATCAGACCCTCCTTTCCTCTTATCAGACCCTCCTCTCCTCTTATCAGACCCTCCTCTCCTCTTATCAGACCCTTTTCCCCTTATCAGACCCTCCTTTCCTCTTATCAGACCCTCCTTTCCTCTTATCGGACCCTTCTCTCCTTATCAGACCCTCCTTTCCTCTTATCAGACCCTCCTCTCCTCTTACCAGACCCTTTCTCCCCTTATCAGACCCTCCTTTCCTCTTATCAGACCCTCCTCTCCTCTTACCAGACCCTTTCTCCCCTTATCAGACCCTCCTTTCCTCTTATCAGACCTCTCTTCTCCTCTTATCAGACTATTCTTCCCCCTTATCAGACCCTCCTCTCCTCTTATCAGACCCTCCTCTCCTCCTATCAGACCCTCCTCTGCTCTTATCAGACCCTTTTCTCCCCTTATCAGACCCTCCTCTCCTCTTATCAGACCCTCCTTTCCTCTTATCGGACCCTTTCTCCCCTTATCAGACCCTCCTTTCCTCTTATCAGACCCTCCTCTCCTCCTATCAGACCCTCCTCTGCTCGTATCAGACCCTTTTCTCCCCTTATCAGACCCTCCTCTCCTCTTATCAGACCCTCCTTTCCTCTTATCGGACCCTTTCTCCCCTTATCAGACCCTCCTCTCCTCTTATCAGACCGTCCTCTCCTCTTACCAGACCCTTTCTCCCCTTATCAGACCCTCCTCTCCTCTTATCAGACCCTCCTCTCCTCTTATCAGACCCTCCTTTCCTCTTATCGGACCCTTCTCCCCTTATCAGACCCTCCTTTCCTCTTATCAGACCCTCCTCTCCTCTTACCAGACCCTTTCTCCCCTTATCAGACCCTCCTTTCCTCTTATCAGACCCTCCTCTCCTCTTATCAGACCCTCCTCTCCTCTTATCGGACACTTTTCTCCTGCTATCAGACCTTTCTCTCCACCTACCAGACCCTCCTCCTATCGGACCCTTTTCTCCTCTTATCAGACCCTCTGCTCTTATCAGACCTTTTCTCCTCTTATCAGACCCTCTGCTCTTATCAGACCATTTTCTCCTCTTATCAGACCATTTTCTCCTCTTATCAGACCATCCTCTCTTCTTATCGGACCCTTTCTCCTCTTATCAGACCCTTCTCTCCTCTTATCAGACCCTCCTTTCCTCTTATCAGACCCTTTTCCACTCTTATCAGACGCTCTCCTCTTATCAGACCCTCCTCTCCTTTAATCAGACCCTCCTCTTATCAGACAGTAATCTCCTCTTATCAGACTCTCCTATCCTCTAATCAGACCCCTCTCTCCTTCTATTACATCTATCAGACCCTTCGCTCCTCTTTTCAGACCCTCCTCTTCTCTTATCAGACCCTTTCTCCCCTTATCAGACCCTCCTCTCCTCTTATCAGACCCCCCTCTCCTACTATCAGACCTTTCTCTCCTCTTACCAGACCCTCCTCTCCTCTTATCAGACCCCCCTCTCCTACTATCAGACCCTTCTCTCCTCTTACCAGACCCTCCTTATCAGACCATCCTCATCTCAGACCCTTCACTTCTTATATCAGACCCTGTTCTCCTCTTATCAGACCCTTTCTCCCCCTATCAGACCCTCCTCTCCTCTTATCAGACCCTCCTTTCCTCTTATCGGACCCTTCTCCCCTTATCAGACCCTCCTTTCCTCTTATCAGACTCTCCTCTTATCAGACCATCCTTCCCTCTCACCAGACCCTTTCTCCCCTTATCAGACCCTCCTTTCCTCTTATCAGACCCTCCTCTCCTCTTATCAGACCCTCCTCTCCTCTTATCAGACACTTTCTCCCCTTATCAGACCCTCCTTTCCTCTTATCAGACCCTCCTCTCCTCTTATCAGACCCTCCTCTCCTCTTATCAGACCCTTTCTCCCCTTATCAGACCCTCCTCTCCTCTTATCAGACCCCCCTCTCATACTATCAGACCTTTCTCTCCTACTATCAGACCCTTCTCTCCTCTTACCAGACCCTCCTTATCAGACCCTTCACTCCTTATATCAGACCCCTTTCTCCTCTTATCAGACCCTTTCTCCCCTTATCAGACCCTCCTCTCCTCTTATCAAACCCTCCTCTCCTCTTATCAGCCCCTCCTCTACTCCTAGCTGACCCTTCTCTCCTCTAATCAGACCCTTCTCTCCTCTTATCAGACCCTCCTCGTATCAGACCTTCCTCTCCTCTTATCAGCCCCTCCTCTACTCCTAGCTGACCCTTCTCTCCTCTAATCAGACCCTTCTCCCCACTTATCAGACCCTGCTCTCCTCTGATCAGACCCTCCTCTCCACTTATCAGCCCCTCCTCTACTCCTAGCTGACCCTTCTCCCCTCTTATCAGACCCTCCTCTCCACTTATCAGCCCCTCCTCTACTCCTAGCTGACCCTTTCTCCCCTTATCAGACCCTCCTCTCCTCTTATCAAACCCTCCTCTCCTCTTATCAGCCCCTCCTCTACTCCTAGCTGACCCTTCTCTCCTCTAATCAGACCCTTCTCTCCTCTTATCAGACCCTCCTCGTATCAGACCTTCCTCTCCTCTTATCAGCCCCTCCTCTACTCCTAGCTGACCCTTCTCTACTATAATCAGACCTTCCTCTCTTCTTATCAGACCCTCTTCTTATCCGACCCTCCTCTCCTCTTTCCAGACCCTTCTCTCCTCTAATCAGACCCTCCTCTCCTCTAATCAGACCCTCCTCTCCTCTTATCAGACCCTCCTCCTATCAGACCCTCCTCTCCTCTTATCAGCCCCTCCTCTACTCCTAGCTGACCCTTCTCTCCTCTAATCAGACCCTTCTCCCCACTTATCAGACCCTCCTCTCCTCTGATCAGACCCTCCTCTCCTCTTATCAGCCCCTCCTCTACTCCTAGTTGACCCTTCTCCCCTCTTATCAGACCCTCCTCTCCTCTGATCAGACCCTCCTCTCCTTTTATCAACCCCTCCTCTACTCCTAGCGGACCCTTCTCCCCTCTTATCAGACCCTCCTCTCCTCTTATCAGACCTTCCTGTCATCAGACCCTTCTCTCCTTCAATTAGACACTCCTCTTATCAGAATCTTTTCCCCTACTATCAGACCTTTCTCTCCTCCTATCAGACCCTCCTCTCCTCGTATCAGCCCCTCCTCTACTCCTCGCTGACCCTTCTCCCCTCTTATCAGACCCTCCTCTCCTCTTATCAGACCCTCCTCTCCTCTTATCAGACATTCCTGTTATCAGACCCTTCTCTCCTTCTTTCAGACACTCCTCTTATCAGAATATTTTCCCTTACTATCAGACCTTTCTCTCGACCTACCAGACCCTCCTCTTATCAAACCCTCCTCTGCTCTTATCAGACTTTTCTCTCCTCTTACCAGATCCTCCTCTTATCAGACCCTCCTCATCTCAGACCCTTCACTCCTTATATCAGACCCTCCTCTCCTGTTAGCAGACACTTTCTCCCCTTATCAGACCCTCCTTTCCTCTTATCAGACCCTCCTTTCCTCTTATCAGACCCTCTTCTCCTCTTATCAGACTATTCTCCCCTCTTATCAGACCCTCCTCTCCTCTTATCAGACATTCCTGTTATCAGACCCTCCTCTCCTCTTATCAGACATTCCTGTTATCAGACCCTTCTCTCCTTTTATCAGACCCACCTCTCCTCTTATCAGACCCTCCTCTTATAATATCCTTCTCTTCTCTTATCAGAATCTTATTTCATCTTATCAGACCCTCCTCTCCTCCTATCAGACCCTCCTCTGCTCTTATCAGAACCTTTTCTCCCCTTATCAGACCCTCCTCTCCTCTTATCAGACCATCCTTTCCTCTTATCGGACCCTTTCTCCCCTTATCAGACCCTCCTTTCCTCTTATCAGACCCTCCTCTCCTCCTATCAGACCCTCCTCTGCTCTTATCAGACCCTTTTCTCCCCTTATCAGACCCTCCTCTCCTCTTATCAGACCCTCCTTTCCTCTTATCGGACCCTTTCTCCCCTTATCAGACCCTCCTCTCCTCTTATCAGACCCTCCTCTTACCAGACCCTTTCTCCCCTTATCAGACCCTCCTCTCCTCTTATCAGACCCTCCTCTCCTCTTATCAGACCCTCCTCTTACCAGACCCTTTCTCCCCTTATCAGACCCTCCTCTCCTCTTATCAGACCCTCCTCTTACCAGACCCTTTCTCCCCTTATCAGACCCTCCTCTCCTCTTATCAGACCCTCCTCTCCTCTTATCAGACCCTCCTTTCCTCTTATCGGACCCTTCTCCCCTTATCAGACCCTCCTTTCCTCTTATCAGACCCTCCTCTCCTCTTACCAGACCATTTCTCCCCTTATCAGACCCTCCTTTCCTCTTATCAGACCCTCCTCTTATCAGACCCTCCTCTCCTCTTATCAGACCCTTTTCCCCTTATCAGACCCTCCTTTCCTCTTATCAGACCCTCCTTTCCTCTTATCGGACCCTTCTCTCCTTATCAGACCCTCCTTTCCTCTTATCAGACCCTCCTCTCCTCTTACCAGACCCTTTCTCCCCTTATCAGACCCTCCTTTCCTCTTATCAGACCCTCCTCTCCTCTTACCAGACCCTTTCTCCCCTTATCAGACCCTCCTTTCCTCTTATCAGACCTCTCTTCTCCTCTTATCAGACTATTCTTCCCCCTTATCAGACCCTCCTCTCCTCTTATCAGACCCTCCTCTCCTCCTATCAGACCCTCCTCTGCTCTTATCAGACCCTTTTCTCCCCTTATCAGACCCTCCTCTCCTCTTATCAGACCCTCCTTTCCTCTTATCGGACCCTTTCTCCCCTTATCAGACCCTCCTTTCCTCTTATCAGACCCTCCTCTCCTCCTATCAGACCCTCCTCTGCTCGTATCAGACCCTTTTCTCCCCTTATCAGACCCTCCTCTCCTCTTATCAGACCCTCCTTTCCTCTTATCGGACCCTTTCTCCCCTTATCAGACCCTCCTCTCCTCTTATCAGACCGTCCTCTCCTCTTACCAGACCCTTTCTCCCCTTATCAGACCCTCCTCTCCTCTTATCAGACCCTCCTCTCCTCTTATCAGACCCTCCTTTCCTCTTATCGGACCCTTCTCCCCTTATCAGACCCTCCTTTCCTCTTATCAGACCCTCCTCTCCTCTTACCAGACCCTTTCTCCCCTTATCAGACCCTCCTTTCCTCTTATCAGACCCTCCTCTCCTCTTATCAGACCCTCCTCTCCTCTTATCGGACACTTTTCTCCTGCTATCAGACCTTTCTCTCCACCTACCAGACCCTCCTCCTATCGGACCCTTTTCTCCTCTTATCAGACCCTCTGCTCTTATCAGACCTTTTCTCCTCTTATCAGACCCTCTGCTCTTATCAGACCATTTTCTCCTCTTATCAGACCATTTTCTCCTCTTATCAGACCATCCTCTCTTCTTATCGGACCCTTTCTCCTCTTATCAGACCCTTCTCTCCTCTTATCAGACCCTCCTTTCCTCTTATCAGACCCTTTTCCACTCTTATCAGACGCTCTCCTCTTATCAGACCCTCCTCTCCTTTAATCAGACCCTCCTCTTATCAGACAGTAATCTCCTCTTATCAGACTCTCCTATCCTCTAATCAGACCCCTCTCTCCTTCTATTACATCTATCAGACCCTTCGCTCCTCTTTTCAGACCCTCCTCTTCTCTTATCAGACCCTTTCTCCCCTTATCAGACCCTCCTCTCCTCTTATCAGACCCCCCTCTCCTACTATCAGACCTTTCTCTCCTCTTACCAGACCCTCCTCTCCTCTTATCAGACCCCCCTCTCCTACTATCAGACCCTTCTCTCCTCTTACCAGACCCTCCTTATCAGACCATCCTCATCTCAGACCCTTCACTTCTTATATCAGACCCTGTTCTCCTCTTATCAGACCCTTTCTCCCCCTATCAGACCCTCCTCTCCTCTTATCAGACCCTCCTTTCCTCTTATCGGACCCTTCTCCCCTTATCAGACCCTCCTTTCCTCTTATCAGACTCTCCTCTTATCAGACCATCCTTCCCTCTCACCAGACCCTTTCTCCCCTTATCAGACCCTCCTTTCCTCTTATCAGACCCTCCTCTCCTCTTATCAGACCCTCCTCTCCTCTTATCAGACACTTTCTCCCCTTATCAGACCCTCCTTTCCTCTTATCAGACCCTCCTCTCCTCTTATCAGACCCTCCTCTCCTCTTATCAGACCCTTTCTCCCCTTATCAGACCCTCCTCTCCTCTTATCAGACCCCCCTCTCATACTATCAGACCTTTCTCTCCTACTATCAGACCCTTCTCTCCTCTTACCAGACCCTCCTTATCAGACCCTTCACTCCTTATATCAGACCCCTTTCTCCTCTTATCAGACCCTTTCTCCCCTTATCAGACCCTCCTCTCCTCTTATCAAACCCTCCTCTCCTCTTATCAGCCCCTCCTCTACTCCTAGCTGACCCTTCTCTCCTCTAATCAGACCCTTCTCTCCTCTTATCAGACCCTCCTCGTATCAGACCTTCCTCTCCTCTTATCAGCCCCTCCTCTACTCCTAGCTGACCCTTCTCTCCTCTAATCAGACCCTTCTCCCCACTTATCAGACCCTGCTCTCCTCTGATCAGACCCTCCTCTCCACTTATCAGCCCCTCCTCTACTCCTAGCTGACCCTTCTCCCCTCTTATCAGACCCTCCTCTCCACTTATCAGCCCCTCCTCTACTCCTAGCTGACCCTTTCTCCCCTTATCAGACCCTCCTCTCCTCTTATCAAACCCTCCTCTCCTCTTATCAGCCCCTCCTCTACTCCTAGCTGACCCTTCTCTCCTCTAATCAGACCCTTCTCTCCTCTTATCAGACCCTCCTCGTATCAGACCTTCCTCTCCTCTTATCAGCCCCTCCTCTACTCCTAGCTGACCCTTCTCTACTATAATCAGACCTTCCTCTCTTCTTATCAGACCCTCTTCTTATCCGACCCTCCTCTCCTCTTTCCAGACCCTTCTCTCCTCTAATCAGACCCTCCTCTCCTCTAATCAGACCCTCCTCTCCTCTTATCAGACCCTCCTCCTATCAGACCCTCCTCTCCTCTTATCAGCCCCTCCTCTACTCCTAGCTGACCCTTCTCTCCTCTAATCAGACCCTTCTCCCCACTTATCAGACCCTGCTCTCCTCTGATCAGACCCTCCTCTCCACTTATCAGCCCCTCCTCTACTCCTAGCTGACCCTTCTCCCCTCTTATCAGACCCTCCTCTCCTCTAATCAGACCCTTCTCTCCTCTTATCAGACCCTCCTCCTATCAGACCCTCCTCTCCTCTTATCAGCCCCTCCTCTACTCCTAGCTGACCCTTCTCTCCTCTTATCAGACCCTTCTCCCCACTTATCAGACCCTGCTCTCCTCTGATCAGACCCTCCTCTCCTCTTATCAGCCCCTCCTCTACTCCTAGCTGACCCTTCTCCCCTCTTATCAGACCCTCCTCTCCTCTTATCAGACATTCCTGTCATCAGACCCTTCTCTCCTTCAATTAGACACTCCTCTTATCAGAATCTTTTCCCCTACTATCAGACCTTTCTCTCCTCCTATCAAACCCTCCTCTCCTCTTATCAGCCCCTCCTCTACTCCTAGCTGACCCTTCTCTCCTCTAATCAGACCCTTCTCTCCTCTTATCAGACCCTCCTCGTATCAGACCTTCCTCTCCTCTTATCAGCCCCTCCTCTACTCCTAGCTGACCCTTCTCTCCTCTTATCAGACCCTTCTCCCCACTTATCAGACCCTGCTCTCCTCTTATCAGCCCCTCCTCTACTCCTAGTTGACCCTTCTCCCCTCTTATCAGACCCTCCTCTCCTCCAATCAGACCCTTCTCTCCTCTTATCAGACCCTCCTCCTCCCCCTCCTCTTTCTCTCGCTCTCTCTCTCTGTCTCTCTCTCTTTCAATACACGGCTCAGTAGCATAAAAGCTGCTATTGGCCTCTTTCTGCAGTAACATTATCAACACTCTCCATAAAATACACTGTACAGGAAAGCAGGTTGAGTGGTTCCTGTGTTTTGATTGAAGCCTATTTTTACACAAAAGTGGCAGCCTGATAATTCAAAGGATCTGGCTCAAGATGTGTGTGTGTGTCTGTAAGCATGGAAGTGTGCATTTGTCAGAGATATACTGAAAGAGAACCTGTAAGGGAGGGGGAGAGATACTGATTGTGTTTGTGTGTGTCCAGGTGTGTGTTTCTGTGCTTCAAATGTATACTGGTGTGCGTGAGTGCTGTCACCACCATCGCCAATGGAAACCTGGCTGTCACCACGGACTACAGTGATTCCATGGATACCAGTGCCAAGCTAAGCCAGTCCTCTCAGCCATCCTACATGTCCCCACTTACAGTTACACACACTTTACCGGCTTGCCACTAAACTTGGATGGTTCATAATATTACTTTTGAACATCGGGCTGCCATCTTAATGTAGTAACTTCTTCTACTTATATTTGTCAACGTGTATTTTATTCTGAGAGCTGAGGGTCCATTAAGATGCAGTAGAAAGAGTGAAACTGAGAAAGGAAGCCGGCCTTTATACATGTCTAAAGATGTTGTTCCACTGAGTGATTCCATCTCTAGTTGTGGTCATTAGTGAGCTGGAATGAAGAGGAACAGAAATCACCTGGAAGCCCGGAGGAGTGATCAGGGTCTCTGCTGCCTGCCCCAGCTCACACTCCTCTCTGCACCCTTTACCAAGGGCCTTTTCATTAGGCACCAAACAGAAGACAATGGACTGAAACATGGAGGGGTTACTGTACATTTCTCTTTCACCAATGACGTCCATTATATAAGTCTGTAATTTCTTAGTCAGTGGAATGCATAAAGTAGGACTGAGATGTATCAGTCTTATGAAACCCTGTAATCAGACCTGAGTCGGACCATCTTGGATCCTGGTTGGTTGATATACTTTTCAGTCAACACTCGGGCCCTAGTCACATAGCTTCTCTGTTTGACACGTGAGTGTGTGTGTATAGGCCTGTATAGTGTGCATGTAGCCAAATTAAAAAAATACTACAGTTTACTATAGAATACTACAGTACTTAGTTTAGAATTATATGGTAAACTATAGTATATTGTAGAATACTATAATACACATGGTAGTATCCTTCAATCATGTGTAGTACTTACTATAGAATGTTGAAGCATACTGTAGAATATTATGGTATTTACAGTATTATCCACAACAAAAGTACTGTAGTAAATACTACAGTAATGTCCTTAAAAACACTACAGTCTGCAAAAACAACACTTTTTTACAAAAACACTATAGCGTATCCTACAGACCGCAAAAACACTACATTAATTACTATAGTATATACTACAGTTTTAATTTACTACAGGGCTAAAAGAGGAAGTCAGGTTGTGTGCAGTTGACCAATGAAGTGATCTTAATCACTTTCCCCTGGGAAAAGAGGGTCCATTTGAAACAGGATTATTAAGTTTGTTCAACCAGTTACTGATGTGTTGTGTAAAGGTGGAATAACCTCTGAGGAAGACGCTGAGATGAGATCTTGCTTCCTTTCACTTTGATTCACTGTCTGTTGTCTAAATGTAACTGTTAGATGAATTTAGTTCTTATGTGTTCATTAACCAATTCATTAACCAACCGATTCAGAATGATGATTATAATAAGATTCATACATTCATACAGTAACAGAGTAGTACTCTGTTTAGTTATAGTTCTAATTTAAATGTATACATCATTTAGTCGTTATTCATAAAAATACCATAACATATCCACCCTATGACTAAATATTATACATCCAATCACACCTTTATTTTTATTAGAATGTTAAAAAGCACACATCTATTTTTATAAAAATATTAAAAAGCACACATCTATTTTTATTAAAACTATTTCTAGTTCTCCAAATTCAACCTAGCAAAGACCAGTATATGTATTTACATTGACTGTTCTAGGCCTATATCAGACTCTTCTTATCAGGATTTTCATTAAAAGCTTCATCAAAGAAACAGTCTAAACATCAAAACAAGAAAAAACCTAAACATTAGAAATGGTTTCATATAACACAGGCTCCTCGTATGTGAAGGAGCCAGATCCATCGGCTAGGTCTAGAGTCATGTATTCATCATTCCACTGGTCAGAGCTTGGAATCGGCCCGTATCTCACCATCTGTTGTGTCATGGATTTCTCCAGAGTTCTGGAAATGAGAACCTTTCACACTGGAATCATCCGCACAAAACTAACAGTCACACAGGTGAAAGTTAACCAAAACACAGTGATCATGACGTTTATTAATTTCCCAAACACACTATCAAACCAATTTCTTAGAGCATTATCTACCCCAGAGTTCTCTGCCAGGGCCTTGGTCACTGATCCGTCTGGAGCTGTGTCATTCTGGGACGAACCTCCCCCCACCCTTTTCAGCCAGTAACATATCCAAGGCTATTCCCATCAACCTAGTTGCAGCTGTTATCACCATAAGATGCTTGATTCCAACCCAGAACTCAACAGGTAACCCCTTTGGAACTCCAATGCTATCAATGTAAACTCTAGGGTCAAAATATCCTAACGGAGCACTCCTTCTCTCTCTTCGACCTGGCGCTGGGTAAGGGTAAAGAGCATGCCTACCTGCACTAGTGCACAACTACCGGTTCAATTGGTAGGCAGGTTAGGTCACAGTCTCACACCCCCACAAATCACCAGACATCCACTCCAGGCCTCTTCATCTGCCAGTCAAGTCCCTCATTGTCTTGTCGGTTGTAACATTCTCTGTCCTATTGCATGTTCTTACTTACCCTACGTCCCATCCGTGTGTGATGTAGCGAGCCATACAATAATACTGTCCTCCTGTAACTGTGAAAGGGGGAAGTCTGGATGTAATGGGCACATGGGGATATAGATAATGCAGACCAATGCAACTGTCACTGTCTGTCTTCCCTGCCCTCATGAACAGCTTTACCATACAGGCCATTCCCCTGGGTGCATCAATTCCATCAAATGGAGGTTTTGCTGTGGCGCAGGCCTAACATTCTTCTTTCGCTACTGATCTGGCTTTATACTGAATCCATTCTAGAATCCCCATAACCCGTTTCCACCTCAATCACTTCCTTAAGATCTTTCGTCTGCACTATCCTCACCGGCCCTTGGCTCAGACCAATCTGCACTCCTGTAAAGCTCCACCCCCTCCCAGAGAACATATCATCAGCCAGAGGCCAGCCCAGACTCACTTCTATGAACCCTCACAGTGGGGAAAAGACTGGATCAGGGAATCTTCATTAGAGAGATGACCCCTGAACCCTATTGGTTTCAGTTCTCCTCTCTAACACTGTGATTGTTCTACAGTGTCAGTGTGTCTTACCCTTTTGCAGTGTGTGATATGAACCCAGGTAGCTCTTTCAGCTATTCTCATTCTCATTCTCATCATCTTGGACATACAGGTTTGCTTACCAAACAGTTTCTCATTTATTCTATCTGATTATATGTTCAACTTTTATGCCTACTTGTTAGCTAGAATTTTTTGTATTTTTAACATTTGTTTATTATCCAATAGGCCACAAAGTGTCCTATCCTAGGCCCCCCTAGGCCCTGTTCTATCCTAGGCCACAACTACCCATCCCCCCCTTTGATACCTGGCTCCGCCCAGGTAAAAACCTTGCCGCATCTCTAAACAATGACTTAGGTAAGATTAGTAAATTATCCTTATGTCTGACATTATCATGTTGTAGCGCCCCTTTCATTCTCCACATATCCAATTCTCCCTTGGGCGTCCGTTCAGGTCTATCCTGTATCAATTCTCTGTCAAGTGTCTTGTCTACTTTAAGAGTTATCTGTGCTGCTTTGTATGTTCTTAGATGTACAGTGGGGCAAAAAAAGTATTTAGTATTTAGTTTATTGTGCAAGTTCTCCCACTTAAAAAGATGATAGAGGCCTGTAATTCATCATAGGTACACTTCAACTATGACAGACAAAATGAGAAAAAGAAATCCAGAAAATCACATTGTAGGATTTTTAATGACTTTTTTTGCAAATTATGGTGGAAAATAAGTATTTGGTCAATAACAAAAGTTTATCACAATACTTTGTTATATACCCTTTGTTGGCAATGACAGAGGTCAAACGTTTTCTGTAAGTCTTCACAAGGTTTTCACACACTGTTGCTGGTATTTTGGCCCATTCCTCCATGCAGATTTCCTCTAGAGCAGTGATGTTTTGCGGCTGTTTCTGGGGAACACGGACTTTCAACTCCCTCCAAAGATTTTCTATGGGGTTGAGATCTGGGGACTGGCTAGGCCACTCCAGGACCTTGAAATGCTTCTTACGAAGCCACTCCTTCGTTGCCCGGGCGGTGTGTTTGGGATCATTGTCATGCTGAAAGACCCAGCCACGTTTCATCTTCAATGCCCTTGCTGATGAAAGGAGGTTTTCACTCAAAATCTCACGATACATGGCCCCATTCAGTCTTTCCTTTACACGGATCAGTCTTCCTGGTCCCTTTGCAGAAAAACAGCCCCAAAGCATGATGTTTCCACCCCCATGCTTCACAGTAGGTATGGTGTTCTTTGGATGCAACTCAGCATTCTTTGTCCTCCAAACACGATGAGTTGAGTTTTTACCAAAAAGTTATATTTTGGTTTCATCTGACCATATGACATTCTCCCAATCTTCTTCTGGATCATCCAAATGCCCTCTAGCAAACTTCAGATGGGCTTGGACATGTACTGGCTTAAGCAGGGGGACACGTCTGGAACTGCAGGATTTGAGTCCCTGGCGGCGTAGTGTGTTACTGATGGTAGGCTTTGTTACTTTGGTCCCAGCTCTCTGCAGGTCATTCACTAGGTCCCCCCGTGTGGTTCTGGGATTCTTGCGTAGAGCCCCAGATCGAGGGAGATTATCAGTGGTCTTGTATGTCTTCCATTTCCTAATAATTGCTCCCACAGTTGATTTCTTCAACCCAAGCTGCTTACCTATTGCAGATTCAGTCTTCCCAGCCTGGTGCAGGTCTACAATTTTGTTTCTGGTGTCCTTTGACAGCTCTTTGGTCTTGGCCAAAGTGGAGTTTGGAGTGTGACTGTTTGAGGTTGTGGACAGGCGTCTTTTATACTGATAACAAGTTAAAAAACAGGTGTTAAGACCCGCACTGGAGCCGCCACCGACACTAGTCACCCCCCTAACCCTCCCCATCTGGTTTCAGGTTTTGCGGCCAGAGTTTGCACCTTTGGTGGGGAATGATGGGGGGGTACTTTCACGCCCTGACCATAGAGAGCCCTCTGGGTTTTAGGTCAGGGCGTGACTAGGGGCATTTTCTAGTATTTGTATTTCTATATTTGTTTTTGTGTATGGTTCCCAATTAGAGGCAGCTGATTATTGTTGTCTCTAATTGGGGATCATACTTCAGTTGTCCTTTGTTCCCACCTGTTTTGTGGGATATTGTTTTGTGTGTGTGCATGTTGCACCATGGCTTTCACGTTCGTTGCTATGTTGATTGTTTTTGTAGTTTCACGGTGTGATAAAGTATGTGCTGCGCCTTGGTCCGTTCACGCTGCGCCTTGGTCCGTTCCTATCGACGATCGTGACACATGGCCAGTTCATACTATAACGACAAGGCGAGATGCCAATGCAGACACCGGAGGCAGATGGTTCGAGTCTCTGATATTTATTGAAAAAGAAGGTGCAGGCAAGAATCAGGTCAAATCAAATTAAATGTTATTAGTCACATGCGCCGAATTCAACAGTTGTAGAACTTACAATGAAATGCTTACTTACGAGCCCCAACCAACGAATTAGAAAGGACAGAAGGTACAGGGCTGCAGGCAGGCTTGAGGTTAGGTCAGGCTGAATGGTCAGGCATGTGGGTACAGTGTCAGGATAGGCAAAGAATCAGGGGGACTAGAAAAACAAAGACTAGGAAAAACAGGAGCACGGAAAAGGAGCACGCTGGTTGACTTAACAAGACAAGACGCACTGGCAACAGACAGACAGAAGACACCGGTTTAAATACACAGGGAATAACGGGAACAAATGGGAGACACCTGGTGGGGGGTGGAGACAAGACCGGTGAAACGGATCAGGGTGTGACACATACACACTTAATACATGAGACAAAGGTCCCTAGTAGACTGAAGCCATATAGTATTTTACCCAACAACAAATATATTATCTTATACCTCCTAAAATCACATGCATATCTTAACAAAAATACTTTCATCATTTGTAATATTATATGCACAACGTATTGGATGGAAACTTAAAAATAAAGGGGATATACTTTCCAAGTTACAGTATTTCATCCATACAGCTTTTAGTGACATCATAAAATGAAAAGCAATATTACATTTGCTTTCCATAGCTCCCCACTGACCATTCCTCACATTCTTGAATTGTTGTTCCATTTTCCACTTTTGTCCATGTCAAGGTTTAAGAGAGAGAACTGTTTGTGAAACTTTGTTGGATACTAAAGAGGGAGAAAGAACCCCCCTTCTTCTGTAATTTACAACAAGGTGTGAACTGTCAAACAGGCCCAGTTCCTTCCTCCCCTTTTCTGTGTGTAAGAGAATGTCTGGTTATTGTTATTATCGACACCACTGTGTAACCCACAATCAAATAAGTCATAGTGTTCTGGAACATTGTTTTGTTCAAGGTCATGACCCCTCAAAATAAATTATTTCCATAATTTTGATGAAATATTATTTGATGAAATCTGGTTCTGTACCCTAGGGTGAGCCCTCTAATGCCAGAGTTCTTCTAGTGTCCGTCCGTCTGTGTGTCTTTGAAATTCAGAGTATAGATCAATCCTCTCTGGGACAATAGAATATGGATTTTATGTCCCCTCTCTCCGCAATGCACGATCATAGCAGACTAAGTGTTTTGGTTTTCCAACAGTAATTCAATAGAGAAATCCTGGTCACGACCTAACAGGAAACAGCTCTATGGATAAGAAGAGGCTGTGTGTGTGTCTATGTGTGTCTTTTACGCCTTTCAACAGATGGAATGAAAATGTGAAACTTAATCAGTGAAGATTTGCTTCGACTGCTCATTTCTCTCTGTTTTCTTTCTTGATGCAATTTTCTGCCTTTTGAAATATGTCTGTCTAACTGCTGTATACAGTATATAAAGTCATCATTGTCTGAGTCCCCACTTCTGTTGTTATAGCAGACATTCTGTAATGTGTAGGGCTAAAGCAGTATTGTTGAAAGGATGTTTTTCAGATAGTTTGAAGGAGTGGAACCCCCTACAGTTGTCATTGGTCTGATAAGTGTCAGTCAGCCAGCCACAGCGTTTGATAAGACAAATCCATGGAGCTAAATGTGTAAGGTACAGAGGTCTTTGGGGACTTTTTCATCACTGGCAAGATGGATGGTCCACTCCCTCACCTCACACACCACATTGTTACACACAAGAACACACACATGCACGACCGCACGCACGCACACACACACACACACACACACACACACACACACACACACACACACACACACACACACACACACACACACTAAATAACTCCCTAATTAATGATTAGGTTCAGATGATTTCCCGTCAGCTGTATGTATGTCCCCTCAGATGTCTGTCTGTCCCCTCAGGTGTCTGTCTGTCCCCTCAGCTGTATGTATGTCCCCTCAGATGTCTGTTTGTCCCCTCAGCTGTATGTATGTCCCCTCAGATGTCTGTCTGTCCCCTCAGCTGTCTGTCTGTCCCCTCAGCTGTCTGTCTGTCCCCTCAGGTGTCTGTCTGTCCCCTCAGATGTCTGTCTGTCCCCTCAGCTGTATGTATGTCCCCTCAGCTGTATGTCTGTCCCCTCAGCTGTCTGTCTGTCCACTCATCTGTTTGTCTGTCCCCTCAGCTGTCTGTCAGTCCCCTCAGCTGTATGTATGTCCCCTCAGATGTCTGTCTGTCCCCTCAGCTGTATGTATGTCACCTCATATGTCTTTCTGTCCCCTCAGATGTCTATCTGTCCCCTCATCTGTTTGTCTGTCCCCTCAGCTGTATGTATGTCCCCTCAGCTGTCTGTCTGTCCCCTCAGCTGACTGTCTGTCCACTCAGATGTATCTGTCCCCTCAGCTGTCTGTCTGTCCACTCAGATGTCTGACTGTCCCCTCAGCTGTATGTATGTACGTCCCCTCAGATGTCTGTCTGTCCCCTCAGCTGTATGTATGTCCCCTCATATGTCTGTCTGTCCCCTCAGCTGTATGTATGTCCCCTCAGATGTCTGTCTGTCCCCTCAGATGTCTGTCTGTCCCCTCAGCTGTATGTATGTCCCCTCAGATGTCTGTCCCCTCAGCTGTTTGTATGTCCCCTCATATGTCTGTCCCCTCAGCTGTTTGTATGTCCCATCAGATATCTGTCTGTCCCCTCATTTGTTTGTCCATTCAGATGTCTGTCTGTCTCCTCAGATGTCTGTCTGTCCCCTCAGCTGTCTGTCTGTCCCTTCAGATGTCTGTCTGTCCCCTCAGCTGTATGTCTGTCCCCTCAGCTGTCTGTCTGTCCCCTCAGGTGTCTGGATGTGTTAACTCAGGTGTCTAGGTGTGTTAACTCAAGCTGGATGTTGTGTTGATCAGAGTGCCAACACACTCTAGCTGACATAAACGACCTGCTACACACACACTTCCTACCACACGTAGAGTACTACCTGCTACACATACTATTCCTACCAAACGTAGAGTACTACTTGGTACACATACTATTCCTACCACACGTACAGTACTACCTGCTACACACACTCCACACATGCAGTACACTGTTGGTAGGAACAGTCAATCTTATTGAGTGGAGTAGGTGCTGTTATTATTCTGTTTTCTCATTGATCTCTGCTCAGTGTGAGAGTGTGACTGTTACAGTATGTGATATTATCAGTCTCCCTCTCACCCTCTCTCTCCTCCCTCCCTCTCTTCTCTCTATCTCCTCCCCCCTCTCCCTCTCTCCTCCCTCTGTCTCTCCTACCCCTCTTTCTCTCTCTGCCTCTCTCTCTCTCTTCACAATCCCGCTCTCTCTCTTTCCTCCCTCTCTCTCTCCTCCAGGTATGCCTTCGACGGCCTTTCTCAATAGCACGGCTATGCTCACTGAGTCTGTACATAGTCAAAGATTTCCTTCATTTTGGGTCAGTCACAGTGGTCAGGTATTCTGCCACACTCTGTTTAGGACCAAATAGCATTCTAGTTTGCACTGGGGTTTTTTGTGAATTATTTCCAATGTGACAAGTAATTATCTTTTGTTTTCTCATGATTTGGTTGGATCTAATTGTGTTGCTGTCCTGGAACTCTGTGGGGACTGTTTGTGTTTGTGAACAGAGCCCCAGAACCAGCTTGCTTAAGGGGCTCTTCTCCATGTTAATTTCTCTGTAGAAAAGGGCTTTGTTATGGAATTGCTTCCTTTTAGGTGGTTGTAAAATGTAACGTCTCTTTTCTGGATTATGATAATTAGCGGGTATTGGCCTAATTCTGCACTGCATGCATTATTTGGTGTTTTACATTCTACTCTGAGTATATTTTTGCAGAATTCTGCATGCAGATTATCAATATGGTGTTTGTCCCACTTTATGAATTCTTGGTTGGTGAGCGGAACCCAGACCTCACAATTGTAAATGTCAATGGGTTTTATAACTGATTAAATAATTTTTTGCCAGATCTTATGGTATGTCACATTCTATTTTCCTTTTGATGGCATAGAAGGCCCTTCTTATCTTGTCTCTCAGATCATTCACAGCTTTGTGGAAGTTACCTGTGGCGCTCATGTTTAGGCCGAGGTATGTATAGTTTGTTGTGTGCTCTAGGGCAACAGTTGTCACAACTTCCGCCGAAGTCGGGTCCTCTCCTTGTTCGGCGGCGCTCGGTGGTCCGCGTTGCCGGTCTTCTAGCCATCATCGATCCACTTTTAATTTTCCATTTGTTTTGTCTTGTTTTCCTTACACCTTTGTTTCAATCCCCTCAATCACTTGCTGTGTATTTAACCCTTTGTTCCCCCCATGTCTTTGTGTGGGATTGTTTATTGTTTCATGTATGCGCACGTTAGGCTGGTTACGCGGGGCTATGTCAACCCATATTGTATTTCCTGTTCGTTGTGCCGTGTGTTTTTGGTTCGCCAAAATAAAGGCTCCGTTTGCTACCCAATATCTGCTCTCCTGCGTCTGACTCCCTTACAGCCATTTACGCATACCTAACAGAATCCCACACCAGCACATGGAGTCAGCAGGAGCAGGTACCTATGGTAGCAGAGTCGAGGAGCGCGTCCAGGTGCACTGTTTACCCGGCTCCCTCGGGAATGGAGAGGGTGTCTGCCCTCGTCTCGTGCCTCTCAGGGAAAGCTCTGGAGTGGGCCAACGCCGTGTGGGGAGAAGGAGATGCGGTGTTGGAGGACTTCCCGGAGTTCACCCGCCGATTCCGGGCAGTGTTCGACCACCCGCCCAAGGGTCGAGCGGCGGGTGAACGTCCAGAGGGGACGAGGAGCGCCCAGGAATTCGCCCTGGAATTTCGGACCCTGGCCGCCAGAGCGGGATGGAACGACAGGGCCCTTATCGACCACTTCCGTTGCAGCCTGTACTAGGATGTCCGTTGGTTGTTGTACTGCAGGGATACCACTCTTACCTTCGACCAGCTGGTGGACATGTCCATTCGGTTGGATAACCTGCTGGTCACCCGCGGACGTCCAGAGAGGACTCTGTCAATTCTATCTGCCTATGGAGCTGGGAGGTGCTGCGCTCAGGGAGGCCGGAGGAGGGGCTTTCATGTGTACCATCTGTGGCCGCAGAGGTCACACTGCTGGTCAGTGCCATGTTGGTTCCTCTAGGGGTCGAGGCAGCAGGCAGAGCTCTGCTGCCGTCGCCCCAGGTGAGCATGCACCACTCTCATCCAAAGACCCCTGTTGTACACCTGGTTTTGCATGTTTATTTTCCTGAGTTTTCCCCGCATTCCCAGCATAAGGCGCTCATCGATTCAGGCACGGCTGGGAATTTTATTGACAGAGCATTCGCCCAGAGGTTAGGGATCCCTATTGTTCCAGTGGCTAGGCCTTTCCCAGTTCACGCTCTGGATAGTCGACCATTAGGGTCCAGCTTAATTAAGGAGGCTACCATTCCCCTGGGCATGGTGACGCAGGGGGGTCACGAGGAGAGAATCAGTCTCTTCCACATTGACTCTCCCGCGTTTCCCGTGGTACTAGGCCTTACTTGGTTAGCTCGTCATGACCCCAGCATTTCATGGCAACAGAGGGCTCTCACGTGGTGGTCGCGAGAGTGCTCAGGGAGGTGTTTAGGGGTTTCCGTTGGTGCTACTACGGTGGAAAGTCCAGACCAGGTCTCCACCGTGCGTATTCCCCCCAAACATGTCGATTTGGCTCTCGCCTTCTCCAAAAAGAAGGCAACTCAATTACCACCCCATCGACGGGGGAATTGTGCGATAAATCTCCTGGTAGACGCTGAACTTCCCAAGAGTCACGTGTATCCCCTGTCACAGGCGGAGACGGTGGCTATGGAAACATATATCTCCGAATCCCTGCGTCAGGGGTACATTCGGTCCTCCACTTCACCCGCCTCCTTGAGTTTATTTTTTGTGAAGAAGAAGGAGGGAGGTCTGTGCTCGTGTATTGATGATCGAGGTCTCAACCAGATCAAGGTGAGGTACAGTTACCCGCTGCCACTCATCGCCACAGCATTGAGTCAATGCACGGCATTGAGTACCTCGTCATGCCATACAGGTTGATGAATGCTCCATCAGTCTTCCAAGCCTTTGTAGACAGGATTTTCAGGGACCTGCACGGGCAGGGTGCAGTGGTGTATATTGATGACATTCTGATATACTCGCTACACGCGCCGAGCATGTCTCCCTGGTGCGCAGGGCGCTTGGTCGACTGTTGGGGCATGACCTGTACGTCAAGACTGAGAAATGCCAGTTCTTCCAGCAGTCCGTCTCCTTCCTAGGGTACCGCATTTCCACCTCAGGGGTGGAGATGGAGAGTGACCGCATTTCAGCAGTGCGTAATTGGCCGACTCCCACCACGGTAAAGGAAGTGCAGCGGTTCCTAGGGTTTGCCAATTACTACCGGAGGTTCATCCAGGGTTTTGGTCAGGTAGTGGCTCCCATTACCTCACTGCTGAAGGGGAGCCCGGTACGTTTGCAGTGGTCGGCTGAGGCGGACAGGGCTTTTGGTCACCTGAGGGCTCTTTTTACCTCGGCTCCCGTGCTGGTCATCCAAACAATAGTACGCAAGTATAAACACCATGGGACCACACAGCCGTCATACCGCTCAGGAAGGAAACACGTTCTGTCTCCTAGAGATGAACCTACTTTGGTGCGAAAAGTGCAAATCAATCCCAGAACAACATCAAAGGACCTTGTGAAGATGCTGGAGGAAACAGGTACAAAGGTATATATATCCACAGTAAAACGAGTCCTATATCGACATAACCTGAATGGCCGCTCAGCAAGGAAGAAGCCACTGCTCCAAAACCACTATAAAAAGCCAGAATACGGTATGCAACTGCACATGGGGACAAAGATCATACTTTTTCGTAAGTTCACATGGGGACAAAAATCATCCTCTGGTCTGATGAAACTGTTTGGCCATAATGACCATCGTTATGTTTGGAGAAAAAATGGGGAGGCTTGCAAGCCGAAGAACATCATCCCAACCGTGAAGCACGGGGGTGGCAGCATCATGTTGTGGGGGTGGCAGCATCATGTTGTGGGGGTGCTTTGCTGCAGGAGGGACTGGTGCACTTCACAAAATAGATGGCATCATGAGATAGGACAATTGTGTGGTATATTGAAGAAACATCTCAAGACATCAGTCAGGAAGTTAAAGCTTGTGCTCAAATGGGTCTTCCAAATGGACAATGACCACAAGCATACTTCCAAAGTTGTGGAAAAATGATTTAAGGACATCAAAGTCAAGATATTGGAGTGGCCATGAGAAAGCCCTGACCTCATAGAAAATGTGTGAGCAGAACTGAAAAAGTGTGTGCGTGCAAGGAGGCCTACAAACCTGATTCAGTTACACCAGCTCTGTCAAGATGAATTGGCCAAAATTTACCCAACTTATTGTGGAAAGCGTGTGGAAGGCTCCCCGTTACGTTTGACCTAAGTTAAACATTTAAAGGCAATGCTACCAAATACGAATTGTGTATTTGTAAACTTCTGACCCACTTGGAATGTGATGAAATAAATACATTTCCAATTTTACTTGGATTAAATGTCAGGAATTGTGAAAAACTGAGTGAAAATGTATTTGGCTAAGGTGTATATAAACTTCAGACTTCACCTGTATATGTTGAAGAAGGTGGGGCTTAACTTCTTTGGGCTAGGGTGCAGTATTTTGACGTCTGGTTGACAAGCGTGCCAAAAAAACTGCCTGTTTCTCAGGCCCAGAATCTAGGATATGCATATGATTGATAGATTTGGATAGCTACAAGATGGCCCTCTGAAGGTTCTAAAACTGTTACAATAATGTATGTGAGTATAACAAAACTGATATGGCAGTTGAAAACCCGAGGAAAATCCATCCAGGAAATTGAATATTTGTGAGTGGTTTTCCACTGAAAGCCTATTGACTATGTAATGGGTTAGGGCCCAGATTGCAGTTCTTATGGCTTCCACTAGATGTCATCAGTTTTTAGACATGGTTTCAGGCATGTTTTCTGAAAAACAACAAAGAAAAATACCTTTTGGTCAGGGGTCTATGGATATATGCAGTACTGATTTGCGCACTCTTCGTTCTTTTTCCTTTCTATTGAATACGCTATTGTCCGGTTGAAAAATTATCTATTTTTTAGATAATTGACACCCTGAGGATTAGTTATAAACATTCGTTTGACATGTTTCAACTAAATTTACCCATACTATTAATTATGTATTCGTCTGCATGTTTTGACCGCCTTTTCCCAGTGGATTACTGAACAAAACGCGCCAACAAAACTTAGTTTTTGGGATATAAAGAAGGACTATCGAACAAAAAGGACCATTTGTTATTTAGCTGGGACCCTTGTGATTGCAACCAGATGAAGATCTTCAAAGGTAAGTGATTTATTTTATTGCTATTTCTGACTTTCATGACTCCTCTGCTTGGTTGGAAAATATTTGAATGCTTTTGTAAACGGGGCGCTGTCCTCATATAATTGCATGTTATGCTTTCGCCGTAAAGACTTTTTGAAATCTGACAAAGCGGCTGGATTAACAAGAAGTTAATATTTTAACCAATGTATAACATGTATATCCACATCGACGGGACAGCAGTTGAGAAGATGGAAAGTTTTAAGTTCCTCAGTGTACATATCACCGACAAACTGAAATGGTCCACGCACACAGACAGTGTGGTGAAGAAGTTGCAAAAATGCCCCTTCAACCTCAGGAGGCTGAAAAAATGTGGCATGTCACCAAAAATCCTCATTAACTTTTACAGGTGCACAATTGAGAGCATCATGTCGGGCTGTATCACCGCCTGATACGGTAACTGCACCACCCACAACCTCAGGGCTCTCCAGAGGGTGGTGAGGTCTGCCCAACGCATGATACCTGCCCTCCAGGACATCTACAACACCTGATGTCACAGGAAGACAAAAAAGATTATCAAGGACAATAACCACCCGAGCCACTGCCTGTTCACCCCGCTTCCATACAGAAGGCGAGGTTAGTACAGGTGCATCAAAGCAGGGACAGAGTGATTGAAAAACAACTTCTATCTCAAAGCTATCAGATTGTTAAACAGCCACCACTAGCACAGAGAGTGGCTGCCTTCCTACAGATTTGATATCTTAAGCCACTTTAATAAATGGAACATTAGTCACTTTAATAATGCCACTTTAAGAATGTTTACATATCTCACATTACTCATCTCATATGTACAGTGCCTTGCGAAAGTATTCGGCCCCCTTGAACTTTGCGACCTTTTGCCACATTTCAGGCTTCAAACATAAAGATATAAAACTGTATTTTTTTGTGAAGAATCAACAACAAGTGGGACACAATCATGAAGTGGAACGACATTTATTGGATATTTCAAACTTTTTTAACAAATCAAAAACTGAAAAATTGGGCGTGCAAAATTATTCAGCCCCTTTACTTTCAGTGCAGCAAACTCTCTCCAGAAGTTCAGTGAGGATCTCTGAATGATCCAATGTTGACCTAAATGACTAATGATGATAAATACAATCCACCTGTGTGTAATCAAGTCTCCGTATAAATGCACCTGCACTGTGATAGTCTCAGAGGTCCGTTAAAAGCGCAGAGAGCATCATGAAGAACAAGGAACACACCAGGCAGGTCCGAGATACTGTTGTGAAGAAGTTTAAAGCCGGATTTGGATACAAAAAGATTTCCCAAGCTTTAAACATCCCAAGGAGCACTGTGCAAGCGATAATATTGAAATGGAAGGAGTATCAGACCACTGCAAATCTACCAAGACCTGGCTGTCCATCTAAACTTTCTGCTCATACAAGGAGAAGACCGATCAGAGATGCAGCCAAGAGGCCCATGATCACTCTGGATGAACTGCAGAGATCTACAGCTGAGGTGGGAGACTCTGTCCATAGGACAACAATCAGTCGTATATTGCACAAATCTGGCCTTTATGGAAGAGTGGCAAGAAAGCCATTTCTTAAAGATATCCATAAAAAGTGTCGGTTAAAGTTTGGCACAAGCCACCTGGGAGACACACCAAACATGTGGAAGAAGGTGCTCTGGTCAGATGAAACCAAAATTTAACTTTTTGGCAACAATGCAAAACGTTATGTTTGGCGTAAAAGCAACACAGCTGAACACACCATCCCCACTGTCAAACATGGTGGTGGCAGCATCATGGTTTGGGCCTGCTTTTCTTCAGCAGGGACAGGGAAGATGGTTAAAATTGATGGGAAGATGGATGGAGCCAAATACAGGACCATTCTGGAAGAAAACCTGATGGAGTCTGCAAAAGACCTGAGACTGGGACGAAGATTTGTCTTCCAACAAGACAATGATCCAAAACATAAGGCAAAATCTACAATGGAATGGTTCAAAAATAAACATATCCAGGTGTTAGAATGGCCAAGTCAAAGTCCAGACCTGAATCCAATCGAGAATCTGTGGAAAGAACTGAAAAGTGCTGTTCACAAATGCTCTCCATCCAACCTCACTGAGCTCGAGCTGTTTTGCAAGGAGGAATGGGAAAAAATGTCAGTCTCTCGATGTGCAAAACTGATAGAGACATACCCCAAGCGACTTACAGCTGTAATCGCAGCAAAAGGTGGCGCTACAAAGTATTAACTTAAGGGGGCTGAATAATTTTGCACGCCCAATTTTTCAGTTTTTGATTTGTTAAAAAAGTTTGAAATATCCAATAAATGTCGTTCCACTTCATGATTGTGTCCCACTTGTTGTTGATTCTTCACAAAAAAATACAGTTTTATATCTTTATGTTTGAAGCCTGAAATGTGGCAAAAGGTCGCAAAGTTCAAGGGGGCCGAATACTTTCGCAAGGCACTGTATATACTGTATTCTGTATCCTTCACTATCTATTCTTTACTATCTATTGCATCTTAGCCGCTCTGTCACTGCTCATCCATATATTTTATGCTTATATATTCTCATGCCTTTCCTTTAGTAGATTGTGTGTATTCGGTTTTGTTGTGGAATTTGTTAGGTATTACCTGTTAGATACTGCTGCACTGTCAGATCAAGATGCATAAGCATTTTGCTACATTCGCAATAACATCTGCTAACCATGTGTATGTGACCAATAAAATGAAATTGTCGAGAGGGAATTCATTTGTTGCTGCATAATAATTTTTGGGTAGATTTCCACACTACTTTCCTTCCATCTAGCATTTCTTAATATTATTCAGTTCCTTTGAATTTGATGCCTCAGGATTGAGCATAGCTCTTTTCAAGTAGACTGTGATTTTGATGTGATCTGATAGGGGTGTCAGTGAGTGTGAACGCTCTAAGAGACTCTGGGTTGAGGTTAGTGATAAAGTTGTTTACAGTACTACTGCCAAGATATTAGCTATACGTGTACCTACTGTAAGAGCCCCCTCAAAGCCTCCCAGTGTCTATGTACTGTACATACCCAGTGTCCGACAGAGCTGCAAGAGTTTTGATCCGTTTTTGTTGGTTATGTTGTCGTAGCTGTATCTAGGGGAGCATATGGGGGAGGGAATGCTGTCACCTCCAGGTAGGTGTTTGTCCCCTTGTGTGCTGAAGTTGTCAGGTCCTTGTCCAGTTTTGGCATTTAGGTTGCAACAGACTAGTACATGTCCCTGGGCCTGGAAATTGTTGATCTCCCCCTCTAGGATGGAGAAGCTGTAATTGTATGGGGATTCTATTGGGGGGAAATGGGATATAGGTAGTACACAGGACGACATTTTTCTCTGTTGAGATCATTTCCTTATTAATTTCTAGCCAGATGTAAAATGTTCTTGTTTTCACAAATTTAATTTAATACAAATGTTTTGATGTGGGGCGCTGTCCTCAAATAATCGCATGGCATGCTTTCGCTGTAATGGCTACTGTAAATCAGACAGAGCAGTTAGATTAACAAGAATGTAAGCTTTCGATCGATATAAGACATTTGTATGTACCTACATGTTTAATATCCATATTTTCTATGATTATTTATTTGAATTGCGGGCCCTCCAGTTTCACCGGAAGTTGTCTCGCTAGCGGGACGCCTAGCCCTAATTAGGTCTCCTCTATACCAAATTAGCATAACCCCTGAGTCTCTTCCCTGTTTCACACCTGGTAGTTTGGTGGATGGGACTACCATCTCTCTGTAACCTAGAGGGCAACCATTATGTCCGTCTCCTTTATACCATGTTTCTTGTAGGATGACAATGTCGGTATTTCCAATTTCTTTGAAGTCTGGGTTCCAGCTCTTTAGGACAAAGGCAGATGACCTCAGACCTTGTATATTCCAGGATGAGATAGTAAAAGCTTTGTGTTCCATAGTATCTAGTGTTGTTTTTGTGTGGTTTAGGCCCGGACCATTACAGTAGGTGTGAACAGGTCGCAGGATGGGGCATGGGTGGGTGTAATAGTGGGGGTTGGGCCTGTTGCTCTGCTCACGGCCTGGGCATATGTTCTGCTGTCATGTTGAGGTCCTTGCCGCAGGGGTGGGGGGCATGGGGTGGGCAGAAGGGGCATAGGTCTGATATTGGGGGCCTATATAGGGCGTGGCCAGGGTTTGCTTGGGGTGGTCTTGGCTGGTTGGGGGTGTGGTTGGTGATGCTGTGGTCTCTTGGCATGGGTTCTCTCTGTGCAGGTTCTTCAGTAAGGGGTCTTGCAGGTCTGGTAGGGTGTCTTGCTGGCTTGGGCGGGGTGTCCGTTGCTCTGTTGCTCCTGTGTGCGCTGCTGGGTCTATTGTTGATGGTGAAGTCCTTCATGGTCCTGGCAAAAGTTGGGTTTGCTGCCTTGTAGAGGTGGACCTGGTTGTAAAGGCTGTTCAAGTCCAGGGTGGAGTGGTGGGACAGGTAGACATTAGGTTTTGAGGCACAGTCTCGCGAAATGCTTGCATTCACCCGCTGCATGGTGGCAGGGTGAAAGTATTTTCACGGTAGCAGGGTGGAGATAACCACTTGTGCGTTGGGGAAAGTGGAAGAAGCTTTTTCAATCACTACCTTGAGTGTTGTGGCCATCCTTTCCTGCTGGGCCCTCAGGTCATTTGTGCCCATGTGAATTATGATGTTGCTCGAGGACCCTAGTCTGTACTCTGGCAGCAGCTCCAGGGCATGTTTAGCCACTTTGTGTTTGGGAAAAAGTTTATCCTCTTGAATGTATTTGCCATTTGAGTCAATGAAGAGCACAATCTCTGGCTTTTGTGTGCCCTCAGTGGATGTGTGGGGGTTGTCTAGAGGGCTATCAAGGGAGCTGACAGGGGGGCTGTTAGGTGGGGGTGGGGTCTGTTAAAATCAAATGTTATGCAGATGCAGATGTTATTGCGGGTGTAGCGAAATGCTTGTGTTTCTAGCTCCAATAGTGCAGCAATATCTAACACTTTCCCAACAATACACACAATACACACAAATCTGAAGAAAAGGAATGGGATTAAAAATATATAAATATTTGGACAAGCAATGTCAGAGTGGCATAGACTAAGACAACATTTGATTTGATTTGATTTGACACAGTAGAAAATAATATAATACAGTGTATGCATATGAGACAAGTAATGCAAAATATGTACACATTATGAAAGTTACTAGTGTTCCATTATTAAAGTGGCCAGTGATTTCAAGTCAATGTATATAGGGCTGTAGCCTCTAATGTGCTGGTGATGGATATTTAACGGTCTGATGGCCTTGAGATGGAAGCTGTTTTTCAGTCTCTCGGTCCAAGCTTTGATAAACCTGTACTGACCTCACCTTTTGGATGATAACAGGGTGAACAGGCAATGGTTCGGGTGGTTGTTGTCCTTGATTATCTTTTTGGTCTTCTTTTGACATTGGGTGCTGTAGGTGTCCTGGAAGGAAGGTAGTTTGCCTCCGGTGATGCGTTGGACAGGCCACACAAGCTTCTGGACAGCCCTGCGGTTGCCATACCAGGTGGTGATACAGCCTGACAGGATGCTCTCAATTGTGGATCTTTAAAAGTTCATGAGGGTTTTAGATGCCAAGCCAACTTTCTTCAGCCTCCTGAGGTTGAAGAGGAGGTGTTGCGCCTTCTGAACCACGCTGTCTGTGTGGGTGGACCATTTCAGTTCGTCTGCGATGCGTTCGCCGAGAAACTTTAAGCTTTTCACCTTGTCTACTGCTGTCCCTTCGATGTGGATATGGGAGTGCTCCCCCTGCTGTTTCCTGAAGTCCACGATCAGCTCCTTTGTTTGTTTGTTTTTACGTTGAGTGAGAGGTTATTTTCCTGGTACCACACTCCAAGGGCCCTCACCTCCTCCCTGTAGTCTGTCTCGTCATTGTTGGTAATCAGGCCTACTACTGTTGTGCAGTCTGCAAACTTTATGATTGAGTTGGAGGCGTGCATGGCCACTCAGTCATGGGTGAACAGGGAGTACAGGAGGGGGCTTAGCACGCACCGTTGTGGGGCACCAGTGTTGAGGATCAGTGAAGTGGAGGTGTTGTTTCCTACTTTCACCATCTTCGGGCGGCCCGTCAGGAAGTCCAGGACCCAGTTGCACAGGGCGGGGTTCAAACCCAGGTCCTCAAGCTTAATGATGAACTTGGAGGGTACTATTGTGTTGAATGCTGAGCTGTAGTCAATGAACAGCATTCTTAGTTTGTTAGAAGTGTTTTCTTGATAGTCTTCGGTAGTAATAGTCCATTCAGGTAAGTTTGTCCAAAATCATGGTTTTAGGTATGACATTTTGATTTGGTTTGAAGGTTTTGATGTGGAGGTTAGTATCCTGTGTAAATCCTTGCCAAGGTTTTCAAGTGTATCTGCATTTATCCAACTCCAATTCTATCTTTTTGCAGAAAAACTAAGAAGCCCATGAGCTCACTACCCCCCCCTCTCTCTCTATTTCTGCACCCCTCTCTCTCTGTCTGTCAGTATCTCCCTCTCGCTATCTCTCTTTCTCTCTCTCTTTCTCTTGCTGCCTCTCTCCCTCCTGCTGGTATTTGTCAGTGCTATTATCCTGTCTCATTACTTCAGCTGAGAGTATTGCAGCCTTTTTCCTCAGGCTGTCATCACACAAGAGCTCTGAGGCGTCTCAGAGACACAGCCTGCACACAGCCTGCAGCCCTACAGCCGTCCTCCCCTCCACCCTCCACAGAGCCCTCTGGTAAGGGAGGATCGACAGAACGAAATGGAAGGAGAGAGAGAAGCCCTACCTGCTCTCAGTTAGCGCTTTGATGTTTGAAGCATGTGTCATTCCCAGCATCCCAAATGCTCTCACGTTGTTACCGAAAGTATTAGCAGATTATTGACCCGTGTCAGCGATAGCATTGGGTAATATCACGAGTTAGCGAAAACATTGGGTATCATGCATAAGTGACAGTTTAACACTAACATTAACAGTATTACACTAGCAGCACAATCAGTAGTTCATGGATATAGGGCTATTAGATAGCCTTCTAATGCCCTCACACCTCTGCTGCTGGTATCCCCCAGAGGGTTCATTTCCATCCCCTTTATGAGTCTTGAATAGAGTGATGTTAACATGCCCTTTATATATCCTCTATCTCTCTGTGTACTGTTTTCCTGATCCCTGCAGTCGGGGCCAGCCCTAGCCTTTTTGGGGCCCTAAGCGAGATTTGGTTGCGGCCCTCGACCTCGCGTGAAAAATGGTTTATAGTGGCCTCCCTCTTGATGACGGAGAGAAATATTTACATGTTAACGTTAATTTCCTGCAATTCTACACATTTTGCCATGGGGAGTACAGAAAATATTGCACTTCTAATGCAAGCTTTCTGCAATTCTACACATTTTGCCATGGGGCGGAGAGAAATTAAGGAATTTTATTTTAAATAAATCATGCAATTCTAAACATTTTGCCAAGACATGCCATATTAATGATATCTGATTGAGAGTGATTAACAAAATCAATGGGGGCCCCCTGGAGGTCAGGGCCCCTGGGCACATTTTAGATAGCTGGCTAGACTAACTTTCCAATTAAAAAATTGTTAGCGTACATGGCTTATTGAGTGACTGTCACTGACATAACAAGAGAAAAACTGCTGATGCACAACCACATTTCGAAATTGCACCTACTGTCACGTCCTGACCTTAGTTCCTTTTTTATGTCTCTATTTTAGTTTGGTCAGGGCGTGAGTTGAGGTGGGCATTCTATGTTTTGTTCTGTGTGTTAGATTTCTATGTGTTTGGCCTGGTATGGTTCCCAATCAGAGGCAGCTGTCAATCGTTTTTCCACTATGGGTTGTGGGTAGTTGTTTTCTGTTTTATGTGTACTGCACCTTGCAGAACTGTTTGTTTGTCGTGTTGTTGTTTTTTGTTCAAGTATTCGTATTTATTAAAAGTATTATGAATACTTACCACGCTGCACCTTGGTCTTCTCCTTCTCCCGACGCAATCGTTACACCTACTGTACTATTCTAACTCTCAACAGTAAGTTGAGACCCCAATTGACCCTTACCAAAAAAACAGACTTCTGGCAAACCGTTGTGGCAAACCTTTGGCCAATTTGTAGCAAATCTGTTGAAAGCTCATATTTTCATATTGAAAATAGTTTTGTGGCAAACTGTTGTGGTAAATTTGCGGCAAGCTCATATTTTCCCATGCAAATGAGTTTTGTGGCAAACTGTTGAAGTAAATTTCCGGCAACTTGTGAACTTCTGGAAAACAATTCTGGGAAACTTGTGTCGAACATTCTTCTGTTTGCCGCAAATTTGAAGCAAGCACATATTTTCACTTGCAAATTAGTTGTGGCAAATTGAGGTACATTTGATACTACATATAGTAAATGTACTAAACCACATGGATGCCATCGTCTTTAAAAGATACAAGAAAATCCAATACATTTTGAAATCATCCACATGGTAATGAAGAAAATCGCAAAGACGGGATATTTCCCAAATGAATTGTTTAATATTTTGATGTAGCTACAATAAAACACTATGGGGATTTTGACCATAGGATGTTTAAAGGAAATCTACATAATTATTTACATGAGCCAAGTGATAACTGAGCAATAGATTAACCATTGGTCGTTTAAAAGATAATTTACAACATTTTAATAATTAAAACAAATGATTCTAAGGATATGGACTAATGACTCATTACTTAATAACTGTATTTCATTCATAGAGCACTTTTCACAATCCCCAAAATGTTACATTGGTATTTAAAATAAATTGCTGTGATAGAATGAAAGCATATCAGAACGCGCTTCAGTAGTTGAATGGAAGGCAAATTAGCCACATGCCATACTGTTGGCAAAATACAGGCACAAATGAATTAAAAAACTACAAATAAAAGTCAATTTAACAGAGCTATAAATAGTGGCTTAGATATTAGCATTGGAATGAGACACACATGGCTCATCCATCCATTGATCTATTCATTCACAGGAACACATCTCACTACATACAAGAGCAAATACTTATTCACCATTGTTCAGTGGAAAAAAGACATGCTCACAACAGTCTTACTGAGGGGGATTCTGTTCCTGGCAGCTGATACACCATGGTCTGTAGGAATTCCCATGCTGGGGAACAGTGGGAAAGTTGATATCAAACACATAATAGGACTTTAAGCACACATCCAGTGCCTCAAGCAGTGTACCTTGCTCCAATGCCGGTCTACTAATGACTGTAAACACCTCTGAGCAGTCCCCAAGAGCCAATCCAAAGAGCCAACCCAGTCTCTACCTCTGCCTGGTGCAAGTACTCAACTATGTTGGTCCCAACCTGTTAGCGAAGTCATTTGATTTTAGAATATGAGGACTTGTGCAAAGCATGGAGGAACACTGACAATGCCAACACACCATTTATTTTGTTGATTTTATAGCCATTTATATCAATCAACACAATCAATCAAATTCCTGGTTGATGCCTACATCTTCCATTCATTTGGGGCTGGGGATCATAGGTTTACTTACACAACAATAAATACGTTTCCAGCAAACCGTTTCATGCGGATTAATGTTTGTTAATTCGACATGGTGGGATCTTTTTGTGATTTAAAAAATGTATTATACGATATTGATATAAAAACCATCATATCGGAGTAAACATGGAGATACGCAATGAAATGTTCTGTTGGCTTCCCACTACGACTCGGGAAGCATGCAGTTTATTAGGCTACAGATTCAATTGGGGCTCCCTAGTGGCGCAGCGGTCTAAGGTATCTCAATGCAAGAGGCATCACTACAGTCCCTGGTTCAAATCTAGTTGTATCACATCTGGCTGTAATTGGGAGGGGAGGGGAGGGCAGGGCAGTGCCTGCAGGGCAGTGCACAATTGGCTCCGGGGTTGGCCGTCATTGTAAATAAGAATTTGTATTTAACTGACTTGCCTCTAGTTAAATAAAGGTTACATAAAATATATATACACTACTGTTCAAAAGTTTGGGGTCACTTAGAAATGTCCTTGTTTTTTAAAGAAAAGCATATGTTTTGTCCATTAATATAACATCAAATTGATCAGAAATACAGTGTAGATATTGTTAATGTTGTAAATGACTATTGTAGCTTGAAACGGCTGATTTTTTATGGAATATCTACAAAGGCTACAGAGGCCCATTATCAGCAACCATCACTCCTGTGTTCCAATGGCATGTTGTGTTATTTAATCTAAGTTTATAATTTTAAAAGGCTAATTGATCATTAGAAAATCCTTTTGCAATTATGTTAGCACAGCTGAAAACTGTTGTCCTGATTAAAGAAGCAATAAAACTGGCCTTCTTTAGTTGAGTATCTGGAGCAGCAGCATTTGTGGGTTTGATTACAAAAATGGCCAGAAACAAAGAACTTTCTTCTGAAACTCGTCAGTCTATTCTTGTTCTGAGAAATGAAGGTTATTCCATGCGAGAAATTGCCAAGAAACTGAAGACCTCGTACAACGCTGTGTCCTACTCCTTTCACAGAACAGCGCAAACTGGCACTAACCAGAATAGAAAGAAGAGTGGGAGGCCCCGGTTCACAACTGAGCAAGAGGACAAGTACATTAGAGTGTCTAGTTTGAGAAACTCAACTAGCAGCTTGATTAAATAGTACCCGCAAAACACCAGTCTCAACGTCAACAGTGAAGAGGCAACTCCGGGATGCTGGCCTTCAAGGCAGAGTTCCTCTCTCCAGTGTCTGTGTTCTTTTGCCCATCTTAATCTTTTATTTTTATTGGCTAGTCTGAGATATGGCTTTTTCATTGCAACGCAACTCTTTCTAGAAGACCAGCATCCCGGAGTTGCCTCTTCACTGTTGACGTTGAGACTGGTGTTGAATGTGCGAGCTGTTGGCTAGAGGGCATGTTCCAAGACCAGAGTGGGTATTACTATGTAACGCAATAGTTTGTGACAAAACCATCACAAAAAGTAAGTTTGCTGCAAACATCTCCGTTGGGAAAATGCACATATTGTTTTATGCAGATTTTTCTCATGAAAATCTGTCGCCGATTGGATGGAAATGTGCAGTTATGTCTTGTCTTGGAGTGTGCAGTTATGTTTAACATATTTTGGAACGCTGTTCCTTTCATTCAAGGTTCACAAAATACCATAATCTAAAATCCCCTATCCACTATTTAAGTCAGTGAAAGACTTTCTGGTCTCTTTGCAGCTGGCTCTGAATGTCTTCCTGTCTATCTTTGTTGTCACGGGTAACTTGGTGCGTGAGGGAAGAATCAGGCGCAGAGAGCATATAGTTCCACAGGAAGACGTGCACTTTTAATATCGCACAGAAAATAATGCCCAACAAAACAGGGCGCAGAAAATGTGGACCAACCCAACACAACAGTGTACCAGGTCCAGAGCACGAACACCAACAAAACATACACACGTAACATATGAGTAATCCCGCACGAAACAAGGGCGGGTAAACGTACTATAAATAAGGAAGCCAATCAAGCTCACAAATAGACAGGTGCAACTAATAAGACAAAACAAACAGACAACGAAAAAGGGATCAGTGGCGGCTAGTAGGACGGTGACGGCGACCGCCGAGCACCGCCCGAACAGGCAGGGGAGCCAAATTCGGTGGAAGTCGTGACATTTGTAGACTGGTGTTGTGAGGACCACTGGCAGAAGGCTTAAAGCGACGTCTTCTTGTGTATCTGGAGAGAATTGATTGTTTCAGGCTAAAAATGAATGAGCATCTGAGTCACCACCAGCAAGATCATTTCAAACTATACCTGCACTTCCAAAAGAAGACCTTGGGAATTCTTCTCTCTGGACTGGTAAAGTTTTTATACAGTATTTTTTCACCACATTTTTTGTTGGTTTTGGGTCCCCCCTAGCGGCTGGGGCCCTAAGCGATCGCTTATGCCGCTTATGCCTGGAGCTGGCCCTGCCTGTAGTTCTCTTCTCTGAAGTCAAGATTTCCTCCATTGGTCATTATCTTCTCTCTTTGTTTTAATTCCTGGTTCCTCCCTCCAGCCTCCCATACCTCTCATTCCTGCTGCTCAGCCCAAAATCCCCCGACATCCTAGTTACCCTCTTGTTATTTATTCTCTCCGTTTGCCAGAGGAGTGAATCATGAATCTTCCCCCTCGTCTTTTCCTGTAACGGTTTTCTGTATGAGAAGGAGAGTCGGACCAAAATGCAGCGTGTAGATTGCGATCCATGTTTTAATAAACAAACGTAAAACACGAATCAATACAAACACTACAAAATAAAGAACGTAATGAACGTAACGAAAACCTAAACAGCCCTATCTGGTGAAAACACATAGACAGGAACAATCACCCACCAACACACAGTGAAACCCAGGCTACCTAAGTATGATTCTCAATCAGAGACAACTAATGACACCTGCCTCTGATTGAGAACCATACTAGGCCGAAAACATAGAAATGCCCCAAAACATAGAAAAACAAACATAGACTGCCCACCCAACTCACGCCCTGACCATACTAAATAAATACAAAACAACGGAAATCAAGGTCAGAACGTGACACTTCCCCTCTTAGCGTGAGCTGTGGTTATGGCCAGATGTTGTTGCAGAAACATACCATCCATCAGTGTGTTGGGGGAGTCGCTGTAGGATAGGGGTGAGACAGAGACAGTGACCCAGCAAAGATTTATCAGGGTTAAACTGATCCACTACTATAGTACAGGACACTGCCGCAGAGGACAGGACAGCAACAGTACAGGACAGAGACAGGCAGTTACCCAAAATAGATCCAAAGGGGTTAGGAGTACTATCACTCTACAATCACTTAGTCAGGCCAAATGTGTCAGACTCTCCTTCAATTGCTTCGTTATCCTCTCAATATCCATCTAGCTCGTTTTTCTCTAACTGCCAATCTCCTTTCATTTCCTCTTGAAGTTATTAAACTCTGGTATAAATCAGATGAAACTCTAGCATGTTTAGAAGATGAACTGAGGCATTTATCATGTCTGTAGACTGTCATCTGGAAGAAGTCTGTAGAGTGTTGTCTGGGAGAAGTCTGTAGACTGTCGTCTGGGAGAAAGAAAGAGAGAAAGACAGAGAGGCTACCAGATGGATGCTGACAGGCAGAGCAGAGAGAGGTGGAGAGATGGAGGGTGTGTGGGTGGATTTGTGAGTTGTAAGCAATGAGTGTGCTGTGTGATGCCAGACAGACAGACAGACTCTCAGGAACGGAGCACTTGTCCTTTTTATTCGACAACAACTTATACACGCTGCTGCATAATGTTTATAGGGCAGATCTCCCAGCTGGTTTCTCTGGGTTTGAGGGAAGGCAATTCTGCACTTTATTCGACAATTTGTCCTCTGTTTATTAGCTCGTTGTTTACCAATCTACTCTCTTCATGTGGAAAGCCTTGATGACACACAGGGAGGAAACGGGATGGTTGGTTCTCGTTGTGATGGAAATGTGGTTACATAAAGAACAGAACACGGAGAGAGAAAGAGATGAAGGAAGTAAACAGAGAGAGAAAGGAAGAAGGGCCTGATGAGGACAGATTCTATCAAGTCTCTTATAGAGAAGGCGAACAGAGTGAGACATTTCAAATCCTCCTGTAAACACATTAGGGATGGCTTTGTGTTGTGGAGCAGAGATAGAGAAACATTCATCAGAATGCCGTTACCCCGGCACATCCATAAATGTATGAGGCTCACTGGGTGTCAGTTTCCATTGGCAGCTTTCTGAGCCCCCTATGCAGAATGGAGAGAGAAAGAGAGAGAGAGAGAGAGAGAGAGAGAGAGAGAGAGAGAGAGAGAGAGAGAGAGAGAGAGAGATGCATAGAGGGATGCATAGAGGGAGGGAGAGATGCATAGAGGGAGGGAGTGATAGAGAAATAGGAGTTTCTCTACTTCACGGCTCCATGTGATGTGTTCTAAATACTTCACTATACTTTGCATCATTATATACTCTTATGGCCATGAAAAAACCTGATTGATGCAACACATAACTCCATGTTCAGTGGTTCAATGGTTTAGTGGTTCAGTGAAAGTGAAGCAGATCCAAGAGAATCTCTCACCAGGAAGTGTATATTATGACCTTTTGGCCTATGTGATGTGTTCAGGATTACAACAGTGTGGTGATGTTTTCTAGTTTGTAGGTAGTCTGTAGTTTGTCCCTGTGTCTTCTGCCACTGCCTCCTCTCCAGCACTCCAAAACATAAAGATGGATGGTGGATGTTACGGTGAGTGAATGAGGACCCAAAAGCGAACTAACTTAAACAGAGCTTCTTTAATAACCAAACATAGGTAGGCTCAGATAGACCGGCAGATTCGGACAGGACAGGACAAGGTTACAGCAAACATGACGATAGTCTGGCTCAGGCATGAAACACAACAAACAAGAATCCGACAAGGACAGGAACAGAAACAGAGAGAGATATAGGGACCTAATCAGAGGGAAAAAGGGAACAGGTGGGAAACGGGGTGAATGGGTAGTCAGAGGAGACAAGGAACAGCTGGTGGAAAGCGGGGGAGAAAAGGTAACCTAACAACGACCAGCAGAGGGAGACAGGGTGAAGGGAAAGGACAGAGACAAGACACAACATGACAGTACATGACAGTACCCCCCCACTCACCGAGCGCCTCCTGGCGCACTCGAGGAGGAAACCTGGCGGCAACGGAGGAAATCCTCGATCAGCGCACGGTCCAGCACGTCCCGAGAGGGAACCCAACTCCTCTCCTCAGGACCGTACCCCTCCCAATCTACGAGGTACTGGTGACCACGGCCCCGAGGACGCATGTCCAAAATTCTACGGACCCTGTAGATGGGTGCGCCCTCGACAAGGATGGGGGGGGGGGGGGGGGAAGACGAGCGGGGGCGCGAAGGACGGGCTTGATGCAGGAGACATGGAAGACCGGGTGGACGCGACGAAGGTATCGCGGAAGAAGAAGTCGAACTGCGACAGGATTAATGACCCGAGAAATACGGAACGGACCAATGAACCGCGGGGTCAACTTGCGAGAAGCCGTCTTAAGGGGAAGGTTCTGAGTGGAGAGCCAAACTCTCTGACCGCGACAATATCTAGGACTCTTAGTTCTACGCTTATTAGCAGCCCTCACAGTCTGCGTCCTATAACGGCAAAGTGCAGACCTGACCCTCTTCCAGGTGCGCTCGCAACGTTGGACAAAAGCCTGAGCGGAGGGGACGCTGGACTCGGCGAACTGAGATGAGAACAGCGGAGGCTGGTACCCGAGGCTACTCTGAAAAGGAGATAGCCCGGTCGCAGACGAAGGAAGCGAGTTGTGGGCGTATTCTGCCCAGGGGAGCTGTTCTGACCAAGACGCAGGGTTACGAAAAGAAAGACTGCGTAAGATGCGACCAATAGTCTGATTGGCCCGTTCTGCTTGACCGTTAGACTGGGGGTGAAAGCCGGAAGAGAGACTGACGGAAGCCCCAATCAAACGGCAAAACTCCCTCCAAAATTGAGACGTGAATTGCGGACCTCTGTCCGAAACGACGTCTGACGGAAGGCCATGAATTCTGAAAACATTCTCGATGATGATTTGTGCCGTCTCTTTAGCAGAAGGAAGCTTAGCAAGGGGAATGAAATGAGCCGCCTTAGAGAACCTATCGACAACCGTAAGAATAACAGTCTTCCCCGCTGACGAAGGCAGTCCGGTGACAAAATCTAAGGCGATGTGAGACCACGGTCGAGAGGGAATAGGAAGCGGCCTGAGACGGCCGGCAGGAGGAGAGTTACCGGACTTAGTCTGCGTGCAGACCGAACAAGCAGCCACGAAACGACGCGTGTCATGCTCCCGGGTGGGCCACCAAAAACGCTGGCGAATGGAAGCAAGCGTACCCCGAACGCCAGGGTGGCCGGCTAACTTGGCAGAGTGAGCCCACTGAAGAACGGCCAGACGAGTAGGAACGGGAACGAAAAGAAGGTTCCTAGGACAAGCGCGCGGCGACGGAGTGTGAGTGAGCGCTTGTTTTACCTGCCTCTCAATTCCCCAGACAGTCAACCCGACAACACGCCCCTCAGGGAGAATCCCCTCGGGGTCAGTGGAGGCTACTGAAGAACTGAAGAGACGAGACAAAGCATCAGGCTTGGTGTTCTTAGAGCCCGGACGATAAGAAATCACGAACTCGAAACGAGCGAAAAACAGCGCCCAACGCGCCTGACGCGCATTAAGTCGTTTGGCAGAACGGATGTACTCAAGGTTCCTATGGTCAGTCCAAACGACAAAAGGAACGGTCGCCCCCTCCAACCACTGTCGCCATTCGCCTAGGGCTAACCGGATGGCGAGCAGTTCGCGGTTACCCACATCATAGTTACGTTCCGACGGCGACAGGCGATGAGAAAAATACGCGCATGGGTGGACCTTGTCGTCAGAGAGGGAGCGCTGAGAAAGGATGGCTCCCACGCCCACCTCTGACGCGTCAACCTCGACAACGAACTGTCTAGAGACGTCAGGTGTAACAAGGATAGGAGCGGATGTAAAACGATTCTTGAGGAGATCAAAAGCTCCCTGGGCGGAAACGGACCACTTAAAGCACGTCTTGACAGAAGTAAGGGCTGTGAGAGGAGCTGCCACCTGACCGAAATTACGGATGAAACGACGATAGAAGTTCGCGAAGCCGAGAAAGCGCTGCAGCTCGACGCGTGACTTAGGGACGGGCCAATCAATGACAGCCTGGACCTTAGCGGGATCCATCTTAATGCCTTCAGCGGAAATAACAGAACCGAGAAATGTGACGGAGGAGGCATGAAAAGTGCACTTCTCAGCCTTCACAAAAAGACAATTCTCTAAAAGGCGCTGGAGGACACGTCGAACGTGCTGAACATGAATCTGGAGTGACGGTGAAAAAAATCAGGATATCGTCAAGGTAAACGAAAACAAAGATGTTCAGCATGTCTCTCAGGACATCATTGACTAATGCCTGAAAGACAGCTGGAGCGTTAGCGAGGCCGAAAGGAAGAACCCGGTATTCAAAGTGCCCTAACGGAGTGTTAAACGCCGTCTTCCACTCGTCCCCCTCCCTGATGCGCACGAGATGGTAAGCGTTACGAAGGTCCAACTTAGTGAAAAACCTGGCTCCCTGCAGGATCTCGAAGGCTGAAGACATAAGAGGAAGCGGATAACGATTCTTCACTGTTATGTCATTCAGCCCTCGATAATCTATGCAGGGGCGCAGAGACCCGTCCTTCTTCTTGACAAAAAAAAACCCCGCTCCGGCGGGAGAGGAGGAGGGGACTATGGTACCGGCGTCAAGAGCTACAGACAAATAATCTTCGAGAGCCTTACGTTCGGGAGCCGACAGAGAGTATAGTCTACCCCGGGGGGGGGTGGTTCCCGGAAGGAGATCAATACTACAATCATACGACCGGTGTGGAGGAAGAGAGGTGGCCCTGGACCGACTGAACACCGTGCGCAGATCGTGATATTCCTCCGGCACCCCTGTCAAATCACCAGGCTCCTCCTGTGAAGAAGAGACAGAGGAAACAGGAGGGATAGCAGACATTAAACATTTCACATGACAAGAGACGTTCCAGGAGAGGATAGAATTACTAGACCAATTAATGGAAGGATTATGACAAACTAGCCAGGGATGGCCCAAAACAACAGGTGTAAAAGGTGAACGAAAAATTAAAAAAGAAATGGTTTCACTATGATTACCAGAAACAGTGAGGGTTAAAGGTAGCGTCTCACGCTGAATCCTGGGGAGAGGACTACCATCCAGGGCGAACAAGGCCGTGGGCTCCTTTAACTGTCTGAGAGGAATGTCATGTTCCCGAGCCCAGGTCTCGTCCATAAAACAGCCCTCCGCCCCAGAGTCTATTAAGGCACTGCAGGAAGCTGACGAACCGGTCCAGCGTAGATGGACCGACAAGGTAGTGCAGGATCTTGAAGGAGAGACAGGAGTAGTAGCGCTCACCAGTAGCCCTCCGCTTACTGACGAGCTCTGGCCTTTTACTGGACATGAAGTGACAAAAAGACCAGCGGAACCGCAATAGAGACAGAGGCGGTTGGTGATTCTCCGTTCCCTCTCCTTAGTCGAGATGCGGATACCTCCCAGCTGCATGGGCTCAGCACCCGAGCCGGCAGAGGAAGATGGTAGTGATGCGGAGAGGGGGGCGACGGAGAGCGCGAGCTCCTTTCCACGAGCTCCGTGACGAAGATCAACCCGTCGCTCAATGCGAATAGCGAGTTCAATCAAGGAATCCACGCTGGAAGGAACCTCCCGGGAGAGAATCTCATCCTTTACCTCTGCGCGGAGACCCTCCAGAAGACGAGCGAGCAAGGCCGGCTCGTTCCAGCCACTGGAGACAGCAAGAGTGCGAAACTCAATAGAGTAGTCTGTTATGGATCGATTGCCTTGACATAGGGAAGACAGGGCCCTGGAAGCCTCCTCCCCAAAAACAGATCGATCAAAAACCCGTATCATCTCCTCCTTAAAGTCCTGATACTGGTTAGTACACTCAGCCCTTGCCTCCCAGATTGCCGTGCCCCACTCACGAGCCCGTCCAATAAGGAGAGATATGACGTAGGCGACACGAGCAGTGCTCCTGGAGTAAGTTTTGGGCTGGAGAGAAAACACAATATCACACTGGGTGAGGAACGAGCGGCATTCAGTGGGCTCCCCAGAGTAACACGGCGGGTTATTGATTCTGGGCTCCGGAGATTCGAAAGCCCTGGAAGTGGCCGGTGGATCGAGGCGGAGATGGTGAACCTGTTCTGTGAGGTTGGAGACTTGGGTGGCCAGGGTCTCAACGGCATGTCGAGCAGCAGACACTTCCTGCTCGTGTCTGCCTAGCATCGCTCCCTGGATCCCGACGGCTGAGTGGAGAGGATCCGAAGTCGCTGGGTCCATTCTTGGTCGGATTCTTCTGTTACGGTGAGTGAATGAGGACCCAAAAGCGAACTAACTTAAACAGAGCTTCTTTAATAACCAAACATAGGTAGGCTCAGATAGACCGGCAGATTCGGACAGGACAGGACAAGGTTACAGCAAACATGACGATAGTCTGGCTCAGGCATGAAACACAACAAACAAGAATCCGACAAGGACAGGAACAGAAACAGAGAGAGATATAGGGACCTAATCAGAGGGAAAAAGGGAACAGGTGGGAAACGGGGTGAATGGGTAGTCAGAGGAGACAAGGAACAGCTGGTGGAAAGCGGGGGAGAAAAGGTAACCTAACAACGACCAGCAGAGGGAGACAGGGTGAAGGGAAAGGACAGAGACAAGACACAACATGACAGTACATGACAGTGGAAGTCTTCATCTGATTGGTAGCAAGTGACCAACTCCTCCTTCAGCTCACCTCCTCTGAGAAACATGTTTAGTTTATCAGGAATTCATTTTCATGTTTTGTGGTTGGAGAGTTGAGCCCTGTGTGTCTTAGTGTAGAATGGAGACTCACTGGCAAAGAGAAGGTTGCCATTTTCCATCTTCAGACTTTATTTTTTCTGACAGCAACAAAGTCTAGCAAAACAAGTGTAAACCTAGAGAATTTATGCATTTTTCATGGGAACAGGGCTTGTCTCTCCCTGACCCTGTTCTGAGTTACAAATAAGACACGTCCAGTTAGAGAAGTGGAAATCCCTGATATATTAGGCTCGGAACACAATTGAATTAGTTTATTGTTTCCTGGGATTTTGGGGCAATATCCACATTGATATTGTTTCCATAATTCATCAGCCACTACTCTCCTTATTGCTTTATTCTCTGGAAGACACTACCCATCTGTGGGAGGAATAGAACTGCTTTGCGGAAGGGACTGTCTGCTTGGAGTTTTTGGACATATTGGCTCATTGCTATTTTGGAGCCTGTAGTCACTTTAGATACTAGACTTCTATGAAGAGTGTGTGGTGGGTTCATAACTAATGGTAGTCACTTTAGATACTAGACTTCTATGAAGAGTGTGTGGTAAGTTCATAACTAATGGTAGTCACTTTAGATACTAGACTTCTATGAAGAGTGTGTGGTAAGTTCATAACTAATGGTAGTCACTTTAGATAATAGACTTCTTTGAAGAGTGTGTGGTAAGTTCATAACTAATGGTAGTCACTTTAGATAATAGACTTCTATGAAGAGTGTGTGGTAAGTTCATAACTAATGGTAGTCACTTTAGATACTAGACTTCTATGAAGAGTGTGTGGTGGGTTCATAACTCACAGGGGTCTTTGTGTGTTTAATCCTATCTTGGTTCCTCTCAGGACAGAAATATACTGGGACAGAAATTAAACTGCTAAATTAGAAAAGAGACCAGAAAAGATGTTCAGAAACTGTTATTGGTTCTGAGATGCTCCCTAGTGTCCCCACTGTCTGAACAGAGAGACACAGAACTCTGGAGTTTAGGAAAATATACCAATTATCCATGTTTCTTTTAGGGAGTCTCCTTATGTTCTTCAGTGAGTGAACTCTGGACTATGAAAAGGGAACTGTATGTTTTCATTCCTTTAATTTCATGTGTTGAACTCCTGACTGTTAAAAATAGGGAACACATGGTTTCTTCAGGTTTAATAGAATTGTATTTCTCTCGTCTTTGGGAGGTCTTTTCTTTGTCTTCAGTTAACAGACATCTGAACTGTTTTGAAAAGGAAACACTGTGGATTCTCTGAATCTTCTCTTCACATACTGCAGGATATTCTCTGTATCTGTCTGAATGTTCTGTACAGTGTACTGTAGTCAGTAAAACGCAAGACTTTGATGAGTGTTTGTATACTGCAGTTATAATAGTAAAACTCATGTGTCTGTTGCACACTGTGGTTTATAGATATATGGCCTATCTGGTTTAACATGTCTGCTTGTTGTGGTTTATAGATCTATGGTCTATCTGGTTTAACATGTCTGCTTGTTGTGGTTTATAGATCTATGGTCCATCTGGTTGAACATGTCTGCTTGTTGTGGTTTATAGATCTATGGTCCATCTGGTTTAACATGTCTGCTTGTTGTGGTTTATATATCTATGGTCCATCTGGTTGAACATGTCTGTTTGTTGTGTTTCTGTTGTGGTTTATAGATCTATGGTCCATCTGGTTGAACATGGCTGCTTGTTGTGTTTCTGTTGTGGTTTATAGATCTATGGTCCATCTGGTTGAACAGGGCTGCTTGTTGTGGTTTATAGATCTATGGTCCATCTGGTTGAACATGTCTGCTTGTTGTGGTTTATAGATCTATGGTCCATCTGGTTTAACATGTCTGCTTGTTGTGGTTTATATATCTATGGTCCATCTGGTTGAACATGTATGTTTGTTGTGTTTCTGTTGTGGTTTATAGATCTATGGTCCATCTGGTTGAACATGGCTGCTTGTTGTGTTTCTGTTGTAGTTTATAGATCTATGGTCCATCTGGTTGAACAGGGCTGCTTGTTGTGGTTTATAGATCTATGGTCCATCTGGTTGAACATGTCTGCTTGTTGTGGTTTATATATCTATGGTCCATCTGGTTGAACATGTCTGTTTGTTGTGTTTCTGTTGTGGTTTATAGATCTATGGTCCATCTGGTTGAACATGGCTGCTTGTTGTGTTTCTGTTGTGGTTTATAGATCTATGGTCCATCTGGTTGAACAGGGCTGCTTGTTGTGGTTTATAGATCTATGGTCCATCTGGTTGAACATGTCTGCTTGTTGTGGTTTATAGATCTATGGTCCATCTGGTTTAACATGTCTGCTTGTTGTGGTTTATATATCTATGGTCCATCTGATTGAACATGTATGTTTGTTGTGTTTCTGTTGTGGTTTATAGATCTATGGTCCATCTGGTTGAACATGGCTGCTTGTTGTGTTTCTGTTGTAGTTTATAGATCTATGGTCCATCTGGTTGAACAGGGCTGCTTGTTGTGTTTCTGTTGTGGTTTATAGATCTATGGTCCATCTGGTTGAACAGGGCTGCTTGTTGTGGTTTATAGATCTATGGTCCATCTGGTTGAACAGGGCTACTTGTTGTGGTTTATAGATCTATGGTCTATCTGGTTGAATAGATCTATGGTCCATCTGGTTGAACAGGGCTGCTTGTTGTGGTTTATAGATCTATGGTCTATCTGGTTGAACATGTCTGCTTGTTGTAGTTTATAGATCTATGGTCCATCTGGTTGAACAGGGCTGCTTGTTGTGGTTTATAGATCTATGGTCTATCTGGTTGAACATGTCTGCTTGTTGTGGTTTATAGATCTATGGTCCATCTGGTTTAACATGTCTGCTTGTTGTGGTTTATATATCTATGGTCCATCTGGTTGAACATGTCTGTTTGTTGTGTTTCTGTTGTGGTTTATAGATCTATGGTCCATCTGGTTGAACATGGCTGCTTGTTGTGTTTCTGTTGTGGTTTATAGATCTATGGTCCATCTGGTTGAACAGGGCTGCTTGTTGTGGTTTATAGATCTATGGTCCATCTGGTTGAACATGTCTGCTTGTTGTGGTTTATAGATCTATGGTCCATCTGGTTTAACATGTCTGCTTGTTGTGGTTTATATATCTATGGTCCATCTGGTTGAACATGTCTGTTTGTTGTGTTTCTGTTGTGGTTTATAGATCTATGGTCCATCTGGTTGAACATGGCTGCTTGTTGTGTTTCTGTTGTGGTTTATAGATCTATGGTCCATCTGGTTGAACAGGGCTGCTTGTTGTGTTTCTGTTGTGGTTTATAGATCTATGGTCCATCTGGTTGAACAGGGCTGCTTGTTGTGGTTTATAGATCTATGGTCCATCTGGTTGAACAGGGCTGCTTGTTGTGGTTTATAGATCTATGGTCCATCTGGTTGAACATGGCTGCTTGTTGTGGTTTATAGATCTATGGTCCATCTGGTTGAACAGGGCTGCTTGTTGTGGTTTATAGATCTATGGTCTATCTGGTTGAACAGGGCTGCTTGTTGTGGTTTATAGATCTATGGTCCATCTGGTTGAACAGGGCTGCTTGTTGTGGTTTATAGATCTATGGTCTATCTGGTTGAACATGTCTGCTTGTTGTAGTTTATAGATCTATGGTCCATCTGGTTGAACAGGGCTGCTTGTTGTGGTTTATAGATCTATGGTCCATCTGGTTGAACATGTCTGCTTGTTGTGGTTTATAGATCTATGGTCTATCTGGTTGAACAGGGCTGCTTGTTGTGTTTCTGTTGTGTTTCAGGACTGAACCCGTTGTCCTTTGACCCGTCCTCCAACAACGAACCCCTGCAGTTCAGCAACTCAAACGTGCCGCTGGTGTCAGACTGTCCCCTGGAGAACGGAGCTGAGAAGAGCATTAAGAGGAAGAGACCCAGCCTGCTTCCAGGTACTATAGTAGTGTCATATTATTGCAGTATATAAGAAGTACATAACACTACACAGCTCTGTCTCCAGGTTTTATATTACTGTCATATTACTGCAGTATATAAGAAGTACATAACACTACACAGCTCTGCCTCCAGGTACTATAGTACTGTCATATTACTGCAGTATATAAGAAGTACAAAACACTACACAGCTCTGCCTCCAGGTACTATAGTACTGTCATATTACTGCAGTATATAAGAAGTACAAAACACTACACAGCTCTGCCTCCAGGTACTATAGTACTGTCATATTACTGCAGTATTTAAGAAGTACATACCACTACACAGCTCTGGCTCCAGGTGCAATAAAACAAGGTGTACATCAGTGGTACCTATGCATTTTACACTGAGTGTAATTTAAAGTGAGGTCGAAACTTGGTAAGAGCTCTCTCATGTTTTCCATCCTGAGGGCCTTATTGTCAGTTAGTCCTGTGGAAGTCAGGGCCGTCTGTCTAAAGCTGCAGGTTTCCTGTCCACTGTGATTGCAGCTCTCACACCTTAGCCTGGCTGTACCCATGCCTACATTTTGTCTCTGTGACCCTCAGGATGACAAATCAGAACAAGATTACTGAATGTAAGTACATTATTTACCTTCAGAGGTGAATGTATCAAACGAGTTGCCGTGATATCTTTTTTCTGTAATATACTGTATACTGTAAATTGGACACTGCAGATAGGTTAACAATAATTTAAGCTTTCTGCCCATTTAAGACATCTCTATGTACAGGAAAGTTGGCTGTTGTTTACAATGTCATTCTAGTCACAATATTGCCTATTAGGCAACAACTGTCCCCGTTTAGGGACACCGATCCCGTAGAGGTTTTTAAGACAGGGAGGTGTTGCTGTATGTTTTCTGCTGTCTTGGTGACCTTAATTGGTCAGGATTAATTGTCAGTGTTAATGAACCACCCTTCCTAGTGAGTTTCAGTTCTCACTATTAAATATGTTCAATTTCATGTTATTGCTATGCGTCATTACCAACCCAAAACTAGACATCAGCTGTCAGAGCAGCTTACCGATCACTGTACCTGTACACTGTACCTGTCAATCTGTAAATAGCACACCCAACTACCTCATCCCCATATTATTATTTTTGTTGCTCTTTCGGACCCCAGTATCTCTACCAGCATAGGTTAGGGCCTAGGCGGGAGGTGGAGGAGGAGGTGGACGTAAAGGTAATGGCAGACTGAACGAAGTTATGTAGAGCACCTCAAGCTAAAACGTCATATTCAATATTGGCAAGATAGACTCAAATATTAGCACTACATAATCTGGTGGGTGATAACCTTCAATCTGGATAATAACACAAAACAAATCTTAAGACTAGAAACATTTATCGACAAATATTACGAAAACAAGCGACACCCAAACATGACGGAGAGTAAGACGGGAACCTATTTCGAAACGAAAACGTGACTCTTCTACAGACACAGACGATTTCATATTTTCACCACCGGGAATGGTAAAGGTCAAAACCGATCTGTTAAAATCAATAAATGACAAACTGGGTATACTTGAATTAGTTAGTAAGGATATAAAATAGTTTGAGGCAAGCCTCGAGATGAGTGATGAAAAAGCTGCGACATTGGAGAAGGAAACACACAAGCTAAAAGGGACAGTCAATAAGATTGAAACCAAAATGAATTAAATTAAAAAGGAGAACACCGTTCAGAGGGAAGCCTTACTGGACAAACAAACTAGATCAACGAGAGAGAATCTGGTACTTACAGGTATCCAGGAGAAAGAAGGGGAAGTTCCTGAATCTGTAGATAGAGTGTTCCTCCTTACAGCGCTTCAGATCCAGATTCAGAAGTTATCGACAAAATCCAACTTGAATGTGTACACCGCTTCGGACAGAGAGGCCAAAGGTATGACCGCCCAATCGTTACCAAATTTGCTTCATTTAAAGATAAAATAATGGTTAAAAGCCTGGGTAAAAGACTTGCTGGGACCAAAATTGGCATGAATTATCAGTTTCCGAAGGAAATCGTAGAATGGCGCAAAGTTCTGCATCCAATTTTCAAAGAAAATAGATTAAAAGGGAAACGAGTAGCTCTCGTCGTTGATAAACTATATATTGATAACCAGTTGTTCAGAGACTCAAAGACTACTCCATGGTTGTTTTAAAAATTACAAAGTTCTCATAGATGAGGAAAATAAACACAATTCTAGCCCGGTTATGGATTGTAACAATACAATAAAAAATATAGCTTTTCTATATATCTTCACATATAACTAATTGAACACACAAGCACTAATTCAACATAGTGAAGATAAAAACTAAGTAAACAGAAGGCACAGTATGTGTGGATGGTGTGGTGTGTGTTTATTTTTATTTGTTATGTTTGGAAAGTTGAGTGACTGAGTAATGAAATAGTTGCATATCCCAGAGCCAATGTATTGCTGTGGGCCGGGGTATAAGAGGGCTTTCAATATTGTTCAGATGATGTGTCACGCCCTGGTCAAAGTATTTTTGTGTTTATTTTCATTTATTTGGTCAGGCCAGGGTGTGGCATGGGTTTTTGTATGTGGTGTGTTGGGATTGTAGCTTAGTGGGGTGTTCTAGTGAAGTCTATGGCTGTCTGAAGTGGTTCTCAATCAGAGGCAGGTGTTTATCGTTGTCTCTGATTGGGAACCATATTTAGGCAGCCATATTCTTTGAGTGTTTTGTGGGTGATTGTCCTTAGTGTCTTGATGTCCTTGTTCTGTGTGTATGTGCACCAGTATTAGGCTGTTTTCAAGTTACGTTTATTGTTTTTGTATTGATTCGTGTTTACGTTATTTTATTAAACATGAATCTCAATAGCCACGCCGCATTTTGGTCCGACTCTCCTTCTACCGAAGAAAGCCGTTACATGATGGATATACTTTTATAAGGAATTATACGTCTTATTTATTGTCCTATCATGGTGGAACAGTTTTAAAATAGATGATACATTTGATTTGTTATTTTCCTATCATGGGGAACTACATTTTTAAAATAAATTATATCTAATTATTTATTTATGATACTATTTTAATGGTACGGTCCATACCCTAGACACCCACCTGAATGACCCAGATACTAAGGAGAAGTCCCTAACTGTTTTATGTGCATGCTGTAAGCGGTCTGTATGCAGCCATAATGATGGTCAGAGACCAAGAGCAGCACTGCCTGCTCAAGATTCTGAGCCTGCTTGGCAGGGTTGGTCCTGCAAAGCCAAAGCCCCCTAAAGGGAGAGCATAATATACAAGGAAATTCTCAAAGCTGCTAATGAGAACCTTGATGACCTTGTACCTAGCCGGTGGGGATTCCGGTGGGGTGCCTCCACCCAGGCAGTGGCAGTGCTGGCAACACTAGCTGCAGTAACCCATGGGGAGGGGGTCACACTCGGACGTTCAGAGAGGGGGTATATTATTGTGACCCTAGTGGCACAGAATCAAAGTCGGACTGCATGGAGATGCTTGGGAATATGGTCAATACGGGGGACCGTATTGTGGGTGTTTCAGGAAAAAGGTGTACATTTGACCTCCATCTAGGATGTGACAATGGTAAATAAAATCTCTCAAGTTTTGCCTATTTTTTTGTACGGTCTTGCAGGCCTTCTCATGCAGTTGCAACTGCAAGTGCATTTGTTAATCAAGACCTATCTTGAGTTGGGCTCTGGGGTGGTGCAATTGTAAGTGAGCTTATGGTGAGCTTATGGTTGTGTGGGGGTATGGGTTGAGTGTGTGTGGGTGTATGTGTGTATCCCACAACTGTTGCGAAGGAGTAAAAGATGTTAGGGACAATAGCGGATGATCCACAGCTATATATAATACAAATCGAGGTGAGGGCGATGGAAATGCATTTGGCAGTTAATCTACTTCAATTCGGTAAATGGCACTGTGCTCTTTTTAAAGGATGGATCCCAGTCGGTTATGGGTTACGGGATACAGGGGGTCAAGGGTGGTCTGCCGGGCATTGGGATGACAACCCAACTCGGGATGAGGAGGGCTTTTAGCGGGTGGAATAGTGGGGACCAATTGGAGGTTTACTTAGTAGAAATGCAAAGATCATGGTACAGCTATATAGACACTCAATCATCATGTTACTTTTTAATGGTACGTTTACAATCATATATTTGATAAAAATAATTTAAAGTTGTGTCTCTTTATGATAGGTGGTGAAATAAGCATAGCCAGTTACAATTGTAATGGCCTAGCAGATAATAAGAAAAGACAATCAGTATTTACCTGGCTGAAAGAGAAGGAATATAATATCTATTGTTTACAGGAAACCCATTCAACAGTTTTAGATGAAGATTTGTGGAAAAAGAACTGGGGGGGGGGGGCGAAATATACTTCCCCCATGGGCAAAGAAATTCAAAAGGGATGATGGTTTTAATTAACAATCATTTTGATCCAAATGTGCAAATTATCCAAACAGATCCTCAAGGTAGATGGATTATTTTAAATATGATATTGGACCATAAACAGATATGGCTTATTAACTTATACGGTCCGAATAATGATGATCCAAGCTTCTTCTAAAATATATATAAGAATTTATCAACTCTACAAGCAACACTAGACTCTATTATTATGGTGGGAGATTTTAATACGGTCTTAAATACCTCTATAGACCGGAAAGGAAATCACACTACAAACTATCACCCTCAGGCACTTAAGGAAATCATGAATGTCATGGATATATTGGAATTAGTGGATATATGGAGACTTAAATACCCTGACCTAGTGAGATATACATGGCGGAGGCTAAATCAAGCTAGTCGCCTTGACTACTTTCTTTCACCATTCTCTCTGGCACCAAAAGTTTAAAAAGTGTTGATAGGGGACAGAATGCGGTTGGATCATCACATAATTGGCATATATATTACTCTTACAGAATTTCTACGTGGGTGAGAATATTGGAAATTTTATCAAAGCCTACTAGATGATAAATTGTTTAGAACTAGGACAGAAGAATTTATAACTGACTTTTTCAGACATAACATAGGTACAGCAGATCCCCTTACTGTATGGGACACTTTTAAATGGGCTTTTAGAGGCAATGCAATTCAGTACTCATCTATGAAACAAAAGCAATTTAGATCAAAAGAGTCCATATTAACAAAGGAAATTGAAGGACTAACTACCAGTTAGATGGCAATAAAAACGGTACCATAGAGGCACAGAATAAGTTAGAGGAAAAACAAAAAGAAATGGAGGAAATTATTCAAGAAAGATCTCGTGTAATATGTTATAAAAATAAAGCGAACTGGATGGAATATGGGGAAAAATGCACCAAATGATTTTTCAATCTTCAATATAGAAATGCTACCAAAAAAAAGTATTAAAACTTGTTACAAATGATGGAGTCACGCATGATTCACCAAATGATATTTTGAAAGAGGAAGTAAAGTACTTTAAGAATATGTTTTTCGATGTACCCATTCCATGGCACATGGTTTATGAATTGATATGCAAAACAACGCCGGATTCAAAACTTCACATTTTTCAATATAAATTACTATACATAATTCTTGCAACTAATAGAATGTTATATATTGTATATGGGGGATACAATCTTCCCAGCTCTGCAGATTCCGCTGTGAGGAGGCAGAGTCATTAGATCATTTATTTTGGTATTGTCCATATGTAGCTCGTTTTTGGTCACAGGTCCAGGAATGGCTGAAGAATTGCCACATTTGCCTAGAACTAACGCTACAGATAGCAATACTGAGTGATTTGAAAAGCCATAGTCAATCAATATATAACATAATAATTATTTTAGCAAAAAAATGTTTTTTTTATTTACAATCTGTAGAAGCTATGAGAATAGGAAGGTTTAATTATTTTGTGAAGCATCACAGCACAGTTGAAAAAATATATGGCAAGTAGAAATCTGAAATGGATGATGTTGAGACAGATGGGAGGGGTTGAATGGAGCTGAAGGGTGGGACTAATAACAAGATAAACAATGTAAAACATACGGGATCTGTAAAATGTATATAGGTTCGGAACTTTTGTGAAATAGCACAGATACAAATAGAAATCATCAAACTGGATGGACATCAGAAATAGAGGAAGGACTAAAAACAAACAAGAGAGAACTATTGTAAAGTAGACTGTGTCTGTAAAATGTGTATAAGATGTATAAATTGAGGGGAATAATAAAGGTATATTCTTTAAAAAAAGTATGTATGTCTATATAGGTATGTGTATGTATAGATGTGTATATGTATGCATGCATGTATGGACATATATATTTACCCAAAAAATATGGGGGATTGGAAATTATGCAGACAATTACATTGGAAGCAACATTAAGCTGATCCTCCCCTTAATTAAAAAAAAAAAATCATCATCTGCACATATCACTCCAGTGTTAATGCTAATTTGTCATTATTTTGCCCCTATGGCCTATTTATTGCCTTACCTCCCTAATCTTACTACATTTGCACACACTGTACATAGATTTTTCTATTGTGTTATTGACTGTACGTTTGTTCATCCCATGTGTAACTCTGTGTTGTTTTTGTCGCACTGCATTGCTTTATCTTGGTCAGGTTGCAGTTGTAAATGAGAGCTTGTTCTCAACTGGCCTACCTGGTTAAATAAAGGTGAAATGAAATAAAAAGACAGGAATACCTTAAGTAGGTTTAGATTGATGGAGGTACAAAAGACATGTTCAATGTGAGAATAAAAAGATAGTGACTAATCAAAGTATGGTGTTTTTAACAACATCCTTATCACGTTAAAACCTCACGCTGTGCGCTGGTTTAGACGTGAGTCACACCTCACAAACCTTCAAGAGTGGCTCTGTCTACGTGCACCTGCTTAGCAACAGAACATTAGATAATGATGACTTACCATTAACGACAGCGCCGGGGTCCCTCAGCCTTTCAGAACACTGCCATTATATCTATTATTGCTGTGTTACATTAATCTGCTCCCTAATGGAAAACCTGTTAAATGGGGACAATCTGCTGCATCTGGAGCTGGGTACATTTAGTGGCTTTAATGTTCTCTAGCATCACAAGAACCAGTCCAGTCCTCCAGCTCTGTGAGAAGATGGAGCACGGACTAATTAGCAGCCATGTGGATTTACCCTCGTTAAGGAATTCTAATGGATATATTCATCTCGTTAGACGCAGAAACACGCACACTCAGCATCACCGCTCCTCTGGTGATTGGGGGGGGGGGTAATGTATGCAGTGAGAGATTCCCAAGACGCAAACAGTGATGTTTAAAGGATGTTTACTCCGTGTAGTAAAGTTTAAACCACTAAACTTCTAAATGTCTCAAACTAGAAGCAGAGATTTGTGTATAGTTTTTCCTTGTAACGTTGAGAATGGATTCCTCCTCTTCTCTGAGTCTATGTAAGGAAATCTGCCTTTTAAATGTCAAGTAAGCTGAGCCACAGGGTGCCATGCTGCATGGCTATTCTTCATGCTGCCAAGATGGTACATGGCTTCTTATACTGAATATACTGTAGCTGCGGTGGATGACGGAAATGGTATAGGCCTACTTATATTATATAACTGTAGGGATGACCGAGATAGTACAGTGTATGGGTCTTTTTGATAAAATCAAATGACATTTTATTTGTCACATTAGCCAAGTACAACAGGTGAAGACTTTAACGTGAAATGCTTACTTACGAGCCCTTTCCCAACAATGGAGAGTTAAAAACCAAGAAAAAATGTCAGAAAATAAAAGGAAATAGTAACAAAATAAAATAACAATAACCGAGTCAATGTGCAGGTGTACAATGCAGTTGAGGTAATTGAGGTGATATCTACATGTAGGCAAGGGTAAAAGTGACTAGACAATCAGGATAGATCCGAACGGACAACTTTGAGGGGCCTCAGTTGCTCGCGCTTCCGCGTACCGACCCCCCCCCCCCCGCACACACACACACACACTGCGAGCAAAACATTTTAGTTGAGGCTCTCTTGACAGTGGAGAGAACAATTATATGTTTTAGAGTGAATTTAGTGCAATTCCTCACATTTTGCAATGGGGTGTAGATAAAATGTTGCCGTTTTAAAACAAGTTTGCTGCAATTCTACATATTTTACAATGGGACAGAGAGAGGATTTAGCAATTTTTAAACTAAATTCATGCAATTCTATTCCTTTTTACCATGAGACGGAGAGAAATATTTGCAGTTTGTTATTTGATATCTGAGTGAGACTGACTAGGAAAATCAGTGGGGGCCCCCTGGTTGGTAATTCAACCATTATAACAAGTTTAGATAGTTTTGCGGCCAGCTAATTTTGCAATCCCAAAAAATAAAATGCTGACATGGTTTGGATAGCTGACTATCAGTGACATACAAAACAAGAGGAAAATAGTATTATACTATTCTAACTTGCAACAGTAATTTGAGACTCCGCCAGATGCCCATCCCTGGGATAGATAATAAACAGAGTAGCAGCAGCGTATGTGAAGAGTGTGAAAGTGTGTGAAAGTGTATCTATGTGTGAGTGTATGTGTAGCCTGGCGGCAAGTAGCCTAGCAGTAACCGAAAGGTTTCTGGTTGGAATCCCCAAACTGACTAGGGGAAAAATCTGTCAATGTGCCCTTGAGCAAGGCACTTAACCCTAATTGCTCCTGTATGAGAATGTCACCTAAAAAAATGAAAATAAATGTGTGAGCGTGTGTGCATATGCGTGTGTTTTGTGAGTACGTGGGTAGAGTTCAGTGAGTGCGCAGGGAGCTCGGTCCCAGTGATGTACTGGGCTGTACGCACTACCCTCTGCAGCACCTTGCGGTCAGATGCTGAGCAGTTGCCGTACCAAGCGGTGATGCAGCCAGTCAAGATGCTCTCATTGATGCAACTGTAAAACTTTTTGAGAATCTGAGGGCCCATGCCAAATCTTTTCAGCCTCCTGAGTGGGAAGAGGCGTTGTTGTGCCCTCTTCACGACTGTGTTGGTGTGTTTGGACCATGATAATTCCTTTGTGATGTGGATATTGAGGAACTTGAAGCTCTTGACCTGCTCCACTACAGCCCCGTCAATGTCAATGTGAATGTAGATTGATGCTGAAACCCTGGGCTTGTGTTGAATGAGTTTAAACCTCCTTCAGTACTGTAATGAGGGTGTTGCCCTGACAACAATATTGAATTGAAACATCTGCTACTGAAAAGCCATACCTATTTTAGGCCTTTTACAACAGCATGTTGATAGTCTGAATAAAATGTTTTTGAAATGAATTAAATCCATAATTAAATGAGTAAAAATAAGTTGGTTATTGTCACTGACACTACAAATAGCAGAGGGAATTGTTCACCTTCTCCAGTCCAATCCCACGTGCATTAACCTTTAGCGAGTGCTAGCAGAGCTGTGCTGAATAAAATGCTATTGCTTCCCAGGGTGTGGATGGTAAGTGCAGTAGAATTATACAGCAGCAGCAGGGCTGTTCTCTTCTGGTATTGAGACAGCTGAATACAATAGATTGACCAGTCATGAGAAAAATGCCTGTCATGATCAATGCTCTCCTGGGCTCCGTCTTATTGAAACCTCCACCTGGATATTACGCTTCTCTTATCTATAAAACATTCCCTCTGATTGTGGAACTCTCCGACCCCAGCCTTTCTTCTCCTCCACCTGAACCAGTGATGGATTCATTAGGGGGAGAAACAGGGCTCCTTCCCTCCTCCTTCTCTTTAATCCCTCTCTCCTTCCATCTCCTGTTCAGTCCCATCAGTGTTTTCTTCTTCCTCTTGGTCCCTCCATCCCTCCTCTTCCCTCCATCCCTCCATCCCTCCTCTTCCCTCCATCCCTCCTCTTACTTCTCTCTATCCTGAATACATGAATATGGGATTTGAAGAACTCAAAGTGCCATTGGACACAGACTTCCCTCTGAATGAACCAAATGACTCCTGTCCTTTCTAAAGCTGGTTTCAGTACTTTGTGTACAGTATGTTTTTCGAAAGTTAAAGTATTTACTAGGTTGCAACTGTGCATTTTACACAATGTAAGCTTAAAGCTAACGCTACCTGTTACATTCTATCTGAGAGGAGAGGCAAAGATAGGGTCTCGTGTATTTTCTACTAGAACAGAGACAGCTGTCTGTGTTTTCAGCCATCCAGACACAACACACTGGAGGAAAGATAAAAAGACATCTACCAGCTACAGTCCTGACTCTCACTCTCTGCTTGGCTGTAGTCCACAGTACCAAGAGGCTTGTAGGAGGATCTGAATCCCACTTGGGACATTTGTACTGTACATTTATACTGTATGTTCGAGTCAACATTAAACGCATACTCCCAGTCCCAGTTCACTACGAGATACACTGGTATCAATTAGACCACTCAAGCCCAGCTGTTTTTGGTTTAAAACGAGTAAAGAAATAGAGACATAATATATCCCTTCCAGACCCCCCCGGCTCTGGCACTAATTCACCACTTCCTTCTAGCCAGGGACTATTACTGTTGCCCAGAAGGCAGTCTGAGATTTAAAGGAGTTTCTATTTACAATCCGAATGTTCTTCATTACAGACCCAGTGCTATCAAAAATGTGATTTTCCTGTGTTTTATATATATTTCCACACAAGGTTGGAATAATGCTGTGAAATTGTGAATAAAGTCAGCAAAAAAAGAAACGTCCTCTCACTGTCAACTGCGTTTCTTTTCAGCAAATTTACACAAACATAAACAAACTTGTGTAAATGTTTGTATGAACATAATAAGATTCAACAACTGAGACATAAGCTGAACAAGTTCCACAGACGTGACTAACAGAAATGTAATAATTTGTCTGTGAACAAAGGGAGGGGGGTCAAAATCAAAAGTAACAGTCACTATCTGGTGTGGCCACCAGCTGCATTAAGTACTGCAGTGCATCTCCTCCTCATGGGCTGCACCAGTTCTGCACCATTTGCCAATTCTTGAGTTCTTGCTGTGAGATGTTACCCCACTCTTCCACCAAGGCACCTGCAAGTTCCCAGACAATTCTGGGGGGAATGGCCCTAGCCCTCACCCTCCGATCCAACAAGTCCCAGAGATCCGGGTTCTTCGCTGGCCATGGCAGAACACTGACATTCCTGTCTTGCAGCAAATCACGAGCAGTATGGCTGGTGGCATTGTCATGCTAGAGGGTCATGTCAGGATGAGCCTGCAGGAAGGGTTACACATGAGGGAGGATGATGTCTTCCCTGTAACGCACATCGTTTAGATTACCTGAAATGACAACAAGCTGAGTCCGATGGACCACGACGGACCCTCCACCTCCAAATTGATCCCTCTCCAGAGTTCAGGCCTCGGTGTAATGCTCATTCCTTCAACGATAAACGCAAATCCGACCATCACCCCTGGTGAGACAAAACCGCGACTGTTCAGAGAAGAGCACTTTTTGCCAGTCCTGTCTGGTACAGGACTGGCAACGTTGTTGTCGGTGATGTCTGGTGAGGACCTGCCTTACTTACAACAGGCCTACAAGCCCTCAGTCCAGCCTCTCTCAGCCTATTGCGGACAGTCTGAGCACTGATGGAGGGATTGTGCATTCCTGGTGTAACTCGGGCAGTTGTTGTTGCCATCCTGTACCTGTCCCGCAGGTGTGATGTTCGGATGTACCGATCCTGTGCAGATGTTGTTACACGTGGTCTACCACTGCGAGGATGATCAGCTGTCCGTCCTGTCTCCCTGTAGCGGTGTCTTAGGCGTCTCACAGTACGGACATGGCAATTTATTGCCCTGGCCACATCTGCAGTCCTCATGCCTCCTTGCAGCATACCTAAGGCACGTTCATGCAGAAGAGCAGGGACGCTGGGCATCTTTCTTTTGGTGTTTTTCAGAGTCCGTAGAAAGGCCTCTTTAGTGTCCTACATTTTCATAACTGTGACCTTTATTGCCTACCGTCTGTAAGCTGTTATTGTCTTAACGACCGTTCCACAGGTGCATGTTCATTAATTGTTTATGGTTCATTGAACAAGCATGGGAAACAGTGTTTAAACCCTTTACAGTGAAGATCTGCGAAGTTATCTTTGAAAGACAGGGTCCTGAAAAAGGGCAGTTTCTTTTTTTGCTGAGTTTATTACGACAATTCCCTTTCAGTGTAAAAGCTGTTTAGGTGGAAAGACGTTTTTGCCTGCCTTGCGACATCACCAGGCGGTAAATTATTTTCTTACTATTGCTCTTGCTAAGAATGTCACGCTGGTATAAAGGATTTGGAGACAGGTGCAGGAATACACAGTAGGCGTTTTTAATACACCCAAAACAAACACGTATATAAAAACACTGGGCTGTACCCAAACAAAATAGCGAGGGTAAACCTCGTTGAACAACACTGGACGATCCCCGTAATACACAATATACAGTATGAAGCACGCAGCATAACAGCTGCACCAACGCATAGGTACTCACATGAGCAACGGACATGGGAACAATAACCGACAAAGACAGAGGGAACAGAGGACACATATATAACATACTAATTTAGGGGAAATGGGAGCCAAGTGTGTGTAATCAGACAAGACAGTCCGGGGTTGATGATAATGAATCCCATTGACGTAGACCTCCAGAACTGGTGAACAGAATTATTTATTTTGTACAATTTTGATTGAAAAAAAAAATCACTGTAAAGTTGTTACGCAGAAATGATTTGATATTGAGATAAAAACTTCTGCATTTGGCCTTTAAGAGAGCGGCAGACTGTAGAATTTACACCTCTGTGTCTGAGACGGCATCCAAACATCAGAGGAATAACAGTCTCTCTGATAGGCCAGCTGTAAATAACACTCTCTCTGACAGACCTCCTGGCTGGCCTGTTGAATTATGCATCTCACATCTCTACCTTTGTGCCTAAGTGGACCAAACTGTGGCTGCAGTCTCAGTACAACAGGAAAGACCCCGGGCTCTCTGTGTCCTCATTTGAATCAAAGCCCAGAGCTTTCTAAGGGCCAGCGCTGGCCCCACTGTCACCTCCACTATGATATCAGCTCTAATTGGAAATGACATTTACAAAAGAAAGCCTTTCACTGGTACAGGAGGAAGACAAGGAGCTATGCTGGACTATTAACCCTGTCTGTATTACCACTCTGTATTACTATTGTAGTCTCTGTATTACTGCTGTAGTCTCTGTTTTACCACTGTAGTCTCTGTATTACTACTATAGTCTCTGTATTACTGCTGTAGTCTCTGTATTACTGCTGTAGTCCCTGTATTACCACTGTAGTCTCTGTATTACTACTGTAGTCTCTGTATTACTGCTGTAGTCTCTGTATTACTACTATAGTCTCTGTATTACCACTGCAGTCTCTGTATTACCACTGCAGTCTCTGGATTACTACTGTAGTCTCTGTATTACCACTGTAGTCTCTGTATTACCACTGCAGTCTCTGTATTACCACTGTAGTCTCTGTGCTACTACTATAGTCTTTGTATTACTACTGTAGTCTCTGTATTACTACTGTAGTCTCTGTATTACCACTGTAGTCTCTGTGCTACTACTATAGTCTCTGTATTACTACTGTAGTCTCTGTATTACCACTGCAGTCTCTTCATTACTTCTGTAGTCTGTCTGTATTACTACTGCAGTCTCTGTATTACTACTGTAGTCTCTGTATTACTACTGTAGAATCTGTCTGTATTACTACGGTAGTCTCTGTATTACCACTGTAGTCTCTATTGCTACTGTAGTATCTGTATTTCTACTCATAACTCTGTCTGTATTACTACTGTAGTCTCTGGCTGTATTGCAACTGTAGTATCTGTATTACTACTGTGGTCTGTCTGTATTACTACTGTAGTCTCTGTATTACTACTGTAGAATCTGTCTGTATTACTACGGTAGTCTCTGTATTACCACTGTAGTCTCTATTGCTACTGTAGTATCTGTATTTCTACTCATAACTCTGTCTGTATTACTACTGTAGTCTCTGGCTGTATTGCAACTGTAGTATCTGTATTACTACTGTGGTCTGTCTGTATTACTACTGTAGTATCTGTATTACTACTGTGGTCTCTGTCTGTATTACTACTGTAGTCTCTGTATTACTACTGTGTTCTCTGTATGTATTACTACTGTAGTCTCTGTATTACTACTGTAGTCTCTGTATTACTACTGTGTTCTCTGTATGTATTACTACTGTAGTCTCTGTATTAGTACTGTGTTCTCTGTATTACTACTGTAGTCTCTGTATTACTACTGTGTTCTCTGTATTACTACTGTAGTCTATGTATTACTACTGTAGTCTCTGTTTTACTACTGTGTTCTCTGTATGTATTACTACTGTTGTCTCTGGCCTTATTGCTACTGTAGTCTATTACTACTGTAGTCTCTGTATTACTACTGTAGTCTCTGTATTACTCCTGTGGTCTCTGTATTACTACTAGAGTCTCTGTCTGTATTACTACTGCAATATCTGACTGTATTACTACTGTAGTCTCTGTATTACTACTGTGGTCTCTGTCTGTATTACTGCTGTTGTCTCTGCCTGTATTACTACTGTAGTCTGTCTGTATTACTACTCTAGTCTCAATTAGTACTGTAGTTTATCTGTATTACGACTGTTGCGTCTGTCTGTTTTACTATTGTAGTCTCTGTATTACAACTGTGGTCTCTGTCTGTATTGCTATTGTAGTCTCTGTATTACCACTGTAGTCTCTGTATTACTACTGTAGTCTCTGTCTGTGTCTTAACAGACCTCTGAGAGGTAGACAGAGGAGGAAATTGTAGATCTGCATTTCTTTAAAAAAAAAATAGCAGTCTTTGAAGCTTCCTAAAACCATAGTTTAAGAACATTGTCTGTAGGTTCGAGGAGGAAAATTGCTTTATGCTGTGTGGAAGATCTTCTTTCTCAGTTGTTCATCTTATTCTCCTTCTTATCTCTTCCTCCTCCACGTCAGTCATGATCTCAGTGAGAGGTGATGCGGGAATCCTCCCTTTAACGCTCACAGTAACACACACATCAAAAGATACTCTTCCTGTGGTCCTTTCTCCCTCCCTCAACCCCCTCTCTCTCGCTCTCTCTCCATTCAATTCAAGGGGATTGCTCTCTCCCTCTGTGTGTGTCTCTCTTTCGCTCTCCCTCTCTCCCAATTTACATTTAATGGCATGGGAATTTATTGGCATGGGAAACACATGTTTACATTGCCAAAGCAAGTGAAATAGAAGATAAACAAAAGTTAAATAAACAATAAAAAAAGTTTTTTTTATTTCTCTCTCTCTCTCTCTTCCCTCATTCTCCACCTCCAGTCGTTTCCACTGACCCACAGCAGCTGCCTCTCTGTGGCTGTCACAGTGGAGCTTTTAATGAGGTGCTGCACTCCTCCACCCCCTCCTCATCATCATTCTGCCATTGCTCTTGTCCTCCCCTCTCTCTACCCTTTCTCCTCTTTCTCAATGAAGAATGACTGCACAATGAGAGGGAGAGGTGATTCATGATGAAAACAACCAAGGTGTAAAGTCCCAAGTCTCATCCTGGCCATTCACTGGAACACACACACACACACACACACACACACACACACACACACACACACACACAGAGAGAGGGAGAAAGAGAGTTAGGTACAGTAGAGACGAAGAGATCCTTAAATACGTACAGTATCAGTCAGTCCCTTCCTTCAATACGTTTTACAGATGAAATATACGTTTATATGTATGTGTCATTGTTGATACTACTTTCTGTTACTCCTAAGTTAATTAGATAACTTTAGTTTCCACCTTTAGTTACCCACCTATTTCCCATGTCACTGTCTGTCTGTTTATGCAGACTGAACCCGTCTGCAGCCGACCTGACCCATCCTCTCCTCTCTGCGGCTGCTGCAGTAGTTCTATTTCCAGACCTCCTCTCCTCTCTGCTGCTGCTGCAGTAGTTCTATTTCCAGACCTCCTCTCCTCTCTGCGGCTGCTGCAGTAGTTCTATTTCCAGACCTCCTCTCCTCTCTGCTGCTGCTGCAGTAGTTCTATTTCCAGACCTCCTCTCCTCTCTGCTGCTGCTGCAGTAGTTCTATTTCCAGACCTCCTCTCCTCTCTGCTACTTCTTCTTTAAAGGACAAAAGTCTCCTGCTCTCCCCCAAAAATGATCTTCAGGTCCTTGGCAACACCCACTCAGACAAACAGAAAATGACTCCACAGAGCCAGGTTTTGTCAAGTGTTTTGTGGAGCCTGATGGATTAAATGCAGGGATCCCCCTCTTCCTCTTTCCCTCCCTCTCTCCTTCGGCTCTTTCATCTTTCTCTACATCTCTCCTTGACACCTAAGGACAGATATCAATGTTAGTGGGTAAATATAATTTGCTTGACAATGTCCTTTTGAGCAATGTCTTTACACTCCTCCAGATATTAGATTTTTTTCTCTTTCCCTCCCTTCTCTTCCGATACAGTATATCATTCCCTTGTGTGGGTGGAGGAGCAGGACGTGGCAACGCTTCATATTTCACAAGAGCCCCTGCACCTAGTTGATACAACACTGTCATGCACTAGTGACTTTTGACAAACAATGACGGTATTAGTTGTAGTATAACGTCACATTAGATTGTTCTACATAACAGTCCAGAAACTGGGCTGATTCAGTGTTCAGGGGTTTAGAGACACATGTTTGTCACAGACTACAATGAAACTCTGGGACATTAAGGGGAATAATGAAGGAGTCAATAGTGATTCTCTATATGGGACATATCTAAATTAGCATCAGGGACATGAATTATGAGCTTAACTAAGCACAAAGGGACACATCGTCAAGTGGTTGACACCCGAGTGTGTTAATAGAAAATAGAGCATTAGTCTTATTTACATTTGTAATTAAAAAAACATATATAAAATGCATGATAATTTGCATTAATGCATTCAATTCAATTACATGTCTTGTATAGCACAGATTGTTGTGCATCTTTCTGCATTGCATAGACTGACTTCTAACAGCTCTGTAGTGAGAACAAGCATTCTTCCTTTGATGTGTCAGTTCATATATATATCTGAAGGCCTCAGGGTATTGTAGCATGGTGATGTTTGTATTCACACAACACTGGTATTGTTAACAGCCTTTTAACATGCTCCCGTTCTGCACTCCTGTCCTCTATTCACGATCATGTATTTGGGGAAAGATGTTGTTAATCAGAAAAAAGGTTATCGTACTAAATAAATTAGCCTGCTGTTATCTGATTTGACCAGATCTTTCAGTTTGCCCCTAATCACTGATCCAAAGTCAGATGTTTTTATATTCTAATGGTTCAGGTTGGATAGATGTCGTTAGGGGGAACTTGGAGTGAGCAGAGCAGTGTTTGGGTCCTCTGTCAAGGCAGCCATTTGTAGCTCTACTCTGTACTATAATGTCTTCTCCTCCACTCAGTGTCTATCTGTCTGTCTCTCAGCTCACATAGCCAGAGAAGAGGAGCTGTCATCCTCAGGGAGGTATGGAGACTTACACAGACATGTCAGTCAGTCATCAGTCTGATAAAGTCCCATCAACTGAGCCTCATCTCCTCTCTCTGTCATCACAACAACACCTGGCAGTCCTCCCCACTGGCACTGCAGCTCTCCATCAGAGGACAAGTCAACCATTAGAAAGTCTAACCTTTAGGAAATGTTAATGGTCCCTATTTTGAGTTAGAGGGCATGACAATCTGCCACATGATCCATGTTGATTGGCAGCAGAGGACGATCTGGTCTGGTTGACTGCTAGTCGAGTGTCTGTAGTACAAGTGTAGCTCTATATAGTCTGTGTAGTGTACACGTGTAGCTCTATATAGTCTGTGTAGTGTACACGTGTAGCTCTATATAGTCTGTGTAGTGTACACGTGTAGCTCTATATAGTCTGCGTAGTGTACAAGTGTAGCTCTATATAGTCTGTGTAGTGTACAAGTGTAGCTCTATATAGTCTGTGTAGTGTACACGTGTAGCTCTATATAGTCTGTGTAGTGTACAAGTGTAGGTCTGTAGCAGGTATTCCCAAACTGGGGTACTGCCGTTGAAGGTACGACAAATAAAAATGTGATTCACATTTAAACAATTATTATCATTATTATTTGACATTTTTTGAACATTGTTTTTCTTCACATTTTCACAGTCCATTTATATTTTCCAACGGGGCTATACATTTGGATGAGTTTTTTTTCTCACGTGAGTAGCCTCGTTTCACTACCCCCCAAAAATGAAACCATCTAGTGTTCAGCGAAATAACAACACAATGTCAAATACAGGTATTCTGGTCAAATAATTAACATCCAGTCACATTAACCGTTACTCTCTCGTGGGAATTCCAGTAACGGTCTGTATGTAGCCAAACGTAGCTGCTGCTCATGTTGGTCTTTGTACTGATGGTGCAAAAGCCATGACAGGGAGACATAGTGGAGTGCTAACGCGCATGCAAGCAGTTGCTCCCTACGCCATTTGGGTACACTGCAGCATCCACCGAGATGCTGTCGCTGCCAAGGGAATGTCTAACAGCTTGAAAGATGTTTTGGACACTACAGTGAAAATGGTTCACATTGTTAAAGCAAGGCCCCTGAGCTCTCATGTATTTCCTGCACTATGCAATGATATGGGCAGCGACCATGTAACGCTTTTACAACATAGAGAAGTGCGCTGGTTATCAAGGGGCAAAGTATTGACACGTTATTTTTTAACTGAGAGATGAGCTCAAAGTTTTCTTTACTGACCATAGTTTTCACTTGTCTGACCGCTTGCATGATGACAAGTTTCTCACATGACTGGGTGGTGTTTTTTCTCGCCTGAATGATCTGAATCTAGGATTACAGGGACTCTCCACAACTATATTCAATGTGCGGGACAAAATTGAGGCTATGATTAAGAAGTTGGAGCTCTTCTCTGTCTGCATTAACACACAGGTCTTTCCATTATAGTATGATTGTTTGTGTGCAAATGAACTCAAGCTTACGGACAATGTCAAATGTGATATAGCGAAGCACCTGAGTGAGTTGGAAGTGTAATTACGTAGGTACTTTCCCGAAATGGATGACACAAACAACTGGATTCGTTATCCCTTTCAAGCCCTGCCTCCAGTCCACTTACCGATATCTGAACAAGAGAGACTCATCGAAATTGCAGCAAGTGGTTCTGTGAAAATTGAATTTCATCAGAAGCCACTGCCAGATTTCCGGCTAGGGCTGTGCTCAGAGTATCCTGCCTGAGCAAACCGCACTATTAAGACACTGATGCCCTTTGCAACCACGTACCTATGTGAGAGTGTATTCTCAGCCCTCACTAGCATGAAAACTAAATACAGGCACAGACTGTGTGTGGGAAATTATTTAAGACTGAAACTCTCTCCAATACAACCCGACATTGTTATGTGCATCCTTTCAAGCACACCCTTCTCATTAATCTCTCTAGGGTATGTGGGACGCTAGCATCCCATCTGGCCAACATCCAGTGAGATTGCAGAGCGCCAAATTCAAATACAGAAATGCTCATTATAAAAATTCAGAAAACAAAACATATTTTACATAGGTTTATAGATTAACTTCTTATTAATCCAACCACGGTGTCAGATTTATAAAATGCTTTTCGGCGAAAGCATACCTAGCCCAGAACATACCTAGCCCAGAACATAGCCCAGTTGACAAATTATTACAAACAGTAACCAGCCAAGCAGAAGCATTACAAAACTCAGAAATAGAGATACAATTAATCCCTTACCTTTGATGATCTTCATATGGTGGCACTCAGAAGACATTAATTTACTCGATAAATGTTCCTTTTGTTCGATAAAGTCTCTTTATATCCAAAAACCTCAGTTTTGTTCACACGTTTTCTTCAGTAATCCACAGGGTCAAACGCAGTCAAAACAGGCAGACAAAAAAAATCCAAATTGTATCCGTAAAGTTCATAGAAACATGTCAAACAATGTTTATATTCAATCCTCAGGTTGTTTTTAGCCTAAATGATCTATAATATTTCAACCGGACAATAACGTTGTCAATATTAAAAGGTAAACAAGAAATGCACTCTCTCGGGATTGCGCATTAAAAAGCTCTGCGACACGGTAGGGTCCACTCATTCCGACTGGTCTTACTCCCTCATTTATAGGAATACAAGCCTGAAACAATTTCTAAAGACTGTGGACATCTAGTGGAAGGCATAGTAACTGGAAATTGAGTCCTAAGTCAATGGATACTGTAATGGCATTGAATAGAAAACTACAAAACCGCCTGCCAAATAAGTTCTGTTATACTCACAGACACTATTTTAACAGTTTTGGAAACTTAAGAGGGTTTCCTATCCACATCTACCAGTTATATGCATATCATATCTTCTGGCCCCGAGTAGCAGGCCGTTTAATTTGGGCATGCTTTTCATCCAAAATTCCAAATGCTGCCCCCTACCCTAGAGAGGTTAACCTGTGGTGAGTTATTCACAATTTTCTATGAACAAATAAGGTTTTATATGTAAGATGGTTAAATAAAGAGCAACATTATTGATTATTATTATATTATTATTTGTTCCCTGGTCCTATAAGTGCTCTTTGTCACATTCCACAAGCCGTGTTGTAACGAAAACTTACACTCATTGTTATGTTTAATAAATGTATAGAATAGTGTGTGAGTGGCAGGCTTACAACGATGGCTAAAAACAACATTTGAGAGTGTGCTGACCTTGGTGCTAGAGGGGTACGCAGCTGGAGATCGAATGTTTGAAGGGGTACAGGACTATAAAAAGTTTGGGAACCACTGGTCTATAGAATCTCCTTATTGACTGACAGTAGAGTGTAGGCCTTATACAGAAAGTGGATCTGCCCTTGTTGACTGATAGTGAAATATTGTATGGAGGTTGACCTGTCTGTGTTGACAGAGTATTGGTCAATATGTCCTTGTTGACTGGCAGTAGAGGACTCTTTCTGTGGACGTGTCCTAAATGTCCTAGATGTCTGGCCAGTTTGTCTTGTTTCTGTTTGGTCTGGTGACATGTGATGTGGCAGTGACACTCCTGAGCACATCTCCCCCAACAGCCACTTGACAGTCAGCCATGATGTCATATGGCCATGGTACACAGCCATCACAGTCAGTCACATGCTCAGAGTGTCAAAGAAAGCATATTGTCATCACTCTGAATGGACAACCTTGGCCTTCTATTCGGTCAACAGAAAAGGACCATCATTAATTGATTTTACACAGACCTTTGTGCTTGTGAATGTTGCCTTTGCATTAACACTGTCTCTATTTGAAGTATTGGTAGCTTTATTGATAACACCACCAGGGTGACACCACCAAGTTGGACCAATGAAACCTTTAAAATAGGTAGTTGACCTCCAAGTGTTATCTGTTGTCATGGGAAACAGCCTATCAGAGTTGCCCTAGCATTGATTCCTGCATGGAGATTGATGGACAGATAGAAGAGCGGTAGGGAGCAGAATTCATCCTTCATGACATCATTGTCAAGGAGAATAAGCCAAACAGAAAGTAATCTATATCTCCTCTCCTGTAATGAATCTGCAAAGCCTTTGTTATCAAGAGGTACAGGTGTGGAGCGTTCCAGGCATGTCTGCTCCTTCCTCTGGTCATGTAGCTCTAAGTGCTGTGTGTAATAGCTGTTAGCTGGGAGGGTAAAACACACAGAGCAGCAGCAGCCTTTTCTTCAACTGGAAATAGACCCAATGAGTTAAATGTTGCTGGACGCAAGTTATCAAGAGGGTGTTGACATTGTTGGGAGACAGTCAGGGTGTCTGGGAGTTTATTTTATTAAAGTGGCCTGTACCTGTTTCCCTTGTAACAGTATCCCATCACCAGCGGTTACCATGACAGTAGAGCTGGAGCTGTCTGGAGGGAGGGAGAGGCGTGAGGTCTCTTAGTTGTTGACATTTCCTCACAGCAGCTCCCTAGGTTGTAATTGGCGGTTGGAGATAAGATCCCTGTGTTCTAATTGGCTGTTGATAAGAGCCTGGCAGCAGCAGCATCAGCAGTTCAGATAATGATAATGGGGCACCAGTGGAGGGAGGAAGAGATTAAAGCCCCTCAGAGCTAGACTACTGTCTACTGGACTACTTTGTACTGGCTGCTCTGCTTCCTACAGTCACTGGACCACTGACACAGGACATTGGAACTCTGTGATACTGGGATATATTGTACTTGGTGACTGGGCCACTATGCCACTGGGAGGGTGCTGTAGGAGTGTTATCACTCTAGCTAGCTTCAGAGAACCTCTGCTCAGCAGACTGTGGTAAAACCAAAGGACATTGTTCAGGGCTGGCTTTACAGCAGCAGAGACTAACTGTATTGTGCTGGTTAGGCCCCCTTTAACCACGCGCCTCAGATTCGATTAATGTTTGAACAAAGGTTTTCTGCTTTTGATATTGAATCTCAAGCTGCAGGACTTTCTCCCTCTCTACTGTAACTGGAGCTACACAGTGTCATTATGCCCTGAAGAGACTCCTCTGCAGTGAAATCAGAGTGTGCATGTCCAAGCATGAGGTGAATGGGTAATGTGTTCATCTGTCTCCAGCTAGTTCTGTGGTCTCCTGTTACTGGATAATGGTGCACGGAACACTCATTAGCTACACTGTTAGAAAAAAAAGGTGTTTTCTAGAACCTAAAAGGGTTCTTTGGCTGTCCTCATTAATCAACCTTTTTGGTTCCAGGTAGAACCTTTTCACATGGAACCCAAAAGGTGATGTTCTACTGCCAGACCTTTAATGAAAACAAAGCATCAGCCTTCTCTTCAGCACTGGTCTGTTGTTCTGACAGGAACCGCAAGAAAAGAAAAACAGAGTAACAAAATTCTTGTGCTTGTTTTTTGAGATGGGTGTCAAGCACTCCCTGAAGTGCACAGGGAGCCATGATTAAATAGGCCAAATGGAACTAAATACCTGTAACGACGTTCGTCTGTAGAAGGAGAAGCGGACCAAAAAGCAGCGTGGTGGTTACTCATGTTTCTTTAATGGAAAATGAACGATACATGAAATAACTTAACTCTACAAAACAACAAACGGACAGTGAAAAACCTATACAGCCTATCCTGTGACAACAAACACAGTGACAGGAACAATCACCCACAAACACACAGTGAAACCCAGGCTACCTAAGTATGATTCTCAATCAGAGACAACTAATGACACCTGCCTCTGATTGAGAACCATACTAGGCCGAAAACATAGAAATGCCCCAAAACATAGAAAAACAAACATAGACTGCCCACCCAACTCACGCCCTGACCATACCAAACAAATACAAAACAACGGAAATCAAGGTCAGAACGTGACAATACCAAATACTATAGAATCATCTTTATCCTAGCAAGAACCTCTAGTTCAGAAGTCTGGTTTTGTGTTTTTCATCTCCTTCTAGCCTTTGACAGGTAGAGGTTATGGTTTGTGATCTCCTCAGAAAGTGGACATCTTGGTTTGGGGATCTCCTTCTTTCTTCTCCTCCTGGGACACATAAGGGATGTTAGGACTGTCAGTGAGAGGGAGTGTTTTCTCAGGCTTTCAGAGCTGCCACTTGGGAGTCCTATGTTGAGTTTTTGAGAGAAAAGTCTTTCTTTGTCCAATGGAACATAATACTGCATACTTCGTTGTTTTTTATTCAGCCCTCTTCTTTGAGCTCCTGATACGTTTGGGACCAGATTTTATAACATTTAGCATAGCCTTCCTCTGCAGGCGATTTCCCAAAGAAACGAAGATGTCTGTCTTAATCTGGAAGTCTATTCTCCTCTATCTGTGTACTGAACAAACATATCTACATAGATAATCTCTATATATGCGGTGATAAAATGTAGCTACACATGCAAACAGCAAAAAGCTTGCACTTTCTTAGTAACTTAATCCCCCTTTGGCTTGATAAAAAACCCTTCATATTCTCTGTGTGAATTTCATGTTTGACTTACCTGTTGAATGGTTTTGATAAAGAACCTCTGTTTCTGTTTAATAAACCTTATTAAAAGACGCCCCCTCCTGAAGAGATTGAAACACCTGGAGTTATTAATAAAAAAATTCACACAAGCTCATTGTTGGCTCTCAATGGGATTTGCAGTAGTAACATGCTGGAATGTATTGATAACTGCCTCAATTTTCTGTGGTAATCCTTCATGCGGGAAACAAGGAAATGAAACCCACTTTGCCAAGTGATTACGTTTTTTGGGTGTTTAGCTGAGACAAGGAAGGACAATATTAAGGGAAGTCATAATATACATATCACTTAAATGTAAATGTAAAGTCATATCACTTGATTATCCCTGCATGGTAGCAAATGGTAGTAAATGTAAAGTCATATCACTTGATTATCCCTGCATGGTAGTAAATGGTAGTAATTGTAAAGTCATATCACTTGATTATCCCTGCATGGTAGCAAATGGTAGTAAATGTAAGGTCATATAACTTGATTATCCCTGCATGGTAGTTAATGTAAGGTCATATAACTTGATTATCCCTGCATGGTAGTAAATGGTAGTAAATGTAAGGTCATATAACTTGATTATCCCTGCATGGTAGTAAATGTAAGGTGATGGTATTGGATTGACAGCTGAGTTAAATGTATCTTAGGTGTTATAGAGTGAAAAACAAGGAGGGAAGAGGAACAACATGAAACACAAATGAGGAGGAATGCAAAATGAGAGGCTAGATTGAGCTGTCAAACGGAGATTATGTAATTAGATTTATAATCATTGGTTTAATTCCACATCTTTTCCAGGGTTTCAAACAGATTTCAAGCCAGACTTGAAAGTCTAATGGCCAGGCATTCCCTCTTCGAAGCCTCTCCACTGTGTTGTAATTAAGGTCTGTTAATGAAGTTGTTTTGATTAATGAAAGTTAATGTGGGTGAGAGAGAGCAGAGAAAAGAGGAGGCGGTAGAGCAAACCGCTATCTGGGAGGGAACTAGCAGCTCAGCCCACACCTCTTTCATTTATACATTAATGACCTATTAACCAGTCATCTGTCAGTGTTGATTCAGATGCAGTGAGCTGAGATAGACAACAAAGATGGAGACAAGGAGCACTCATATCTATCTTCCTGTGTGTGTGTGTGTCTGAGTGTGTATGTGTGGTGTGTGTGTGTGTGTGTGTGTGTGTGTGTGTGTGTGTGTGTGTCATGCCCTGGCCTGGCCCACGCCCACGCCCACACCTCAGGGTGTGACATGGGTGATTTATGTGTCTTGTTTTGTCTAGGGGTTTTGTAGTCTATGGGGTAGTGTTCAGTTGAATTTTCTAGGTAAGTCTATGGTTGCCTGGAGTGGTTCTCAATCAGAGGCAGGTGTTTATCGTTGTCTCTGATTGGGAACCATATTTAGGCAGCCATATTCTTTAGGTATCTTGTGGGTGATTGTTCCTGTCTCTGTGTTTTGCACCAGTTAGGACTGTTTTGGTCACGTCCACGGTTTCTTATTTTGTATATGTTCATGGTTTCATCTTTCATTAAAGATGTTTATAAATAACCACGCTGTATTTTGGTCCTCCTCTCCTTCCCAGGAAGAAAACCGTGTGTGTCAGTCCATGCATGTATGTTCTTTTTTCAATGGGATGGTTTTATTGATGTGAATGTGGGATGATTTTATTGATGTGAATGTGGGATGATTTTATTGATGTGAACGTGGGATGATTTTATTGATGTGAATGTGGGATGGTTTAATTGATGTGAATGTGGGAGGGTTTTATTGATGTGAATGTGGGAGGGTTTTATTGATGTGAATGTGGGAGGGTTTTATTGATGTGAATGTGGGAGGGTTTTATTGATGTGAATGTGGGATGGTTTAATTGATGTGAATGTGGGATGGTTTAATTGATGTGAATGTGGGAGGGTTTTATTGATGTGAATGTGGGAGGGTTTTATTGATGTGAATGTGGGATGGTTTTATTGATGTGAATGTGGGAGGGTTTTATTGATGTGAATGTGGGATGGTTTTATTGACGTTAATGTGAGATGTGGCAGTGTGGCATACAATAGAGATTGCATCATATGTTAGGGCGGTATGCAAATTGGAGCGGGACTAGGGTGTCTGGGATAATGGTTGTCATGTGAGCCAAGGTGGATTTACTTTTTGCCTGAGATTTATGGATAGGTAAAGAGTTCCATTCAGCTATGGCTCTATATAAAACTGTATATTTACGGCGATTTGTCCTTGGCGTGGGTTGTCTTAGCTGCCATGAATCTGTTTGTTTTGGTGGTTATGCTTGTTGCTAGTATGTACTAACTGGCCTGAAAAATACTGTTTAAAAAAAAATATATATAGCTTTCCTAATGAAAATCAGAAGACTGGATAGTATTTGTTTTTAGCGTGAAGCCATGAGAGATTCTGATGCATTTGAATAATATTCATACGGAGAGAGCAATGAAGAGCTAATCTGGCAGCCCTGTTTTGAACTTAAAAAATACAAAAAATTATTTGCTGCAGATGACCATATAACTGGACAGTACTCTAAGTGTGATAGGACAATTGATTGAATCACCTGATTTAGTGTGCTAGATGTTACATACTCTGAACATTTTCTTGTAACAGCAATTCCCTTACCCAACTTAATAACAATTATGTGTTCTGACCATGATAAAGCTGCTTCCAACATGACGCCTAGAAGCTTAGTTTTTTTTCACTTGTCTACATGAGTTCTTTTCAGTGACAAATTCAATTCGGGATCATCAGCAAGCATATACTCTACCATTCAAAAGTTTGGGGTCACTTAGAAATGTCCTTGTTTTCCATGAAAACATACATGAATTAAGTTGCGAAATGAATGGGAAATATAGTCAAGATGTTGACAAGGTTATAAATAATGATTTTTAATTGAAATAATAATTGTGTCCTTCAAACTTTGCTTTTGTCAAATAATCCTCCATTTGCAGCAATTACTGCCTTCCAGACCTTTGGCATTTTAGTTGTCAATTTGTTGAGGTAATCTGAAGAGATTTCACCCCAAGCTTTCTGAAGCACCTCCCACAAGTTCGATTGGCGTGATGGGCAATTCTTACGTACCATACGTTCAAGCTGCTCCCACAACAGTTCAATAAGGTTGTGATCCGGTGACTGTGCTGGCCACTCCATTATAGACAGAATACCAGCTGACTGCTTCTTCCCTAAATATGTATTGCATAGTTTGGAGCTGTGCTTTGGGTCATTGTCCTGTTGTAAGAGGAAATTAGGTCCAATTAATCGGCGTCCACAGGGTATGGCATGGCGTTGCAAAATGGAGTGAAGATCCCTATTACCCTGTGCAAATCTCCCACTTTACCAACACCAAAGCACCCCCAGACCATCACATTGCCTCCACCATGCTTGACAGATGGCGTCAAGCACTCCTCCAGCATCGTTTAATTTTTTCTGTGTCTCACAAATGTTCTTCTTTGTGATCCGAACACCTCAAACTTAGATTCCTCTGTCCATAACACTTTTTTCCAATCTTCTTCTGTCCAGTGTGTTCTTTTTCCCATCTTAATCTTTTATTTTATTGGCCAGTCTGAGATATGGCGTTTTCTTTGCAACTCTGCCTAGAAGGCCAAAATCCTGGAGTCACCTCTTCACTGTTGACGTTGAGACTGGTGTTTTACAGGTATTATTTAATGAAGATGCCAGTTGAGGACTTGTGAGGCATCTGTTTCTCAAACTAGACACTCTAATGTACTTGTCCTCTTGCTCAGTTGTGCACCAGGGCCTCCCACTCCTCTTTCTATTCTGGTTAGAGACAGTTTGCGCTGTTCTGTGAAGGGAGTAGTACACAGCGTTGTATGAGATCTTCAGTTTCTTGACAATTTCTCGCATGGAATAACCTTCATTTCTTAGAACAAGAATAGACTGACGAGTTTCAGAAGAAAGGACTTTGTGTCACGCCCTGATCTGTTCCACCTGTCCTTGTGATTTCCTCCACCCCTCCACGTGTCGCTGATTTTCCCCAGTGTATTTATCCCTGTGTTTCCTGTCTCCCTGTGCCATTTAGTCTTGTATGTTTATTTTTCCAAGTCAACCAGAGTTTTTCCCGTTCTCTTGCTTTTTGATATTCTCCTTTTCCTAGTCCTCCCAGTTTTGACCCTTGCCTGTTTCTGGACTCCATACCTGCCTGCCTGACCATTCTGCCTGCCTTGATGACGAACCTGTCTGCCACTCTGTACCTCCTGGACTCTGATCTGGTTTTGACCTTTCCCTGTCCACGACCATTCTCTTGCCTACTCCTTTTGGGTTAATAAACACTGTAAGACTCCAACCATCAGCCTCCTGTGTCTGCATCTGGGTCTCGCCTTGTGTCATGATACTTTGTTTCTGGCCATTTTGAGCCTGCAATCGAACCCACAAATGCTGATGCTCCAGATACTCAACTAGTCTAAAGAAATCCAGTTGTATTGCTTCTTTAATCACAACAGTTTTCAGCTGTGCTAACATAATTGCAAAATGTTTTTTTAATGATCAATTAGCTTTTTAAAATGATAAACTTGGATTAGCTAACACAACGTGCCATTGGAACACAGGAGTGAGGGTTGCTGATAATGGGCCTCTGCACGCCTATGCAGATATTCCATAACAAATCAGCCGTTTCCAGCTACAATAGTAATGTACAACATTAACAATGTCTATACTTGTTACGTTCGTTTGTCGACTTAATATCGGACCAAGGCGTAGTGTATGTTGAGTTCCACATAATTTTAATGAATAAAGTGAAACTTAGCAATGACAAAAACAAATAAACTAACAACGAACCGTGACTACAGAGATGTTATGTGCACTAACTCAAAACATAAATGTTCAAACAATATCCCACAGGTGGAAAAATGCAACTTATGTATGATCCCCAATTAGAGACAACGATTACCAGTTGCCTCTAATTGAGAATCATACACAAACCCCAACATAGAATATAAACCTAGAACCCCACATAGAAATAATAAACTAGACTAAAACCCATAGTCACGCCCTGACCTACTCTACCATAGAAAATACAGGCTGAACACTGTTTCTGGACTGGACCTAGATGCCGAGGAGGGCTCCTGCCTTGGAGCTGGACTGGACGCCGTGTTTGGACTGGACATCGGCGCAGGGCAAAGCTCCCCCCATGGAGCAAGACTGGTCGCTGTACCTGGACTTGGCACCAACGCCGAAGAAGACTCTGGCCTTGGAGCTGGACTGGACGCCGTGCTTAGACTGGGCATCGGCGCAGGGGAAGGCTCCGGCCATGGAGCTGGAGGTTCCAGACCGTTGACCATCGCAGGAGGTTCCGGACCGTGGACCATCTCAGGAGGTTCTGGACCGTGGACCATCTCAGGAGGTTCTGGACCGTGGACCGTCTCAGGAGGTTCCGGACTGTGGACCGTCGTTGGAGGTTCCAGACTGTGAAATGTCGCTGGAAGATCTGGACTGGGAACTGTCGCAGGAAGCTCTGGACTGGGAAACGTCGCCGGAAACTCTGGACTGGGAACCGTCGCAGGAAGCTCTGGACTGGGGATGCGCACTGGAGGCCTGATGCGTGGGGCCAGCACAGGCGACCCCGGACTGGTGAAATGCACTTCAGGGCGAGTGCGGGGAGCAGGCACAGGACATACCTGACTGGGAACACGCACTTCAAGGAGAGTGCGAGGAGCAGGCACAGGATGCACCTGAGTGGGAAAGCGCACTTGAGGGAGAATGCGAGGAGTAGGCACAGGACGTACTGGGCTGTGGAGACGTACTGGAGACCTGGTGTGTGTATAGCCTGCATCAATGGTACCGTAACTTTAACACACTTCACACGGCAAGTGCGAGGAGCTGGCACAGGACGTACTGGGCTGTGAAGGCGCACTGGAGACCTGGTGCGTATAGCCGGCATCAATTGTTCCGGAACTTTACACACTTCTCAGGACGAGTACGGGGAGCTGACTCGGGTGGCACCACGTTCCTTAGGGTAAATACCGTGCATCCTCCACCAACTCAACAACTCTCCCATTTCTCTCGCCTCCAAATTCTCCCTCTTCTCTCAGACTGGCTCTGGTTCACTCCTCGGCTCCGCCGACTGCTCCATGTGCCTCCACCAAAAAATCTTGGGGTTTCTGTGGCCTTCTTCCCCGACTTCGTCGCTGTCTCTCCTTCGCTGCTTCCACCTGCATCCATGGCAGGCTTTTGTCTCCTGCCATTATTTCTTCCCAAGTCCAGGATATTCTCTCCCTGATCTCCTCCAAAGACCAGGATGTCATCTCCTCCCGAGCACGCTGCTTGGTCCCGTTGTGATGGGATATTCTGTCACGTTCGTTGGAATGATGGTCGGACGAAGGGCGTACGTAGAGTTCCACATATTTATTAAAGAATAAAGTGAAACTTTAGCAAAGAAAAAACAAATAAAGAATAATCCAAACGTGACTAACAATGCAGTGCTAACAGGTAACTAAACATAAACAATATCCCATAACCCACAGGTGGAAAAATGCAACTTAAGTATGATCCCCAATTAAACTACTACGAATAAAACCCCAAGTCACGCCCTGACCTACTCTACCATAGAAAATACAGGCTTTCTATGGTCAGGAAGTGACAACACTGTATTTCTGATCAATATGATGTTCTTTTAATGGACAGAAAATGTGATTTTCTTTCATAAACAAGGACATTTCAATGTGATCCCAAACTTTTTAACAATAGTGTATCTTGAACCAAATACAATACATTTCATTTTAGAAATGTTCAACACCAATTTGTTCATATCAACCCACTCAGACACTGTTCAAATAAAATACAATAAAATTATATTGGTCACATACACATGGTTAGCTGATGTTAATGCGAGTGTTGCGAAATGCTTGTGCTTCTAGTTCCGACCGTGCAGTAATATCTAACAAGTAATCGAACAATTTCACAACAACTACCTGTCACGCCCTGACCACGCCCTGCCTTTTTATTCTCTATTTTGGTTAGGTCGGGGTGTGACTAGGGTGGGTAATCTAGGTTGTTTTATTTCTATGTTGGTCTGGTATGTTTCCCAATCAGAGGCAGCTGTTTAGCGTTGTCTCTGATTGGGGATCATATTTAGGCAGCCTTTTTTGTGGGATCTTGTTTTTGTGTAGCTGCCTGTGAGCACTTCAGAACAACACATTTTAGTTTATTCTTTATTGTTTTGTTGTGCGGTTCACTGAAAAGATTTCACACTTCGCTTTTGTCCGAATGTTCTTACGACGATCGTGACAGGAGATGCCACCACACCAGCACCAAGCGTCGTGCCCAGGAGGAGGGTATCCTGGGCTTGGGAGGAGATAAAGGAGGAGAAGACATCCTGGACTTGGGAGGAATTCATGTCAGGACAGGAAAGCCTTCCTTGGAAGCAGACGCAAGGAGAGAAGGGAGGACAGCGATGACGCCGGGGTTCGCGGCCACATAGAAAGCCCAAAAGACGGGGGGTCACACGGGGTGGTCGGTGGAGCCGAGGAGTGAACCAGAGCCAGTCTGGGAGAAGAGGGAGAAATTGGAGGAGAGTGAACGGAGAGAGTCAGAGAACATCAGTGAGTTGATGGAGAAATTGGAGGAGAGAGAAATGAGAGAGTATTGGTGTATGATGCACCACATTCGTGTTATCTGTTTGATGCCACCTGAGCCTGCTCTCCGTACTCGTCCTGAGGAGCGTGCTAGCAGTCTTGTAAAAGCTGTGCCGGCTCCACGCACCAGGTCTTCAGTACGCCTCCACAGCCCTGTACGTCCTGTGCCAGCTCTCTGCACTTGCCTTGAGGAGCGTGTCATTTGTCTGGTACTATGTGTGCCGGCTCTACGCACCAAGTCTCCAGTACACCTTCATAGCCCAGTACGTCCTGTGCCAGATCCCCGCACTCGCCGTGTGAAGTGTCACAAGTCCGGGACAATTTGTGCCGGCTCTACGCACCAGACCTCCAGTACGCCTTCACAGCCCAGTACGTCCTGTGCCAGCTCCTCGCACTTTCCCTGAAGTGTGTGTCACCAGTCCGGTACCACCTGTGCCGGCTCCACGCACTAGGCTTCCAGTGCGTCTCCCCAGTCCAAAGCTTCCGAAGACGGTCCCCAGTCCAGAGCTTACGGTGATGGTCCCCAGTCCAGAACTTCCAGGGACGGTTCCCAGTCCAGAGCTTCCAGCGACGGTCCACAGTCCGGAACCTCCTGCGACCTTCCACAGTCCGAAACCTCCCACGACGGGCCACAGTCCGGAACCTCCTGCGACGGTCAACTGCCCGGAACCTCCAGCACCATGGCCGGAGCCTTCCCCTGCGCCGATGTCCAGGCATTGCGTCCAGTCCCGCTCCATAGCAGGATCCTTCCTCTGCGTCGGTGCCCAGTCCAGGCACGGCGTCCAGTCCCACTCCAAGACCGGAGCCTTCCTCTGCGCCGATGTCCAGTCCAGGCACGGCGTCCCGTCTCGCTCCAAGGCCGAAGCCTTCCTCTGCGCCGGTGCCCAGTGCAGGCACGGCGTCCAGTCCAGCTCCAAGGCTGGAGCCTTCCTCTGCACCGGTGTCCAGTCCAGGCATGACGTCCAGTCCGCTCCATGGCAGGAGCCTTCCCCTGCGCCGATGTCCAGTCCATTTAACATGCTAGTAGAAATGAGGTAAAAAATATTTAAGTTTCCCTGCATTAAAGTCCCGGCCACTAGGAGCCTCTGGATAAGCGTTTTCCTGTTTGCTTATGGCCTTATACAGCTCATTGAGTGCGGACTTAGTGCCAGCATCGGTTTGTGTTGGTAAATAGACAGCTACAACAAAATATAGATAAACTCTCTTCGTACGTATTTTTTGTTTATTTTTTATTTTACCTTTATTTAACTAGGCAAGTCAGTTAAGAACAAATTCTTATTTTCAATGACGGTCTAGGAACAGTGGGTTAACTGCCTGTTCAGGGTCAAAACGACAGATTTGTACCTTGTCAGCTCGGGGGTTTGAAAAACGGCAGCCATCTCCTCTGGTGCCATCCAACCCAACAAACACTAAACTCATTATTAGAGCCAGTCAGAGGGGAGAGAACTCCATTATTAGAGCCAGTCAGAGGGGAGAGAACTCTATTATTAGAGCCAGTTAAAGGGGAGAGAACTCCATTATTAGAGCCAGTCAGAGGGGAGAGAATTCCATTATTAGAGCCTGTCAAAGGGGAGAGAACTCCATTATTAGAGCCTGTCAAAGGGGAGAGAACTCTTATTAGAGCCTGTCAGATGGAGAGAACTCCATTATCAGAGCCTGTCAGAGGGGAGAGAACTATGTTATTAGAGCCAGTCAGAGGGGAGAGAACTATGTTATTAGAGCCAGTCAGAGGGGAGAGAACTACTGGCCTTCAGCAGAGATTCCATTTTTCCTGTGAAACCAGAAACTCTTGACTTTCAGACAATCAGAAATATTAGGCTATTTCTTGCCTCTGAATCAAATCCTTTGAATTGGGAGATGGCTTTCACTGCCCGATGTTCTATATTATGCCGATCACATCCTTGCTCTACCAGTGGCGAAGAGAATCTCACCTTGTCTGTACTGGACTCTGTACTTTGAGCCTCAATCTATTTTCTCTGGCAGATACACGCCCATCACGTCTATTTGGGAAACACACTGTTACGGATACAAGTATCCTGTGTGTGTATCCTGTGTGTGTGTGTTTCTTTTCTCTCCTTCTCCCCTCACAGGTGAAAATCATCAATCCCCAATCAGTCACCAATCCAATCAACAATCAGAAGACACACCTCCTGTTTCCTACCCTATCACAGTTCCTTTCCCTTGGTTTAAAAACCCCATCAGTTGTTTGCTCTAGAGCACAATCTCTAGGTAAATGCCATGTCTGTAGGTCTCTGTGTTTCACTCTCTCTTTGTGTATTAACCTCTCTTTTGTTTGAGCACCTCCATAGCACTTTGTCATCACCTGTGAGTATTGTTTTGGTTATGGTGTTTGTTTGTTGCTGGTGGGGAAACAAGACAAGTCGCCCATGGGCATACACTACCCGTAGGTAAACTTTGTTAAATACACTAGTTAGAACTGGGCGGACCACCCATTGTATTTTTGGTTAGTTAATTAGCTGTTGTTAAAGTAGGCTAGTCTAGCTTAGGGGTGTTTTTGAATACTTATTGTTTCTTTCCTTGGGTCCAGCTCAGCCCCTTTTCCTGCTCCCCCCATTACCGTGTGTTTTCAAATAAACCTTGAGTTTGACGGTAGATTTCAGTTGTCCTGGTTATTTCGTTCACACTTTTACTTTGTCACTATTAGAATTGCATGAGTTATGTTACGGGTCTCATTACCATCCCCCCCCCCCCCTAGACTGTCGGGCCAAAAGGAATTCGTAACACACACACTCAAGGACAATTACATACTAGTAAACTACTAAGAGTTCTGGAGATGGCTGCAGATCAATAGAACAACAACCCATTTCTCATTCTGAACTAGACCATTTCCAGAGTCATGTATTTTCCTCTTCAAAGTGCACAGACATTTGTATTGATAACCTTTACTAATCCTGCCACCACATAAAGTTAGCCTTGCTACTAATGCTATTTTCCCCTGTCATAACCACTACACCATTAAAGATGGTAGCCTGTCCTCTTCATTATGGTCATACTGACTCCATATCACAGACTCACATCAATGAATGGCTGTAACACATGGACAGTGAAGTTGTATTCTATTGTTTCTATTTCTCACTACAGATACTCAGATTTTTAACATTGTTTGATGTTAATGTGTTCATTTAAAGGTTACATTTATTTGTTTTGACACAACTTTCCATTGATTTCAATGGAACACTTCCACATTCAAACCATCATGACCACAGCATGAATTAGGTCCGTCCTCTGCTGTGGCCAACATGCTGCTGTATCATTAGGATCAATGGCACAATCAAGGTGTCAGAGTTGTCTCTCATGAATGTAATCGTCCTGCTTTTAACTGTCCATAATGTCTTGTTGATGGTTTGTTTTATAAATGGTGATTGGATTTAATTGACAGAGACCAAACACCTTTGCTGACAAGGACCATCAGGGCTATTATGTACAAAGTCCAGGCATTTGATTTGATTAGAACCGGTAACCTCATATTATATGTCCTAGCATTTTGTTCTGTGTTACTGTTGGGGAGCAGCTCTCTCCATTTCTCTCTCTCTCGCTCTCTCATTTGCTCTCATTCGTGCTCTCTGTGTGTTATCTGTGTAATCAGTGTTTCTGTCTGTCACATCCCTCTGGTAAAGAGAGGTGAAAACCCTCCTCCAGGAATGGCTGCTCTGCTCCAGTGACACAACATGAGTGCTCCTGCTCCACACATCTAAAAATGGATCCTGATAAGAGAATAGAAACGGAGGTTGTTTACCAAAAAGCACTCTGTCCTGTGAAGTCCACGTCAAAAATAATTAATAGACAAAAATCACAGCCTCTGTGGCTGAGGTGGTTTTTCTCTTCATCTTCAAGGTTGTCTAAGAGAAGAAATCAGGCCTGGGTGATTTTACAGTAATGTGGTGTCTTTCACTAGCTGCATGTCCCCAGATAACTCAGCCTATCTCCTCTCCGAGTGTGATCATCCTCCGAAAATCTCTCCTCTCTGCCGGTAGAGTTCTGGACTTGAGAGCGTGATACACAATGAAGAAACACTCACCTATGAGGGGTGAAGAATGTCTGGAAAGACACGCTGGACAACACTGAAACACCAAGACCACATCAGAGAATAGAGATTCCTCTCCAGTGTATGATGCTATTGCAACGCATTCTGATGAAACCAATTGTCTTCAATGTTATGCTGAGTAGATGGCATTTCACTCCTCATCTCCTACCAAAGCAGTGAGTCTGGAATCCTTCCTTTCTTCAGAGTTTAATCACACAGCTCTTCAAAAGGGCTCTGTTAGTTTAAAACTAAATGCTGATCTCATTCAAGCTACTGTATCATAATGAAAGCTAATCAGGTTAATCAGGCAGTTAGCCTGTGCACATACAGTAATCAGCTGGACTGCATGACAATGCAGTTTTGATTTGTGCTCATTGCTCATGTCAACATTATGCCATCAGATTTCATACCTGCATCATTTGTCTGGTTTGGTGAACAAATATGTTTGGATGATTCATTCAGCTCAGAGATCAAACAAATGTAGAAGCAGAGTGATGTTGGATTTTTGTACAGATGAAAATAATCTCTGATATGCCTGAAAAACTAACAAGTGACTCGCCTCTGCTGGCATTAAATGTGAATTAAAGGCTTTATCATTTTAATCAACTGTCTTGAAAATAGCTGGATACAAATGTTTATTGCAGTTGGATTCTGATGATGCTACTGTAGCCTGACTTCCAACCCTAGTGGAGAGGTGAACTAATCTAACAATAGGGACCTTAGTTTGATTAGGAAGATGGGGGACACCCTCTGAAAACCCCTTGAGGCTTGAATACACCGTAAAGACTGGTCAACAGTTAGTCACTGTTGGCTTTTGGTCGTAATGTGTCTGGGCCTTTAGTTTGCTGAGGGAGAGAGATGGGGGAGAGCCTTGATAAGGGAGAGAGAGAGATGGGGGAGACCCTTAATGAGGGAGAGAGATGGAAACCCTTGATGAGGGAGAGAGATGGGGGAGACCCTTTCCATTCTGAAAGCTTCTTGGCAGGATCAGGCTGAGGGATTCCCTGGTGCAGAGAGATGTGTCCTCTGGCTGCTACTTCTGTCTGAACTCTCCTTGCATTGGCCCTCATCCTAAATGAACAGATCTGTTGTCTACAGCCCACTCTGGGGGATCCCTCCCAGCTCCACTGCTAATGAGAAATGCTCTAAGATTTCTATATCAGTAAGAGATGAAAGGAGGGAAGGCCACTAATACATTATTAAACACACACACACACTCTGTCTATAGGTGGATGTCGATGCACTCAGATGTGTGCAAAATATCATTACAGTTGTCTCCAAAGCTCCAACTTATGAAATAGAAAAAAGTAATGTAGCCAATTCCTTACTTGGAATCAATACTCTCCACTGTTTAGTGTTCATCCAGTTGTGCTGGTGTTGGATTCAGGTGGAGGCGGTGGTAGAAACACATTGGTCTGCATCTACTAGATTAAGGTTAAACGGACATCCATCCACTCCAACAAAGCTATTTCACCATGCATTTTATTCTCCCTGGTGAGGGTTTTTCACGCGTAAGGATGGCCTGGAATCACTAATCTTAGCATTGTGTTTGAATGAAAATGGCCGCCTCTTCTTCCTCCTATATTGTTATTCATGCTGTGAGTGTAAGGACCCAGAACTCATATTCAAAGGAAATCACAGACATCTAATGTCTTTGGTGTTTTTCCTTTTGATATACAGACCTACAAATTAATAGTTTTTCCTTTGATATAAGGATATGAATAGGTTATCAATGAAATGAAACTCCATCTCACACTGCAATTTTCTATTCAGGGAGTCCATTCATGTCCAATAATCCTTGGCTCATGTAATTATTGTAATTATTAGGTTTTTGTTCACAACCACAAACAACCATTATGCAACATCTTTATAATAATGGATGGGGGTCAGGTAGAGGCTGCTTGCAATTTTCTACATAGTTGCACCAACCATTTCCTCCTCCCTCCTTTTCACTCACCCTCGACTCTCTCCCCCTCTCTCTTTCTCTCTATTCTTCCATTCTCTCCATCAGTTAATCCTGAGTGCAGACTTCCTTCCCTGTCGGTATGTGACCATGATTGTATCCAGGAGGCCTTTCTTTGTAAAAAGGTTGCAATTGGCCTGTTAGCTTTTAAGACCGTCATATCCGTTGTAAACTAAATGTCCCTGAGCTTCTCTTGGCCTGCTGGGAGGCCTCCAGCCATTGGGCCTTAAAACGGATTCATTTCCATCATCACCTTGGGGGAGCCTTTACTGCTGCTCAACGACCAGTAGGGCTGGACTGGCGTCACAGAGGCCAGGGGCAGTATCATTCCTTTGTCCAAAAGAAATGTGGATGTTTGCAGCTCTGGTTGTTAAAAAAAATATTCACCAACCAAAACAGCTTTATTTTTAATCAGAACCCTGGAAAGCCTTCACCAGGGGAAGACTGGCCATTTGGCATTTCACCTTTATTTAACCAGGTAGGCTAATTAAGAACTTAAGAACAAGTTCTATTTGCAACTGCGACCTGGCCAAGATAAAGCAAAGTAGTTTGACACATAAAACAACAGAGTTACACATGGAATAAACAAACATACAATCAATAATACAGTAGAAAAGTCTATATACAGCATGTGCAAATGATGTAGGATAAGGGAGGTAAGGCAATAAATAGGCCATGGTGGCAAAGTAATTGCAATATAGCATTTAATCACTGGAATGGTAGAATGTGCAGAAGATGAATGTGCAAGTAGAGATACTGGGATGCAAAGGAACAAGATAAATAAGTAAATACAGTATGGGGATGAGGTAGATTGGATGGGATATTTACAGATGGGCTATGTACAGGTGCAGTGATCTGTGAGCTGCTCTGACAGCTGGTGCTTACATCTAGTGAGGGAGGTAAGCGTCTCCAGCTTTAGTGATTTTTGCAGTTCGTTCCAGTCATTGGCAGCAGAGAACTGGAAGGAGAGGAAGCCAAAGGAAGAATTGGCTTTGGTGGTGACCAGTGAGATATACCTGCTGGAGCGCATGCTACGGGTGGGTGCTGCTATGGTGACCAGTGAGCTGAGATAAGGCGGGGCTTTACCTAGCAGAGACGTGTAGATTACCTGGAGCCAGTGGGTTTGGCAACGAGAATGAAGCGAGGGCCAGCCAACGAGAGCGTACAGGTCGCAGTGGTGGGTAGTATATAGGGCTTTGGTGACAAAACAGATGGCATTGTGATAGACTGCATCCAATTTGTTGAGAAGAGTGTTGGAGGCTATTTTGTAAATGACATCGCCGAAGTCAAGGATTGGTAGGATGGTCAGTGTTACGTGGGTATGTTTGGCAGCATGAGTGAAGGATAATTTGTTGCGAAATGGGAAGCCGATTCTAGATTTAATTTTGGATTGGAGATGTTTAATGTGAGTCTGGAAGGAGAGTTTACAGTCTAACCAGACATCTAGGTATTTGTAGCTGTCCACATATTCTAAGTCAGAACCGTCCAGAGTAGTGATGCTGGACGGGCGGGCAGGTGCGGGCAGCGATCAGTTGAAGAGCATGCATTTAGTTTTACTTGCATTTAAGAGCAGTTGGAGGCCACGGAAGGAGAGGTGTATGGCATTGAAGCTCGTCTGGAGGTTAGTTAACACAGTGTCCAAAGAAGGGCCGGAGCTATAGAGAATGGTGTCGTCTGCGTAGAGGTAGATCAGAGAATCACCAGCAGCAAGAGCGACATCATTGCTGTATACAGAGAAGAGAGTCGGCCCGAGAATTGAACCCTGAGACACCCCATAGAGACTGCCAGAGGTCCGGACAACAGGCAATCATTTGAGAATCCAAATGAGTCGAAAGCTTTAGCCAGGTCGATGAATACGGCTGCACAGTAATGTCTCTTATCGATGGCGATTATGATATCGTTTAGGACCTTGAGCGCGGCTGAGGTGCACCCATGACCAGCTCTAAAACCAGATTGCATAGCGGAGAAGGTACGGTGGGATTCGAAATTGTCAGTAATCTGTTTGTTAACTTAGATTTCTAAGACCTTAGAAAGGTCTTTCAGAACATCAGCTATCTGGATTTGGGTGAAGGGGAAGTGGGGGAGGCTTGGGCGAGTTGCTGTGAGGGGTGGAGGGCTGTTGATCAGGGTAAGGGTAGTGAGGTGGAAAGCATGGCCAGACGTAGAAAAGTGCTTTTTGAAATTTATCAATTTATCGGTGGTGACAGGTTTTCCTAGCCTCAGTGCAGTGGGCAGCTGGGAGGAGGTGCTCCTATTCTCCATGGACTTTAGAGTGTCCCAGAACTTTTTTGAGTTTGTGCTACAGGATGCAAATTTCTGTTTGAAAAATCTAGCCTTAGCTTTCCTAACTGCCTGTGTATATTGGTTCCTAACTTCCCTGAAAAGTTGTATATCATGGGGGCTGTTCGATCCTAATGCAGAACGCCACAGGATGTTTTTGTGCTGGTCAAGGGCAGTCAGGTCTGGAGAGAACCAAGGGCCATATCTGTTCCTGGTTCTACATTTTTTGAATGGGGCATGCTTATTTAAGATGGTGAGGAAGGCACTTTTAAAGAATAACCAGGCATCCTCTACTGACGGGATGAGGTCAATATCCTTCCAGGATACCCGGGTTAGGTCGATTAGAAAGGCCTGCTCGTTGAAGTGTTTTAAGGAGCTTTTGACAGTGATGAGGGGTGGTCGTCTGATCGCAGACCCATTACCGATGCAGGCAATGAGGCAGTGATTGCTGAGATATTGGCTGAAGACAGCAGAGGTGTATTTGGAGGACAAATTTGTTAGGATGATATCTATGAGGGTGCCCGTGTTTACGGATTTGGGGTTGTATCTGGTGGGTTCGTTGATCATTTGTGTGTGATTGAGGGCATCTAGCTTAGATTGTAGGATGGCAGCACGAGCTCAGAAGATAGATGGGGGGCAATCAATTCACATATGGTGTCAAGGGCACAGCTGGGGGCAGAGGGTGGTCTATAGTAAGTGGCAACGGTGAGAGACTTGTTTCTGGAAAGGTGGATTTTTAAAAGTAGAATTGTTTGGGTACAGACCTGGATAGTAAGACAACACTCTGCAGGCTATCTCTGCAGTAGATTGGCAGTTTTTTATTTTGTCGGAAAATGTGATAGTTAGGGATGGAAATTTCAGGGTTTTTGGTGGTCTACCGAAGGGCCAGGATTCAGACATGGCTAGCACATCCAGTTTGGTAGAGTGTGCTAAAGCTTTGAATAAAACAAACTTGAGGAGTCTTCTAATGTTAATATGCATGAAACCAAGGCTTTTACGTTTACAGAAGTCAACAAATGAGAGCACCTGGGGAGTAGGAGTGGAGCTAGGCACTGCAGGGCCTGGATTAACCTCTACATCACCGGAAGAACAGAGGAGGAGTAGGATAAGGGTATGGCTAAATGCTATCAAGACTGGTCGTCTAGTGCGTTCAGAACAGAGAGGAGGATTCTCGGGGCGATAGAATAGATTGAAGGCATAATGTACAGACAGAGGTATGGTAGGATGTGAGTACATTGGAGGTAAACCTATGGAAATTGAGTAATGATGAGAGAGATATTGTCTGTAGAGACGTTTAAACCAGGTGATATCACCGCATATGTGGGAGGTGGAACTAAATTATAGGTTAAGGCATATTGAGCAGGGCTAGAGGCTCTACAGTGAAATAAGACAATACTCACTAACCAGGACAGTAATGGACAAGGGGCAGGGCTAGCAAGCTAGCAGACCGGGGCTAGCAAGCTAGCAGAAGGGCCTTAGAGGGACGTCTCGATGGAGGAAAATCTGTTTTAGCTTCCAGGTGCGGTGACGTCGATAGACCAGTCGTGATTGATTAGTAGAGTTCCCGAGTAGCAGAGGGGTCCAAGACCAATTGGAAAAATAGGTATAGTGGCCCAAGAAATTGGCTAATGTATCTATACAGCTAACAGTCCAATATGCTCTAGACAGCTAGCGGGCTGTGTCTAGCAGCTAGCGGGGTGCGGATAGCGGATGGGCATTCAGGGGACGTTTGAGCACCCCCTCGAGCAGATTAGGTCGTAGTCCAGTCGAAAAGGATCGGCTGGGTTCCGTGCCCCGTATCGGCAGTGGAAGGGGTCCAGGTATTGTAGCCCAGGAGTTGCTGATGGGCCTCTTTTACCAGACTGGGAGAAAGGGCCTAGCATGGGCTAGCTCCAGGCTAATTGGTGCTTGCTCCGGGACCGACGTTAGCCAGAAGTCACCTGGGTAGCAGCTAGCTAGCTGTGGTGATCCAGGTGAAAATGTCCAGAGCTTGCAGTAGGAATCCGGGGATTTGGAGAGAAAATAGGTCTGGTATGCTCTGGTTTGAGTCGCGTTGTACGAACTGGCGAGAGCTTTCCGAGCTAAAGGTTAGCTAATGACCTCTAGCAGTGGTTAGCTGACTACTAGCTAGTAGCTAGCGAGCTGGCTAGCTTCTGTTTGGGGATTCCGGATTCGAGGTGAATAAAAATAAGTTTATAAAAAAAGTAACAGATCCGCACCCCATTGGGTGAGGTGGGTTGCAGGAGAGTGTTTTGAAGTTGATGTTTAGAAAATATATGGGACGCGACAAGACGAAGGAAAAAGACGTCTGACTGCTACGCCATCTTGTATTTTGAATCCAAATACCAGATGGGCTGGTAAAGTTTTAGCCTAGTGTGACTCTCGTGTTTTTTTTTGCCGCAAAATTATCATTATCTGACTAATAATGGGGGCCTCAAGGAAAACATGGGCTGGGTAGGGTCATCAAGGGAAAAAATGGGCCTACTGTAACAAATGATAAGTGGGTGAAGTGGGTCCCTATTGACTAGATGCTTCGAGACTGCCTTGAGAATGTGCATCCATTGTTTTGATTTTCAACAAATTTGAGTGAATTGAATTGAATCTTGAAATGGACCTTACACCAATCCCTGTCATATAATAACCAGTAAAATGGTAAAACAGATGATTTTAATCTTGAACACACATATTCAGCATTCCCATGATGGCAGGTGATTATTTTTACTGGCTCAAGTTTCTCAGGCAGCTATGTGTGTATGTGTGCGCTTGTGTGTGTGTGTGTGTGTGTGCGAGCATGTGTGTGTGTGCGTTTGTGTGTGTGCGAGTGTGTGTGCGAGCATGTGTGTGCGTGTGTGCGAGAGTGTGTGTGCGAGCGTGTGTGCGTGTGTGTGCGAGCATGTGTGTGTGTGTGTGTGTATGTGTGCGTTTGTGTGTGTGCGAGCGTGTGTGCGTGTGTGTGTGTGTGTGTGTGTGTGCGAGCATGTGTGTGCGTGTGTGTGTGTGTGCTAGTGTTGATCTTTCCACTGCTGATTTCTATTCAGACACACTCCCTCTGCTCTGTGTGGATGTGATTGAGTGGAAGGGAGCTGAGGGGAGCCATGCCAGAGCTCTGGCCTCAAGGTCACTCTATGAAGCTCTAAATCCCAGGAGGCCAGTGCCCAGGGAGGGAGGGAGGGATGAATGGATGGATGGAAAGAGGGAGGGAGGAGTGAACTAGTGAGAGGCACTGTGGACATTTCCTCCACGACATCTTATCATTACAGGGCATGAGGGTTACCTTGACCTCGACCTGCACTTTAACTCTCTCTCAAAGCCTTCAGCCCTTAGATAACTATCAACCTGATAAGATCAGAACTCCTAAGACAACCCAGGCCTTCTGTAATGAGCTAAACAGTATGGATGCATCGGGATCCTTTGAGAGACAATGGCTCTTTCATGGGAATTGAACACTGGGGATATGTCACTGAACACTGGTGATACAGTGGGGCAAAAAAGTATTTAGTCAGCCACCAACTGTGCAAGTTCTTCCACTTAAAAAGATGAGAGAGGCCTGTAATTTTCATCAGAGGTACACTTCAACTATGACAGACAAAATGAGAAGAAAAAAATCCAGAAAATCACATTGTAGGATTTTTTATGAATTTATTTCCTAATTATGGTGGAAAATAAGTATTTGCTCAATAACAAAAGTTTATCCCAATAATTTGTTACATACCCTTTGTTGGCAATGACAGAGGTCAAACATTTTCTGTAAGTCTTCACGCACCAGCCCTCTGGTGGCAGCTCCCCACACCAGGCTGTCTCTCTGTCTCCTCCCTACAGGTGCTCCCGCCTGTCCAGCGCTGCCAGAGCCTTCCTCCTGCCCAGCGCTGCCGGAGTATCCCGCGTGTCCTGCGCTGCCGGAATCTTCCGTCTGTCCGGCGCTGCCGGAATCTCCCGTCCATTCGGGACCCGTGGCTTGGGTCCCCAGTCCGAGGTCGGCGGCGAGGGTCGCCGCGTTAAAGAGGCCACGGAGGCGGGTAGAGAGGCGTAGAAGGACTATGGTTGAGTGGGGTCCACGTCCCGCGCCAAAGCCGCCACCGCGGACAGACACCCTCCCAGACCCTCCCCTATAGGTTTAGGTTTTGCGGCCGGAGTCCACACTTTTGGGGGGGGGGGGGGGGGGGTACTGTCGCGTTCTGACATTAGTTCCTTTGTTATGTCTTTGTTTTAGTATGGTCAGGGCGTGAGTTGGTTGAGTTGTCTATGTTCGTTTTTCTATGTTGGTTTTTGAATTTGGCCTGGTATGGTTCTCAATCAGAGGCAGGTGTTGTTAATTGTCTCTGATTGAGAATCATACTTAGGTAGCCTTTTTCCACCTGTGTTTCGTTGGGTGTTTATTTTCTGTTTAGTGTTGTGTTGCACCTTACAGGACTGTTCGTTGGTTGTTTATTGTTTTGTTTTCAGTTTTCATTAAAATATTTAAAATATGAACACTTACGACGCTGCACCTTGGTCCTCCTCTCCTTCCCCAGACGACAAGCGTTACAGTGTAATAGGTTAACAAGCCTCTGAGCTTCATCTCTGCCTGACTGTTTGGTCAGACACCCTGATGACTGCTTTAAAACTGCAGTAAAACAACCACCCCCTCTGTCAAAATATTTACAGCACCTTAACACTGGAACCACCAATCAGTGTGTAATTGGTTAATGAGTGTATAATTGGTTAACAGGCCTCTAGGGATATTGTGAGAGACATTTACATTGGAACAACAGAGTAAGGTTTTTACAGCCTTTGCCATGGCAACCCAGAGATGAGAGTGTAATGACAGCATCAGGGATGCAGGGAAAGAGGTAATGTCATTAGTCCTTTGCTATACGAGACAGAGGCAACATCATTAGTCCTTTATTATACCAGACAGAGATAACATCATTAGTCCTTTATTATACCAGACAGAGATAACATCATTAGTCCTTTATTATACCAGACAGAGAGAACATCATTAGTCCTTTATTATACCAGACAGAGATAACATAACAAAAACAACAAGAGACCGGAATGAAACCGAAACAGTCCTGTCTGGTGCAGACACAAAACAGAAAACAAACACCCACAACCAAAATGGGGAAAACAGGCTACCTAAGTATGATTCTCAATCAGAGACAACGAACGACACCTGCCTCTGATTGAGAACCATACTAGGCCAAACTGTAACGGTTGTCTCTCCTCTGACGAGGAGTAGTAGGAGGATCGGAGGACCAATGCGCAGCGTCGTAAGTGTTCATGATATTTATTATAACTCAGAAAACTAAAGAATAAAACAACAAAGAGAACGAAATGAAACCGAAACAGTTCTGTCTGGTGCAGACACAAAACAGAAAATATAATCACCCACAACTCAAGGGTGAAAACAGGCTACCTAAGTATGGTTCTCAATCGGGGACAACGATTGACATTTGCCTCTGATTGAGAACCATACCAGGCCAAACACAGAAATCCCAAATCATAGAAAAAAGAACATGGACTGCCCACCCCAACTCACGCCCTGACCATACTAAAACAAAGACAAAACAAAGGAACTAAGGTCAGAACGTGACAGTACCCCCCCACAAAGGTGCGGACTGCGGCCACAAAACCTGAACCCATAGGGGAGGGTCTGGGTGGGTGTCTGTCCGCGGTGGCGGCTCTGGCGCGGGACGTTGACCCCACTCCACCATAGTCTTTGTCCGCCTTTTAACCTGCCTCCGTGGCCTCTTTAGAGCGGCGACCCTCGCCGCCAACCTCGGACTGGGGACCCAAGCCACAGGTCCCGAATGGACGGGAGATTCCGGCAGCACCGGACAGACGGGAGATTCCGGCAGCACCGGACAGGCGGGAGACTCCGGCACCTGCGGAGTGAAGGGCGATTCCGGAAGCTCCTGACTGGTGGGCAGCTCTGGCAGCTCAGGACAGACGTGCGACTCTGGCAGCTCAGGACAGACAGGCGGCTCTGGCAGCTCAGGACAGACGGGAGACTCTGGCAGCTCAGGACAGACGGGAGACTCTGTACGGAGGAGACGGAGAGACAGCCTGGTGCGGGGGGCTGCCACCGGAGGCCTGGTGTGTGGAGGAGGCACAGGATAGACCGGACCGTGGAGGAGCACTGGAGGTCTCGAGCACCGAGCCTGCCCAACCCTACCTGGCTGGATGCTCCCCGTAGCCAGGCCAGTGCGGTGAGGTGGAATCGACCGCACTGGGCTGTGCTGGCGAACAGGGGACACCATGCGCAGGGCTGGTGCAATGTACCCCGGCCCGAGGAGACGCACTGGAGACCAGATGTGCTGAGCCGGCTTCATGGCACCTGGACTCGATGCCCACTCTAGCCCGGCCGATATGAGGCGCAGCTATGTAATGCACCGGGCTATGCCTGCGCACCAGGGACACCGTGCGCCTCACAGCATAACACGGTGCCTGCCCGGTCCACCTCTCTCCACGGTAAGCACAGGGAGTTGGTGCAGGTCTCCTACCTGACTTAGCCACACTCCCCGTGTGCCCCCCCCCAATACATTTTTGGGGCTGCCTCTCGTCCCAGCCGCGCTGCCGTGCTGCCTCCTCATATCACCCACCGCCTCTCGGCTTTCGCTGCCTCCAGATCTGCCTTGGGTCGGCGATATTCTCAAGGGCTGTACCCAGGGTCCCTTGCCATCCAAGATCTCCTCCCATGTCCAGGAGTCTGGACACTCACGCCCTGACCATACTAAAACAAAGACAAAACAAAGGAACTAAGGCGAAAACCTGACACAAACACATAGAAATATAACAACATAGAAAAAGGACATAGACTACCCACCCCAACTCACGCCCTGACCAACCTAACACAAATACATAAAAAAGGAACTAAGGTCAGAACGTAACACAGACAGAGATAACATCATTAGTCCTTTATTATACCAGACAGAGATAACATCATTAGTCCTTTATTATACCAGACAGAGGAAACATCATTAGTCCTTTATTATACCAGACAGAGAACATCATTAGTCCTTTATTATACCAGACAGAGGAAACATCATTAGTCCTTTATTATACCAGACAGAGGAAACATCATTAGTCCTTTATTATACCAGACAGAGATAACATGATTAGTCCTTTATTATACCAGACAGAGAGAACGTCATTAGTCCTTTATTATACCAGACAGAGAGAACATCATTAGTCCTTTATTATACCAGACAGAGGAAACATCATTAGTCCTTTATTATACCAGACAGAGAGAACATCATTAGTCCTTTATTATACCAGACAGAGGACATCATTAGTCCTTTATTATACCAGACAGAGAACATCATTAGTCCTTTATTATACCAGACAGAGGAAACATCATTAGTCCTTTATTATACCAGACAGAGGAAACATCATTAGTCCTTTATTATACCAGACAGAGATAACATGATTAGTCCTTTATTATACCAGACAGAGAGAACGTCATTAGTCCTTTATTATACCAGACAGAGAGAACATCATTAGTCCTTTATTATACCAGACAGAGGAAACATCATTAGTCCTTTATTATACCAGACAGAGAGAACATCATTAGTCCTTTATTATACCAGACAGAGGACATCATTAGTCCTTTATTATACCAGACAGAGATAACATGATTAGTCCTTTATTATACCAGACAGAGATCACATCATTAGTCCTTTATTATACCAGACAGAGATAACATCATTAGTCCTTTATTATACCAGACAGAGAGAACATCATTAGTCCTTTATTATACCAGACAGAGATAACATCATTTGTCCTTTATTATACCAGACAGAGGTAACATCATTAGTCCTTTATTATACCAGACAGAGATAACATCATTAGTCCTTTATTATAACAGACAGAGGAAACATCATTATTCCTTTATTATACCAGACCCTCAGCTACCTCGGACCAATCAGTCTGCTGCTCAAGTGATTAGACAGTGCGCGAGCGTGCGCGTGTACACACACGCACGCACACACACACAGCATCAGTGTTAGCAGATGACAGTGACCTTTGAGGTGTGTGAAGTGTTGTTCTCATCATCACCAACGGTTTGTTTTGGCATCATAAGGCAGGAGAGCAGTTCAGTGCCACAGCCAGTCAACACACTTTACCGTCTGTCAGAGGGACAGGTAAAATAAATGAGAGCCAGAAAGCCCATTTACAGTTGTGAAACGGTTTAGATGGGAGGAATAGGCTGGGGTTGAATGTGTGATGCGTTCTTGTTTACTTGGGGTATTTTACTGTAGGGATCTTGGCAGAAAACCAGACTGCTTTCCCTGGGGTTGTGTCTGAATTGATGTGTGTGTCTGTAATATTAGGCCATCGATTTTTTTTCAAGTTTTGAATGCCCGACTGCTTTAGAAATGGCTTTTTGCTCAGTACCAAAGCTAGTAATCTTCTTTTCGTGAGCTTTATTCCCCTAAATTGACCGTGACAAAGAAACATAAACTAGCCCTGCTCTTTTACTGAAGTTTTATTGTGTAGATTCTATCTGAGGAGTGTGTTGTGGTAGTACTGTTGTTCATTCTGAGAGTTTGTAGTGTCGGCCAGGGAAGAGAAGCAGCATCATCAGGAGGCCCTCTCTTACAAGAGGTCAGAGGAAGTTCAGCCAAGAGGGGAATGAATTCTAATAACCTCTGAATAGAATGTAAAAGTTGGTGTCACTGGACAGATGACCTCTCAAAAAAATAGTTACAAGTTCTTTACTGTGTTATAGAAGCTTTTAAATAGGAAATTAGAGGCAATTGAACAAATCATTTGAGACCATATCTGATTGTACCGTATTCTGACTGACTGACTCTCTCTCTCTCTCTCTCTCTGCAGAAGGGATTTGTAACATATCCATGGACATGTCCAACCCCATGTCAGACCCCAACGCCTGGGCCACCGCCATGAACAACCTTGGCATGGCTCCCATGAACATGACAGGACCGCCCCTTATGTCAGGTATGGGTCATTTAATCCTAACCATACCTCTACTGTAGCCCCACCCATCTATTTAAGGATTAACATGAGGCCATTTTTTATTTTACCTTTATTTAACTAGGCAAGTCAGTTAAGAACAAATTCTTATTTACAATGGCGGCCTAAGAACAGTGGTTTAACTGCCTTGTTCAGAGGCAGAACGACAGATTTTTAACTTGTCAGCTCGGGGATTTGATCTAGCATCCTTTTGGTTACTGGCCCAATGCTCTAATCACTACGCTAGAAGTGAAGAAGAAGATAGTGTAGTAAACAACAAAGATTTCATGACTAAAATCTGTTTAAGTTGCAGCCTACAAGAAGGAAAAACTACAGGTAAAAATATATCCTAATATGACTTTGAAAGTGTTCAGATAAAAATGTTATAAATATTTTATAATTTTCACCCAAACACTTGTCTAAATTGATGGGTCATGTGAAAGAAATGTTCTAACCTCCCACTTGATATTCTAGAGAATACAGACCATTTCCAATGCATATTTGGAGTTTTGAATCTGAATCTAGATGTGTATTTTAGACATACAGTACCAGTCAAAAGTTTGGACACACCTACTCATTCAAGGATTTTTCTTTATTTTCACTATTTTCTACATTGTAGAATAATATTGACAAACCATTTTAGTTGGGTTGAGGTTGGGTGATTGTGTAGACCAGGTTATCTAATGCAGCACTCCATCACTCTCCTTCTTGGTCAAATAGCCCTTACACAGCCTGGAGGTGTGTTGGGTCATTTTCCTATTTAAAAAAAAAAGGATTGTCCCATTTAGTGCAAACAAATTGGGATGGCGTATCGCTGCAGAATGCTGTGGTAGCCATGCTGGTTTAAGTGTGCCTTGAATTATAAATAAATCACTGACAGTGTCACCAGCAAAGCACCCCCACACCATCATCCGTTCACCTACTCTGTGTCTCACAAAGACACGGCTGTTGGAACCAAAAAATGTCAAATTTGGACTCATCAGATTAAATGACAGATTTCCACCGGTCTAATGTCCATTGCTCATGTTTCTTGGTCCAAGCAAGTCTCTTCTTATTATTGATGTCCTTTAGTAGGGGTTTCTTTGCAGCAATTTAATCAAGAAGGCTTGATTCACACAGGCTCCTCTAAACAATTGATGTCAATATGTGTCTGTTACTTGAACTCTGTGAATGTCTGAGTGTCCACAGAGTGTATGTGGTTGAGGTAGAGACTAGGGGGAGTGTCTAGAGGGTTTGTGTCTGTGTGGCTGCAGTAGAGACTAGGGGGAGTGTCTGGAGTGTTTGTGTCTGTGTGTCTGCAGTATCCAGTGGATGTTTCTGACTGTAACTGCAGACTAGTTGTTGGATTCTGTACATCCTGCGACTCTTCTCACATTTGCCTACGTCTGCCATTTTCTTTGTCTCTATTAAAATGAACATGCTGCGCTGAGTCAGCCAGATGGACTTATGACTATTATCAGTCTGAGGACCTGAGATCCACACAGCTCAGTTCCAGACAGACAGATGGCAGGATGGCAAAAGCTTTGAAACCCTTAGTTAATCCTATTTTGTGACACGCATACACAACTCAAATAGTAATTCAAATCTGTCATTAACGCCATTTATACTGAACCTCTTGGCTCTATCGTCAGGGAGGGGTTGCCCATAGTCATGTATCATCATCATATGTCACACAGTCAGGTGAACTATAGACACATCATTGGACTGTAGCTGTCAAATCAAATCAAATGTATTTATGTCGCCCTTCTTACATCAGCTGATATCTCAAAGTGCTGTACAGAAACCCAACCTAAAACCCCAAACAGCAAGCAATGCAGGTGTAGAAGCACGGTGGCTAGGAAAAACTCCCTAGAAAGACCAAAACCTAGAAAGAAACCTAGAGAGGAACCAGGCTAAGATGTTCAAATGTTCATAAATGACCAGCATGGTCAAATAATAATAATCACATTAGTTGTCAAGGGTACAGCAAGTCAGCACCTCAGGAGTAAATGTCAGTTGGCTTTTCATAGCCGGTCATTAGTAGTATCTCTACAGCTCCTCCTGTCTCTAGAGAGTTGAGAACAGCAGGTCTAGGACATGTAGCACATCCGGTGAACAGGTCAGGGTTCCACAACCGCAGGCAGAGCAGTTGCAACTGGAGCAGCAGCACGGCCAGGTGGACTGGGGACAGCAAGGAGTCATCATGCCAGGTAGTCCTGAGACATGGTCTTAAGGCTCAGGTCCTCCGAGGGAAAGAAAGAAAGAAAGAAAGAAAGAAATAAAGAAAGAAAGAAAGAAAGAAAGAAAGAAAGAAAGAAAGAATTAGAGAGAGCATACTTAAACTCTCACAGGACACCGGATAAGACAGGAGAAGTACTCCAGATATAACAAACTGACCCTAGCCATAGGCTGTTTGCCCAGTGGCAGAGCCCACAGATTTGTCATCATCACAAGTTACTCAGTCAGATGAAATTACAGTGGCAGAGCCAACAGATATGTTATCATCATGAGTCATTCAGTCAGGTGAAATTACAGTGGCTGAGCCAACAGATATGTTATCATCATGAGTCACTCAGTCAGATGAAATTACAGTGGCAGAGCCAACAGATATGTTATCATGAGTCACTCGGTCAGATGAAATTACAGTGGCAGAGCCAACAGATATGTTATCATCATGAGTCACTCAGTCAGGTGAAATTACAGTGGCAGAGTCAACAGATTAGTTATCATGAGTCACTCAGTCAGATAAAATTACAGTGGCAGAGCCAACAGATATGTTATCATCATGAGTCACTCAGTCAGGTGAAATTTCAGTGGCAGAGCCAACAGATATGTTGTCATGAGTCACTCAGTCAGGTGAAATTACAGTGGCAGAGTCAACAGATTAGTTATCATGAGTCACTCAGTCAGATAAAATTACAGTGGCAGAGCCAACAGATATGTTATCATCATGAGTCACTCAGTCAGATGAAATTACAGTGGCAGAGCCAACAGATTAGTTATCATGAGTCACTCAGTCAGATGAAATTACAGTGGCAGAGCCAACAGATATGTTATCATGAGTCATTCAGTCAGATGAAATTACAGTGGCAGAGCCAACAGATATGTTATCATCATGAGTCACTCAGTCAGATGAAATTACAGTGGCAGAGCCAACAGATATGTTATCATCATGAGTCACTCAGTCAGATGAAATTACAGTGGCAGAGCCAACAGATATGTTATCATGAGTCACTCAGTCAGGTGAAATTACAGTGGCAGAGCCAACAGATATGTTATCATCATGAGTCACTCAGTCAGGTGAAATTACAGTGGCAGAGCCAACAGATATGTTATCATCATGAGTCACTCAGTCAGGTGAAATTACAGTGGCAGAGCCAACAGATATGTTATCATCATGAGTCATTCAGTCAGGTGAAATTACAGTGGCAGAGCCAACAGATATGTTATCATCATGAGTCACTCAGTCAGGTGAAATTACAGTGGCAGAGTCAACAGATATGTTATCATCATGAGTCACTCAGTCAGATGAAATTACAGTGGCAGAGCCAACAGATATGTTATCATGAGTCACTCAGTCAGGTGAACCATAGAGACGTGTCATTAACGCGTCCTTGGGAGACAGGAGTGAGAGAAAGCAGAGCTCCTTCTAGAATGATAATGTACCATCGATGTTTGTTTAATGGTTTGGAACTGAGAGTTTGAGATGAATGAAACGCAATAAGGAGCTCCGCTTCTGGTGTTTATTATTTGTTCAATATCAATAGAAGCCCTGCAGGGCATTTATCACTTTAACATTACGTTTTGACTTCATCATTTCACTCCTCTGGCTGTGAGGATTTATGCAGTCATGTGTCGTTCCTCTCTTCGTACTAGAATGTCTTGTTTCCCTTTTTCTAAACCACCACCTTCAGCTTCTTTAAAAGCACATTCATATCAACAGAGCTCCAGAATTCTAGGCCTCACAGTAATCCACTAGGACTCCATATTTCAAATAAAGTGGGCTTCGAGGATGCTATTCTACCTACTGGCTTTTTCCTGTTCAATTTCATTTGTACAATTTACTGAGCTGCTGCCAGACTTAGCAGACTCTCTTTGCTACACTGCTGTGCTGTGCAAGAGAAAATGATGCACTTTGTTGAGCCAGTTATAATTGTAGAGCTGTGTTAGTGCGATGGAGAGGAACACTGGTGTGTGTGAGTGTGTGTGTTGCAGTCAGATGGGTAGTAGTGTGGCACTGGGTGGGGTCCACAGATGATGCAATCGTCATCACACTGCGCACTGCCCTACACCACCTGGACAAGAGGAATACCTATTTAAGAATGCTGTTCATTGAATACAGCTCATCATTCAACACCATAGTACCCTCCAAGCTCATCATTAAGCTTGAGGCACTGGGTCTCAACCCTGCCCTGTGCAATTGGGTCCTGGTCTTCCTGACTGGCCGGTCCCAGGTGGTGAAAGTAGGAAACAACATCTCCACTTCGCTGATCCTCAAATCTGGGGCCCCACAATGGTGCATGCTCAGGGCCCTCCTGTACTCCCTGTTCACCCACGACTGCGTGGCCATGCACGCCTCCAACTCATCAAGTTTCAGACGACACAACAGTAGTAGGCTTGATTACCAACAACGACGAGATGGCCTATAGGGAGGAGGTGAGGGCACTCGGAGTGTGGTGTCAGCAAAACAAAGGAAATGATATTGGACTTCAGGAAACAGCAGAGGGAGCACCCCCCTATCCACATCGAAGGGACAGCAGTGGAGAAGGTGGAAAGTTTTAAGTTCCTCGGCGTACACATCATGGAAATTATCCACCCACACAGACAGTGTGGTGAAGAAGATGCAACAGGAGGCTGAAGAAATTTGGCTTGTCATCTAAGACCCTCACAAACTTTTATTGATACACAATTGAGAGCATCCTGTCAGGCTGCATCACCGCCTGGAATGGCAACTGCACCGCCCATAACCGCAGAGCTCTCCAGAGGGTGGTGCGGTCTGCACAACGCATCCTCGGGGGAAAACTACCTGCCCTCCAGGACACCTACAGTACCCGATGTCAGAGTAAGGCCAAAAAGATCATCAAGAACAACAGCCACCTGAGCCACTGCCTGTTCATCCCGCTACCATCCAGAAGGCGAGGTCAGTAGAGGTGCATCAAAAACTGATAAATAGCTTCTATCTCAAGGCCATCAGATAGGTAAACAGCCATCATTATCACTGTGAGGCTGCTACCTACAAACAGACTGTACATCTTTGGCCATTTTAATAAATGGATCACTAGTCACTTTAATAATGTTTACATAGCTTGCATTACTCATCGCATATGTACACTACCGTTCAAAAGCTTGGGGTCACATAGAAATGTCCTTGTTTTTTAAAGAGCAGCACATTTTTGTCCATTAAAATAACATCAAACTGATCAGAAATACAGTGTAGACATTATTAATGTTGTAAATGACTATTGTAGCTGGAAATGGCAGATTTTTTAAATGGAATATTTACATAGGCGTACAGAGGCCCCATTATCAGCAGTCATCACTTCTGTGTTCCAATGGCACGTTGTGTTAGCTAATCGAAATGTATCATTTTAAAAGGCTAATTGATCATTAGAAAACCCATTTTAGAAAACCCATTTTGCAATTAGTTTTGCACATTATGTTAGCATGGCCTTCTAGGCAGAGTTCCTCTGTCTGTGTTCTTTTTCCCATCTTAATCTTTTATTTTTATTGGTCAGTCTGAGATATGGCTTTTTTTTTGCAACTCTGCCTAGAAGACCATCCCAGATTCGCCTCTTCACTGTTGACGTTGAAACTGGTGTTTTTTTGCGGGTACTATTTAATGAACTTGCCAGTTGAGGACTTGTGAGGCGTCTTTTTCTCAATTTTGACACTCTAATATACTTGTCCTCTTGCTCAGTTGTGCACTTGGGCCTCCCACTCCTCTTTCTATTCTGGTTAGAGCCAGTTTGCGCAGTTCTGTGATGGGAGTAGTACACAGCGTTGTACGAGATTTTCAGTTTCTTGGCAATTTCTCGCATGGAATAGCAATAGCCTTCATTTCTCAGAACAAGAGTATACTGATACGTTTCAGAAGAAAGTTATTTGTTTCTGGCCATTTTGAGCCTGTAATCAAACCCACAAACGCTGATGCTCCAGATACTCAAGTAGTCTAAAGAAGTTTTATTAGCCACTTTAATTAGCGCAACAGTTTTCAATTGTGCTAACATAATTTCAAAATAGTTTTCTAATGATCAATTAGCCTTTTAAAATTATAGACTTGGATTAGCTAACACAACTTGTCATTGGAACACATGACGATTGCTGATTGTCACGTTCGTCATAATGAGTGGACCAAGATGCAACGTGGTATGTTTCCATCCTTTTATTTAGAAGAGAAACTTAAAGCACAAAAACAATAAAGCGAATAAACGAACCATGAAGCTACTTGCAGTGCAGAAAGCAACTACAAACAAACATAGTCAAGATCCCACAAATCACAATGGGGAAAATGGCTACCTAAATATGATCCCCAATCAGAGACAACGATAAACAGCTGTCTCTGATTGGGAACCATACCATACCAGGTCACTATCACTATCACGCCCCAACCAACATAGAGAATAAACAGCTCTCTATGGTCAGGGCATGACACTGATAATGGGCCTCTGTACCCCTATGTAGATATTCCATAAAAAAAAATATTTAACAAATCGGCCGTTTCCAGCTACAATAGTCATTTACAACATTTAACAACGTCTACACTCTATTTCTGATCAATTTTATGTTAATCAAATTTTTGGTAAATTAAAATTTCTTTCAAAAACAAGGACATTTTTAAGTGACCCCAAACTTTGAATGGTAGTGTATGTATATATTCTTATTCCATTCCTTTACTTAGATTTGTGTGTGTTAGGTTGGTGTTATGGACTTGTTAGATTACTTATCAGATATTGCTGCCATGTCGGAACTAGAAGCACAAGCATTTCGCTATACTCACAATAACCATGTGTATGTGATCAATAAAATGTGATTTGATTTGATTTAATGCAGGGGGGTGTTGGACAGCTGTGGTCGCCCACTACAATCACCTGGAGCTACACCTCCTCCATCTATACTTCTCTACTTCTCTCTCATCCCTTTCTTTCTGTCTCTCTCTGTCTCTCTCTGTCTTTCTCTCTGAAGCCCAAATTATCCAACAGCTTCATTACTGTCATCTCTATACTGAGTCAGCACTCTGCTCCACTGCTATAAAAGTCACAACTAAAGTAGGACAAACATTGCTTCCCCACACTGCTTAATTATACATATGTTTATACATTATACATTATTTCAACATCCTGTTTTCACACACAAACACACGCACACGCGCACAGGACAGCACAGCACAGCACTGCACACCACTTCACAGCACACACACACACACAAAGCCTTTGTTATTAGATCGGCTTGTACCTTTGAACTAATCCACCTGGATTTTCTACTGATTCTCCATGTGAGGGATTGAACTTCATCCTCTCCTCTGTTGTTTTTCTTCTGATGGAGCTCTCTCTCTTTCTCTCTGTCTCTCTCTGTCTCTCTCTCTGTCTCTCTCTCTGTCTCTCTCTCTGTCTCCTTGTCTCTCTCTCTCTCTGTTCTTCTTGCAGTCAAACTAACTTTCCCTGCCAAAGAACACAGCTCTGTCAGAACATTAAAATGCACACTGCCTTACCCATTGAGTAGAGCTGGTTTACATATAACTATCTCTTGCTTTCATATTGTTTTAGCTTGTATTATATACCAGTGCCTCATATTCTTATTACATAGAGGTTGTATAGTTTACCACAGTGTAAGAGATGCAATCAACGATGTTGGCTTTCTTCGCTTTGATTCCACATCTCCTCTCAATGACCCAGAAAGAAAGAGACAAGCGTTACATTACAGTAGCATTTGTAGGAAGTCTCCTGTGTTTGCTCTCTCTCTCACTTTCTCTCTCGTAGGCACCTCCCCAGTAACCATTTATTATCCAAGACATTTGACACATTAATCAGCAGTCTTGATTAGATTTATTGCCTCTGTGGTACGAAACACCACCTGCCACCAAGTCATTGCATCGCCAGTCTGTCTAGAGCCAAGTAGCTACAGGGAGATGAGGCTCAGTCAACGTAAAGAAATAAAATGCTGTGGAGACGGACAGGGTCTAAAGAGGCACAGACGTCTTTTCCACTTTGGTTCAACGTAATTTCATTGAAATGATGTGGAAACAACGTTGATTTAACCAGTGTGTTCCCAGTGGGTTGTTTTGTGAAGACAGGGTACAGTATTTCACTATGGGGACATGGGACTGAAAATACTTCACCATGGGGACATGGTACTGTCGAGTCTTCACTATGGGGACATGGTACTATAGAGACTTCACCATGGGGACATGGTACTGTAGAGTCTTCACTATGGGGACATGGTACTGTAGAGTCTTCACTATGGGGACATGGTACTATAGAGACTTCAATATGGGGACATGGTACTGTAGAGTCTTCACTATGGGGACATGGTACTGTAGAGTCTTCACTATGGGGACATGGTACTTCAGAGAATTCACTATGGGGACATGGTACTACAGAGACTTCACTATGGGGACATGGTACTGTAGAGACTTCACTATGGGGACATGGTACTGTAGAGACTTCACTATGGGGACATGGTACTGTAAAGACTTCACTATGGGGACATGGTACTGTAAAGACTTCACTATGGGGACATGGTACTGTAGAGACTTCACAATGGAGACATGGTACTGTAGAGACTTCACTATGGAGACATGGTACTGTAGAGACTTCACTATGGGGACAGGTTGTCTTGTGGGGACAATGTACTGTAGAGACTCCACCATGGGAACATACGACTGTAGAGACTTCACTATGGGGACATGATGTCTTGTGGGGACATGGTACTGTAGAGACTTCACAATGGGGACATCATACTGTAGAGACTTTACTATGGGGACATGGAACTGTAGAGACTTCACTATGGGGACATGGAACTGTAGAGACTTCACTATGGGGACATGGAACTGTAGAGACTTCACTATGGGGACATGGAACTGTAGAGACTTCACTATGGGGACATGGTACTGTGGAGACTTCACTGTAGGGGCATGGTACTGTAGAGACTTCACTATGGGGACATGGTACTGTAAAGACTTCACTATGGGGACAGGTTGTCTTGTGGGGACAATGTACTGTAGAGACTTCACTATGGGGACATGGTACTGTAGAGACTTCACTATGGGGACATGGTACTGTAGAGACTTCACTATGGGGACAGGTTGCCTTGTGGGGACAATGTACTGTAGAGACTCCACCATGGGAACATACGACTGTGGATACTTCACTATGGGGACAGGTTGTCTTGTGGGGACAATGTACTGTAGAGACTCCACCATGGGAACATACGACTGTAGAGACTTCACTATGGGGACATGATGTCTTGTGGGGACAATGTACTGTAGAGACTCCACCATGGGAACATACGAATGTAGAGACTTCACTATGGGGACATGATGTCTTGTGGGGACAATGTACTGTAGAGACTCCACCATGGGAACATACGACTGTAGAGACTTCACTATGGGGACATGATGTCTTGTGGGGACATGGTACTGTAGAGACTCTACTATGGGGACATGGAACTGTAGAGACTTCACTATGGGGACATGGAACTGTGGAGACTTCACTGTATGGACATGGTACTGTAGAGTCTCTACTATGGGGACATGGAACTTTAGAGAGTCCACTATGGGGACATGGTACTGTAGAGACTTCACTATGGGGACATGGCACTCACAGGAGAGATAAGCTTTATGGGGACAAGGCTTCCTTGGAATCCCCACTAGAAACTTGTCATCTCCTTCACGGGATTAAAGATATGCATAGCCCTGCTTCACATGGTTAAACTTCTGCATAGCCCTGCTTCATAGGGTGGAGTGGTGGCAACTCACCCAGCTGTTACTTGAGTTATGACATCAGACATTACAGGACATCTACAGTCAATACTGCTTAGTTGTCTTAGATTCCAACTGCTGCCTGTTGGCAGCCTGGAGCCCCAGTGGGACTACAACAGTGGCCATAGGGCCCATTGAGCTGCATATGGTTATTCAGTAGGGCTGTAGAGGGATGACTGTATTGACCATAAGGCTATAGATCAGGGTTACCCCACTGTCGGCCTGTGTGTGGTTTATTAACTTTTAAAAAATTATAATTGTTGGACATGCACTGCATGCACAATTATTAGGCAAGTGAGTATTCTGATCTTATCATTATTTCTATGCACATTTTTTCCAACTCCAAACCATATAAACTTGAATGCTTATTGGACGTAATCATTTTCTGATTATATGTATATTTGTAATGAGGGAGGGTGTGGTGAGTGAATAACACCTTATGTCAAGGTGTGCATAATTATTAGGCAGCTTCATTATATCAGGTAAAATGGGACAAAAAAGAGATTTAACTGACACTGAAAAGTAAAAAAATGGTCAAATGCCTTTCAGACGGATGCAACACTGTTGAAATAACTGTTGAGGCGTAACCACCTGACAATCAAATATTTTGTTGCGAATAGTCAACTAAAATCAAATCAAAGTTTATTTGTCACGTGCGCCGAATACAACAGGTTGTAGTAGACCTTACACTGAAATGCTTACTTACAGGCTCTAACCAATAGTGTAAAAAAAGGTATTCGGTGAACAATAGGTAAGTAAAGAAATAAAACAACAGTAAAAAGACAGGCTATATACAGTAGAGGAGGCTATAAAAGTAGCGAGGCTACATACATATATCGGTTAGTCAGGCTGATTGAGGTAGTATGTACATGTAGATATGGTTAAATTGACTATGCGTATATGATGAACAGAGAGTAGCAATAACGTAAAAGAGGGGTTGGTGGGTGAGACACAATGAAGATAGCCCGGTTAGCCAATGTGCGGAACACTGGTTGGTCGGCCCAATTGAGGTAGTATGTACATGAATGTATAGTTAAAGTGACTATGTACAGTGCCTTGCGAAAGTATTCGGCCCCCTTGAACTTTGCGACCTTTTGCCACATTTCAGGCTTCAAACATAAAGATATAAAACTGTATTTTTGTGTGAAGAATCAACAACAAGTGGGACACAATCATGAAGTGGAACGACATCTATTGGATATTTCAAACTTTTTTAACAAATCAAAAACTGAAAAATTGGGCGTGCAAAATTATTCAGCCCCCTTAAGTTAATACTTTGTAGCGCCACCTTTTGCTGTGATTACAGCTGTAAGTCGCTTGGGGTATGTCTCTATCAGTTATGCACATCGAGAGACTGACATTTTTTCCCATTCCTCCTTGCAAAACAGTTCGAGCTCAGTGAGGTTGGATGGAGAGCATTTGTGAACAGCAGTTTTCAGTTCTTTCCACAGATTCTCGATTGGATTCAGGTCTGGACTTTGACTTGGCCATTCTAACACCTGGATATGTTTATTTGTGAACCATTCCATTGTAGATTTTGCTTTATGTTTTGGATCATTGTCTTCTTGGAAGACAAATCTCCGTCCCAGTCTCAGGTCTTTTGCAGACTCCATCAGGTTTTCTTCCAGAATGGTCCTGTATTTGGCTCCATCCATCTTTCCATCAATTTTAACCATCTTCCCTGTCCCTGCTGAAGAAAAGCAGGCCCAAACCATGATGCTGCCACCACCATGTTTGACAGTGGGGATGGTGTGTTCAGCAGTGTTGCTTTTACGCCAAACATAACGTTTTGCATTGTTGCCAAAAAGTTCAATTTTGGTTTCATCTGACCAGAGCACCTTCTTCCACATGTTTGGTGTGTCTCCCAGGTGGCTTGTGGCAAACTTTAAACGACACTTTTTATGGATATCTTTAAGAAATGGCTTTCTTCTTGCCATTCTTCCATAAAGGCCAGATTTGTGCAATATACGACTGATTGTTGTCCTATGGACAGAGTCTCCCACCTCAGCTGTAGATCTCTGTAGTTCATCCAGAGTGATCATGGGCCTCTTGGCTGCATCTCTGATCAGTCTTCTCCTTGTATGAGCTGAAAGTTTAGAGGGACGGCCAGGTCTTGGTAGATTTGCAGTGGTCTGATACTCCTTCCATTTCAATATTATCGCTTGCACAGTGCTCCTTGGGATGTTTAAAGCTTGGGAAATATTTTTGTATCCAAATCCGGCTTTAAACTTCTTCACAACAGTATCTCGGACCTGCCTGGTGTGTTCCTTGTTCTTCATGATGCTCTCTGCGCTTTTAACGGACCTCTGAGACTATCACAGTGCAGGTGCATTTATACGGAGACTTGATTACACACAGGTGGATTGTATTTATCATCATTAGTCATTTAGGTCAACATTGGATCATTCAGAGATCCTCACTGAACTTCTGGAGAGAGTTTGCTGCACTGAAAGTAAAGGGGCTGAATAATTTTGCACGCCCAATTTTTCAGTTTTTGATTTGTTAAAAAAGTTTGAAATATCCAATAGATGTCGTTCCACTTCATGATTGTGTCCCACTTGTTTTTGATTCTTCACAAAAAAATACAGTTTTATATCTTTATGTTTGAAGCCTGAAATGTGGCAAAAGGTCGCAAAGTTCAAGGGGGCCGAATACTTTCGCAAGGCACTGTATGTATGATAAACAGAGAGTAGCAGCAGTGTAAACATAGGGGGTGGGGGAGGCACACAATGTCCGGGTACCCATTTTATTACCTGTTCAGGAGTCTTATGGCCTCGGGGTAAAAACTGTTGAGAAGCCTTTTTGTCCTAGACTTGGCACTCTGGTACCGCTTGCCATGCGGTAGTAGAGAAAACAGTCTATGACTGGGGTGGCTGGGGTCTTTGACAATTTTTAGGGTCTTCCTCTGACACTGCCTGGTGTAGTCCTGGATGGCAGGCAGTGTCATGCCCTGACCTTAGAGATCCTTTGAGGATCTCAGGACCCATGCCAAATATTTTTAGTTTCCTGAGGGGGAATAGGCTTTGTCGTGCCCTCTTCACGACAGTCTTGGTGTGTTTGGACCATTATAGTTTGTTGTTGATGTGGACACCAAGCAACATGAATCTCTCAACCTGCTCCACTACAGCACTGTAGATGAGAATGGGGGAGTGCTCGGGTCCTCCTTTTCCTGTAGTCCACAATCATCTACTTAGTCTTGGTTACGTTGAGCGATAGGTTGTTATTCTGGCACCACCCGGCCAGGTCTCTGACGTCCTCCCTATAGGCTGTCTCGTCGTTGTCGGTGATCAGGCCTACCACTGTTGTGTCGTCTGCAAACTTAATGATGGCCATGCAGTTGTGGGTGAACAGGGAGTACAGAAGGGGACTGAGGACACACCCCTGTGGAGCTCCAGTGTTGAGGATCAGCATGCCAGATGTGTTTCTACCTACCCTTACCACCTTGGGGCGGCCCGTCAGGAAGTCCAGGATCCAGTTGTAGAGCGGGGTGTTTAGTCCCAGGATCCTTAGCTTAGTGATGAGTTTTGAGGGTACTATGGTGTTGAGCTACGCTGAGCTGTAGTCAATGAATAGCATTCTCACATAAGCGTTCCTTTTGTCCATGTGGGAAAGGGCAATGTGGAGTGCAATAGAGATTGCATCATCTGTGGATCTGTTTGGTCGGTATGCAAACTGGAGTAGGTTTAGGGTTTCTGGGATAATGGTGTTGATGTGAGCCATTACCAACCTTTCAAAGTACTTCATGGCTACGGACGTGAGTGATACAGGTCTGTAGTCATTTAGGCAGGTTGCCTTTCTTGGGTACATGGACTATGGTGGTCTGCTTGAAACATGTTGGTATTACAGGATCAATCAGGGACATGTTGAAAATGTCAGTGAAGACACCTGCCAGTTGGTCAGCACATGCCCGGAGCACATGCCCTGGTAATCTGTCTGGCCTTGTGTATGTTGACCTGTTTAAAGGTCTTGCTCACATCGGGCTCATCTGATAGGCTGGTTCTACTGGACATCTCGCGGCTGTGCTTCCCTTTGTAGTCTGTAATAGTTTGCAAGCCCTGCCACATAAGACGAGCGTCGGAGCCGGTGTAGTATGATTCAATCTCAGCCCTGTATTGACGCTTTGCCTGTTTGATCGTTTGACGCAGGGCAAAGCAATATTTCATGTAAGCTTCCGGGTTAGAGTCCCGTAACTTGAAAGCAGCAGCTCTACCCTTTAGCTCAGTGCAAATGTTGCCTGTAATCCATGGCTTCCGGTTGGGGTATGTACGTACAGTCACTGTGGGGACGACTTCCTCAATGCACTTATTGATAAAGTCAGTGACTGATGTGGTTTACTCCTCAATGCCCTCGGTAGAATCCCGGAACATGTTCCAGTCTGTGATAGCAAAACAGTCCTGTAGTTTAGCATCTGCTTCATCTGACCACTTTTTTTATAGACCGAGTCACTGGTGCTTCCTGCTTTAGTTTTTGCTTGTAAGCAGGAATCAGGATAGAGTTGTGGTTGGATTTACCATATGGAGGGCGAGGGAGAGCTTTGTACGCATCTCTGTGTGTGGAGTACAGGTGATCTAGAATTTATTTCCCTCTGGTTGCACATTTAACATGGTGATATAAATTAGGTAGAACTGATTTAAGTTTCCCTGCATTAAAGTCTACGGCCACTAGGAGCGCCGCCTCTGGGTGAGTGGTTTCCTGTTTGTTTATTTCCTTATACAGCTGTCTGAGTGCGGTCTTAGTGCCAGCATCTGTCTGTGGTGGTAAATAAACATGCACTAAAAGTATAGAGTTGAAAACTCTCTAGGCAAGTAGTGTGGCCTGCAATTTATCACAATATACTCTACTTCAGGCGAGCAAAATCTAGAGACTTCCTTAGATTTAGTGCACCAGCTGTTGTTTACCAATATGCACAGACCGCCGCCCCTCGTCTTACTGGAGTGTGGTGTTCTATCTTGCCGGTGCAGCGTATATCCCGCTAGCTGAATATCCATGTCGTCATTCAGCCACTATTCCATAAAACATAGGATATTACAGTTTTTTTATGTCCCATTGGTAGGATATTCATTATCGTACCTCATCTAATTTATGATCCAATGATTGCAAGTTGGCGAGTAGTATTGAAGGTAATGGCAGCCTAGGCATCCGGCTCTTTGTCCTCTGTACCAGCGTCACTTCCTCTTGCAAATAAATGGGATGTCGGCCCTGTGGGGTGTTTGGAGAATGTCTTGTGCGTCCTCCTTGTTGTAGAAAAAACCTGTGTTTATTCCGAGGTGAGTGATCGCTGTCCTGATATCCAGTAGCTCTTTTTTGACGTAAGATACGGTTGCAGAAACATTATGTACAAAATAAGTTACAAATAACGTGAAAAAAAAACAAATAATAGCACAATTGGTTGGGCGCCCGTAAAACTGCTACCATTTCTTCCGGCGCCATTTTAACTGTGGCGCAAAGAACGCATGGACATTTTTTTTTGAAAATTAACTGCAAAATACTTGAGAAGAATTAAACGTCAAGCTACCAGGAACCCATCCTCCACCATATTCCAGAACTGCAACCTACCTGGAGTGTTCAGAAGTACAAGGTGTCAAGTGCTCAGAGATAAGGCCAAGGTCAAGAAGACTGAAACACGACCACCACTGAATACGATTGAAGCGTAAAGAAATACCCAAAGAAAGATTTTTCTTAGGTTTTATGGACAGATAACATGAGAGTGACTCTCGATGGACCAGATAGACATGCCTGTGGCTGGATCAGTAATGAACACAGGGCACCACTTCGAGTCAGGCGCCAGGAAGGTGGAGGAGGGGTACTGTTATGGGCTGCTATCATTAAGGATGAGGTAGTTGGACCTTTTCGGGTTGAAGATGGACTGAAACTCAGCTCCCAAACCTACTGCCAGTTTCTGGAAGATACTTTCTTCAAGCAGTAGTACAGGAAGAAGTCCTTAGCATTCAAGAAGACCATGATCTTTATGCAGGACAATACTCCATCACATACATCCAAGTACTACACTGCTTGGCTAGCCAGACAGGGCCTCAAAGATGCCCGAATAATGATCTGGCCCCCTTCCTCAGCTGACTTGGGCCCTTCTCAAACGTGAGATTTACAGTGAGGGAAGACAATACACCTCTTTGAACAGCATTTGGGAGGCTGTGGATGCTGCTTCAGCAAACGTTGATTGTGAACAGATCAAGAAACTGACCGGTTCTGTGGATGGAATGCTCATGGCAGTTATTGAAAAGATGGGTGGCTACATTGGTCACTGAATATTTTTCAAAGGCTGGAAATGTTATTTAATTGTCATTTTGTGTTACTTATTTGTTACACTTACTCAAAAAAAATTGAATAAACAAGTGAGTTGGGGCAAATACATTTTGTAATTTGGTTGCCTAATAATTCTGCACACTATTAGTTGCCTAATAATTGTGCACACTTATATATTCCCCTGAGAAAGACAAATCTCACTTTTCCTTTGTTAAACATTCAGGTTTGAGGTTAAATAACATTTTGGATTGACTGAGAGCATTGTGTTTGTTCAACAATAAAATGAATCCTGAGGAATGCATTTTGCCTAATAATTGTGCACACAGTGTAATAGACTGTAAAAACAACAAGATATCAGCTCCAAGTGATTTTAATTTATGAAATCTGTTCCCAAGTATTCCCACACATAATAGAGAGACACGTGATCGTATACAAATGTAAGCAAGTTTTGATTTTAGTCAATCTGTTTGGGCTTCTTGCAGTCAATTTGCAGTATACAAATCATTTGTAATTGTGCTCAAGCGCACATCTACAGATTTTTCACCTAGTCGACTCGAACCAGTGACCTTTCATTTACTGGCCCTGTGCTCTTAACCCGCTAGGCTACCAGCAGACCCTGCCTGTTCCGTCCCAGTGACCATCCTCTCAAGAAAAAAAAAAATCGGTCTGCGGCTGAATCTATATTGTATATTATGTAGAGAAGGAGATGTCTGGCAGCACATTGAGACTGGAGCCTCTGGTCTTGTTCTAGAGGGCTTTGCCTGCTCGCCTCATTAGAGAATATTACCTAGCATGCCTCACAGTAGTTCCCTGTGTTACCCTCCCTCCCTCCCACCAGCCCTCCCACACTCCCCTTTACCCATCCCTCACTCACTTCATCCAGCCCTCCCTTCCACCCTCCATTTACCCATCCCTCCCTCCACAGAGCCCTCCCTCCCCCCAGCCATCCCACACCATCCTCCACCCAGCCCTCTTTCCACCTAGCACCCACTCTGCTGGGGGGGACGTTTACCCTGGAAAACAGAGGGAGGGGAGGAAGGGAAGAGAAGGAAAGAGAGGGAGGATGGATGTGATATGTTGACAGCCAGGAGGTATCTACAGTGAAATGCCAAATGTTTTATTCCTGGCTGGACATTTTATTGATAGGCAGCATGAAATGTAATTACCTTCAACAAACCTCTGGGAAGCTGATTGGTTAACATGGAGATACAGGACTGTGTGTGTGTGTGTGTGTGTGTGTGTGTGTGTGTGTGTGTCTGTGTGTGTGTGTGTGTGTGTGTGTGTGTGTGTGTGTGTGTGTGTGTGCACTTCTCTGAGTGTGTGTGTGTGAATGCCTGCGTGTGTTTGTGTATCCATGCGTGGGGTGGGTGTGTGTGTGTTTGGGTGACTCTTCATATCTCTGGGACTGCAGGCAGAGGCTGTGTGACGATCTATCATGAGACTGGAGAAAGAGAGAGAGATGGAGCCAGTGGGAGAGGGAAGAGGGAGAGATAGGGGGGAGAGAGAGACACCTTGTGTGTCTGGAGAGAAGACAGAGTTCTCCGCTGATGTTTCTGTTCAGGAGACTCCTGCTCTGTCTCTGTCTCCAGACAGTTTTACCTCTGGCTGGAAGAGGCCTGTTTCACACTGAAGATGGTGTGTGTTTATCTTAAAATCCCTGAGAAGAAACAGAGTGTAAATAATCTCTGTTATCATGCATCGCTCTACTTCACACCTCCTATGCCCACTGGCTCTGAATGGAAGCGCACACACACGCACGCGCGCGCGCACGCACGCACGCACGCACGCACGCACGCACGCACGCACGCACGCACGCACACACACACACACACACACACACACACACACACACACACACACACACACACACACACACACACACACACACACACACACACACACACACACACACACACACACACACACACACACACACACACACTCTGGAAGGAGAAAGAAAAATTCAGCAGTGAAATGGAAACAAGCTGGTCTTGATCAAACCAGATCTTTTCTTGATGTGCACCCGGAGCCTGGTTTGGCTCCTATCATCTGTCATGTTCATGAATAAATATGGTGCAGAAATATTTTATTTACCAAGAGTGAAAATTATTCTCTGTGCTCATAATATGTGTGGCAGCCAGGAGTGTTTTACATAATTCATCAGCAGTGTGCTCATTTCCTCAGTTCAGGGTAGTGGCAGTTATGAATCAGCTCATCTGCCGCATAGTGGCCAATGACAGAGCTCTGCCATGGGCCTCTCTCTCCAACCAGAGCTAGAAGCTGTTAAGGAACCTTTTGGTCCTAGACTCGGTGCTCCAGTACTGCTTGCCTGGAGTCTTTGATCATTTTTTGGGCCTTCCTCTGACACTGCCTAGTATATAGGTCCTGGATGTCAGGAAGCTTGGCCCCAGGGATGTACTGGGCAGTACGTACTACCCTTTGTAGTGCCTTATGGTCAGATGCTGAGCAGTTGCCAGACCAGGCGGTAATGTAACCAGTCAGGATGCTCTTGATGGTGCAGCTGTAGATGTTTTTGAGGATCTGGGGACCCATGGACAAATCTTTTCAGTCTCCTGAGGGGGAAAAGGTGTTGTCTTGCCCTCTTCACAACTGTCTTGGTGTGTTTGGACCATGATAGTTCGTTGGTGATGTGGACACCAAGAAACTTGAAATTCTCGACCCGCTCCACTTCAGTCCCATCAATGTTAATGGGGACCTGTTCAGCCCTCCTTTTCCTATAGTCCACAATCAGCTCCTTTGTCTTGCTCACATTGAAAAAGCGGTTATTGTCCTGGCACCACACTGCCAGGTCTCTGATCACCCTATAGGCTGTCTCATTGTTGTCGGTGATCAAGCTGTTGTGTCGAAACTGTTGTGTCGTCAGCAAACCTAATGATGGTGTTGGAGTCGTGCTAGGACACGCAGTCGTGGGTGAACAGGGAGTACAGGAAGAGACTAAGCATGCACCCTTGAGGGGCCCCAGCTTTGAGGATCAGCATGGCATATGTGTTGTTGCCTACCCTTACCACCTGAGAGCGTGATCACAGTCGTCCGGAACAGCTGGTGTTCTCTGCTTCAGTGTTTCTTGCCTCAAAGTGAGCATAACATACATTTATGTTGTCTGGCAGGCTCGCGTCACTGGGCAGGTCGTAGCTGGCTTTCCCTTTGTAGTCCGTAATAGTTTTCAAGCCCTGCCATATCCGACGAGCGTCATAGCCGGTGTAGTACAATTCAATCTTAGTCCTGTATTGACGCTTTGCCTGTTTGATGGTTTGTCTGAGGGCATAGCAGGATGTCTTATAAATGTCCGGATTAGTGTTCCGCTCCTTGAAAGCGGAAGCTCTAGCCTTTAGCTCGATGAGGATGTTGCCTGTAATCCATGGCTTCTGGTTGGGTAATGTACGTACGTACGTACGGTCACAGTGGGGACGACATCGTCAGTGCACTTATTGATTAAGCTGGTGACTGAGGTGGTATACTCTTCAATGCCATTGGATAAATCCTGGAACATATTCCAGTCTGTGCTAGCAAAACAGTCCTGTAGTGTAGAATCTGCGTTATCTGACCACTTCTGTATTGAGCGAGTCACTGGTACTTCCTGCTTTAGTTTTTGCTTGTAAGCAGGAATCAGGAGGATAGAATTATGGTCGGATTTGTCAAACGGAGGGCGAGGGAGAGCTTTGTATGCGTCTCTGTGTGTGGAGTAAAGGTGTTCTAGATAAAAAAAATCTGGTTGCATATGTGACATGCTGGTAGAAATTAGGTAAAGCATATTTAAGTTTCCCTGCATTAAAGTCCCCGGACATTAGGAGCGCCACTTCTGGATGAGCATTTTCTTGTTTGCTTATGGCCTTATACAGCTCGTTGAGTGCGGACTTAGTGCCAGCATCGGTTTGTGGTGGTAAATAGACAGCTACAAATAATATAGATGTGACCTCTCTTAGTAGATAGTGTGGTCTACAGCTTTTCATGAGGTATTCTACCCCAGACGAGCAATACCTAGTGACTTCTTTAATATTAGACATCGCGCGCCAGCAGTTTTTGACAAATAACGTAGCTGCTCTGTCCTGCTGAAAAACGGAGAAGCCAGCTAGCTCTATGTAGTCCGTGTTGTCATTCAGCCACGTGTCGGTGAAACATAAGATATTACAGTTAATGTCCCGTTGGTAGGATATTCTTAATCGTAGATCGACCAGTTTGTTTTCCAATGATTGCACGTTGGCCAATAATGCAGAGGGTAGTGGTGGTTTACTCACTCACCAACGAATTCTCACAAGGCACCCAGACATCCGCCCCGCCCCCTGTCTTTCTGTCTTTTTTCACACGAATGACAGGGATGGGGGCCTGGTCTCAGGGAAGCAGTATATCCTTTGCGTCAGACTCATTTAAGAAAAACCTTTGTCCTGTTCGAGGTGAGTAATCACTGTTCTGATGTACAGAAGCTCTTTTCAGTCAGAAGAGACAGTAGCAGCAACATTATATACTAAATAAGTTACAAAAAAATGTGAAAACACAAACATAGCAAAGTTGGTTAGGAGCCTGTAAAACGGTAGCTATCCCCTCCTTTGCCATTGTCCATTCATCAGAGCATGTATTCAGTTATTTATAGACTGGTTATGGGTCACCGTTGTTGACAGAAACCTCCGCAAAGTGTTCATGGAGAAACACACAATGTCAAACTAAACATGAAAATGGCAACATGTGCTGAACTGGTGTGAGTGGAAATGTTTTTTTTATATGTGTGTGTTGTGTGCTTCATCTAGATTTTGACCAAGGCCTTGGCATGATGACAGGCATCGCTCCCATGAACCCCATGATGCCCGGCCTCGGCATGGTGCCCCCACCCCCCCTCCCCCTTGATCTGCCCATCGTCAAGGAAATCATTCACTGCAAGAGCTGCACCCTCTTCCCCCCCAACCCCAGTAAGTCTATTTACCTCTTACCCAAGTAAGTCTATTTACCTCTACTAGACCAGGAATATACCTGCCTAACTGCTAAGCTGTTATATCCATTCTCCATAAGATCACTTACCCAGGAAGTACAAACACCTTACTGTTGCATTTAACACATTCACTGCAAGAGCTGCACCCCCCCAACACCAATAAGTCTATTTACCTCGTACCCCAGGAGGTCTATTTACCTCGTACCCCAGGAGGTCTATTTACCTCGTACCCCAGGAGGTCTATTTACCTCGTACCCCAGGAGGTCTATTTACCTCGTACCCCAAGAGGTCTATTTACCTCGTACCCCAGGAGGTCTATTTACCTCGTACCCCAGGAGGTCTATTTACCTCTACTAGACAAGGAATATACCTGCCTAACCACTAAGTCGTGGGCCTCCCGGGTGGCACAGTGTTTAAGGGCACTGTACTGCAGCGCTAGCTGTGCCATCAGAGTCCCTGGGTTCGTGCCCAGGCTCTGTCGTAACTGGCCGCGACCGGGAGGTCCGTGGGGCGACGCACAATTGGCCTAGCGTCGTCCGGGTTAGGGAGGGCTTGGTCGGTAGGGATGTCCTTGTCTCATCGCGCACCAGCGACTCCTGTGGCGGGCCGGCTGCAGTGCGTGCTAACCAAGGTTGCCAGGTGCACGGTGTAGCCTCCGACACATTGGTGCGGCTGGCTTCCGGGTTGGATGCGCGCTGTGTTAAGAAGCAGTGCGGCTGGTTGGGTTGTGTATCGGAGGACGCATGACTTTCAACCTTCGCCTCTCCCGAGCCCGTACGGGAGTTGTAGCGATGAGACAAGATAGTAGCTACTACAGCAATTGGATACCACAAAATTGGGGAGAAAAAGGGGTAAAAATAAAAAAAAATAAAAACCACTAAGTCGTTGTATCCATTCTCTATGAGATCACTTACCCAGGAAGTACAACAACCTTACTGTTGCATTTAACACATTCTTAAGGCAGGAACACACCAATAGCATTTGCTGGTATGATCAGAGGCTGTAACATGTAGAATAGTGACTTTTATTAGTTGTCAGTCAGACGTCCATGGTTTCCAAACAAACAGCTGACAACGGCAGATCAACATTTGGTGTGGTCCTATACTCTAAACATTTTAACTGACATGACAAATATGAATGCACCCTTCCCCCGTCTACCTTCAATCAAATGTATTTATAAAGTGATGTACAGAAAGACAGCCTAAAACCCCAAACAGCAAGCAATGCAGAAAAACAGTGGCTAGGAAAAACTCCCTAGAAAAGCCGGAACCTAAGAATAAGACTAGAGAGGAACCAGGCTCTGAGGGGTGGCCAGTCCTCTTCTGGCCGTGCCGGGTGGAGATCATAAAAGAACATGGCCAAGATGTTCAAACGTTCATAGATGACCAGCATGGTCAAGTCAGCACCTCACGAATAAATGTCAGTTGGCTTTTCATAGCCGATCATTCAGTTGGAGACAGCAGGTGCGGTAGAGAGAGAGAGTCCAAAACAGCAGGTCCGGGACAGGTAGCATTTCCAGGGAACAGGTTCCACAGCCGCAGGCAGAGCAGTTGAAACTGGAGCAGCAGCATGACCAGGTGGACTAGAGACAGCAAGGAGTCATCAGGTCAGTTACCCTAAGGCATGGTCCTAGGACTCCTTGAAGCTCATCTGGAGGTTGGTTAACACAGTGTCCAAAGAAGGGCCAGAAGTATACAGAATGGTGTTGTCTGCACCGGGTTGGATCAGAGAATCACCAGCAGCAAGAGCGGCATCATTGATGTATACAGAGAAGAGTCGGCCCGAGAATTGAACCCTGAGGGACCCCATAGAGACTGCCAGAGGTCCGGACAACAGGCCCTCCGATTTGACACACTGAACTCTATCTGAGAAGTAGTTGGTGAACCAGGCGAGGCAGTCATTTGAGAAACCAAGGTTGTTGAATCTGCTGATAAGAATGTGGTGATTGACAGAGTCGAAATCCTTGGCCAGGTCGATGAAGACGGCTGCACAGTATTGTCTCTTGTCGATGGCGGTTATGACATCATTCAGGACCTTGAGGGTGGCTGAGGTGCACCCATGACCAGCTCAGAAACCAGATTGCATAGTGGAGAAGGTACGGTGGGATTCGAAATGGTTGGTGATCTGTTTGTTAACTTGTCTTTCGAAGACTTTAGAAAGGCAGGCTAGGACAGATATTGTTATTTTTGTATTTTACCCTTTATTTAACCAGGTAAGCTAATTGAGAACAAGTTCTCATTTACAACTGCGACCTGGCCAAGATGATAAAACAAAGCAGTGCGACACAAACAACAGAGTTACACATGGAATAAATAAGCGTACAGTCAATTAGACAATAGAAAAAAAGGAAGTCTATATACAGTGTGTGCAAATGGCGTGAGGAGGTAGCCAATAAATAGGCAATTAAAAAAAAATGCGGATGAGGTAGGTAGATTGGGGGGGCTATTTACAGATGGACTATGTACAGCTGCAGCGATCGGTTAGCTGCTCAGATAGCTGTTGTTTAAAGTTAGTGAGGGAAATATCAGTCTTCATAAATTTTTGCAATTCGTTCCAGTCACTGGCAGCAAAGAACTGTAAGGAAAGGCGGCCAAAGGAGGTGTTGACTTTGGGGATGACCAGTGAGATATACCTGCTGGAGAGCGTGCGTGTTGTTCTCGTGACCAGTGAGCTGAGATAAGGCGGAGCTTTACCTAGCATAGACTTATGGAGCCAAATGGGTCTGGCGACGAACAAGTAGCGACGGCCAGCCGACTGGAGCATACAGGTCGCAGTGGTGGGTGGTATAAGGGGCTTTGGTGACAAAACGGATGGCACTGTGATAGACTGCATCCAGTTTGCTGAGTAGAGTATTGGATGCTATTTTGTAGATGACGTCGCCAAAGTCGAGGATCGGTAGGATAGTCAGTTTTACTAGGGTAAGTTTTGCGGCTTGAGTGAAGGAGGCATTGTTGTGAAATAGAAAGACGATTCTAGATTTAATTTTGGATTGGAGATGTTTAAGTCTGGAAGGAGAGTTTACAGTCTAGCCAGACACCTAGGTATTTGTAGTTGTCCACATATTCTAGGCCTGTATAGGTCTGTAACAGTTTGCGTCTAGATTGTCTCCCCCTTTGAAGAGGGGGATGACTGCGGCAGCTTTCCAATCTTTTGGGATCTTAGATAATACAAAAGAAAGGTTGAACATGCTAGCAATAGGGGTTGCAACAATTGTGGTGGATAATTTAAGAAAGATTGTCTAGCCCAGCTGATTTGTAGGGGTCCAGATTTTGCAGCTCTTTCAGAACATCAGCTATCTGGATTTGTGTGAAGGAGAAATGGGGGAGGCTTGGCCAAGTTGCTGTGGGGGATGCAGATCTGTTGACCAGGGTAGGGGTAGCCAGGTGGAAAGCATGGCCAGCCGTTGAAAAATGCTTATTGAAATTCTTGATTATCATAGATTTATTGGTAGTGACAGTGTTTCCTAGCCTCAGTGCAGTGGGCAGCTGGGCGGAGGTGCTCTTATCTCCATGGACTTTACTGTGTCCCAGAACTTTTTGGAGTTTTTGCTACAGGATGCAAAATTCTGTTTGAAAAAGCTAGCCTTTGCTTTCCTAACTGACTGTGTATGTTGGTTCTTAACTTCCTTGAAAAGTTGCATATTGCGGGGGCTATGCAATGCTAATGCAGTACGCCACAGGATGTTTTTGTGCTGGTCAAGGGCAGTCAAGCCTGGAGTGAACCAAAGGCTATATCTGTTCTTAGTTGTACATTTTTTGAATGGGGCATGCTTATTTAAGATGGTGAGGAAAGCACTTTTAAAGATTAACCAGGCATCCTCTACTGGCGGAATGAGTTCAATATCCTTCCAGGATACCCGGGCCAGTTCGATTAGAAAGGCCTGCTTGCTGAAGTGTTTTAGGGAGCGTTTGATAGTGATGAGGGGTGTTCATTTGACCGTGGAACCATTATGGAACCAGACAATGAGGCAGTGGTCGCTGAGATCCTGGTTGAAGACAGCAGAGGTGTGTTTAGAGGGAAGGTTGGTCAGGATGATATCTATGAGTGTGCCCGTGTTTACGGATTTAGGGTTGTACCTGGTAGATTCCATGATAATTTGTGTGAGATGGAGGGCATCTAGCTTAGATTGTAGGACGGCCAGGGTGCTAAACATATCCCAGTTTAGGTCACCTAACTGTACAAACTCTGAAGATAGATGGGGGGGAAATCAATTTACATATGGTGTCCAGGGCACAGTTGTTGGCTGATGGGTTCTATAACAAGCGGCAACACTGAGACTTATTTCTGGAAAGGTGGATTTTTAAAAGAAGATGCTCGAACTGTTTGGGCATAGACCTGGATAGCATGACAGAACTCTGCAGGCTAACTCCACACCCTTAGGCAGTTCTATCTTGGTAGAAAATGTTGTAGTTGCGGATGGAAATTTCAGAATTTTTGATGGCCTTCCTAAGCCAGGATTCAGACATGGCTAGGACATCAGGGTTGGCGGAGTGTGCTTAAGCAGTGAATAAAACAAACTTAGGGAGGAGGCTTCTGATGTTAACATGCATGAAACCAAGGCTTTTACGGTTACAGAAGTCAACAAATGATAGCGGCTGGGGAATAGGAGTAGAACTGAGGGCTACAGGGCCTGGGTTAACCTTACATCACCAGAAGAACAGAGGAGGACTAGGATATGGGTACGGCTAAAGGCTATAAGAACTGGTCGTCTAATGCATTGGGGACAGAGAATAAAAGGAGCAGATTTCTGGGCGTGGTAGAATAGATTCAAGGCATAATGTACAGACAAGGGTATGGTTGGATGTAAGTACAGTGTTGGTAAACCTAGGCGTTGAGTGACAATGAGAGGTTTCGTCTCTGGAGGCACCAGTTAAGCCAGGTGAGGTCTCTGCATGTGTGTGAGGTGGGACAAAAGAACTAAGGCATTTTAAGCGGGACTCAGGGCTCTACAGCAAAATAAAACAATAACTAGCCAAGACAGCGGTAGACAAGACATGTTGACATTAGAGAGGGGCAAAAAGCAATCACAGGTGTTGATCAGGGGAGCTAAGACAACCATGGGTAAATGGCAATGAATGGGCAGAGCGGGATTGTTAGTTACATACAGGACCTGAGTTCGAGGCTGGGGCCGACAGGTAAACAAAATGAGGTCCCGTGTTATTGAAACAGTCCAGGGAGCATCAGTTGTGTAGCCGAGTGATCATAGGGTCAAAAGAGCAGTAATAGGTGAGTCAGGGTGCCGTTCGGTAGTCACTTCTACGCTAGGTGAGCAGTGGACACAGCGTTCAGAAAAGCTAGCGGACCGGGGCTAGTAGACATCGTAACAGAATAGCCTGTTGAGACCCATCGGGCGATCACGTCGGCAGTCCAGTCATGATGTATCGGCGGGGCTCCGTGTCAACAAAAGGGTCCAGGCCAATTGGCATTGGAGTTATTGTAACCCTAGAATTAGTTGGTATATGGGCCTAGCTCGAGGCTAGCTCAAGGCTAGCTGGTGCTTGCTTGGGGACAGAGGTGTTAGCTAACAGTAGCCACTTGTTTGCAGCTAGCTAGCTGTGATGATCCGGTGTAATGATCCAGAGCAGCAGGAATCCAGTGATATGGTAGAGAGAAGCAGTCCGACATGCTCTGGGTTGATATCGAGCTGTGCAGACTGGCAGGTGTTGTCCGAGCTAAGGCTGGCTGATGACCGGGAAAAAGGTGAAGGCCGCTAGCCGTGGCTAACAAAGAATAGTAGCTAGTTAGCTGGCTAGCTCCTGATTGAAGTTCCAGTTATAAGGAATAAAAATAGCAGATCTGTACCACATTGGGTGAGGTGGGTTGCAGGAAAGTATATTTAGTTCGTAGATAGAAAGTGAGACTAAGATATATATGAAAAAGACTGGCTATTTATAAGACATGGGAGCAAGACAAAGACTAATGCACATGTCCTACTGCAACGCCATCTTGGAATTTTAGTAATGCTGTTAGTAATGCTTTGTAGGTTAGCAGTAAAACCTTGGAAATCAGCCCTAGCCTTAACAGGAAGCCAGTGTAGAGAGGCTAGCACTGGAATAATTTCATCACATTTTGGGGTTCTAGTCAAGATTCTAGCAGCCGTTTTTAGCACTAACTGAAGTTTATTTAGTACTTTATCCGGTAGCCGGAAAGTAGAGCATTGCAGTAGTCTATTCTAGAAGTGACAAAGGCATGGATACATTTTTCTACATCATTTTTGGACAGAAAGTTTCAGATCTTTGCAATGTTAAGATGGAAAAAAGCCATTCTTGAAATTTTCTTGATATGTTCGACAAAAAAGAGTAACACCGAGGTCCTTCACAGTTTTATTTGTGATGACTGTACAGCCATCTTGATTAATTGTCAGATCCAACAGAAGATCTTGTTGTTTCTTGAGACCTAGAACTAGCATCTGTTTTGTACGAGTTTAAATGTAAAACTTCTTTATGTCGGAAACATAAGCTTCCAGGGAGGGCAATTTTGGGGCTTCACCCGGTTTCATTGAAATGTACAGCTGTGTATCGTCCCCATAGCAGTGAAAGTTAACATTATGTTTCCGAATGACATCACCAAGAAGTCAAATATATAGTGAAAAAATAGTGGTCCTAAAACGGAACCTTGAGGATCACCGAAATGTACAGTTGATTTGTCAGAAGACAAACCCTCAGAGACAAACTGATATCTTTCTGACAGATAAGATCTAAACCAGGCCAGAACTTGTCCATGTAGACCAATTTGGGTTTCCAATCTCTCCAAAAGAATGTGGTGATCGATGGAATCAAAAGCAGCACTAAAGTCTAGGAGCACGAGGAGAGATGCAGAGCCTTGGTCTGATGCCATTAAAAGGTAATTTACTACCTTCACTGGTGCAGTTGCAGTGCTACCTTCTCTATTACCTGAGTGCTGACTATGACTGAAACCAGCTCAGGGTTCATCTCTCTCCTCACAGTTAATTTATGCAGCCATAAGCCTTCTCTTCCTCTCCTGTATTGTAAATGTCAATATTGACTCCAGTGATCTGGTCTAAAATGCAAGGGAATGAAAAGGTGTCAAGGTCTCTGTGTAACTGATCTGGCCCAGGGAAGTTCTGCAGGGCCTTATCGTCTCCAAATTACAATTCTGACAGCTTATAAACTCTCCAGCCTAGCAGTAGGTGTTATGGGTACACACACATTCTAAACAGATACACACATGCACACATGCACGCCCACCCACCCACCCACCCAAACACAAATACACACCTCGCAGACACACATGGATAGCACCAGACAGCTAAAAAGTCGCTCAGGAATGGATTGTTTGACACTGTTGCTTGTGTGAGACTCATTGGATATAGAGGGAGAAACTGATCTACGTTCACATCTCCTCAGAGAGAAATAAAGAGCGAGAGAGGGAGAGGAGGGAAGGGGGAATAGAGAGAGAGGTGGAGAGGGAGAGAAGGTGGAGAAAGAGATAAAGAGGGGGAGAGAGAGAGATGGGGGAGGGAGGGAGACAGGGCGTGGGGGAAAAGAGGGAGGTGGAGGGAGAGAGAAAGCGAGAGAGAGGGAGATAGGGAAAGAGAGAGGGAGTTATGGGGAGGGAAGGGGAAAGAGAGACTTGTGAGTGTAGTGATTACTGTACATTTTTTGTTTATTTTACTTTTGTTTATTATCTAGTTCACTTGCTTTGGCAATGTAAACATTGTTTCACATGCCAATAAAGCCCCTTAAATTGAAATGTAATTGAATCGAGAGAAGAGAGAGGGGGGTTGGATGGGGAGGGAGGGGGAAGAGAGATAGAGGGGGGAGAGAGAGGGAGGGAGACAGATAGGGAGAAGGGGTGAGAGAGAGGATGAGAGACAAAGCAAGGGGGTTGAGAGAGGGGGGGAGAGAGAGAGAGAGCGAGAGAAAGGATGAGAGCGAGACAGAGGGAGGCTCCATCTGTAATAGGAAGAGTGACCTCTGTGAAGACAGAGCCTCCATCTGTAATAGGCGGAGTGACCTCTGTGAAGACAGAGCCTCCATCTGTAATAGGCGGAGTGACCTCTGTGAAGACAGAGCCTCCATCTGTAATAGGCGGAGTGACCTCGGCAAAAACAAGACACTGTGGTGTGTAAAACATGCCAGGCTGCAGGTTCGATGCCCCCTCCGTCTCTCCTCTCATTCTCTTTTATTTTCTCCACTCATCCCCTCCTTCTTTTGGGGTCACGTCCAGTTAATTACCTGACTACCTCGGTGTCTTTGTGTTCATGTCAGCCAGGCTATGCATCATGTCATACACCACATATGTTTAATGCTAACCTTTATATAGTGTTAAGCTTGTGGTATCCCGGGAGGTCTACCCGGGGGGGTTGGTGATAGAGGGGAGGTACGTGCCGTGACGTTGGCTCCCTCTGCTGGGCGTTCACGGGCTGGGCACCATGACGATGATCGCCAAGTACAGGTATTTAGTGGAGTGTGCCAACCAGCCATGCAGGCCACAAAGGGAGCACCGTGGCATACTGTGAGGGAAGACCGAGAGACAGACACGGAGTAGAACCTGGGAAGGACTGAGTAAAACCTCCATTATTTTGTTGTTATGTTTATTTTGTTGCCTAAGTCGTGTTTTCTGACTAGAACCTCCCTGTTTCTCAACCCGAGCGTACAGAGATTACCATAGAGGAGCCGGTGGCTCAGTTTATCCTCAGCAAGCAAAAGCAGGAGTCTAGCCCGAATCCGTTCCTGGTCAAGTTAATGGAGGAAGATGTGGAGATGTATTTGTGCACCTTCGAGAGGACGATGCAGAGGGAAGGATGGCCCAAGCCCAAGTGGGCCAGCCTTTTGGCACCGTTTCTCTCCGGGAAGGCCCAGAAGGCCTCCTTCGACCTGAACGCCGACCAGGCAGCGAATTATGAGGAACTCAAACGTGAGATCCTGAGCCATTATGGATTCAGCCTTGCATGCCGTGCACAAATGTTCCACGACTGGGCCTTTCACTCCACCCTCACGCTCAGATGAGCAACCTGGTGCGCCTGACCAAGGGCTGGCTACTGACCGACATACCGTCCCTCCCGATAATCGATAAGGTCATCCTGGATCGGTACCTATGGGCCCTGCCATACGAGATGAGGAAGGCGGTGAGCATGCAGAACCCCCAGAACCTGGAGGAATTGCTGACCGTGGTGGAAACCCACCAGAACACCCAGGACCTGCTAAAAGGAGCCCGGGCGGAGAGAGTGGATGCGGGGAAGAGTAAGAAATGCACCTAGAGAGGCGAGGGCCTGAAGGGGGCCCGGACGGAACCAGCCAAGGCCGTGAAGCAGGAGGGCGACCTGAAGCGACGAGGACATCTGCTGCTGGACCTAGATCAGATGGAGCTGCTCCCTGGTGAGACAAAACTGTGACTGGTAAAAAGTGCTCTTCACTGGACCTGTCTGGTCCAGCGACTGTGGTTTGGTGCCCATAGGCAACATTGTTGCCGGTGATGTCTGGTGAGGACCTGCCTTAAAGCAGGCCTACAAGCCCTCAGTCCAGCCTCTCTCAACCTATTGTGGACAGTCTGAGCACTGATTGAGGGATTGTGCGTTCCTGGTGTACCTGTCCCGCAGATGGGATGTTGGGATGTACCGATCCTGTGCAGGTGTTACACATGGTCTGCCACTGTGAGGACGATCAGTGGTCCGTCCTGTCTCACTGTAGCGCTGTCTTAGGCGTCTCACAGTACGGACATTGCAATTTATTGCCCTGGCCACATTTTCAGTCCTCATGTATCCTTGCAGCATGCCTAAGGAACGTTCATGCAAATGAGCAGGGACCCTGGGCATCTTTTTTTGGTGTTTTTCCAAAGTCAGTAGAAAGGCCTCGTTAGTGTCCTAAGTTTTCATAACTGTGACCTTAATTGCCTACTGTCTGTAAGCTGTTAGTGTCTTAACGATGCATGTTCATGAATTGTTTATGGGTCATTGAACAAGCATGGGAAACAGTGTTTAAACCCTTTACAGTGAAGATCCAAAGTTATTTGGATTTTTAAGAATTATCTTTGAAAGACAGGGTCCTGAAAAAGGGATGTTTGTTTTTTTGCAGTTTAGTTTGATACTTGTATCAGCAAAGAACAATAAATAATACCAAGGTAAACTGTAGTAACTGCAGCCCACAGCTCAGTGAAACCAATGTAAAAAGAACAAACTGACATTGGTGTTTGCAGTTACTATTTTTTTCCCTAGGTTTCACTAACATTTTCCAGTTACTGCAAACATGACCCCCCCATTTTCTCCAAAACACAACACAGTGGACAGGACAGTTGTCCAGATGATAAAGCATGTATTTCATGTATCAAGTGTAAATAACTCATTTTTGACCAACTGTGCAGTTACTGCTCTTTTGCTTGTAAGGGCAGTACAACATACAGTCTTAGAAATTGCCTGTCTTTGATCGAACGATATTTCTATGAAAATTCAGCATTTTATGCCGTGAGAATAGCATATTACATTTTAAGTACATTTGTGTGTGTGTGTGTGTGTGTGTGTGTGTGTGTGTGTGTGTGTGTGTGTGTGTGTGTGTGTGTGTGTGTGTGTGTGTGTGTGTGTGTGTGTGTGTGTGTGTGTGTGCGCGCGCGCGACAGCAAAACCAAATGTGTGTGTGAGAGAGGCAATGAATGGACCCACTGGGCAAAAACTGGTTGAATCAACATTGTTTCCATGGTCATTTCAACCCAAAAACACAATGTAATGATGTTGAATTAACGTGAATAACAAATTAGATTTTTGTGTTGATTTCACAATGAATTCACGTTGGTTGACAACTCAACCAAATGTAAATGAAAACTAGACGTTGAAGTGACGTCCGTGCTCGGTGGGGAGCTCTTTGTACTGTAGCACAAGCACAAAAGAGCTTGGGTTTTATTGTATAATGGCGGGCAAAGTTTAAATGGAGTTGAAAGTGACAACTAACCCCACATTACATGTGACAACCCCCCCCCACCACCACAGTATCATGGAGAAATTACACACACACACAACACACACACACACACACACACTTGAATTCCTGACATTTAATCCTAGTAAAAAATCCCTGTCTTAAATCAGTTAGGATCACCACTTTATTTTAAGAATGTGAAATGTCAGAATAATAGAAGAGAGAATGATTTATTTCAGCTTTTATTACTTTCATCACATTCCCAGTGGGTCAGAAGTTTACATACACTAAATTAGTATTTGGTAGCATTGCTTTTAAATTGATTTTAACTTGGGTCAAATGTGTCGGGTAGCCTTCCACAATAAGTTGGGTGAATTTTGAACCATTCCATCTGACAGAGTTGGTGTAACGTAGTCATGTTTGTTGGCCTCCTTGCTCATACACGGCGGCAGGGTAGCCTAGTGGTTAGCGTGTTGGACTAGTAACCGGAAGGTTGCAAGTTCAAACCCCCAAGCTGACAAGGTACAAATCTGTCGTTCTGCCCCTGAACAGGCAGTTAACCCATGTTCCTATTGAAAATAAGAATTTGTTCTTAACTGACTTGCCTAGTTAAATAAAGATGAAGTAAAATATGCTTTTTCAGTTCTGCCCACACATTTTCTATGGGATGGAGGACAGGGCTTGACTTGATTGTCCTTAAGCCATTTTGCCACAACTTTGAGGTAGGCTTTTGGTCATTGTCCATTTGGAAGACTCATTTGCGACCAAGCTTTAGCCTCCTGACTGATGTCTTGAGATGTTGCTTCAATATATCCACATAATTGTCCTACCTCATGATGCCATCTATTTTGTGAAGTGCACCAGTCCCTGCTGCAGCACAGCACCCCCAAAACATGATGCTGCCACACCCGTGCTTCACGGTTGGGATGGTGTTCTTCGGCTTGCAAGCCTCCCCCTTTTACCTCCAAACATAACGATGGTCATTATATCTATTTTTATTTCATCAGACCAGAGGATATTTCTCCAAAAAGTACAATCTTTGTCCCCATGTGCATTTGCAAACCGTAGTCTAGTTTTGGAGCAGTGGCTTCTTCCTTGCTGAGCGGCATTTCAGGTTATGCTGAGCGGCATTTCATGATATAAGACTCTTACTTTTACTGTGGATATAGATATTTTTGTAACCCGGTTTCTCCAGCATCTTCACAAGGTCCTTTGCTGTTGTTCTGGGATTGATTTGCACTTTTCGCATCAAAGTACGTTCATCTCTAGGAGACAGAACGTGTCTCCTTCCTGAGCGGTATGACGGCTGCGTGGTCCCATGGTGTTTATACTTGCGTACTATTGTTTGTACAGATGAACGTGGTACCTTCAAGCATTTGGAAATTGCTCACAAGGATGAACCAGACTTGTGGAGGTCTCCAATATTTTTTTCTGATGTCTGTCACGTCCTGACCTTAGTTCCTTTTTTATGTCTCTATTTTAGTTTGGTCAGGGCGTGAGTTGGGGTGGGCATTCTATGTTTTCGTTCCAGGTTTTGTATTTCGGTGTTTGGCCTGGTATGGTTCCCAATCAGAGGCAGCTGTCGATTGTTGTCTCTGATTGAGAACCATACTTAGTGGGAAAACAGGCTACCTATGATTTGTGGGTAGTTATTTTCTGTTTAGTGTGTTGTTTCACCTGACAGGACTGTTTTGTTTCTTTCATTCACGTTGTTATTTTGTTTTGTGTGTTCAGTTCTAATAAATTAACATGGGCACTTAACACGCTGCATATTGGTCCGATCCTTCCTACTCCTCCTCAGACGAAGAGGAAAAACATTACAATGTTTTGGCAGATTTCTTTTGATTTTCCCATGACGTCAAGCAAAGAAGCATTGAGTTTGAAGGTAGGCCTTGAAATACATCCACAGGTACACCTCCAATTGATTCAAATGATGTCATTTAGCCTATCAGAATCTTCTAAAGCCATGACATCGTTATCAGGCATTTTCCAAGCTGTTTATAGGCAGTCAACTTAGTGTATGTAAACTTCTGACCCACTGGAATTGTGATACAGTGAATTATAAGTGAAATAATCTGTCTGTAAACAATTGTTGGAAAAATGACTTGTGTCATGCACAAAGTAGATGTCCTAACAGACTTGCCAAATCTAAAGTTTAACAAGAAATGTAATGACTCCAACCTAAGTGTATGTAAACTTCTGACTTCAACTGTATATACAGTGTGGCAAAAAGTATTTAGTCAGCCACCAATTGTGCAAGTTCTCCCACTTAAAAAGATGAGAAAGGCCTGTAATTTTCATCATAGGTACACTTCAACTATGACAGACAAAATGAGAAAAGAAATCCAGAAAATCACATTGTAGGATTTTTTATGAATTTATTTGCAAATAATGGTGGATAATAGGATACAAAAAAGGATACAATTCAGGAAAGTCATATTTCTGGTCAAAATGCTGGTGAGTTACCTCTGCTCAAATATCCAAAAGATATTTCTGGCTGTATGTAATAATGCAAAAAACATTCTGAGCTAATAATGTGGGAAATAACACACACACAAAATACATACTGCATAGTCGCTTAGGAGCCAGAAACCAGGTGACCATGTCTATTGGCGCCATCTTCAGAGCGGGACTGAGGATGGGGTTGGGGCTGATTAGTTAGGGCTGAGGATGGGGTTGGGGCTGATTAGTTAGGGCTGAGGATGGGGTTGGGGTTGGTTAGTTAGGGCTGAGGATGGGGTTGGTTAGTTAGGGCTGAGGATGGGGTTGGGGTTGGTTAGATAGGGCTGAGGATGGGGTTGGGGTTGGTTAGATAGGGCTGAGGATGGGGTTGGGGTTGATTAGTTAGGGCTGAGGATGGGGTTGGGGCTGATTAGTTAGGGCTGAGGATGGGGTTGGGGCTGATTAGTTAGGGCTGAGGATGGGGTTGGGGTTAGTTAGGGCTGAGGATGGGGTTGGGGTTGGTTAGATAGGGCTGAGGATGGGGTTGGGGCTGGTTTGTTAGGGCTGAGGATGGGGTTGTGGTTGGTTAGTTAGGGCTGAGGATGGGGTTGGGGCTGGTTAGTTAGGGCTGAGGATGGGGTTGGGGTTGGTTAGTTAGGGCTGAGGATGGGGTTGGGGTTGGTTAGTTAGGGCTGAGGATGGGGTTGGGGTTGGTTAGTTAGGGCTGAGGATGGGGTTGAGGTTGGTTAGTTAGGGCTGAGGATGGGGTTGGGGCTGATTAGTTAGGGCTGAGGATGGGGTTGGGGTTGGTTAGTTAGGGCTGAGGATGGGGTTGGGGCTGATTAGTTAGGGCTGAGGATGGGGTTGGGGTTGGTTAGTTAGGGCTGAGGATGGGGTTGGGACTGATTAGTTAGGGCTGAGGATGGGGTTGGGGCTGATTAGTTAGGGCTGAGGATGGGGTTGGGGCTGATTAGTTAAGGCTGAGGATGGTGTTGGGGCTTATTAGTTAGGGCTGAGGATGGGGTTGGGTTTGGTTAGTTAGGGCTGAGGATGGGGTAGGGGCTGGTTAGTTAGGGCTGAGGATGGGGTAGGGGCTGGTTAGTTAGGGCTGAGGATGGGGTTGGGGCTGATTAGTTAGGGCTGAGGATGGGGTTGGGGCTGGTTAGATAGGGCTGAGGATGCGATTGGTTAGTTAGGGCTAAGGATGGGGTTGGTGCTGGTTAGTTAGGACTGAGGATGGGGTTGGGCCTGGTTAGTTGGGGCTAAGGAAGGGTTTGGGGCTGGTTAGGGCTGAGGATGGGGTTGAGGCTGGTTAGGGCAGAAGATGGGGCTGGTTAGTTAGGGCTGAGGATGGGGTTGGGGCTGATTAGTTAGGGCTGAGGAAGGGGTTGGGGCTGATTAGTTAGGGCTGAGGATGGGGTTGGGGCTGATTAGTTAAGGCTGAGGATGGGGTTGGGGCTGATTAGTTAGGGCTGAGGATGGGGTTGGGGTTGGTTAGTTAGGGCTGAGGATGGGGTTGGGGCTGATTAGTTAGGGCTGAGGATGGGGTTGGGGCTGATTAGTTAGGGCTGAGGATGGGGTTGGGGTTGGTTAGTTAGGGCTGAGGATGGGGTTGGGGTTGGTTAGTTAGGGCTGAGGATGGGGTTGGTTAGTTAGGGCTGAGGATGGGGTTGGGGTTGGTTAGATAGGGCTGAGGATGGGGTTGGGGTTGGTTAGATAGGGCTGAGGATGGGGTTGGGGTTGATTAGTTAGGGCTGAGGATGGGGTTGGGGCTGATTAGTTAGGGCTGAGGATGGGGTTGGGGCTGATTAGTTAGGGCTGAGGATGGGGTTGGGGTTAGTTAGGGCTGAGGATGGGGTTGGGGTTGGTTAGATAGGGCTGAGGATGGGGTTGGGGTTGGTTAGTTAGGGCTGAGGATGGGGTTGGGGCTGGTTTGTTAGGGCTGAGGTTGGGGTTGGTTAGTTAGGGCTGAGGATGGGGTTGGGGCTGATTAGTTAGGGCTGAGGATGGGGTTAGGGTTGGTTAGTTAGGGCTGAGGATGGGGTTGGGGCTGGTTAGTTAGGGCTGAGTATGGGGTTGGGGTTGGTTAGTTAGGGCTGAGGATGGGGTTGAGGTTGGTTAGTTAGGGCTGAGGATGGGGTTGGGGCTGATTAGTTAGGGCTGAGGATGGGGTTGGGGTTGGTTAGTTAGGGCTGAGGATGGGGTTGGGGTTGGTTAGTTAGGGCTGTAGTGTACATGCATTACACAATACCATCAGCCTGGCATCCTGTCATAAACTGTCAGAGGCACTTCTGAAAGCTCTGTCATCACCTCTCATCTTTCCTCCTTTACCCCTTCATATCTCCTCCTTTACCCCTTCATCTCTCCTTCTTTACCCCTTCATCTCCTCAATTACCCCTTCAGCTCTCCTCCTTTACCCCTTCATCTCTCCTCCTTTATCACTTCAGCTCTCCTCCTTTACCCCTTCAGCTCTCCTCCTTTACCCCTTCAGCTCTCCTCTTCTACCCCTTCATATCTCCTCCTTTACCCCTTCATATCTCCACCTTTACCCCATTCATATCTCCTCCTCTACCCCTTCATATCTCCTCCTTTACCCCTTAATTTCTCCTCCTTTACCCCTTCATATCTCCACCTTTACCCAATTCATATCTCCTCATTTACCCCTTCAGCTCTCCTCCTTTACCCCTTCAGCTCTCCTCCTTTACCCCTTCAGCTCTCCTCCTTTACCCCTTCACCTCTCCTCCTTTACCTCTTCATATCTCCTCCTTTACCCCTTCATCTCTCCTCCTTTACCCCTTCATCTCTCCTCCTTTACCCCTTCAGCTCTCCTCCTTTACCCCTTCAGTCCTCCTCCTTTACCCCTTCATCTCTCCTTATTTACCCCTTCACCTCTCCTCCTTTACCCCTTCACCTCTCCTCCTTTACCAATTCATCTTTCCTCCTTTACCCCTTCAGCTCTCCTCCTTTACCCCGTCAGCTCTCCTCCTCTACCCCTTCATCTCTCCTCCTTTACCCCTTCATCTCACCTCCTTTACCACCTCATTATCTCCTCCTTTACCCCTTCAGCTCTCCTCCTTTACCACTTCATCTCTCCTCCTTTACCCCTTCACCTCTCCTCCTTTACCCCTTCATCTCTCCTTTCTCAGACTTGGGCCAGGTCATATCTTCTTCTGTTCTTATTCCCTCCACTGTCCTTAGAATGTATCCTTTCTTGACACCTCTACGTTCTCCTGCTCTGCTTCCTCTGTCTCCCATTCTTTTGTCTCTGCTCCAATAATCCTTCCTCTCTCTCTCATCTCTCAGTCCGCTCCCTATCTCTCTATTCATCTCTCGTTGTCACTTGGGTTTCTCATGAAAGGCAGAGCATTTTAAAGGAGAGGTGTCTTTATTAATAAACCCCTATTTCAGAGAAATACTATTTATTAGGGCGGCAGGTAGCCTAGCGTATTTTCTTGATTCCTACGGGGGTCCGAAAATTCCAGATCAAATAGCTAAATGATCCTTCGTATATAAAACAATTCCATATGTTAGCTTAGTAGAAACCCAGCCTGGGCCCTTAGGGGTTTTAAAAACGATTCAGATATTTGTAATTTCCACTTTGAAATTTCAAACTTAATTATAATCCACATAATAATTCACATTTCCTGTTGCTGCAGGATTATTTTCCTGCTATGGCAAACTGGAGCAAAAAATATTGTGTGTGTGTGTGTGTGTGTGTGTGTGTGTGTGTGTGTGTGTGTGTGTGTGTGTGTGTGTGTGTGTGTGTGTGTGTGTGTGTGTGTGTGTGTGTGTGTGTGTGTGCTCGCGCGCGAGGCGCGCGCGGGAGGGTTAAAGGAGCCTGGTGAGTCAGTGGCCCTGTCATCCCCAGGGCAGCAGGTCAACAGGCTGCATATGGTGGCCATCAGAGGGAGCAGGACCTCCAGGCTACCCTGACACCATACTGCCCCTCACACTGACCTTGATTTGAATAACAACAGCCCTGCAGAACAGTATTTTCTCACACACAAGCCCCGCAGTCTCACTCTCTTTCTTTCTCCATCTCTCTGGCTAGGAGCATGTCAATGTGTATCTCCATCCAGCCCCCTCTCTCTCTCTGTCTAGGAGCATGTCAATGTGCATCTCCATCCATCCAGCCCCCCCCCCCCCTCTCTCTGGCTAGGAGCGTGTCAATGTGCATCTCCATCAAGCCCCCCTCTATCTTCTCTTTTCTATCTCTATTTTTCATTCGTCCGATTCTCGCTCCGTTTCTCTGTCTCCTTTTCTATCTCTCTCGCAGGTAGTTTTTTTGGGATGAATCTTGTCCTGAGGCAGAGCTGAACGATTTCCACTAGATGGGCCAGCTACAAAGTCAAAATTAGCTATATTTGCTTTTTGGTCGTAATTTAAAGTTAAGGACAGGCATAAGGTTAGCAGTGTGGATAAGGTTAGGGTTAGGTTTAAAATCGGGTTTTTAAGACTTTGTGGTTGTGCCATCTTGTGGCTGGCTACCTGCAGAGCTGCCTGCAGTACACGAGTCATCTCAATAAATGCCAATCTGCGTCTCTCTCTGCCTCTGCTCTTTCACAAAGCACTCCTCACATCTCAGTCAGCAAAAGAGACTTCTAAAGGAAGTGGCTGTATGAGAGTGTCTGTCCATAATTACATGGGACTGAAAAGAAAGAGGACAGATGCCCTTCAAATCCCCTACGAAGTGGAGAAGCTAGGCAGGTCGTGTGTGTGTGTGTGTGTGTGTGTGTACGTACGTAATTGTGTGAGTAATTGAGTAATCAAAATAAAAATTGTATTTGTCACATGCTTTGTAAATAACAGGTGTACATCTGCAACATTCGCACTGAGCAACATCTGCACTGAGCTAGAGCTGCTGCTTTCAAGGAGCGGGACACTAATCTGGACGCTTATAAGAAATCTCACTACGCCCTACGACAAACCATCAAACAGAAATACATGACCAAGATAGAATCCTACTACACCAACTCTGACACTCGTCCGATGTGGCAGGGCTTGCAAACTATCATGGTTTACAAAGGGAAACCCAGCCATGAGCTGCCCACTGACGCAAGCCTACCAGATGAGCTAAATGCCTTCTATGCTCGCTCCGAGGCAAGCAACACTGAACTATGCATGAGTGCACCGGTTGATTCCAGACGACTGTGTGATCACGCTCTCCGTAGCCAATGTGAGTAAAATCCTTCAACAGGTTACCATTTACAAGCTCGCAGGGCAAGACGGATTACCAGGACGCGAACTCAGAGCATGCGTTGACCAGCTGGCAAGTGTATTCACTGACATTTTCAACCTCTCCCTGACTCAGTCTGTAATACCTACATGTTTCAAGCAGTCCACCATAGTCCCTGTGCCCAAAAACACTAAGGTAACCTGTCTAAATGACTCTCGCCCTGTAGCAATCATATCTGTAGCCATGAAATGCTTTGAAAGGCTGGTCATGGCTCACATCAACACCATCATCCCAGACACCCTGGACCCACTCCAATTTGCAAAAAAAGTTAAGATAAGCGTAAAAAAAACTATTTTGACCCTGTATTGAGATTAACTTTGCTTCAGTGTTGCTGATGTCCTTTGGTCAGGTGTGAAGTGTGTGTGTGAGGAATCACAGCGTGCTGAAGTCTGTGTGAGCGATCACAGCATGCTGAAGTGTGTGCGAGGGATCACAGCGTGCTGAAATGTGTGTGAGGGATCACAGTTTGCTGAAGTGTTTGTGATCACAGCATGTTGAAGTGTGTGTGAGGGATCACACCATGCTGAAGTGTGTGCTCCTCTCCCATCACTCCTTCCTGCTATGAACACTCAGCACAGTAAGAGAGTTACCATTGCGTTGATGTGCATTGCCTCACTACCTACCAGGAAATGTAGCAGGTTAGTGTTTTTCATCATGAATCTTGTTCTGGAGGCAGCTTTGCAGAGTGGTCACTAGCTGGCACACCCACAAAGTCATAAAATCTGATTTTAAACCTAACCCTAACATTAACCACACTGCTAACCCTAATGCCTAACCTTAAATTAAGACCAAAAAGCACATTTTTGTTTTCATTATATTTTACATTATAGCCAGGTCTGCCTCCAGGACATGACAATACATGTCAACTTGCAGAAATGTATGTATGTGGAAAGGAAACATGTTAGTCAGTAACCATCGATGGACAGGAAACAGTCCCAGACACAACATACAACACACAACAGCTACCACACTGTTCAGTCTGTCAGGTAGAATCACTGAGACAGTGGTAGATAATGAAGATGTCTTTATCTATGCCAATCACGACACATCACATCTCATGACTTCAGAAACAAGATAAATGATGTCCCTGCTACAGTTTGTCTGGGGCTGCTGTGTGTTCTCCTACTTGCTCGGATCACAGGCCTGTGTCTCTATTATAATGGTGTTCTTGGCAGTTATGAGAAAAACTGTAAAACCAACTCCACCGCAGAGAGAGACCAGTTACAGAGCAGTAACAACGCCATGACTAAAGAGAGGGTCCATCACCCAGACAAAACTCTCCATGCTAAAGCAACAGTCTCAACTGGGATAGAGGTATTTCAGCTGCAGTTTGTACCACATCTCTAAAGGGACTAAATTGTGGACAGAGAGTCGACAGGACTGTCTAAGAAGAGGAGCAGACCTGGTGATCATAAACAGCAGAGAGGAACAAGTATTTATCCATGAATTAATCGACAAGGGATTCTGGATTGGTCTGACTGACAGAGATGAAGAAGGGATCTGGAAATTTGTGAATGGCACTCCCCTGACCACAGTGTACTGGATGAGAGGGGAGCCTCATAGTTATCAGGGCAAGGACGAGGACTATGTAGAGCAATGGACCTCTTTTTCTAACCCAGAGGATAGCTGGTGTGATACACAATGCAGCGAATTGCGCTTGGAGGTCTGTGAGAAAGTGGCCTATCCATAACTCATACTCCAAACCTACCCGAAGTTAAATGCAAGTCAACTTATATACCAGGACATCATAAACAAATACATCAATGCTAGAGTTTAATTATACAAATTAATGATAACCATTGATTGTGCTTAAAAATGCTTTGTCATATGTCACATTCATTTACAGTATGTTTATGTTCTACTTCTCATTTTGTTTTGATTTCTAATGAATTACATTGAAAGTTTAATGTACAGTACTCACTTTTACATCTCCAAGAGATAAAACACAGTATCTCAAAAATGTAATATTTCTTTCAAAAATAAAATGTGTGTCCATAAGAGTGTGTGTGTGTGTGTGAGAGCCCTTCAGAGTGTGTGTGTGTGTGTGTGTGTGTGTGTGTGTGTGTGTACTCTGTAGTGTAGTGCCCTCATAATCTGTAGGGTCAGGAGGAGATGATTGGTGGGCCGAGTTCCAGAGAGAAGGACTTTAGCTGAACAACAGTGGCACAGTCTCGTCCTCTGGGAGGGCTAAGCTTTACAATAAAAATAAATATTCTGTAACTGGAACGCTTCAGCATAAGGGTCTCTGCTCTGCTACCACAATACTTTAGAATAAGCTTTTTATTACTACAAGACATAGCAATGTGAGCCCATGCTCTGTGCCATAGATAAAGGGCCTATGTTCTGCTACCACAAGGCTTTGGAATAAGCTTAAAGAACCCTGGTCTGTAACTACAGATGGTCATCCAGACATGTATTGAGTTAGACCATATAGACTCCGCTGATCACATTTCTTAGGGATGAAACGTCTGATCTATTGGGGATTCATTCCATCAAACCCTGTTACATTATTCAGGGTTGTCAAGCAATGAATGAATCATTCACATGAGAGAATCATCCAGCTCTCTGATTAAAGACGATGGATTCTTATTTATCCCACTATAGTTTCACATTAACATTAGATATCAATAAAAAGTTGTCCAATGTTTTTATCACTCTTGCAGAAAGTTAGCTGATGGTTTAGATTTCCAAATATATATATTTTTTATACTTTCATAGATTTTCCCAGCTTGAAGCCTCTGAATATATTCTTCAATCAGATGAATTATGTATCACATCAAATAGGCCTGTACATTACGCTAATAATAATTTCACAATATAGATCAAGTAGATTTTCCTTTTATTTGAACCCCGGCCTAGAGTATAAAACAGCACTGTTAGCTGAATTAGGTATACATGCATTTAAAATGCCCATTGTAAAGTAGGCTATGGTGTGTGGACTACATGCACAAGCTAGTCCAAAAAGCTTCCAAATTCTGGTGCGTTACATGCATACCCAGGGAGGAGACGTTGCTATAATTTTTATCAAATTTGTCAAAACTAGTCAATATTGTGCACTGAGTTTGAAAGCTACGCAAAGCTCTGATGAGAACCGATTAATTCATGGATAAAAACCTGTTCCTTCTTGAAAACACTTTAAAATTAAAAAATACAAAAAAATATACAAAAAAATATATATACAGTTGAAGTCAGAAGTTTACATACACTTAGGTTGGAGTCATTAAAACTTGTTTATCAACCACTCCACAAATTTCTTATTAACAAACTATAGTTTTGGCAAGTCGGTTAGGACATCTACTTTGTGCATGACACAAGTCATTTTTCCAACATTTGTTTACAGACAGATTATTTCACTTATAATTCACTGTATCACTAAGTTGACTGTGTCTTTAAACAGCTTGGAAAATTCCAGAAAATGATGTCATGGCTTTAGAAGCTTCTGATAGGATATTTGACATCATCTGAGTCAATTGGAGGTGTACCTGTGGATATATTTCAATGCCTACCTTCAAACTTAGTGCCTCTTTGCTTGACATTATGGGAAAATCTAAAGAAATCAGCCAAGACCTCAGAAAAAAATGTGTAGACCTCCACAAGTCTGGTTCATCCTTGGGAGCAATTTTCAAACACCTGAAGGTACTACATTCATCTGTACAAACAATAGTACGCAAGTATAAACACCATGGGACCACACAGCCTTCCTACCGCTCAGGAAGGAGACACGTTCTGTATCCTAGAAATGAACGTACCTTGGCGTGAAAAGTGCAAATCAATCCCAGATCAACAGCAAAGGACCTTGTGAAGACGCTGGAGGAAATGGGTACAAAAGTATCTATATCCACAGTAAAATGAGTCCTATATCGACATAACCTGAAAGGCTGCTCAGCAAGGAAGAAGCCACTGCTCCAAAACCGTAATAAAAAAATACAGACTATGGTTTGCAAATGCACATGGGGACAAAGATTGTACTTTTTGGAGAAATATCCTCTGGTCTGATGAAACAAAAAGGGAACTGTTTGGCCGTAATGACCATCGTTATGTTTGGAGGAAAAAGGGGGAGGCTTGCATGCCGAAGACACCACCCCAACCGTGAAGCACGGGGGTGGCAGCATCATGTTGTGGGGGTGCTGTGCTGCAGGAGGGACTGGTTCACTTCACAAAATAGATGGCATCATGAGGTAGGATAATTATTTGGATATATTGAAGCAACATCTCAAGACATCAATCAGGAAGTTAAAGCGCGGTTGCAAATGGGTCTTCAAAACTGACAATGACCCCAAGCATACTTCCAAAGTTGTGGAAAAATGGCTTAAGGACAACAAAGTCAAGGTATTGGAGTGGCCATCACAAAGCCCTGACCTCAATCCTATAGAAAATGTGTGGGCAGAACTGAAAAAGCGTGTGCAAGCAAGGAGGTCTACAACCTTTTTTTATTTTTTATTTCACCTTTATTCAACCAGGTAGGTTAGTTGAGAACAAGTTGTCATTTGCAACTGCGACCTGACCAAGATAAAGCAAAGCAGTGTGACACAGACAACAACATAGAGTTACACATGGAGTAAACAATAAACAAGCCAATAACACAATAAACAAGTCAATGACACAGTAGAGAAAAGAAAGTCTATATACAGTGTGTGCAAAAGGCATGAGGAGGTAGGCAATAAATAGGCCATAGGAGCGAATAATTACAATTTAGCAGATTAACACTGGAGTGATAAATGAGCAGATGAGGATGTGCAAGTAGAGATACTGGTGTGCAAAAGAGCAGAAAAGTAAATCAAATAAATACAGTACGGGGATGAGGTAGGTAGATTGGGTGGTTGGGCTATTTACAGATGGACTATGTATAGCTGCAGCGATCGGTTAGCTGCTCAGATAGTTGATGTTTAAAGTTGGTGAGGGAAATAAAAGTCTCGAACTTCAGCGATTTTTGCAATTCATTCCAGTCACTGGCAGCAGAGAACTGGAAGGAAAGGCGGCCAAATGAGGTGTTGGCTTTGAGTCCTGGTCTGACTCAGTTACACCAGCTCTGTCAGGGGGAATGGGCCAAAATTCACCCAATTTAACGTGGGAAGCTTGTGGAAGGCTACCCGACACGTTTGACCCAAGTTAAACCATTTAAAGGCAATGCTACCAAATACTAATTGAGTGTATGTAATCTGCTGACCCACTGGGAATGTGATGAAATAAATAAAAGCTAAAATAAATAATTATCTTGTCACGATCATCGTAAGGAGCGGACCAAAATGCAGCGTGGTATGTGTTCATGATTATTTTTTTTATTAAAGAAAGCACTGAACACTGAATACAAACTATACAAAACGAATAACGACCGTGAAGCTATAATGAGACCTGTGCTGACACAAGCAACTAGACATAGACAATCACCCACAAACAAACAGTGAAACCCAGGCTACCTAAGTATGATTCTCAATCAGAGACAACTAATGACACCTGCCTCTGATTGAGAACCATACTAGGCCGAAACATAGAAATCCCCAAATCATAGAAAAACAAACATAGACTCCCCATCCCAACTCACGCCCTGACCATACTAAATAACGACAAAACAAAGGAAATAAAGGTCAGAACGTGACATCTCTCTACTATTATTCTGACATTTCACATTCTTAAAAGAAAGTGGTGATCCTAACTGAACTAAGACAGAGAATTTTTACTTGGATTAAATGTCAGGAATTGTGAAGAACTGAGTTTAAATGTATTTGGCTAAGGTGCATGTAAACTTCCAACTTCAACTGTATACACTACCATTTAAAAGTTTGGGGTAACTTGGAAATGTCCTTGTTTTTGAAAGAAAAACAATTTTTTTGTCCATTAAATTAGCAAATTGATCAGAAATACATTGTAGACATTGTTAATGTTGTAAATTTATTTTGTAGCTGGAAACGGACGATTTTTTAAAATGGAATATCTAGTATATAGGTGTACAGAGGCCCATTATCAGCAAACATCACTCCTGTGTTCTAATGGCACGTAGTGTTAGCTAATCCAAGTGTTCTAATGGCACGTAGTGTTAGCTAATCCAGGTTTATCATTTTAAAAGGCTAATTCATCATTAAAAAACATTAACAATGTCCACACTGTATTTCTGATGAATTTGATGTTATTTTAATGGACAAATAAATTGCTTTTCCTTCAGAAACAAGGACATTTCTAAGTGACCCCAGACATTAAAAAACATTAACAATGTCTACACTGTATTTCTGATGAATTTGATGTTATTTTAATGGACAAATAAATTGCTTTTCTTTCAGAAACAAGGACATTTCTAAGTGACCCCAAACTTTTAAATGGTAGTGTGTATATATATATTTTTAAAGTGTTTTCAAGAAGGAACAGGTATTTATGAATTAATCGTTTTTCTCATCAGAGCTTTGCTTAACTTTCAAGCTCAATGCACGATATTTACTGGTTTTGACAAATTTGATAAAAAATTATAGTAATGTCTCCTCCATGGGTATGCATGTGTGTCAACGCACCGGAAATTGGAAGCTCATTGGACTAGCTTGTGCATGTAGTCCACACATCATGTGCTTTTCTTTCAAAAACAAGGACATTTATAAGTGACCCCAAACTTTTGAACGGTAGTGTGTGTATATGTATATATTTTTTTTTTGTGTGTGTTTTCAAGAAGGGAAGAGTGTGGTAACTCCTGACTCCACACAGACATGGCGTGTACATGTGCTGCTCCATAGCCAGTACTGTTCTTCATTCAGACAAGCATGCGTCCAAACTTTGTTCATTTGCACAATGTCTCTCCTTCACATTCACTTGTAAATGTCCAAACTCACCAACATTTACAGAATGAAAATGCAAAATTATCATCAAGGCAAAGGGTGGCTACTTTGAAGAATCTCAAAATATATTTTGATTTGTGTAACACTTTTTTGGATCCTACATGATTCCATGTGTGTTATTTCATAGTTTTGATGTCTTCTCTGTTATTCTATCATGTAGAAAATAGTAAAAATAAATAACCCTTGAATGAGTAGGTGGGCCGAAACTTTTGACTGGTACTGTATGTAGATATGTTTGTTAGAAATAATACTATATTTCTCTTGACAGAGTGATGCTGAATTTTAAAAGTGGCTCAACTTACAATAACATTTATGAAGCTGACCTGAGCTAGCAAGCCTCTTCCATTGTTAAACATGGCTGGTTTGCTTCCCAGCTAGCACCTAATGTTCTGAGAACCATATGTTTCTTAGACCTTGGTGAGAGCATGGTTGTCCTGTAGTTATTTTGCATACAACGGTGCAGGATAGTTGGTTGGCTCTGGAACATTCTCAGCACATTGAAGTTGACAAAATACAATCATTTTATTGTTATTTCATTACTTTAAAATAACATTTCTTAAAAGTTCAAACATGGTTACATTTAATTACAATTTTTGGTTATGTTCTAGGAATGTTCTCCAACTGGTTTGACATTAGGAATGTTCTCAAATAGTTCAAAGAACACTAAGAAAAAACATTATTCTGTGGGAATTTAAGTACTTCAGTATAACGTTTTCTGCAGGTTTCCTCATTTAATTTTTCAGAATATTAAGAAAATTCGCCATAAAAAAAAACAAGAAAACATTATAACGTTCAGATAACGTTCTAAGAATGTTATTTAAAAACATATACATTCCGTTCTCAGTGTCAACAAAACTCTCTCTATCCTCTATCTTGTTAAGTGTGTTCAGGTCTGTTGGTCGCACCCACTAATTGATCTTATTGAGTGCTTGTTTCCTTCGAAATGGAGTCTTTTTGAATTATTTTTGAGTTATAAAATACATGACATACTAACTCCATCCGGGTGGTGCAGTGCACTAATTCCATGGATAGAGAGAAGAATATCATACTGTAGGTTTAAATCTCACTCACGCTGTGCCAATAAAAAAAGAAATGTGTTTGCATTATTAATGCCTCAGCAAATTAATTTCCATGTGTCCTATCTGTGCTTTGACTTCAAAAACGTTAACCCAAACTAGGAGTGTTATTGAAACATTTAGTGGAAGTTTTCAGGAAGTTATTAAAAAACCTCCAAATAACCATTATATTTCGTTCAAAACATTCAAAACATTTAGAGAATGTTCTCAAAACGTTTTTTAATTACATTCAAATAACATATATTTTCTGTTCTCAGAATGTTAATTAAACCTCCTGCAAATGTTCACTTCTGTTCTCAGAACATTTTAAAATACGTTCCGTTTTACCAGTCACTAAACTTATGGCTTTGTTACCAGATACAATGGGATACCAAAAACGTACATCCCCACAACCTGCAAGGAATTAAATGTGCTAGCTGGGTAGGTATCTAAATATAACTGTGTTTAACAACTTGGCCCTTTCAAGCATTGTTTTTGATTGAAAGGGGAAACAGCGTGTGTAGATATCATCAGTTAGATACAGTCTATTAGGCTAGCTAGCTAACCGGCCATAGACTAATTAGCTAATGAGACAGCAATAAGCTGTTTGAGCTAGCTAGAGCAGAGTATTAATAGTGTATTGCGGGTTCTATGTATTTACCTCTCTCCTTCCTTGTACAGACCTGAATGTGTTCATACATCCAATTAAATAAATCTCCCTCTTTTCTCTCTTCATGTTGCTTAGACCTTCCCTTTCCGGCCATGAGGGAGCGCCCTCCCGGCTGTAAGACTGTGTTTGTGGGTGGTCTGCCAGAGAACGCTAACGAGGCCCTCATCGTGGAGGTGTTCGGCCAGTTGGGGGAGATCATCGCAATCCGAAAGAGCAAGAAGAACTTCTGCCATATCCGATTTGTCGAAGAGTTCACTGTGGACAGAGCCCTCTTCCTGTCTGGTACATTTCCTACGTTTTCTATTAAACTTCAAGCTGTATTGTGGAATAAATGTCTTACCTCTTCAGTCAGAGACCTTAACTATATTGGTCAATGAGGAGACAACAAGAGGTGTTGTGGAATAAATGGCCCAAGTCTCATGTCAGACACCTTAACTATGTCGGTCAATGAGGAGACAACAAGAGGTGTTGTGGAATAAATGTCCTCCCTCTTCAGTCAGAGACCTTAACTATGTTGATCAACGATGAGACCACTAGAGGTGTTGCGGAATAAATGTCCTCTCTCTTCATTCAGAGACCATAACTATGTTGGTCAATGAGAAGACAACTATGAGTGTTGGAAAAAATGTCCCAGATCCCCTTACTAGTATGTAATTCCATCTATTAGACTCCATCTATTCGACTCCATCGATTAGACTCCAGTTATTAGACTCCCTCTATTAGACTCCCTCTTTTAGACTCCATCTATCAAACTCGATCTATTAGACTCCAGCTATTAGACTCCAGCTGTTACACTCCATCTATTAGACTCCCTCTATTAGACTCCCTCTTAGACTCCATCTATTAGACTTCAGCTATTAGAATCCATTTATTAGACTCCAGCTGTTACACTCCCTCTATTAGACTCCCTCTATTAGACTCCATCTATTAGACTTCAGCTATTAGACTCCATCTATTAGACTTCAGCTATTAGACTCCCTCTATTAGACTCCCTCTATTAGACTCCCTCTATTAGACTAAATCTATTAGACTTCAGCTATTAGAATCCATTTATTAGACTCCAGCTCTTACACTCCCTCTATTAGACTCCCTCTATTAGACTCCCTCTATTAGACTCCCTCTATTAGACTCCTTCTATTAGACTTCAGCTATTAGACTCCATCTATTAGACTTCAGCTATTAGACTCCATCTATTAGACTCCATCTATTGGACTCCAGCTATTAGACTCCAGCTGTTACACTCCATCTATTAGACTCCCTCTATTAGACTCCCTCTATTAGACTCTATCTATTAGACTCCATCTATTAGACTCCAGCTATTAGACTCCCTCTATTAGACTCCATCTATTAGACTCCCTCTATTAGACTCCCTCTATTAGACTCAATTTATTAGACTCCATTTATTAGACTCCCTCTATTAGACTCCCTCTATTAGACTCCCTCTATTAGACTCCCTCTATTAGACGCCCTCTATTAGACTCCATCTATTAGACTTCAGCTATTAGACTCCAGCTATTAGACTCCCTCTATTAGACTCCATCTATTAGACTCCCTCTATTAGACTCCATCTATTAGACTCCAGCTATTAAACTCCCTCTATTAGACTCCAGCTATTAGACTCCACCTATTAGACTCCAGCTATTAGTCTCCATCTATTAGACTCCATCTATTGGACTCCATTTATTAGACTCCATTTATTAGACTCCCTCTATTAGACTCCCTCTATTGGACTCCATCTTTTAGACTCCAGTTATTAGACTCCCTCTATTAGACTCCAGTTATTAGACTTACTCTATTAGACTCCAGTTATTAGACTCCATCTATTAGACTCCAGCTATCAGACTCCAGCTGTTAGACTCCCTCTATTAGACTCCCTCTATTAGACTCCAGTTATTAGACTTACTCTATTAGACTCCAGTTATTAGACTCCATCTATTAGACTCCAGCTATCAGACTCCAGCTGTTAGACTCCCTCTATTAGACTCCCTCTATTAGACTCCAGTTATTAGACTCACTCTATTAGACTCCAGTTATTAGATTCCATCTATTAGACTCCAGTTATTAGAATAAATGTCCTCCCTCTTCAGTCAGAGACCTTAACTATGCCCTCTATTAGACTCCATCTATTAGACTTCAGCTATTAGACTCCAGCTATTAGACTCCATCTATTAGACTCCAGCTAATAATCTCCCTCTATTAGACTCCCTCTATTAGACTCCAGCTAATAATCTCCCTCTATTAGACTCCCTCTATTAGATTCCATCTATTAGACTTCAGTTATTAGACTCCCTCTATTAGACTCCATCTATTAGACTCCAGCTATTAGACTCAATTTATTAGACTCCCTCTATTAGACTACATAGATTAGACTTCAGTTATTAGACTCCATCTATTAGACTTCAGTTATTAGACTCCCTCTATTATACTCCATCTATTAGACTCCAGCTATTAATCTCCCTCTATTAGACTCCCTCTATTAGACTCCATCTATTAGACTCCAGCTAATAATCTCCCTCTATTAGACTCCCTCTATTAGACTCCAGCTAATAATCTCCCTCTATTAGACTCCCTCTATTAGACTCCAGCTAATAATCTCCCTCTATTAGACTCTCTCTATTAGACTCCAGCTAATAATCTCCCTCTATTCGACTCCAGCTATTAGACTCCCTCTATTAGACTCCCTCTATTAGACTCCAGCTAATAATCTCCCTCTATTAGACTCCCTATATTAGACTCCAGCTAATAATTTCCCTCTAATAGACTCACTCTATTAGACTCCCTCTATTAGATTCCATCTATTAGACTCCAGTTATTAGACTTACTCTATTAGACTCCAGTTATTAGACTCCATCTATTAGACTCCAGCTATCAGACTCCAGCTGTTAGACTCCCTCTATTAGACTCCCTCTATTAGACTCCAGTTATTAGACTCACTCTATTAGACTCCAGTTATTAGATTCCATCTATTAGACTCCAGTTATTAGATTCCATCTATTAGACTCCCTCTATTAGACTACATAGATTAGACTTCAGTTATTAGACTCCATCTATTAGACTTCAGTTATTAGACTCCCTCTATTCGACTCCATCTATTAGACTCCAGCTATTAATCTCCCTCTATTAGACTCCCTCTATTAGACTCCCTCTATTAGACTCCAGCTAATAATCTCCCTCTATTAGACTCCCTCTATTAGACTCCAGCTAATAATCTCCCTCTATTAGACTCCCTCTATTAGATTCCATCTATTAGACTCCAGTTATTCGATTCCATCTATTAGACTCCAGCTATTAGACTCCATTTATTAGACTCCCTCTATTAGACTACATAGATTAGACTTCAGTTATTAGACTCCCTCTATTAGACTCCATCTATTAGACTCCAGCTATTAATCTCCCTCTATTAGACTCCCTCTATTAGACTCCATCTATTAGACTCCAGCTATTAATCTCCCTTTATTAGACTCCCTCTATTAGACTCCCTCTATTAGACTCCAGCTAATAATCTCCCTCTATTAGACTCCCTCTATTAGACTCCAGCTAATAATCTCCCTCTATTAGACTCCCTCTATTAGATTCCATCTATTAGACTCCAGTTATTCGATTCCATCTATTAGACTCCAGCTATTAGACTCCATTTATTAGACTCCCTCTATTAGACTACATAGATTAGACTTCAGTTATTAGACTCCCTCTATTAGACTCCATCTATAAGACTCCAGCTATTAATCTCCCTCTATTAGACTCCCTCTATTAGACTCCAGCTAATAATCTCCCTCTATTAGACTCCCTCTATTAGACTCCAGCTAATAATCTCCCTCTATTAGACTCCCTCTATTAGATTCCATCTATTAGACTCCAGTTATTAGATTCCATCTATTAGACTCCAGCTATTAGACTCCATTTATTAGACCCCCTTTATTAGACTACATAGATTAGACTTCAGTTATTAGACTCCCTCTATTAGACTCCATCTATTAGACTCCAGCTATTAATCTCCCTCTATTAGACTCCCTCTATTAGACTCCATCTATTAGACTCCAGCTAATAATCTCCCTCTATTAGACTCCCTCTATTAGACTCCAGCTAATAATCTCCCTCTATTAGACTCCCTCTATTAGATTCCATCTATTAGACTTCAGTTATTAGACTCCCTCTATTAGACTCCATCTATTAGACTCCAGCTATTAGACTCAATTTATTAGACTCCCTCTATTAGACTACATTGATTAGACTTCAGTTATTAGACTCCATCTATTAGACTTCAGTTATTAGACTCCCTCTATTATACTCCATCTATTAGACTCCAGCTATTAATCTCCCTCTATTAGACTCCCTCTATTAGACTCCATCTATTAGACTCCAGCTAATAATCTCCCTCTATTAGACTCCCTCTATTAGACTCCAGCTAATAATCTCCCTCTATTAGACTCCCTCTATTAGACTCCAGCTAATAATCTCCCTCTATTAAACTCTCTCTATTAGACTCCAGCTAATAATCTCCCTCTATTCGACTCCAGCTATTAGACTCCCTCTATTAGACTCCCTCTATTAGACTCCAGCTAATAATCTCCCTCTATTAGACTCCCTATATTAGACTCCAGCTAATAATTTCCCTCTAATAGACTCACTCTATTAGACTCCCTCTATTAGATTCCATCTATTAGACTCCAGTTATTAGATTCCATCTATTAGACTCCAGCTATTAGACTCCATTTATTAGACTCCCTCTATTAGACTACATAGATTAGACTTCAGTTATTAGACTCCCTCTATTAGACTACATAGATTAGACTTCAGTTATTAGACTCCCTCTATTAGACTCCATATATTAGACTCCATCTATTAGACTCCATCTATTAGACTCCAGCTAATAATCTCCCTCTATTAGACTCCCTCTATTAGACTCCATCTATTAGACTCCTTCTATTAGACTCCCTCTATTAGACTCCCTCTCTTAGACTCAATTTATTAGACTCCATTTATTAGACTCCATCTATTAAACTCCCTCTATTAGACTCCATCTATTAGACTCCAGCTATTAGACTCCAGCTGTTAGACTCCCTCTATTAGATTCAATTTATTAGACTCCATCTATTAGACTCCCTCTATTAGACTCAAGTTATCAGACTCACTCTGTTAGACTCCCTCTATTAGACTCCAGCTATTAAACTCTCTCTATTAGACTCCCTCTATTAGACTCAATTTATTAGACTCCATCTATTAGACTCCATTTATTAGACTCCCTCTATTAGACTACATAGATTAGACTCCAGTTATTAGACTCCCTCTATTAGACTCCATCTATTATACTCCAGCTATTAATCTCCCTCTATTAGACTCCCTCTATTAGACTCCATCTATTAGACTCTAGCTATTAGACTCCCTCTATTAGACTCCCTCTATTAGACTCCCTCTATTAGACTCCATCTATTATACTCCCTCGATTAGACTCCCTCTATTAGACTCCCTCTATTAGACTCCATCTATTACACTCCAGGTATGAATCTCCCTCTATTAGACTCCCTCTATTAGACTCCCTCTATTAGACTCCAGTTATTAGGCCTACTCTATTAGACTCCCTCTGTTAGACTCCCTCTATTAGACTCCAGCTATTAAACTCCCTCTATTAGACTCCCTCTATTAGACTCCAGTTATTAGACTCACTCTATTAGACTCCAGTTAATAGACTCCAGTTATTAGACTCCATCTATTAGACTCCATCTATTCGACTCCATTTATTCGACTCCCTCTATTAGACTCCCTCTATTAGACTCCATCTATTAGACTCCCTCTATTAGACTCCTATTAGACCCCCTCTATTCGACCATCTATTAGACCATCTCTTACTCCCTCTATTAGACTCCCTCTATTCTACCATGTATTAGACTCCAGCTTTTAGACTCCAGCTATTAGACTCCCTCTATTAGACTATATCTAAGAGAGATGACAGAAAAAGAGACGAGAGAGAGTGGGAAGCAGAGAGAGAGAGAGAGAGAACGAGAGAGAGAGAGAATGAGAGTGAGAGAGATGTGTTTGCTTGGGTGTCACAAGAGGACCAATTAGTCTCCAAGTCTTCTCTATGAATTAGTTTAGAGAACAGAAAGGTGTTTACTCCAACCCCACAAAGCTACTTTAGCTGGGATGCAGCTGTGACAGGAACCAACAGATTAAAAAGAGGAGAGCCTCAGAGGGATGGGGAGCGATGGATGGACAGATAGTTTCAACCCAAATGGAGGATGCCAGGAATCAGGAGAGAGATGCAGGTGTCTGATAGAAAGTGGTTTGTGGGTATTTACGGCGCTTTATCGCCCTGCACCTGCATGTTTAGCAGAGTGAAATGTCACTTGTGATGTTACCAATTGGTTCTAACGCTCTCCCCCCCCCACCCCCACTCTCTCTCTCCCCCCACCCCCACTCTCTCTCTCACCTCAACCCCCTCTCTCTCTCCCCTCCCCCTCTCTTTCTCTCTCTCTCTCTCCCCTCAACCCCCTTTCCTCTCCCTCCAGGCTACCGTATGCGTCTGGGCTCCAGTACAGACAAGAAGGACACAGGGCGGCTCCATGTGGACTTTGCCCAGGCCAGAGACGACTTGTATGAGTGGGAGTGTCGTCAGCGCCTGTATGCCAGAGAGGAGAGACACCGCAGGAGGATGGAGGAGGACCGTTTCAGACCCCCCTCCCCTCCACCCATCGTCCATTACTCAGACCACGAGTGTAGCCTGCTGGGCGACAAGATCAAAGGTGGGGCTCAATTCCCCAGGGCATACACACATTCAGTACACACAGATTCCCGGAGTACACACAGATTCACGCAGTACTCACAGATTCACACAGTACACACAAATTCACACAGTACAGACAGAAACAATACAGAGACAGACTCTCAAACAAAGAAACACAATACCCAAACACTAACTAACCCTACTTCTTGGTCTATCACAGTGGTCCTCCTCTGATTTAGTTTGGTGTGTGTGTGTGTGTGTGTGTGTGTGTGTGTGTGTGTGTGTGTGTGTGTGTGTGTTCATGCGCGCACATGCATTTGTGTTTAAGCACAGGCTTCACTACTATAATCTGCTGAAGTACATAAATATCCCCACAACTTGTACTTAAATATTTGTGAATGTGAGGATTCCAGTAGAAAAGTGAGGCGAAAAAAGGTAATCTTGCTGCTATCTTAGCCCAAACACCTTGACAATTTCTCTATTACAACTTCCGGCGCCGACAGAGATGGCCGCCTCGCTTTGCGTTCCTAGGATAAATTTGATTTGATTTATTAACTATTATGAAGAGCAGTGACCTTTAACTGGCTTAGTAATGAATGTGGCTGCTCCACATTCAGTTTATCTGAGAAGCTGATATATGTGTCACGCCTGCTCCCACTCCCCTCTCTGGCGCTCGAGGGTGCCAGGTGGCCCATCATTACACACACCTGTCACCATCATAACACGCATCTGCGTAATATGTACTCACCTGGACTCTTTGTTGATTGCCGCTCTATATCTGTCTGCTCTTCAGTTTGTTCCCTGTGTCAGCATTATTGTCGTTGTGTTTCCCCTGTCCAGACGCTGTCCTTGTTTGTTTTATGTTAGTTATTTATTAAATGTTCACTCTCTGTACTTGCTTCTCGTCTCCCAGCATCTGTCCTTGCAGAATGCTGACACCACAATGTGAGGCATCAGGAATTCTTTATTATTATTATTTTTTTGCTGGCTTCCGGTCCGTGTGCCGCTGTCGGAGGAACCGGCGGTGCCTCAGCTGTCTTGTTGGACTCCCATCCCACGTCATGCCTCAGCCGGCTCGTCAGGCTCCCATCCCACGTCATGCCTCAGCCAGCTCATCAAGCTCCCACGCCCCAGCTGGCTCGTCAGGCTTCCGCGCTTCAGCCGGCTCATCGGGCTTCCACGTCTCAGCCGGCTCATCCGGCTCCCAAGTCTTTACTGGAGCGCCAGGCACGCCCAGGTGGGACGCTAGGTGGCGCCCCTAGAGGGGGGGGGGGGGGGGGGGGTACTGTCACGCCTGCTCCCACTTCCCCTCTGTGGTGCTAGAGGGCTCCAGGCGGCCCATCATTACGCACACCTGTCACCATCATTAAGCGCATCTGCGCAATATTGGACTCACCTGCAATTACTTTTTTGATTGCCCCTCTATATCTGTCTGATCTTCAGATTGTTCACGGTGTCAGCATTATTGTCGTTATGGTTCCACTGTCCAGATGCTGTCCTTGTTTGTTTTACGTTGGTTATCTGTTAAATGTTCACTCCCTGTACTTGCTTCTTGTCTTCCAGCGTCTGTGTTTACAATATGAGATGCCAGCCAGGCAGCAGCCTGGTATTTTAGTATGCACACATATCCTCAACACATTCATGGGTTGCACGTTTCATCACAATATTGTTTGGAATGTTCGTTTTAGGACTGATGCCAAGCTGAGCATTCTACATTCTACTAATGCAGTCTTAATAGGTGTTGATTAAGATTTTGTCTGAAGTGCATTACATACTGTTGCCTAGAAACAATGACATTTCAAAACGAGGCAAATATTTATGGCGCCAGATTGACTTTAAATTCAGTATAATATTAGCTAGCTAACTAAGATTGTGGGGACAGCACTAATGTTAGCATTTCTAGCTATTTCTGACTAACTTTGCTAGCTCATGACAACATTGGCAACTCTCTCAAGTAAAATTTATGACATCATAATGATGGCAAAGTTGTATTTCCAGGACACTAAAGTGTAATTTTAACTAAACAGTCATTATCACCCAATCAGCATTAACCATCAGTCGGACATCAATATGCTGCGGGATCTGTAGAACGTTGATAACAATAGCAACGACGCAACCACGTGACGGAGGTGCAACCAATGAATAATGTATGTGGGTCTTATAAATCTCTGGAACCTCGTCAAAGTATGTTCCTTCGATAAGCCACTTAGCTCCCTAGCATTATAGATGCATTATATATTTTGATAAACCGCTAAGCTCCCTAGAATTATAAATGCATTATATATTTTGATAAACTGATTAGCTCCCTAGCTGTAGAGATGAATAGTATATTTTGATAAGCCACTTAGCTCACTAGCTGTATAGATGCATTATATATTTTGATAAGCCGCTTAGCTCCCTAGCTGTATGGATGCATTAAATATTTTGATAAACCGATTAGCTGTCAAGTATAGGTGTGCAACGGTGAGGGCGGAGTCAGGTGCAGGACACATAACTGAGTAAAATCACGTACTTTACTCGAAAAGAAACAACCATAAATCCCACGCAGGGGGAAAACACACCATAACACAGCAGTCTAACACTCAACAAGGAACAAACACGCACAAAACATATTGTGAACCAGAGGGTTAATTAGGGAAAATAATATTAACGTAATGGGAACCAGGTGTGTTCAATCAAGACAAAACAAAATAGAAAAAGAAACGTAGATCGGTGGCAGCTAGAAAGCCGGTGACGATGACCGCCGAACGCCGCCCGAACAAGGAGAGGCACCAACTTCGGCAGAAGTCATGCCAGTACTCCCCTCCTGACGCACAGCTCCAGCAGCGCGCCGACACCGGCCTCGGGAATGGCCCGGAGGACGAGGCGCAGGGCGATCTGGGTGGAGACGGTGAAATTCCTGCAGTAATGAAGGGTCCAGGATGTCCTCCACCCACACCCAGCATCTCTCCTCCGGACCGTACCCCTCCCACTCTACAAGGTACTGAAGGCCCCTCGCCCGACACCTTGAGTCCATGATGGCTCGCACAGTATACGCCGGGGCCCCCTCGATGTCCAAAGCCTCCCGCACCTCAGACTGCTGGAGCGGACCAGCCACCACCGGCCTGAGGGGAGACACATGAAACGAGAGGTTAATACAATAATCAGGGGGAAGCTGTAACTCATAGCATACCTTGTTCAGTCTCCTCAGGACTTTAAATGGCCCCACAAACCGCGGACCCAGCTTCCAGCAGGGCAGGTGAAGGAGCAGGTTTCCGGTCGAGAGCCAGACCTGGTGTCCCGGTGCATACACCGGGGCCTCACTGCGGTGGCGGTCGGCGCTCGCCTTCTGTCGCCTGATGGCCCGTTGCAGGCGCACATGGGCGCAGGCGCTGCAGGCGCACATCGTCCCAGGTCTCTTCCGAGCACCGAAACCATTCATCCACTGCAGGTGCCTCGATCTGGCTCTGATGCCACGGTGCCAGGACCGGCTGATAACCTAGTACACACTGAAACGGAGACAGTTAGTGGAGGAGTGGCGGAGGGAGTTCTGGGCCATCTCTGCCCAGGGGATGAAAGCCGCCCACTTCCCCGGCCGGTCCTGGCAATAAGACCACAGTAACCTACCCACATTCTGGTTAACTCTCTCCACCTGCCCATTACTTTAGGGGTGAAACCCTGAGGTCAGGCTGACCGAGACCCCCAGATGTTCCATGAACGCCCTCTAGACCCTTGATGTGAACTGGCGACCCCGATCAGACACTATATCCTCAGGCACCCCGTAGTGCCGGAAGACTTGTGTAAACAGGGCCTCCGCAGTCTGTAGGGCCATAGGGAGACCGGGCAAAGGAATGAGACTGCAGGACTTAGAAAACCGATCCACAACAACCAGAATCCTGGTGTTTCCTTGTGACGGAGGAAGATCTGTCACGAAAACCACCGATAGGTGTGACCACGGCCGTTGTGTAACGGGTAGGGGTTGTAATTTCCCTCTTGGAAGGTGTCTAGGTGCCTTGCACTGGGTGCACACCGAGCAGGAGGAAACTTACACCCTCACGTCCTTAGCTAAAGTGGGCCACCAGTACTTCCCACTAAGACAGCGCACTGTCCGACCGATGCCAGGATGCCCAGAGGAGGGTGACGTGTGAGCCCAACAGATCAATCGATCAAGAACATCAGACGGAACGTACAGACGTCTAACTGGACACTGGGTGGGAATGGGCTCCGCACGTAACGCCCTCTCGATGTCCGCGTCAACCTCCCACACCACCGGTGCCACCAGGCAAGATGCCGGAAGTATGGGAGTGGGATCCGTGGACCGCTCCTCTGTGTCATACATCTGGGACAGTGCGTCTGCCTTAGCATCCTGGGAACCTGGTCTGTAGGATAGAGTGAACACAAAACGGGTGAAAGCATGGCCCACCTTGCCTGGCGAGGATTCATTCTCCTCGCCGCCCGGATGTACTTCAGATTGCGGTGGTCAGTCCAAATGAGAAAAGGGTGTTTAGCCCCCTCAAGCCAATGCCTCCACGTTTTCAGAGCCTTGACAACAGCCAACAGCTCCCGGTCCCCCACATCATAGTTTTGCTCCTCCTGGCTGAGCTTCTTCGAAAAGAACGCACAGAGGTGGAGCTTTGGTGGAGTACCCGAGCTCTGAGACAGCACAGCTCCTATCCCAGCCTCGGACGCGTCCACCTCTACTATGACCGCTAAGGAGGAAGAGGAATCAGGATGAGCCAACACAGGAGCTGAGGTAAACAGAGCCTTCAGGTGACCAAAAGCCCTGTCCACCCCAGCTGACCACTGGAGTCACACCGGTCCCCCCTTCAGCAAAAAGGTAATGGGAGCCGCTACCTGACCAAAGCCCCGGATAAACTTCCGGTAGTAGTTGGCAAATCCTAAGAACCGCTGCACCTCCTTTACTGTGGTTGGAGTCGGCCAATTACGCACGGCTGAAATGCGGTCATTCTCCATCTCCACCCCTGACTCGGACAAGTGGTACCCTAGGAAGGTGACAGACTGTTGGAAGAACAGACATTTCTCAGCTTTAACGTACAGGTCATGCTCCAACAGTCGATCAAGCACCTTGTGCACCAGGGACACATGCTCGGCGCGTGTAGCGGAGTATATTAGAATGTCATCTATATACACCTCTATACCCTGCCCGTGCAGGTACCTGAAAATCTTGTCTACAAAGGATTGGAAGATGGATGGAACATTCATCAACCCGTACTGCATGACGAGGTACTCATAGTGCCCAGAGGTGGTATTAAATGCCATCTTCCACTCATCTCCCTCCCGGATACGCACCAGATTGTAAGCGCTCCTGAGACTCAATTTTGTGAAGATGCGCGCCCCGTGCAATGACTCGGTCACACTGGCTATGAGAGGCAGCGGGTAACTATACTTCACTGTGATCTGATTTAAACCTCTACAGTCAATGCAAGGGCGTAAACCTCCATCCTTCTTCTTCACAAAAAATAAACTTGAGGAGGCAGGTGAAGTGGAAGGCCGAATGTATCCCTGTCCCAGAGATTCGGTGACATATGTTTCCATAGCCGCCGTCTCCTCCTGTGACCGAGGATACACGTGATTCCTGGGAAGTGCTGCATCTACCAGGAGATTTATCGCACAATCCCCCCGTTGATGGGGTGGTAGTTGAGTCGCCTTCCTTTTACAGAAGGCGAGAGTCAAATCTGCATATTCAGGGGGAATGTGCATGGTGGAGACCTGGTTTGGACTCTCCACCGTAGTTGCACCTATGGAAACACCTATACACCTTCCTGAACACTGACGTGACCACCCCTTGAGGGCCTTCTGTTGCCACGAAATAGTGGGGTCATGATAGGCCAACCAGGGAAGCCCCAACACCACAGGAAGCGCAGGAGAATCGATCAGGAAGAGACTATTCTCTCCTCATGACCCTCCTGTGTTATCATACATAGTGTAGCTGTGACCTTCCTAATCAGGCCCGACCCTAAAGGACGACTATCTAAGGATTGTGCAGGGAAGGGCACATCAACAGGAACAATAGGGATCCCTAATCTAAGAGCAAACGGACGGTCAATAAAGTTCCCAGCTGCGCCTGAATCTACTAGCGCCTTATGCTGGGAATGCGGGGAAAACTCAGGAAATTCTATAAATACACACATGTGCATAACAGGAAGCTCTGTGTGAGTTGGGTGCCTACTCACCTGGTATGATCCACCAGTGCCCTGCCTGCTGCCTCGACTTCCTGGGGAACCTCTCCAGCACCAACCAGAAATGTGTCCTCTGGGCCACAGGTAGTGCAGGAAACGCCCCCCCCCCCCTCCCCCTGGTCACCCTTAGAGCAGCACCTCCGAGCTCCATAGGTGTAGGATCGGAGGTGCTGGGGGATGGAATGGACAGACCCCGATCCAGACGTCCACTGGTGGCCAACAGGTTATCCAGCCTGATGGATAAATCCACCAGCTGGTCTAGGGTAAGGGTGGTGTCCCTGCAGGCCAGCTCCCGACGAACGTCCTCACGTAGACTACACCTGTAATGGTTGATCAGGGCCCTCTCATTCCATCCCGCGCTGGCAGCCAGGGTCCTGAAGTCCAGTGTGAATTCCTGTGCGCTCCTCATCCCCTGTCTGAGATCGAACAAGCGTTCCCCCGACGGACAGGAGATGAGGCCGGACACGCTCTCATATCCCGAGGGAGCCGGGTGGACGGTCGCCAGGTAGAGCTGCAACTGGAGCAGGAACTCCTGGCACCCGGCAGCCGTTCCATCATATGCGCTCGGGAGCGAGAGCAGAATCCCACTGGATCCAGGTGATGGAGGAGTGGACCATGGTGTGGGTTGTGGTGTTGATGGGGGTGTGGGAAAACCCCCTCTCTCCCATCGCTCCATGGTGAGCAGCACGCGATCCATTGCTGTGCCAAGATGTTGGAGCATTGTCGTGTGCTGCTGGACGTGTTCCTCCACTGGTACCGGACGACTGGGTGCACCTGCTGATTCCATATTAGGTGCGTGTTCCTGTCAGGTGTCAGTGTCCAGCGGTGAGGACGGAGTCAGGCGCAGGACACAGAACTGAGTAAAATCACGTACTTTACTCGAAAAGAAACAACCATAAATTCCACGCAGGGGGAAAACACACCATAACACAGCAGTCTAACACTCAACAAGGAACAAACACGCACAAAACATATTTTGAACCAGAAGGTTAAATAGGGAAAATAATATTAACGTAATGGGAACCAGGTGTGTACAATCAAGACAAAACAAAATAGAAAAATAAACGTAGATCGGTGGCAGCTAGAAAGCCGGTGACGACGACCGGCGGAATTCGTGACACCCTAGCTGTAGAGATGATTAATATATTTTGATAAGCCCCTTAACTCCTTAGCTGTATAGATGGATTATAGGACATTGTAAGTGATAATGATGTCTATCAGATGCCACAGCCTCACAGCTTAACGCTAATTTTGTCCAAGTATGATATTCTATTGGGCCCTTGTCATTGTCAATAATTGACAAGTGTAGATATTGTGTGTGTATTGATAATGGACCTGTAGTTGGTAGGGAGGACTAGTGACTGTGGAGAGCCTGGAAACTTACATCATTCTATAGATACAGATGAACACCTCAGGGACCTCTGGTTATGACAGCTTGGTTTAATGTCGAAAGCAGTGATGAATTATTCATGCAAATCATCTGACAGACCTGTCTGTGTGTGTTTCTCTGTGTATGTGTTTGTGTTTGTCTGTGTATGTGTGTGTGTGTGTGGGGGGGGGGGGAAATCAGAAACACCTCAACTCTCTCTCCATCTGTTTCTCTCCCAGTGTCGATATCTTCCACTCTGTCTTCTTTTCAGTCTCTCACACATTCCCAACCCCTCCCTCCCTCCCTTCCCCTCCTCTCCTATACCCTACCTTCCCCTCCCTTCCCCTCCCTTCCTTCTTTCCCCTCCCTTTCCCTCATTCCCTTTCCCTCCCTCCCTTCCCAATCCTTCCCCTCCCTTCCTTCCTACCCCACCCTCCCTTCCTCCCTGAAACATGATCGTCACATTGCTTCCATTCGTTCACTGGTCTCTAGTTAATGGAACCTTCATAAAAAGAAGAGTCCTTCCATTGTAAATGTCTTTTCTCCAGTGCTGCTCCGAATGTTAAAGTGACACACCTTTGATCATTCATAACGCGTCCATGAACGTATGGCATTGGGTGTAACAGGCTTCGGACATGAGGTCCATACAGCTAGCTAAATTAATAATAGCTAGCCTAGTTCTGTTAGATAATAAAAGACACAGCTGAACAGGTTTTGGAGACGCAGGTCATCTGTTTTATAAAACTAATAAGAAAGCCTGTTACCCTTGAAATATGCAAGGCTATCCGGCATGAAAAATACATTGATAGCAAGCCAGCTAGATTAGCTAGCTAGCTAATATTGAACAATATTTTAGCCGGTAAGCCAAAAAGCAATTCCCATATGTGTCATGTGTGCTCCCTCTCCGGCCTCTAGGTCACCAGGCTGCTCGTAATGGCGCACACCTGTCACCAGCATTACGCACATAATGACACTCACCTGGACTCCATCACCTCCTTGATTTATATGTCACTCCCTTTAGTTTCTTGCCCAGTCGTCATTGTTCCTGTTTCATGTCGGTGCACTATTCGTGTTTCTTGTTTTGTTCATTTATTTATTAAACGTATTTACTCCCTGAACTTGCTTCCGCACATTGTTACAGTATGTCTGTTTTCTTCTTCTCAAACATAAAACACTTTGTGGTGTATTTGTCCTAAACTCTTGATCAGAGTTCCCCATTGTGGATTTACCCCCGCCAAGTTTTCTGAGCAAAATAATAATAATTGTTGGACATTAAATACTTTAAAAAAATGCCAGGAAATCAGCTCCAAGTGATTTTAATTTAAGAAATCTGTTCCAAAGTATTCCCACGCATAATATAAAGACACGTCTGATCGTATTCAATTGTAAGCAAGGCTTGAAATTATTATGTTTTAGTCAAACATTATATCTGTTTGGACATTTTGCGGTTAATTTCCAGTCTACAAATAATTTGTAATTATGTTCCGGCCCCCTAACCATCCGCTCATGAAGAAATCGGACCGTGGCTGAATCTAGTTGATGATCCCTGCTCTAGAAAGTCACAAATTGAGTAAAACATTATGTCACAGAAGTGCTATCTTACATTTTTTTTAAGGAAACAACATCTCTGGCTGTTCGCTTGTGCTCATACTATCTTAAATTAGACTACTGTTTAATCCTGTTACAGAAACCTTAGCTGGTCAAATCGGAAGAGTGGGGCTTTCCCCCATATAGAAGTAAGGAAACATCCTTTCAGTAAATCTGTGTTGATAATTGTGGATGTGTTTGTTTCTCACAGTATCAGTAAAGGATACTTGTCCTTCGCCACAGTCCAGCACCCCGCCGATCATCTGTATCTTTAAATAATGTTGCGAAAAATCAAATCAAATCAAAATCAAATCAAATGTATTTATATAGCCCTTCGTACATCAGCTGATATCTCAAAGTGCTGTACAGAAACCCAGCCTAAAACCCCAAACAGCAAGCAATGCAGGTGTAGAAGCACGGTGGCTAGGAAAAACTCCCTAGAAAGGCCAAAACCTAGGAAGAAACCTAGAGAGGAACCAGGCTATGTGGGGTGGCCAGTCCTCTTCTGGCTGTGCCGGGTGGAGATTATAACAGAACATGGCCAAGATGTTCAAATGTTCATAAATGACCAGCATGGTCAAATAATAATAAGGCAGAACAGTTGAAACTGGAGCAGCAGCACGGCCAGGTGGACTGGGGACAGCAAGGTTGTCATCATGTCAGGTAGTCCTGAGGCATGGTCCTAGGGCTCAGGTCCTCCGAGAGAGAGAAAGAAAGCGAGAAAGAGAGAATTAGAGAGAACACACTTAAATTCACACAGGACACAGAATAGGACAGGAGAAGTACTCCAGATATAACTAACTGACCCTAGCCCCCGACACATAAACTACTGCAGCAGAAATACTGGAGACTGAGACAGGAGGGGTCAGGAGACACTGTGGCCCCATCCGAGGACACCCCCGGACAGGGCCAAACAGGAAGGATATAACCCCACCCACTTTGCCAAAGCACAGCCCCCACACCACTAGAGGGATATCTTCAACCACCAACTTACCATCCTGAGACAAGGCCGAGAATAGCCCACAAAGATCTCCGCCACGGCACAACCCAAGGGGGGGCGCCAACCCAGACAGGAAGATCACATCAGTGACTCAACCCACTCAAGTGACGCACCCCTCCTAGGGACGGTATGAAAGAGCCCCAGTAAGCCAGTGACTCAGCCACTGTAATAGGGTTAGAGGCAGAGAATCACAGTGGAAAGAGAGGAACCGTCCAGGCAGAGACAGCAAGGGCGGTTCGTTGCTCCAGAGCCTTTCCGTTCACCTTCCCACTCTTGGGCCAGACTACACTCAATCATATGACCCACTGAAGAGATGAGTCTTCAGTAAAAGACTTAAAGGTTTGAGTTTGCGTCTTTTACATGGGTAGGCAGACCATTCTATAAAAATGGAGCTCTATAGGAGAAAGCCCTGCCTCCAGCTGTTTGCTTAGAAATTCTAGGGACAATTAGGAGGCCTGCATCTTGTGACCGTAGCGTACGTGTAGGTATGTACGGCAGGACCAAATCAGAGAGATAGGTAGGAGCAAGCCCATGTAATGCTTTGTAGGTTAGCAGTAAATCTTGAAATCAGCCCTTGCCTTGACAGGAAGCCAGTGTAGGGAGGCTAGCACTGGAGTAATATGATCAAATTTTGGGGTTCTAGTCAGGATTCTAGCAGACGTATTTAGTACTAACTGAAGTTTATTTGGTGCTTTATCAGGATAGCCGGAAAGTAGAGCATTGCAGTAGTCTAACCTAGAAGTGACAAAAGCATGGATTAATTTTTCTGCATCATTTTTGGACAGAAAGTTTCTGATTTTTGCAATGTTACGTATATGGAAAAAAGCTGTCCTTGAAATGGTCTTGATATGTTCATCAAAAGAGAGATCAGGGTCCAGAGTAACGCAGAGGTCCTTCACAGTTTTATTTGAGACGACTGTACAACCATTAAGATTAACTGTCAGATTCAACAGAAGATCTCTTTGTTTCTTGGGACCTAGAACAAGCATCTCTGTTTTGTCCGAGTTTAAAAGTAGAACGTTTGCAGCCATCCACTTCCTTATGTCTGAAACACATGCTTCTATCGAGGGCAATTTTGGGGCTTCACCATGCTTCACTGAAATGTACAGCTGTGTGTCATCCGCATAGCAGTGAAAGTTCACATTAAGTTTTCGAATGACATCCCCAAGAGGTAAAATATATAGTGAAAACAATAGTGGTCCTAAAACGGAACCTTGAGGAACACCGAAATTTCCAGTTGATTTATCAGAGGACAAACCATTCACAGAGACAAACTGATATCTTTCCGACAGATAAGATCTAAACCAGGCCAGAACTTGTGCGTGTAGACCAATTTGGGTTTCCAATCTCTCCAAAAGAATGTGGTGATCGATGGTATCAAAAGCAGCACTAAGGTCTAGGAGCACGAGGACAGATGCAGAGCCTCGGTCTGATGCCATTAAAATGTAATTTACCACCTTCACAAGTGCAGTCTCAGTGCTATGATGGGGTCTAAAACCAGACTGAAGAATTTCGTATACATTGTTTGTCTTCAGGAAGGCAGTGAGGCCAATATTTTTTTTTATATTTTCTGGGTCAAGGTTTGACTTTTTCAAGAGAGGCTTTATTACTGCTAGTTTTAGTGAGTTTGGTACACATCCAGTGGATAGAGAGCCGTTTATTATGTTCAACATAGGAGGCCCAAGCACAGGAAGCAGCTCTTTCAGTAGTTTAGTTGGAATAGGGTCCAGTATGCAGCTTGAAGGTTTAGAGGCCATGATTATTTTCATCATTGTGTCAAGAGATATAGTACTAAAACACTTGAGTGTCTCTTCTTGATCCTAGGTCCTGGCAGAGTTGTGCAGACTCAGGACAACTGAGCTTTGAAGGAATACGCAGATTTAAAGAGGAGTCCGTAATTTGCTTTCTAATAATCATGATCTTTTCCTCAAAGAAGTTCATGAATTTATCACTGCTGAAGTGAAAGACATCCTCTTTTGGGGATACTTCCTTTCTTAGGACAGACTTTCTGGCCACTCCAATCATCCAGTTGTCATTGTCTCCAACATCCACCTCCCGGCAGTGACGTACTCTTATTATCTTATAAATATTTCCTTATCTAACACAACCAGGCTAGCTTTTATTAACTTAGCTACCGTGGGCTCCAAAATTACTGGCACCATTGACTGGCAATGCACAAACAATACTTAAAAAAATATAAACAATATAATTATAGGGATAAACTAAAAATACCAACATGTGAGAAATACTGTACTTTATTAACATTTCAATGGAACCCACCAAAATCATGTATTGATTGAATTAAAAATTATTGTCCTCCAAATCAAGGTTTCACAATTTTATTTCACTAGGCAAGTCAGTTAAGAACAAATTCTTATTTTCAGTGATGGCCTAGGAACAGTGGGTTAACTGCCCTGTTCAGTGGCAGAACAACAGATTTTTACCTTGTCAGCTCAAGGATTTGATCTGGCAACTTTTCGGTTACTAGGCCAACACTCTAACCACTAGGCTACCTGCCGCCCCAATTAATGGCACCCTTAAAGATTATTGTAAATAATATCTACCAAAATTAAACAAGGAGTTAAATTCCACTTATTTAAGTTTATCTAAGTCTTAAGGAACTATATTGAGCCATTACATCACTTCCTGTTTCACTAGGGTATAAAAATGAGTTAACACACATGCAATATCCCTTTGTCATCCAACACCATGAAGAAAACCAAATAACTGGCTGTTCAAAAGAGACAGATGGTTGTAGAACTTCATAAATTTGGTAATGGCTAAAAGAAGATCCACAAACAATTGAATACACCACCGAGCACTGTCAGGACAATTCTTAAAAAATAATAATAATATGGAACAGTTGAAAACCTCACGGGTAAAGGAAGCAAATGCGTTTTGCCCCCAGGATAGGGAGGAGGATAGTGAGAGAAACAACAAAATCCCCAAGAATCACTGTGAAAGAATTGCAGGCCTTGGAGGCATCTTGGGGTCACCAGGTTCCAAAAAGTACCATCGGACACCATGGTTGCCAGAAGAAAGCACTTTCTGACCCCAAGACACAGACGCAAGCGTTTGGAGTTTGCCAAACGTCATTTAAATTATGACTGGAAGAAGGTGCTCAGGTCAGATGAGACCAAAATTGAACATTTTGTTCAGATACAGCATCGGCATGTTTGGCGTCGAAATAGAGATGCATACAACGAGAGACACCTCATACCCACAGTGAAATAGGATGGTGGGTCAGTGATGTTTTGGGGCTGTTTTAATTCTGGAGGTCCAGGGGCACTGGTTAAATATCGGGCAATTTTGGCTGACAATCTGGTTGCCTTTGCCAGAAGGCTGGGACTTGGCCGTAGGTGGACTTTCCAACAAGACAATGACCCAAAACATACCTCAAGATCCGCACAGAAATGAATCTGTGACAACAAAATCAATGTTCTGCCATGGCCATCTCAGTCGCCGGACCTCAATTCAATTGAAAACCTGTGTGCTGAGTTGAAGAGGGCAGTTGATATGCGCATAGGCCAAGAATGTGAAGGATCTTGAAAGGATTTGCATAGACGAATGATCCAAAATCCCTCCAAATGTGTTCCTTAACGTTGTCAAACATAACAGGAAAAGACTCCATGATCTAATCCTTGCCAGAGGTGGTTGCACTAAGTACTAAATGAGGAGTGCCAATAATGATGAAACCTTGATTTTGGTGAAATGTATTTTGTATTAAATAATTGTATGATTTTGGTTGGTTCCATTGAAACATTAATAAAGTACAGTATTTCTCACATGTTGGTATTTTGAGTTTCTCTATAATTATATTGTTTATATTTTTTAAGTATTGTTTGTGCATTGCCAGTAATTTTGGAGCCCGGTGTATATGTATGGTATTGTGTCGTATCGTTTTATGGGCTCTTAACCAACCGTGCTATTTTGTTAGTTTTTTCACATTGTTTGTAACTATTTCTACTGCTTGAGTGGCAGCAACTGTTTCAAGAAGAGGTAACTTGTTGTTTCATGATCCTGCTGTCCACTCTCCATCCTTGCTAGTCACTCTTCAAGTGATGCCAGGCGTAACATGACCATCAGTGTTATGTCATCCTTTTAACAAGCTTTGGTGAAATGTATGCATTGTGATGTGATTATAATCAAAGCAGTACTTATATACATTTGTTACATTCAGTGAAGTTGACTCCTTATGGGTAGTTAAACCAAACAGATCCCAAGCTAAGCAACACTACTTCAAATCGGACTCCGCTAACTATCTAGCTAGCTACCCCTCAACTCATACCAGCATGATGTTTTTCCTCTAAAGTTTTCCCCAAAGTTAGAAAGAGCTTTAAAGTTCTGCCTCTGAGTATAAAGTTTGAAAATAAATGTCTAGTTTCAACTATACAAAACAAAAATATGAATGGAACATGTAAAGTGTTGGTCCTCTGTTTCATGAGCTGAAATAAAAGATCCCAGAAATGTTCCATACGCACAAGAAAAGCTTATTTCGCTACAATTTCGTGCACAAATTTGTTTACATCCCTGTTAGTGAGCATTTCTCCTTTTCCAATATAATCCATCCACCTGACAGGTGTGGCATATCAAGAAGCTGTTTAAACAGCATGATCATTACACAGGTGCACCTTGTACTGGAGACAATAAAAGGCAGTTTTGTCACAAAACACAATGCCACCAGTTTTGAGGGAGCGTGCAATTGGCATGCTGACTGCTGGAATGTCCACCAGAGCTGTTGCCATAAGCCACCTCCAACGTTGTTTAAGAGATTTTGGCAGTTCATCCAACCGGTCTCACAACTACAGGCGATGTGTGGTGAAGAATATTTTTGTCTGTAATAAAGAACTCATTCTGATTGGCTGGACCTGGCTCCCCGGTGGGTGGGCCTATGTCCTCCCAGGCCCATCCATGGCAGTGCCCTGCCCAGTAATGTGAAATCCATAGATTAGGGCCTAATGTATTTATTTAAATTGACTAATTTCCTTCTATAAACTGTAGTTCAGTCAAATCTTTTAAATTGTTGCGTTTTTATATTTTTGTTCAGTATACTGTAGTTAAATATGTTTGAAATAAGAACATTTAATGAGGATATTATTTATCAATGTTGTTCGTTTGTGGAGATCGTTTTGTGCAAACTTTCCTTTAACCCTCTCCTCAGATGAGGCAGCTTTTGCGGAGGCGGTAAACGTGCTGCTGACCTGGGTGGAACGAGGTGAGGTGAACCGTCGTAACGCCAACAACTTCTACTCAATGATCCAGTCGTCCAACAGCCACATCCGCCAGCTGATGAGTCACAAGGCCGCCCACGAGAAGGAGTTGGAGGTGGCCAAGGACAAGTTCAAGACCGCCCTGTCTGGCATCCTGGCACAATGTGAGTACACACCAGGCTGACACACACACACACACACACACACACACACACAACACACAAAACACAACACACAACACACAACACACAACACACCACACACCACACACCACACACCACACACCACACACACCACACACCACACACACACACACACACACACACAGAGAGAGAGAGAGAACCATGTCCCACACAACAGGGTAAGGGTCAACATAAAACCACTTGTGGCATTCCCTTTGAAGCAACGTCACATTGTCCCTCTAAACGTTCTCAACCCTCAAGTGATTTTCATGTCACAAGTTCACAAGTTCCAGGTCAGTGCTCCATACATGATGGATTAAATACCCAGGGACATGGAACAGAGATGGTATTTTCTGCAAACACACTCACACACATGAATGGCTGCACACAAACAGATGATAGCACTTCTGAAGACCCACTCTATGGGATGACTCTTTGTAGGAGTAGATTTGGGGCAGTTTGCCTGGTAAAGGCCAGTGATGGCAGCAATAACATTGAACAGGTTATTTATGGAGCTGTTAGCTACCTCTCTTAGCCCACCATCATTAGGCCCAGAATGGCCACTCACTCACTCTCTCTCTCCTCTTTATTCCTGTCTCTCTTTCTCTGTCTAGCAACTGTTCACCAGGAGACAACATCCCAAAGGGAGCAGAAAATAATCTAGTTTTAGAAACCTGCTTCACCTTGCTCGGTGACAGCCTCTCTGTACCTCACAGCTTTGACAGCCGGCATACAAAAACAAATATTTAACACAACCGTCACACACACACACTGGGGGGTTGGAGAGAAAAAATATATAGGACCGTCACACACACACACACACACACATACAGAAGGTTTCATGCAGCCTGTGACGGGTTAGCAATAGCATGGCATTGTAATTAGCTGCATGACATTTCAGTGGTGAACATCACAGATTGACATTGAGTTCATGCAGCCTCATATTGTCTCATCATTGATATTCCACAGACAGTTTCTTCTCACACTGGACATAACAGACATACAGAATGACAGTCAAATAAAAGCATGCTGTGTTTCACCAGTATGTTTCAGGAAGGGTTGATAGTGGATAAAGAAGGTAGGTTCATGTGTTTGTCTCTAAAGCTGTCTGGTGGTGGTAGATTATATTGGTAGATTATATATACCTGTAGATTATATATACCACATTGGTAGATTATATATACAGTGCCTTGCGAAAGTATTCGGCCCCCTTGAACTTTGCGACCTTTTGCCACATTTCAGGCTTCAAACATAAAGATATAAAACTGTATTTTTTTGTGAAGAATCAACAACAAGTGGGACACAATCATGAAGTGGAATGACATTTATTGGATATTTAAAACTTTTTTAACAAATCAAAAACTGAAAAATTGGGCGTGCAAAATTATTCAGCCCCCTTAAGTTAATACTTTGTAGCGCCACCTTTTTCTGCGATTACAGCTGTAAGTCGCTTGGGGTATGTCTCTATCAGTTTTGCACATCGAGAGATTTTTTTTCCCATTCCTCCTTGCAAAACAGCTCGAGCTCAGTGAGGTTGGATGGAGAGCATTTGTGAACAGCAGTTTTCAGTTCTTTCCACAGATTCTCGATTGGATTCAGGTCTGGACTTTGACTTGGCCATTCTAACACCTGGATATGTTTATTTTTGAACCATTCCATTGTAGATTTTGCTTTATGTTTTGGATCATTGTCTTGTTGGAAGACAAATCTCCGTCCCAGTCTCAGGTCTTTTGCAGACTCCATCAGGTTCTTCCAGAATGGTCCTGTATTTGGCTCCATCCATCTTCCCATCAATTTTAACCATCTTCCCTGTCCCTGCTGAAGAAAAGCAGGCCCAAACCATGATGCTGCCACCACCATGTTTGACAGTGGGGATGGTGTGTTCAGGGTGATGAGCTGTGTTGCTTTTACGCCAAACATAACGTTTTGCATTGTTGCCAAAAAGTTCAATTTTGGTTTCATCTGACCAGAGCACCTTCTTCCACATGTTTGGTGTGTCTCCCAGGTGGCTTGTGGCAAACTTTAAACGACACTTTTTATGGATATCTTTAAGAAATGGCTTTCTTCTTGCCACTCTTCCATAAAGGCCAGATTTGTGCAATATACGACTGATTGTTGTCCTATGGACAGATTCTCCCACCTCAGCTGTAGATCTCTGCAGTTCATCCAGAGTGATCATGGGCCTCTTGGCTGCATCTCTGATCAGTCTTCTCCTTGTATGAGCTGAAAGTTTAGAGGGAGGCCAGGTCTTGGTAGATTTGCAGTGGTCTGATACTCCTTCCATTTCAATATTATCGCTTGCACACTGCTCCTTGGGATGTTTAAAGCTTGGGAAATCTTTTTGTATCCAAATCCGGCTTTAAACTTCTTCACAACAGTATCTCGGACCTGCCTGGTGTGTTCCTTGTTCTTCATGATGCTCTCTGCGCTTTTGACGGACTATCACAGTGCAGGTGCATTTATACGGAGACTTGATTACACACAGGTGGATTGTATTTATCATCGTTAGTCATTTAGGTCAACATTGGATCATTCAGAGATCCTCACTGAACTTCTGGAGAGAGTTTGCTGCACTGAAAGTAAAGGGGCTGAATAATTTTATTATCTATTTGTTAAAAAAGTTTTAAATATCCAATAAATGTTGTTCCACTTCATGATTGTGTCCCACTTGTTGTTGATTCTTCATAAAAAAATACAGTTTTATATCTTTATGTTTGAAGCCTGAAATGTGGCAAAAGGTCGCAAAGTTCAAGGGGGCCGAATACTTTTGCAAGGCACTGTACCTGTATGTCCATGGCCAGGGAGTAATAGGTTCACCTGTGGTTGTGTCACATTGGCTGAATGCAAAAACAACTCCTAGCCCCTAACTTCAAGGCACTTGTGTAAGGATTGGAAAGCTATAAGCCACATAATGAAAACTCCACTCAGCCAATCAAGACTGCAAGATGGAGCTACTGTATGACCATATTGATTATACCTATGTGATTCCTTCAGATCTCCACAAGTGCTAGGGGTTGTTTCTGGACAGGGCTTTAGGCTTTTGCCTTTCAGAAAGCTAACACTCTATGGGGTATGCTGTGTAGGCTCCAAACGTCTCTGGTTAACTTTAGCCTGTATTGGTCTGTGGACAGCTCATCTGAAAGAACCCACTCAGCCATAGAATCAAAGTAAGTAACACCTCTCTACATGAAAACAACTGGGTCTGAAGGAAGAAATGAAATGAGTCATATTAATGATTCACAACTGCCAATGCTAAGAGCATGTATGAGTTCAGATATCTTTGGTGATAGACCACTTACAGTAGTGTGCATACTGAGTACTGTGTTAGTATGGATATTGGGATATACCACATAATCGGTTCTTGTTTATACAGTAATACAAATATTGGAAAGAGCAAAGTGGGTATCCCCCCCTCTCTCTTCTCTCTCTCTTCTCTCTCTCTCTCTCTTTCTCTTCTCTTCTCTTCTCTTCTTTCTCTCTCTCTCTCTTTCTCTCTCTCTTCTCTCTCTCTCTCTCTTTCTCTTCTCTTCTCTTCTCTTCTCTTCTCTTCTCTTCTCTTCTCTCTCTCTCTCTCTCTCTCTTTCTCTTCTCTTCTCTTCTCTTCTCTTCTTTCTCTCTCTCTCTCTCTTTCTCTCTCTCTCTCTCTCTATCATTGTCACCATCCTCCATCACAATAATCCACACAAACACTTAGTTGTATTCATGAGTTTGTCTTTCTCTGCAGTTCCACACATACAAATGTAAACACAGAGTTTGGTGTCCTGGGAGGTAGGTTCACACTGTCGTTCTGTGAACAAAAGCCACATCCACATTTACCAGACTTTCTTACAGCTGCACATTGGAATCCATAGACTTTATTTTTTCCAAATGCAATATAATGCAATATCACACATTCCTCCATTTGGCATTGGTAGTTGTCACCTTATGTTGAATGGTACCTTTAGAAAAAGCCCTTAACAATGCTCCTTTCTGCTCTGAAGCAAGTTATTCAAATAGAGTATGCATCCCAAATGGCATCCAATTCCCTTTATAGTGCACTAAACTATACATATGGGCCCTGGTCAAAAGTAGTGCCCCGCATAGGGAATGTGGTGCCGTTTGGACTTAAACAGGCTCTATTCATGAATGTCAGAGAACAGAAATCTCCTCTCAGTTCAATGAGATCCATTCGCAGCTGAAGGATTTATGAACCACAGCGCCCTGCTTCATATTTCGCTCAGGATGATGTTTATAGAAGATGACAATCATTTCACAGTTGGATTTGGATCAGCATACATCATGTTTGGTGGATGGCACTCGGTCTACATGCCGCAGCATATTTCATCTAGGAGATTAACCTGCCTGACAGATAGTGAATGGTCTCATTTACAGTAGAAATACTGGCATGTGCACACACATAGCCCTAGCTGGATCCCTGCAAAAAACACAGAAGAACATGCACTTATCCATCAGCTATCTCTCTGACTCACACACATACATAAAAAGGCGAGGCCACACCCTTGGACACTTTACTCTCCCCTGCCTTCCCCATCTATCTCTCCAATCAAATTAGATGATTCTGAAAGCCACTATTGATCTAGACACACTCTTTCCTTCCTTCCTTGCTTCCTTCCCTCTCTCCCTCCTTCTCTACATCTCTGCCGAGGCCACAACTCTGGTGGCCTTATTCACTTCCCCAGGGGTTTCATTAAGACCCCTCTGACAAAAACAGAGTCCCTCAACATGGCCTGTCCACAAACACACCAAAGGAGCATTTTGCCTTAGTGATGTTTGCCATCTTCAGCTGCAGTGACACTGGGGAAGTTTTCATGCTTGATAAAGTTATCTATTGTGTGTTGTGAGTTATTGTACAGCCCTTGCTATTGATATGGGACCAAAATAAATTATTGCCTGGTACAATCTATGAATGTGTGGCTGTTCCATTGACATCAACAGGTGAGTGATAATTACACACACACAAACAAACGCTCAGATAATTAGTATAAAATTTTATTTCCTGTGTTTTATATATATTTCCACACCATTAGGTTGGAATAATACTGTGAAATCATACAAATTATAATATTTCCCTTTTAGTGTAAGAGCTGTTTGAAAAAAAGGCTGCGTGAAATTTCAGCCTGTTTTGGTGGGATGGAGTCTTAGCCTGCCTGGTGACATCACCAGATGGTAAATTAGTTAATAAACCAATAAGAAAGACAGTTCCAAACCTCTGACAATAACAGCTAGATTTCAGTTTTCCCTTCCCCACGCAGACCACTCCCATACAAGTCCTAGCAAAATTCCTGCTTGAGGAATTGCTCTTAGCTATTAAGCTAATTCTTGTTTATTTTTGAGCATTTTAATTGAAAACAATTATAGTAAGTAACTGTAAAAATGTCTTTATAGGACCTTTAAGACTAACCCTGGTAGTCTGTCAAAGGTGTGATGGAGTCATAAACAGACAAATGTCTCTCAGCAGCCCCTCTACTCCCTCCTCCTCCAGCCCTGAAATAAAGCAGTTTTTCTCTCTCTCTCGCTCGTTTCCCTCTTTCTCTTTCTCTCAATTCAATTCAATTCAATTTAATGGGCTATAAACATATGTTTACATTGCCACAGCAAGTGAAACAGATAGGAGCCTGCTGGTATTAGTCTGGTCCTCCTGTAGCTTTCAGCACCGTCTTGTGTTTTAGGACAGGCGCTCTGTGGTCACCTTGAGATATGGTGGGTTCCTTCTCCACCCCATCCCACCTCCCCCACTCTAGACACTGACCCAGAACAGACTGTACTATAGAGCCGAATAGAACATTGAAAACACATCAACATGAACATACCTGCCTTCCTACCTGATTCTACTTTCTCACTCCTCTGCTCCTTCCCCTCTCTTCCTGCATCCCCTGCCACAGTTGAGCAGATTGTGTCTGTATTCCACGCTGCTTCCAAACAAAAGGCATGGGACCATTTCTCCAAAGCTCAACGCAAGAACCTGGACATGTGGCGCAAGCAAGCAGAGGTTGGTCCTTTACTTTTTCTACAATTATTCACATCTTCTATTCATTTGGTGAAGTGCAGTCTAAATGTGATTTAGTTGTTTATGTGAGCATCCTTATCTCCATCCCTTTTTCTTCAACTACTTGTTTGTGGAGTTTATGGTGTTGTCTTTAGGATATTAAACACTAGCTTCACAATAAGGCTTAACACTAGCCTAAGTCTTAGCTTGTACAGGCCTAGGGAGTAAGGTAAACGCTAGAACTAGCCTACAAACACTATCCCAAGAGCTAGTCTAATCACCCTGTGTGCTTGGAAAGTGGATAAGTCACAAATGTCAAAATGTGAACATTAGTGGCATCACCACTTAAATCTACTAGTTTAAGCCAGCATACAGTGCATTCAGAAAGTATTCAGACCCCTTGAATTTTATTTGTAATACATTTGCAAACATTTCTCAACCTGCTTTTGCTTTGTCATTATGGGGTATTGTGTGTAGATTGATAAGGGGGAAAAAATATTTAAGCAATTTTAGAATAAAGCTGTAACGTAACAAAATGTGTAAAAACTCAAGGGGTCTGAATACTTTCCGAATGCACTGTACATTTGGTAGCAAAAAAAGGTATAGTAGCTAACTAGCTGTAAATAGTGAATTAATCAATCAAATGTATTTATGAAGTCCTTTTTACATTAGCCGATGTGACAAAGTGCTGTACAGAAACCCGGCCTAAAACCCCAAACAGCAAGCAATGCAGACGTAGAAGCATGGTGGCTAGGAAAATCTCCGTAGGAAGAAACCTAGAGGAACCAGGCTCTGAGGGATGGCCAGTCCTCTTCTGGCTGTGCCGGGTGTAGATAGAAGTTCAAACGTTCATAGATGTATTTTTATTTCACCTTTATTTCACCAGGTAGGCTAGTTGAGAACCAGTTCTCCTTTACAACTGCCACCTGGCCAAGATAAAGCAAAGCAGTTTGTCACATACATGGCATAAACAAACATACAGTCAATAACACAGCAGAAAAAATATAAATATACAGTGTTCAGATGAGGTAAGATAAGGGAGGTAAGTCAATAAAATAGGCCATAGTGGCGAGGTAATTACGATATAGCAATTAAACACTGGAGTGATAGATGTGCAGAAGATGAATGTGCAAGTAGAGATACTGAGGTGCATAGGAGCAAAATAAATAAATAAATACAGTATGGGTAGGATGGGCTATTTACAGATGAGCTATGTACAGGTGCAATGATCTGTGAGCTGTTCTGACAGCTGGTGCTTGAAGTTAGTGAGGGAGATAAGAGTCTCCTTCTTCAGTGATCCTTGCAGTTTGTTCCAGTCATTGGCAGCAGAGAACTGGAAGGAAAGGCGGCCAAAGCAGGAATTGGCTTTGAGGGTGACCAGTGAAATATATCTGCTGGAGCGAGTGCTGCGGGTGGGTGCTGCTATGGTGACCAGTGAACTGAGATAAGGCGTGGCTTTAGCTAGCAAAGACTTGTAGATGACCTGGAGCCAGTGGGTTTGGCTACGAGAATGAAGCGAGGGCCAGCCAACGAGAGCGTACAGGTCGCAGTGGTGGGTAGTATATGGGGCTTTGGTGACAAAACGGATGGCACTGTAATAGACTGCATCCAATTTTTTGAGTAGAGTGTTGGAGGTTAATTCGTAAATGACAACGCCGATGTTGAGGATCGGTAGAATAGTCCGTTTTATGAGGGTATGTTTGGCAGCATGAGTGAAGGATGCTTTGTTTGCGAAATAGGAAGCCGATTCGAGATTTAAATTTTGGATTGGAGATGCTTAATGTGGGTCTGGAAAGAGAGTTTACAGTCTAACCAGACACCTAGGTATTTGTAGTTGTCCACATATTCTAGATCAGAACCATCCAAAGTAGTGATAACCAGCAGGGTCAGATAATAATATTCCCAATGGTTGTGGAGGGTGCAACAGGTCAGCACCTCAGGAGTAAATGTCTGTTGGTTTTTCATAGCCGATCATTCAGAGTTAGATACAGCAGGTGCGGTAGAGAGAGAGTCCAAAACAGCAGGTCCGGGACGAGGTAACACGTCCAGTGAACAGGTCAGGGTTCCATAGCAGCAGGCAGAACAGTTGAAACTGGAGCAGCAGCATGACCAGGCGGACTGGGGACAGCAAGGAGTCATCAGGCCAGGTAGTCCTGAGGCATGATCCTAGGGCTCAGGTCCTCCGAGAGAAGAGAGAGAGAAAGAGAGCTAGAAGAAGAAAGAGAAAGAGAGAAATAGAAAGAGACTATTAGAGGGAGCATACTTAAATTCACATAGGACACCGGATAAAACTCCAGATATAAGACTTAGGCTGAGACAAGAGAGGTCAGGAGACACTGTGGCCCTGTCCAACGATACCCCCGGACAGGGCCAAACAGGCAGGATATAACCCCACCCACTTTGCCAAAGCACAGCCCCCGCACCACCAACCTACGACCCTGAGACAAGGCTGAAAATAGCCCACAAAGATCTCCCCCACGACACAGACCCAAGGGGGGTGCCAACCCGGACAGGAAGATCACGTCAGTGACTCAACCCACTCAAGTGACGCACCCCTCCTAGGGACGGCATGGAAGAGCACCAGGAATCGCACTCAGCCACCGTAATAGTGTTAGAGACAGAGAATCCCAGTGGAGAGTGGGGAACCGGCCAGGCAGAGACAGCAAGGGCGGTTTGTCGCCCCAGTGCCTTTCCGTTCACCTTCACACCCCTGGGCCAGACTACACTGAATCATAGGACCTACTGAAGAGATGAGTCTTAAATAAAGACTTAAAGGTTGAGACCCAGTCTGCGTCTCTCACATGGATAGGCTGACCATTCCATAAAAATTTAGCTCTATAGGAGAAAGTCCTGCCTCCAGCTGTTTGCTTAGAAATTCTAGGGACAGTAAGGAGGCCTGCATCTTGTGATCGTAGCGTACTTGTAGGTATGTACGGCAGGACCAAATCGGAAAGATAGGTAGGAGCAAGCTCATGTAATGCTTTGTAGGTTAGTCGTGCCGGTGTAGAGAAGCTAGCACTGGAGTAATATGATACATTTTCTTGGTTCTTGTCAAGATTCTAGCAGCCGTGTTAAGCACTAATTGAAGTTTATTTAGTGCTTTATCCATGTAGCCGGAAAGTAGAGCACTGCAGTAGTCTAATCTAGAAGTGACAAAAGCATGGATTAAAATAATCTTCGGGCTCGGTGTCCCTTCCTCGGGATGGTTGAGCTAACGTAGGTTATTGCGATTAGCATGAGGTTGTAACTATCAATAACATTTCCCAGGACATAGACATATCTGATATTGGCAGAAAGGTTAAAATCTTGTTAATATAACTGCACTGTGCAATTTACAGTAGCTATTACAGTGAAATAATACCATCATATTGTTTGAGGAGAGTGCACAATTTTGAACATGAAAAGTTATTAATAAACAAATTAGGCACATTTGGGCAGTCTTGATACAACATTTTGAACAGAAATGCAATGGTTTATTGGATCAGTCTAAAATGTTGCACATACACTGATGCCATCTAGTGGCCAAAATCTAAATTGCATCTGGGCTGGAATAATACATTATGGCCTTTCTCTTGTATTTCAAAGATGATGATACAAAAAAATACAAAAGAACGGTTGGTTTTTTCTTTGTATTATCTTTTACCAGATATATTGTGTTATATTCTCCTACATTTTTTTCACATTTACACAAGTGTCAAAGTGTTTCCTTTCAAATGGTACCAAGAAAATGCATTTCCTTGGTTCAGGGCCTGAGCTACAGGAAGGTTAGATTTTGGTATGTCATTTTAGGCAAAAATTGGAAAAAAGGGGCGGATCCTTAAGAGGTCAATTTTACTGCATCATTTTTGGACAGAAAGTTTCAGATTTTTGCAATTTTACGAAGAATTTAAGAATGCTGTCCTTGAAATATTCTTGATATGTTCATCAAAAGAGAAATCAGGGTCCAGAGTAACGCCGAGGTCCTTCACAGTTTTATTAGAGATGACAGTACAACCATCAAGATTAATTGTCAGATCCAACAGAAGATCTCTTTGTTTCTTGGGACCAAGAACTAGCATCTCTGTTAGCTAGCCAAAGTTACTTACATTTAGTTAGCAACTGCTCCTGTACACTCTTATTCTAGCTGAGGAGGTGTCTCCAGTTGTGTTAGCAAATGACACAATCCACTGTCAAGCATATTATTTTACTGTCAATGAAATAAACCCTGGCCTGAGTGCTAGGATCAATGCTAGGCTACACCTAGGCTCTCTACTTAGCTCAGTCCCAGAGTGGGTGCTCCGGTCAGGTTCAGGTCCCGGCCACTCACCCCTCTTTCCTCTGGTAGTCCAGCTCGGTGAGTGCTCAGTATCACTGCCAGAAACAGGTAACTGTCGACTCACCCTTTATCTCACTTAGAGTACTGTGGTCCAGTATCTAATGTATGTATACAACACACCAACACACTAAACTTTGTCAAATAGTGAGCAGATTACCAATATTCTGTTCAGTGCGAAATTGAGGTATTCTATCTTGAGATAGTCCCAGTTGGAATTTGTGGAAAAAGTACTCAATTTCAAATTCCTTTTCTTAAGCAAACCAGGCGGCACAATTTACTTGTTTTTTTTAATTGACGGGCACTCTCCACACTCAGACATAATTTACAAACAAGCATTTGTGTTTAGTGAGTCATTCAGATCAGAGGCAGTAGGGATGACCAGGGATGTTCTCTTGATAAGTGTGTGACTTGAGTTTTGTTATTTCTGTACAACAAAAAATTGACAATGAAGTTGGCTCTTTTACACTGGGGATTTTTGGGGGGTTTCCCCCAATTTGTGGGAGTGTGTCATATGTTTAGGTGATGCGGGTAAGACGGAGTCAGGCGCAGGACACAGAGATGAGTAATAACCGTTACTTTACTCAAAAACAATATTCCATAGAGGAGACAAAATAATCCAGGTCACAAAACGAGACAACTTGACATTAACAAACACGCACAAAACCAAGGGGGAAACCAGAGGGTTAAATAGGGAACAATGATATTGGAATGGAAACTAATTGTGTATAATGAAGACAAAACAAATCGAAAATGAAACAAGGATCGGTGGTGACTAGAAAAACGGTGACGTTGACCACCAAACGCCTCCCGAACAAGGAGAGGCACCAACTTCAGCGGAAGTCGTGACAGTACACCCCCCCCCCCTTGACACGTGGCTCCAGCAGCGCGCCGACACCGGCCTCGGGGACGACCCGGAGGACGAGGCGCAGGACGATCAGGGTGGAGACGGTGAAAGTCCCGCAGTAACGAAGGGTCCAGAATGTCCTCCACCGGCACCCAGCATCTCTCCTCCGGACCGTACCCCTCCCACTCCACGAGGTACTGAAGGCCCCTCGCCAGGTGCCCTGAGTCCATGATGGCTCGAACAGCATACGCCGGGGGCCCCTCGATGTCCAGAGGGGGCGGAGGAACCTCCCGCACCTCAAATTCCTGGAGCGGACCAGCCACCACCGGCCTGAGGAGAGACACATGGAATGAGGGGTTAATACGGTAATCAGCGGGAGCTGTAATCTATAACAAACCTCGTTCAGTATCCTCAGGACTTTAAATGGCCCCACAAACCGCAGACCAAGCTTCCGGCAGGGCAGGCGGAGGGGCAGGTTTAGGGTCGAGAGCCAGACCCGGTCCCCCGTTGCGAACACCGGGGCCTCACTGCGGTGGCAGTCGGCGCTCGCCTTCTGCCGCCTGATGGCCTGTTGCAGGTGCACATGGGCAGCTTTCCATGTCTCCTCCGAGCGCCGAAACCATTCATCCACCGCGGGTGCCTCGATCTGGCTCTGATGCCACGTTGCCAGAACTGGCTGATAACCTAGTACCTATTGGAAAGCAGATAGGTTAGTGGAGGTGTGGCGGAGTGAGTATTGGGCCATCTCTGCCCAGGGGATGAAAGCCGCCCACTCCCACGGCCGGTCCTGGCAATAGGACTTCAGAATCCTAACCACATGCTGGTTAACTCTCTCCACCTTCCGTTACTCCCGGGGTGAAAACCCGAGGTCAGGCTGACCGAGACCCCCAGACGTTCCTTGAAAGCCCTCCATACCCTGGACATGAACTGGGGACCCCGATCAGAAACCATATCCTCAGGCTCCCCGTAGTGCTGGAAGACGTGTGTGAACAGGGACTCCGCAGTCTGTAGGGCCATAGGGAGACCGAGCAAAGGAAGGAGACGGCAGGAGATGGCAGAAAACCGATCCACAATGACCAGGATCGTGGTGTTTCCTTGACGGAGGAAGATCCGTCAAGAAATCCACCGATAGGTGTGACCAGAGCCGTTGTGGAATGGGTAGGGGTTGTAATTTCCCTCGGGGCAGGTGTCTAGGTGCCTTGCACTGGGCGCACACTGAGCAGGAGAAAACAGAAACCCTCACATCCTTAGCCAGGGTAGACCACCAGTACTTCCCACTAAGACAGTGCACTGTCCGCCCGATGCCAGGATGACCAGAGGAGGGTGACGTGTGAGCCCAACAGATCAAACGGCCGCAGAGAGCAGACGGAACGTACAGACGTGCAACTGGACACTGGGGGGGAGTGCTGGCCCGCTCGATTTCCGCATCCACCTCCCACACCACTGGTGCCACCAGGCAAGATGCCGGAAGTATGGGATTGGGATCCGTAGACCGCTCCTCTGTATCATACATTCGGGAAAGTGCGTCTGCCTTAGCGTTCTGGGAACCTGGTCTGTATGATAGGGTGAAAACAAAACGGGTGAAAAACACGGCCCACCTGGCCTGGCGAGGGTTCATTCTCCTCGCCGCCCGGATGTACTCCAGATTGGGGTGGTCAGTCCAAATGAGAAAAGGGTGTTTAGCCCCCTCAAGCCAATGCCTCCACGCCTTCAGAGCCTTGACGACAGCCAACAGCTCCCGGTCCTCCACATCATAGTTACGCTCCACCAAGCTGAGCTTCTTCGAAAAGAAAGCACAGGGGCAGAGTTTTGGTGGCGTACCCGAGCGCTGAGACAGCACAGCTCCTATGCCAGCCTCGGACGCATCCACCTCCACTATAAATTCCAAGGAGGGATCAGGATGAGCCAGCACAGGAGCTGAGGTAAATAGAGCCTTCAGGTGACCAAAAGCCCTGTCTGCCCCAGCTGACCACTGCAGTCTCACCGGTCCCCCCTTCAGCAATGAGGTAATGGGAGCGGCTACTTGACCAAAGCCCCGGATAAACCTCCGGTAGTAGTTGGCAAACCCTAAGAACCGCTGCACCTCCTTTACTGTGGTTGGAGTCGGCCAATTACGCACGGCTGAAATGCAGTCACTTTCCATCTCCACCCCTGACTCGGAAAGGCAGTACCCTAGGAAAGAGATGGACTGTTGAAAGAACAGACATTTCTCAGCCTTGACGTACAGGTCATGCTCCAACAGTCGACCAAGCACCCTGCGCACCAGGGACACATGCTCGGCGCATGTAGAGGAGTATATCAAAATGTCATCAATATACACCACTACACCCTGCCCATGCAGGTCCCTGAAAATATTGTCTACAAAGGATTGGAAGACTGCTGGAGCACTCATCAACCCGTACGGCAAGGCGAGGTACTCATAGTGCCCAGAGGAGCCCACTCCCCCCCCCCCCCCAGTGTCCAGTTGTCTTCTACTGATCTTCCTCCCGGATACGCACCAGATTGTAAGTGCTCCTGAGACCCAATTTTGTGAAGAAGCGTGCCCCGTGCATTAACTCAATCACACTGGCTATGAGAGGTTGCGGGTAACTGTACCTCACAGTGATCTGATTGATACCTCGATAGTCAATACACGGGCATAAACCTTCATCCTTCTTCTTCACAATAAAGAAACTCGAGGAGGCAGGTGAAGTGGAAGGCTGAATGTATCCCTGTCCCAGAGATTCAGAGACATATGTTTCCATAGCCGCCGTCTGCTCCTGTGACAGAGGACACACGTGACTGCGTCTACCAGGGGATTTATCGCACAATCCCCCCGTCGATGGGGTGGTAATTGAGTCGCCTTCTTTTTACAGAAGGCGAGAGCCAAATCAGCATATTCAGAGGGGATGTGCTCGGTGGAGACCTGGTTTTTACTTTCCACCGTAGTTGCACCTATGGAAACACCTACACACCTTCACCGAGCACTTACGTGACCATCCCTTGAGAGCCCTCTGTTGCTACAAAATAGTGGAGTCATGATAGGCCAACCAGGGCAGGCCCAGCACCACGGGCAACGCAGGAGAATCAATAAGAGTTTAATTCTCTCTTCATGACCCTCCTGCGTTATCATGCATAGGGGAGCGGTGGCCCTGACCCTAATTGTCATGTACTGTCATGTTGTGTCTTGTCTCTGTCCTTTCCCTTCACCCTGTCTCCCTCTGCTGGTCGTTGTTAGGTTACCTTTTCTCCCCCGCTTTCCCCCAGCTGTTCCTTGTCTCCTCTGACTGCCCATTCACCCCGTTTCCCACCTGTTCCCTTTTTCCCTCTGATTAGGTCCCTATATCTCTCTCTGTTTCTGTTCCTGTCCTTGTCGGATTCTTGTTTGTTGTGTTTCATGCCTGAGCCAGACTATCGTCATGTTTGCTGTAACCTTGTCCTGTCCTGTCGGAATCTGCCGGTCTATCTGAGCCTACCTATGTTTGGTTATTAAAGAAGCTCTGTTTAAGTTAGTTCGCTTTTGGGTCCTCATTCACTCACCATAACAGAAGAATCCGACCAAGAATGGACCCAGCGACTTCGGATCCTCTCCACTCAGCCGTCGGGATCCAGGGAGCGATGCTAGGCAGACACGAGCAGGAAGTGTCTGCTGCTCGACATGCCGTTGAGACCCTGGCCACCCAAGTCTCCAACCTCACAGAACAGGTTCACCATCTCCGCCTCGTTCCACCGGCCACTTCCAGGGCTTTCGAATCTCCGGAGCCCAGAATCAATAACCCGCCGTGTTACTCTGGGGAGCCCACTGAATGCCGCTCGTTCCTCACCCAGTGTGATATTGTGTTTTCTCTCCAGCCCAACACTTACTCCAGGAGCACTGCTCGTGTCGCCTACGTCATATCTCTCCTTATTGGACGGGCTCGTGAGTGGGGCACGGCAATCTGGGAGGCAAGGGCTGAGTGTACTAACCAGTATCAGGACTTTAAGGAGGAGATGATACGGGTTTTTGATCGATCTGTTTTTGGGGAGGAGGCTTCCAGGGCCCTGTCTTCCCTATGTCAAGGCAATCGATCCATAACAGACTACTCTATTGAGTTTCGCACTCTTGCTGTCTCCAGTGGCTGGAACGAGCCGGCCTTGCTCGCTCGTCTTCTGGAGGGTTTCCGCGCAGAGGTAAAGGATGAGATTCTCTCCCGGGAGGTTCCTTCCAGCGTGGATTCCTTGATTGAACTCGCTATTCGCATTGAGCGACGGGTTGATCTTCGTCACCGAGCTCGTGGAAAGGAGCTCGCGCTCTCCGTCGCCTCCCTCTCCGCATCACTACCATCTTCCTCTGCCGGCTCGGGTGCTGAGCCCATGCAGCTGGGAGGTATCCGCATCTCGACTAAGGAGAGGGAACGGAGAATCACCAACCGCCTCTGTCTCTATTGCGGTTCTGCTGGCCATTTTGTCACTTCATGTCCAGTAAAAGCCAGAGCTCATCAGTAAGCGGAGGGCTACTGGTGAGCGCTACTACTCCTGTCTCTCCTTCAAGATCCTGCACTACCTTGTCGGTCCATCTACGCTGGACCGGTTCGTCAGCTTCCTGCAGTGCCTTAATAGACTCTGGGGCCGAGGGCTGTTTTATGGACGAGACCTGGGCTCGGGAACATGACATTCCTCTCAGACAGTTAAGGGAGTCCACGGCCTTGTTCGCCCTGGATGGTAGTCCTCTCCCCAGGATTCAGCGTGAGACGCTACCTTTAACCCTCACTGTTTCTGGTAATCATAGCGAAACCATTTCTTTTTTGATTTTTCGTTCACCTTTTACACCTGTTGTTTTGGGCCATCCCTGGCTAGTTTGTCATAATCCTTCCATTAATTGGTCTAGTAATTCTATCCTCTCCTGGAACGTCTCTTGTCATGTGAAATGTTTAATGTCTGCTATCCCTCCTGTTTCCTCTGTCTCTTCTTCACAGGAGGAGCCTGGTGATTTGACCGGGGTGCCGGAGGAATATCACGATCTGCGCACGGTGTTCAGTCGGTCCAGGGCCACCTCTCTTCCTCCACACCGGTCGTATGATTGTAGTATTGATCTCCTTCCGGGAACCACTCCCCCCCGGGGTAGACTATACTCTCTGTCGGCTCCCGAACGTAAGGCTCTCGAGGATTATTTGTCTGTAGCTCTTGACGCCGGTACCATAGTCCCCTCCTCCTCTCCCGCCGGAGCGGGGTTTTTTTTTGTCAAGAAGAAGGACGGGTCTCTGCGCCCCTGCATAGATTATCGAGGGCTGAATGACATAACAGTTAAGAATCGTTATCCGCTTCCTCTTATGTCCTCAGCCTTCGAGATCCTGCAGGGAGCCAGGTTTTTCACTAAGTTGGACCTTCGTAACGCTTACCATCTCGTGCGCATCAGGGAGGGGGACGAGTGGAAGACGGCGTTTAACACTCCGTTAGGGCACTTTGAATACCGGGTTCTTCCTTTCGGCCTCGCTAACGCTCCAGCTGTCTTTCAGGCATTAGTCAATGATGTCCTGAGAGACATGCTGAACATCTTTGTTTTCGTTTACCTTGACGATATCCTGATTTTTTCACCGTCACTCCAGATTCATGTTCAGCACGTTCGACGTGTCCTCCAGCGCCTTTTAGAGAATTGTCTTTTTGTGAAGGCTGAGAAGTGCACTTTTCATGCCTCCTCCGTCACATTTCTCGGTTCTGTTATTTCCGCTGAAGGCATTAAGATGGATCCCGCTAAGGTCCAAGCTGTCATTGATTGGCCCGTCCCTAAGTCACGCGTCGAGCTGCAGCGCTTTCTCGGCTTCGCGAACTTCTATCGTCGTTTCATCCGTAATTTCGGTCAGGTGGCAGCTCCTCTCACAGCCCTTACTTCTGTCAAGACGTGCTTTAAGTGGTCCGTTTCCGCCCAGGGAGCTTTTGATCTCCTCAAGAATCGTTTTACATCCGCTCCTATCCTTGTTACACCTGACGTCTCTAGACAGTTCGTTGTCGAGGTTGACGCGTCAGAGGTGGGCGTGGGAGCCATCCTTTCTCAGCGCTCCCTCTCTGACGACAAGGTCCACCCATGCGCGTATTTTTCTCATCGCCTGTCGCCGTCGGAACGTAACTATGATGTGGGTAACCGCGAACTGCTCGCCATCCGGTTAGCCCTAGGCGAATGGCGACAGTGGTTGGAGGGGGCGACCGTTCCTTTTGTCGTTTGGACTGACCATAGGAACCTTGAGTACATCCGTTCTGCCAAACGACTTAATGCGCGTCAGGCGCGTTGGGCGCTGTTTTTCGCTCGTTTCGAGTTCGTGATTTCTTATCGTCCGGGCTCTAAGAACACCAAGCCTGATGCTTTGTCTCGTCTCTTCAGTTCTTCAGTAGCCTCCACTGACCCCGAGGGGATTCTCCCTGAGGGGCGTGTTGTCGGGTTGACTGTCTGGGGAATTGAGAGGCAGGTAAAACAAGCGCTCACTCACACTCCGTCGCCGCGCGCTTGTCCTAGGAACCTTCTTTTCGTTCCCGTTCCTACTCGTCTGGCCGTTCTTCAGTGGGCTCACTCTGCCAAGTTAGCCGGCCACCCTGGCGTTCGGGGTACGCTTGCTTCCATTCGCCAGCGTTTTTGGTGGCCCACCCGGGAGCATGACACGCGTCGTTTCGTGGCTGCTTGTTCGGTCTGCGCGCAGACTAAGTCCGGTAACTCTCCTCCTGCCGGCCGTCTCAGGCCGCTTCCTATTCCCTCTCGACCGTGGTCTCACATCGCCTTAGATTTTGTCACCGGACTGCCTTCGTCAGCGGGGAAGACTGTTATTCTTACGGTTGTCGATAGGTTCTCTAAGGCGGCTCATTTCATTCCCCTTGCTAAGCTTCCTTCTGCTAAAGAGACGGCACAAATCATCATCGAGAATGTTTTCAGAATTCATGGCCTTCCGTCAGACGTCGTTTCGGACAGAGGTCCGCAATTCACGTCTCAATTTTGGAGGGAGTTTTGCCGTTTGATTGGGGCTTCCGTCAGTCTCTCTTCCGGCTTTCACCCCCAGTCTAACGGTCAAGCAGAACGGGCCAATCAGACTATTGGTCGCATCTTACGCAGTCTTTCTTTTCGTAACCCTGCGTCTTGGTCAGAACAGCTCCCCTGGGCAGAATACGCCCACAACTCGCTTCCTTCGTCTGCGACCGGGCTATCTCCTTTTCAGAGTAGCCTCGGGTACCAGCCTCCGCTGTTCTCATCTCAGTTCGCCGAGTCCAGCGTCCCCTCCGCTCAGGCTTTTGTCCAACGTTGCGAGCGCACCTGGAAGAGGGTCAGGTCTGCACTTTGCCGTTATAGGACGCAGACTGTGAGGGCTGCTAATAAGCGTAGAACTAAGAGTCCTAGATATTGTCGCGGTCAGAGAGTTTGGCTCTCCACTCAGAACCTTCCCCTTAAGACGGCTTCTCGCAAGTTGACCCCGCGGTTCATTGGTCCGTTCCGTATTTCTCGGGTCATTAATCCTGTCGCAGTTCGACTTCTTCTTCCGCGATACCTTCGTCGCGTCCACCCGGTCTTCCATGTCTCCTGCATCAAGCCCGTCCTTCGCGCCCCCGCTCGTCTTCCCCCCCCCCCCCCATCCTTGTCGAGGGCGCACCCATCTACAGGGTCCGTAGATTTTTGGACATGCGTCCTCGGGGCCGTGGTCACCAGTACCTCGTAGATTGGGAGGGGTACGGTCCTGAGGAGAGGAGTTGGGTTCCCTCTCGGGACGTGCTGGACCGTGCGCTGATCGAGGATTTCCTCCGTTGCCGCCAGGTTTCCTCCTCGAGTGCGCCAGGAGGCGCTCGGTGAGTGGGGGGGTACTGTCATGTACTGTCATGTTGTGTCTTGTCTCTGTCCTTTCCCTTCACCCTGTCTCCCTCTGCTGGTCGTTGTTAGGTTACCTTTTCTCCCCCGCTTTCCCCCAGCTGTTCCTTGTCTCCTCTGACTGCCCATTCACCCCGTTTCCCACCTGTTCCCTTTTTCCCTCTGATTAGGTCCCTATATCTCTCTCTGTTTCTGTTCCTGTCCTTGTCGGATTCTTGTTTGTTGTGTTTCATGCCTGAGCCAGACTATCGTCATGTTTGCTGTAACCTTGTCCTGTCCTGTCGGAATCTGCCGGTCTATCTGAGCCTACCTATGTTTGGTTATTAAAGAAGCTCTGTTTAAGTTAGTTCGCTTTTGGGTCCTCATTCACTCACCATAACACTAATGGTCGACTATCTAAGGCGTGCACAGGGAAGGGCAAAACAACAGGAACAATAGGGAACCCTAAACTATGTGCAAACGAACGATCATTAAAGTTCCCAGCTGCACCTGAATCTACTAGCGCCTTATGCTGGGAATGCGGGGAAAACTCTATGGAAATTCTATGAACACAAACATGTGAGCAACAGTTAGCTCTGGGTGAGTCGGGTGCAAGCGAGATGAAGATGAAACAAGCGTTCTCCTGCCTGCTCTCCCTTCAGGTGGATGATCGAAAACCACCCGGCGCGGGATGGAATGAGCGGGCCCTGATCGACCACTACAGGTGTAGTCTACACGAGGACGTTCGTCAGCAGCTAGCCTGCAGGGACACCTGCAGGGACACCTGAAATCCTCATAGTTATCCAACGTCGCTCCTTCCCTTCCCTAGACGGCGTTGGCCCATTCAAGTGCTTTCCCAGATAGACAGGAGATGAGGGCGTTTACACTCTCGCGTCCCGAAGGAGCCGGGTGAACGGTCGCCAGGTAGAGATCCAGCTGGAGTAGGAACCCCTGGCACCCAGCTGCCGTCCCATCATATTCTGTCGGGAGCGTGAGCCAAATCCCACTGGGTCCAGGTGAAGGAAGGGTGGACATCGGTGTGGGTTGTTGTGGGAGCTGGGGTGATGATGATGGTGTTGCTGGAAAACCGCATCTCTCCCATCACTCCATGGTTTGCAACATGCGATCCATGGCTGTGCCGAGACTTTGCAACATATTTGCATGCTGCTGGACGCGCTCCTCCACAGGTAGTGGAGGGCTGTGTGCACCTGCTGACTCCATTGGTTCGGGTGCGTGTTTCTGTCATATGTCTAGGTGATGCGGGTAAGGCGGAGTCAGTTCAGGACACAGAGATGAGTAATAACCGTTACTTTACTCAAAAACAATAAACCAGGTGTGTATAATGAAGACAAAACAAATCGAAAATGAAACAAGGATCGGTGGTGAATAGAAAACTGCCGAACTTCGGCGGAAGTTGTGACAGTGTGGTCAAGGGGAATTCCTTATTATTACGTGAATATCGACTCAGATTATACAAGGGTATTAATTACTTAAATTAAAGGCTATTAACTAATGAAACCTGGCAAGATTTGTTCTCTGTATTTTGTTCATTACTTCCTATCCAACAACCGCTGCATTAATTACCTCAAACATGTTTTCCTCTTTAATGGAGGGTGCTCAAGTGTGGCGCTGCTGTCATTTTAGGGCCAAACGGGTACATTTGATCTGGGTACAAATCTCTGAGGGTGTTAGTGTGTAAAAAAGCAGATTTGGTATGTAATTAACTGCCTAATCTCTGTCTCATAGCAACACTGAAACAGTCACCATGGATCACAGGCTGGAGATGGTTGATCTTCCTTTGCAGATCCTAGTGCAGGAGATAGATTACAAACTAGTGGAACACATTCATTATAAACTCTTCATGCAGTTTGCCTGTGAAAGTGTGTACAGAGCCTTCAGAAAGTATTAATACCCCTTGACTTATTCCACATGTTGTTGTGTTACAGCCTGAATTCAAAGTGGATTGAATATGTTTTTTCTCTCACCCATCTACACACAATACCCCATAATGGAAAAGTGAAAACATGTTTTTAGACATTTTTGCAAATGTATTAAAAATTAAATACAGATATCGAATTTACTTAAGTATTCACACCCCTGTGTCAATACATGTTAGAATCACCTTTGGCAGCGATGACAGATGTTAGTCTTTCTGGGTAAGTTTCTAAGAGCTTTGCACAGCTGGATTGTACAATATTTGCACATTATTATTTGATAAATTCTTCAAGCTCTGTCAAGTTGGTTGTTGATCATTGCTAGACAGCAATTTTCAAGTCTTGTCATATATTTTCAAGCTGATTTCAGTTCCAACTGTAGACAATTACAGGAACATTCAATGTCATCTTGGTAAGCAACTCCAGTGTATATTTGGCCTTGTGTTTTAGGTTATTGTCCTGCTGAAAAGTGAATTTCTCTCCCAATGTCTGTTGGAAAGCAGACAGCACCAGGTTTTCCTCTAGGATTTGGCCTGTACTTAGCTCTATTCCGTTGCTTTTTTTAAAAACTCCATAGACCTTGACAAGCATACAAATAACCTGATGCAGCCACCACCATACTTGAAAATATGGAGAGTGGCGCTCAGTGATATGTTGGATTTGCCCCACACATAACGCTTTGCATTGGAAAAAATATGTTTTAAATTCACTGCTTGGCTGTGGGACATTACAGATAATTGTATGTGTGGGGTACAGAGATGAGGTAGTCATTCAAAAATCATGCTTAACACTTATACAACTTATTATGTTACTTGTTAAGCACATTTTTACTCCTGAACTTATTTAGGCTGGCCAAAAATACTTAAATGAAACAAGACATTTCCTCTTTTCATTTTTTTAATTCATTTATTAAAAATGTCTACAAAAATAATTCCACTTTTGACTTTATAAGGTATTGTGTAGGCCAGTGACACAAAATCTCAATATGATTCATTTTTAATTCAGGCTGTAAATGTGGAAAAAGTCAAGGGGTGTTAATACTTTCTGAAGGCACTTTATGTGTTCTGTGAGGAAAATGTTAATATATTTCCTGGTCAGGTCATGTGTTACAGTAGGTCATGTGGTCATGTGTTACATGTATACTGTGTGTGTGTGTGTGTGTGTGTGTGTGTGTGTGTGTGTGTGTGTGTGTGTTTTACGGTGGATTGACTCAGAGGTGACTCAGAAGTGTGTAAGGTGTTTGTTTGACAGCAGATCATCTCTCTAAAGATTCTTCTGCTGTAAAGATAGGTGCGAGGTAAAAATATATATATACAGTGCCTTGCGAAAGTATTCGGCCCCCTTGAACTTTGCGACCTTTTGCCACATTTCAGGCTTCAAACATAAAGATATAAAACTGTATTTTTTGTGAAGAATCAACAACAAGTGGGACACAATCATGAAGTGGAACGACATTTATTGGATATTTCAAACTTTTTTAACAAATCAAAAACTGAAAAATTGGGCGTGCAAAATTATTCAGCCCCCTTAAGTTAATACTTTGTAGCGCCACCTTTTGCTGCGATTACAGTGGTAAGTCGCTTGGGGTATGTCTCTATCAGTTTTGCACATCGAGAGACTGACATTTTTTCCCATTCCTCCTTGCAAAACAGCTCGAGCTCAGTGAGGTTGGATGGAGAGCATTTGTGAACAGCAGTTTTCAGTTCTTTCCACAGATTCTCGATTGGATTCAGGTCTGGACTTTGACTTGGCCATTCTAACACCTGGATATGTTTATTTTTGAACCATTCCATTGTAGATTTTGCTTTATGTTTTGGATCATTGTCTTGTTGGAAGACAAATCTCCGTCCCAGTCTCAGGTCTTTTGCAGACTCCATCAGGTTTTCTTCCAGAATGGTCCTGTATTTGGCTCCATCCATCTTCCCATCAATTTTAACCATCTTCCCTGTCCCTGCTGAAGAAAAGCAGGCCCAAACCATGATGCTGCCACCACCATGTTTGACAGTGGGGATGGTGTGTTCAGGGTGATGAGCTGTGTTGCTTTTACGCCAAACATAACGTTTTGCATTGTTGCCAAAAAGTTCAATTTTGGTTTCATCTGACCAGAGCACCTTCTTCCACATGTTTGGTGTGTCTCCCAGGTGGCTTGTGGCAAACTTTAAACGACACTTTTTATGGATATCTTTAAGAAATGGCTTTCTTCTTGCCACTCTTCCATAAAGGCCAGATTTGTGCAATATACGACTGATTGTTGTCCTATGGACAGAGTCTCCCACCTCAGCTGTAGATCTCTGCAGTTCATCCAGAGTGATCATGGGCCTCTTGGCTGCATCTCTGATCAGTCTTCTCCTTGTATGAGCTGAAAGTTTAGAGGGAGGCCAGGTCTTGGTAGATTTGCAGTGGTCTGATACTCCTTCCATTTCAATATTATCGCTTGCACACTGCTCCTTGGGATGTTTAAAGCTTGGGAAATCTTTTTGTATCCAAATCCGGCTTTAAACTTCTTCACAACAGTATCTCGGACCTGCCTGGTGTGTTCCTTGTTCTTCATGATGCTCTCTGCGCTTTTGACGGACTATCACAGTGCAGGTGCATTTATACGGAGACTTGATTACACACAGGTGGATTGTATTTATCATCATTAGTCATTTAGGTCAACATTGGATCATTCAGAGATCCTCACTGAACTTCTGGAGAGAGTTTGCTGCCCTGAAAGTAAAGGGGCTGAATAATTTTGCACGCCCAATTTTTCAGTTTTTGATTTGTTAAAAAAGTTTTAAATATCCAATAAATGTTGTTCCACTTCATGATTGTGTCCCACTTGTTGTTGATTCTTCACAAAAAAATACAGTTTTATATCTTTATGTTTGAAGCCTGAAATGTGGCAAAAGGTCGCAAAGTTCAAGGGGGCTGAATACTTTCGCAAGGCACTGTATATGTAAAATAGCTGTTTTCACATGTTGAATTTACATTGCAAGATCACATGTGAAAAACAAACACATGTAAAAATCCACATGTGAAAATCAAATATGCAGTTTCACATGTAAGAACATTCCACATTTACTCCAATGTTTGTGAACTAAGTAATTGTAAACAAACACTGTATAGCCTAAAACCATAATTAAAACTATCATTTTGATGTCATAGATGGTCAGTCCTTGCATCCATAGTGTAGTCTATGGATTTGAGAGTGGTTACATATCTCTCCAGCACCATACCTCAACTTTTTACCGAAAAGGGCGCGGGAGGACACTTAATATTTCAATTAAGGATTGCTGCTTTAACCATCTTTAACAGTGTAATAGTTAGGGCTGTGGTGGTCACGAAATTTAATCAGCTGGTGATTGTCAAGCAAATTACTGTCAGTCTCACAATAATTTACCGTCAATTAACATAAAGACTTTTAGCATCTCCTGGCTTCCACAAGCCACTGATACAGACCTTTGGAACATCTACATTTTAAAAACTCTAATAAATCCATGTAATATAGCCTACACCATCAAAATAAATCCATTATTTATTTTAGACAGGTCTAAAGAAGTAGTCTATTTCAGAAGAACAGATTAGCATACTCTGAGTTGTCGCTATGTTAGATCCTGATCTGCCTATGTCAAATGGCTGTTGATTAACTACACGAGTTCATTTTGCAGACAAAATTTGCTGGCATTATTTTATAGTATGAAGAATACAATTGAACAAAGCTGAATAAAATCTAAATATTTTCTCAATGATTTGAGGGAGTGAGTGCACATGCAGCTATTCTGTGTTGAGCGGTTAACAAAGAAATAGGTACTCCTATAGGCTTAATTTAGAGTTCTTAATGTAAATGTAGACGTTATACAAACGTTGGGCTATATGTTTGGATTTTTTTTACATTGTCAGGCTGCGTGATGTGTGATGCTTGCGTGATGCTTGAAAGGCATTTGCTTTGTTTTTTTGTGCAGGCTCTCATTCACAATTTGACAAGCACTTGATAATGCCTCGAATATCACGGCGGCATCCCCTTTGTGGCCATAATGCACCCTAAAAGAATCCATGCCTTTTGTGGTCTTTGTGGCCTTCTCCCATCACGTGATCGCATCTTTCTCACAGGCTACAGGTGAAGACAGACACATCGGGGACGCAGCTCCGCACATCCTTATCCAATTCCGAGGTGCATATTGAAGATATTGGAAGAACTGTCCACATTTACTTTTGTCAGCCAACAAGATGAGTAGGCGTAATGAACAGCAAAAGCACTAGACTATGTCAATCAACTATCCCCCATAGTACAAAAGTCTACCTATTCTATTCTGTGCGAGAAATAAATATTCCAAACATATTCTGGGACAGTTGTGGGATGCAATAGATCCCAAATTAATACAACCACTAGCATCAAAAATACTTTTTTACGCAATGTGGCTGACGCAACAGATCAGAACATTTAGCTTAAAATGTTGATAAACTATTAGGCTATTTCTTAACATTATAAGTGCAGAAATCCAAAAACAAAAACGCAGCAATCCATGCAGCAATCCAAAAACACCATTATAAAAGTGACTACAAATGTGATTGTGCATGTAATTATTTTATTTCAAAGGGGAATTTTTATGGTGAAAATTATCTTTTCCAAACTTGAAACTCACTCGCCACTTATGAATTCCAGTTAGGCTCTAAATCCCTTGTAAAGCGGATTAATGTGCTTAATTTTAAGGAGTTATTTGGCCACTTTAGTTGTGATACAAACCTTATCAAAGCATATAAGCCTATGGGCTAGTCTATATGAGGTGTGCGACTATGATTAGAAAAAGATAGCAGTTTCTTATGCTGGGCATCATTCACATCATGATAATATATAATTCACAAGTGATAGGCTAATATTGTCACCCATCAGAATATTCTTGATTTAATCTTGTCTTTAGATATACTAAATAATATATTTGTGAAATTTGTTTTGATTTAGAATGGACCGGTACCATGCACCTGTCTCGAAACAGGGGCAGCGGGGAAAATACATGTCATCTATGCACTTAAATAGCGAATGGTGGACCCTTTCCCATTGTTGATGTGCTTAATATTAGGAAAGTTGAGAAATAAATATTAGGCCTTGCCTATTGAAACCTGATGGGATCCTCCTCTTTTTAGTAGAGGCCATCACTCTGTTTTCTTGCGCAATTTCATATCCTATAGAAATTATGCGCAACATAAGCTAACGGGCTCTAATGAAGTGTTTGATTAGATTTTTGAACACATTTGCATTGATTTCAGTTCCAACTGCAAAGTGATTAAAGGGACAATAGAGTGCTGAGTACTAGGCAGTTAGCGAGTCTAGTAGGCAATAACCATCAGCAGCATCAAAGCTTGGAGTAGCCTAATTACCATGACTAAACGGTCACGTGGAATCTGACTGGTGACCACCGGTGTGGCAATAATACGGTCACCGCAACAGCCCTAGTAATAGTGTTATTATATGGTGCAAACCTCTAGTGAGTAGGTTACTTTTATGCCATTAATATCAAGCAAAACTTCTGAAGTCGAGAAGAACATTCTTAGAATTGCAAACAAAAATTATGATATTGAAAGCAAAACACAAACCCCAAAGTATTGATCGCAAAACAAAACATTGCATGGAAATAATGTTTACATTTGAAAGCAAATGAATTGCTTTCAGTGAAAAAAAATGTAATTAAATATGCAATTGAATAAAACACCTCCCTCCTTACTGCAATTTCTCCTATTGGTTATGTTACCCTGGCCTTTGCATCCTCTTGCTTTTTTCCAGTCGGCACATTCATTCCAGCCAGCATATTAATTCCAGCAATGTAGCACTCTGCATTCAATTGCTGGTTTCCCTTTGAAGCTAAGCAGGGTTGGTCTTGGTCAGTCCCTGGTTGGGAGACCAGATATTGCTGGAAGGGGTCAAAAATAAATGTGTGAAAAGAATGTCAAATTTGGGGGGAAATATACATTTATTTCTTGGTCGTTTTTTTTGTAAGGGAGTGTATGTGTTATAGACCTCTGATATCACTCTTTACCAAAACAGACTGACAGGTCAGATTCAATTTAAATACGCTAAGTGTTCTCTGTGGTAAAATGTCATGGACAGGTGGTTAGCAGTTATGAATAGCAACGGAGTCACAACACAACTGCCAATGGAAGAGAGTTGTAATGAATGTAAACAAGTTTTGAGTACTGTAACGAACTGAACAGCACATATTGTTCTTGACGGTGACTTTAAATTCACAGTTAGGATAATGTACACGCACACACACACACAAACATGTCATGGTCTTTTATTTTTCAGCGCATGAAGTTGAAACGTGAAACTATGAACCGTTTGAATATTCAGAACAGTACAGTACAATCTCCTGCAGATATATTAACATGCTAATGACACCAGGAATATACCTCTGAAGAATTAACAACTCATACTGAACTGGAAGTACCTCTGAGTGTGTTGATGCATATTAACAATACTGTGAATATTCAGTTATTGTGATCCAGCAACACTTTTCCCTACAGAATAATCCACATGCTAATGATGATACCTGGAACTGAGCTCTTAACACAAATGCATCACCTTGTGTTGTAAAATGGGTTCATGACACAGGTTAACCATATCATATCCTTTTGTCAATGGACATCATCTCTGTTGTCACCAGGGCCAATCTTCTAATGTTCTACTGGATTTAATCTCTGTTGTCACCAGGGCCAATATTCTATTGTTCTACTGGACATCAACTCTGTGGTGACCAGGAAAAATCTTCTAATGTTCTACTGGACATAATCTCTGTTGTCACCAGGGCCAATCTTCTATTGTTCTACTGGACATAATCTCTGTTGTCACCAGGGCCAATCTTCTAATGTTCTACTGGATTTAATCTCTGTTGTCACCAGGGCCAATATTATATTGTTCTACTGGACATCAACTCTGTGGTGACCAGGAAAAATCTTCTAATGTTCTACTGGACATAATCTCTGTTGTCACCAGGGCCAATCTTCTATTGTTCTACTGGACATAATCTCTGTTGTGACCAGGACCAATCTTCTATTGTTCTACTGGACATTATCTCTGTGGTCACCAGGACCAATCTGTGACTCTCAGACCTTAATATAGAGGAATATTAC